>NC_133650.1:141518865-142242597 GCF_009905375.1 Apium graveolens
CTGTACGACAAAACAACTAAAAGGATTCACAATTTTAATAAACTTAGAGTTGAAAAGAAAGAAGAAGTAATGATTTGAATATGAATGAGACAACCGCATTGGTACTTAAGATGGCCGGTCTTTCATACCATATGGCATACAACACATGATTAGGTGGCGTCCCACCCGACTCTTTGTCATTCCGACAAAGCGTCTCACCATAACACTCTTTGTCTCAATCAGAGAGAAAAACTTGAGGGGAATAATTAAACTTGAAAGGAATGCAACATCTTCCTTTTTGATATCATTAGAAAGAATTTATTAAGAAAAGAAGTTCATACATTATTAGGAGTTACAAAGGAGTATACGTTGTATTATTAAGGACCAGAATGATACCATTGGTTACCATCCACATTTCACTTGTGTTCATCCTTTGAGCTTGCTCGATTATATCCTAATTGGGTCATATAACAACTTTAGAAAATACGCTGACATGCCCTCGCAAACTAAGTATTAGGGTAAATTCTTACTTGTTAAGTCATGTGTTTGTAACATTGTATCTATACGTATAATACTTTAACAATTCGATCACAATAGCGTTCTTATCAAATAACCTCGAGTTTCTCCTTTTTAATTTAGATTAACCATGAATAATTTAACATAATGATCCTTTTGTTAATAATATTCTTCTTTTAGAAAAGTCCAAAACTCTTCCCAATCTTCTTCGGTCATGCTCTGGCTTCCGTTAAATCAATGAATTCTTTAAACTTTAATGGTCTCGGCAACTGGATGAATAATTACTTCGTACACGGATTCTGTTATTATCCTTGTCAAACAATAATTACAACTTACCGATAGGAATAATCAACTTTTTCATATTCGCGGGTTACTTCGTTCTCTGAATTAGTAATACTAAGTCTGAAACAGTATCCTTCCAGATAATCCGGATCTTTTAATAAACAAGAAACTCAAGTAGTAACGAGACAACCAATATTTAAAACTTATTTTATTCCAAAAAGGCTTTTAAAAATTTTGTAAGGGAAAATCTTTTTTGAAAACTTGTTTAAAAAACATGTTGAAAATCACACATCTGGTTGTCCTTACTATATGAGTTGGTTGTTGTCCTTCTTATAACCAGATACCAAGTTAAGGAAACGATCACACAAAGGTCCATTCACTTCCATTTATTTCCTCTCCTTCATTAGGTCTATTACCTTCCTTAATCAATGAAAACTTCAGCTGTCGTTGCATATTATCTTATTAGTGGCTTCAATTCAAAGCTTCCATACTGGAAGTACTCCTATCATCATCTTTGCAGTCATTAAGTGGAACAGGTCTATCCAACAGTCAACAAGTCTATTTCATAGAACAAAGTTTGCTTATCTCACGTCACATCACTACTTTATATGTCACATTTATCATAGCACCATCATCTAATTCTACAAAAATTCCAGATCTATACTTTTCTCTCTAACTCTTTCAAAATTCCTCTAGTCCATCCCATAACTAATCAACGGTGGTCTATTCACTAGTGGCCCCATTTAATATGGTAGAAGCCATCCTCCGAAACACATGAATCTTCTTTCAAACTCCTTCTCACCTTTATTAATATCTCATGTACTTACCATTTACTGTAGCTATCGCATTCCTTCTCGTAAATACTGTTGTTCCAAAAGACAGGTTTTTAAACCGAGGGTATAGAACATGGTGTAGAGTAAACTGAAAAGATACATTCATAGTTGAATGTACAGAAGAACAAGAATAAGCAAATGGAGGTTCTTGAATAGGTAGTCTCATATCAAGAAGTGGTAGAATAGCGTTGAATAACTTGGAGAGGCACAATTGTCATAACAGAAGGTAATACCATTAATACCGATGGAAGAACAAGGTGTAAATCAAATCTAGAAGAAGATGACGATCCTCAAACGGAAGTCTCCAAAGATCAGATGATACAGGGAAATCAGGATCTGCCATTGCCGTTGTCTGGAAATCACGTCGCAAGCTAAGAATCCCGAATCGCAACACGAACCGTGCCGGAGACCAACTATACAGTCGCACTCAACCTCACGACGTCTTATCTTTCTATTTCCTATTCCTAGTCCTAACCCTCTACCCAATCTCAATAATCTAGGCTTGTTTCAGTGACTTATAACCAATAGCTCTGATACCAACCTGTGGCGCCCTCCAAACCCGGGTCAGAAGTTTGGGGTTCACAACACATACACAATATATAAACCTGTATATATAATATTATTTGCAATGACCCTATTTTATATAACCACGGATCGCAACAGGTTAAAGTATGAAAACAAGCCACAACCTTAATTTTTATTACAACGTACCAAATTCCCAACTAATTTAACTTACAACTGATAATGAAATTATTCTTACAATCTTACTATTTCACTACCGTAGAAAACTCCTGCTAGCTCGATCCAACTTAATCTGAAATCTTAGCTCGTACATTGAACTGGGAAACCTCGTTATCCACCGAGTCCTTCTTAACTATAGAATTCATAAAAAGATTCGCAAGGGTGAGCTAATTAGCTCAACAAGTCACATTAATAATAACTGAGGTTAATCAACGATCAAACGAGATGATTCCGAGGAATCAAGTTTCTTGTTAAACAATCAATAGAATTGGATATTCATTTTAAATTTTAAAACCAAGGTTAGGCTGCTGATCAGTCACGCACTAACCCCGAGCAAAACACACAACACCGCTCTAATTACAGGATCCAAGGCACACATTGGCCTAACTTGACCATTGATATGGTCTGACCACGAATCTGGTCCATATATATAAAAAACTATCCAATTCTAAAGCAGTTCAATATGATAAACAATATAATTCAATAAAAACAAGATCATAATCAATCGTGATGAAATATTTGTATAAAGGCATGATGCATTTCATGAGTATCACAAGGGGGTATCGAAGTATGTATAAGAAATGGTCTTCATCCTGTAGGAGAATCGGGTATTAGATGAACAATGGTTTTACCAAGTTTAGTTCTTTGATGCCACAAGGTATGGTTGAGTATAAAAGTTTCTGGATGTTCAAACCATTCTGTTCCAGTGTTTGGTGTTTGGTGGCTATATATTTGGAGAGTAGTGTCATATTTGTGTGGTTTAGTATCTGGAAATCAACAAGAAATGGTTCACCAAGAATAAGGCTTATGGCTCAAAAATCAAATGATGTGGCTCAGGTTCAAGGCTGAAGGATTCAAAGTCTTTACAATATGAAACAGAGCTATTTTGAATACTTAACATTATGTTACGAGAAAATTTAGAAATACTTGCATTATATCTCGAAAAAGGTTTAAAAGTACTTGCCTTATCACAATAAATTCCAATTTCACTTGTACTCGTCAAATGACCCTCTTCGACAACCACTCGTTTACTTTTCTTATGTCTCAATTCTATGTTCTGATCACTTGCTGTATTTTCTACATATCGATTCCATTTTCTGATCACCTGCTTCCCTTTCCTACGCCTTGCTTACTCTACTAGGCATCATAAATATTTATCATTATTCATCTCACCTTATCTAATTGTTACATAGACGTCATAAGGTTTTATCTACCCTTCGTTTCACCCAAATCCAATTTACGGATTAAAAGTTATGGCCAAAATAGTCCAAATAATAAACACATAGGCATATAACACCTCAATCAGATAGCACATAACACATATCACACAAGATATTCGATTAAAATAATTTTTCAAAGAAGATTCGGGGTCAAAATGATTTTCCAGGTATTTATTATGAATTTTTGAACATTTTTCGGAATTAAAACCGGACTCCGAATTAATTTATAATTAAATAATTTTATAATAATTATCGAGGCTTGAAAATAATTTATAATAATATTTTAAATCTTGAAACTATTTTTTGAAAATTTTAAATTATTTATAATTAATAAAATCTAATTAAATAATTAATTAAAATCAAATAATGAGTAATTAAATTAATTAATCAATTAATATTTAAATTAATTAACTAATTAAATAATTAATTATTATCTAAAATTAATTAATTATAAAATTCAGATTTATTTTTGGATTAAAAATAATTTTCAGAATAAAATAATGATTTTTTGGAATTAAAAATGAATTTTAGAAAATGAATAATGAATTTTTGGATTTATTTTCAAATAAAATTTGCAGAAACAGATTTTTAAAAACAGAATTAGGGAAGAGTGGATCAAAAGCGGGTCAGGTGGCGGGTCGAAATCGGGTCAGTGTGAACCCTACCGGATCCGGTAGAACTTCACCGGAATCTGGGGTTGAACCCAGAAACCGGCGAAGTCGCCGTTTTCCGGCCACCACCCAACAGCCCCTAAAATCGTCCCCTTTTCCATAATTTTTAACCATAACCTGTCACAATTCAGTACCAAAATCAACCAATCCAGTACCAAAATGTAGCTGAGATCATCTATAATACGTTCCCACCATCCAAAACATTCAACAACACTAAATTAAACCAAGAAATCGATTTAAAAATCTTGTAAAATTCCAAAACTCGTTTTTACTATTCACTGAACCAAATCACGCAAATAATATATGAAACTGATCCTTAGAACCTCTACAATCATAATCAACCAACAAAATCATCAAAAAATTCCTTTAAATCAAAAGTCGAATTTAAGTCTAAACAATTAATTAAAAACTGAAAAATATGAAATTGAAAAATAAATACCCTTATTCAAAGATTTTGATACGGATACGATTGTCTCGCCGAGGGCTTCGTTTTGACTATTTATATGCCTCTATCGGATTCCAATAACGTCTTCAAATTCTCGTTTGATTGCGAAGAACACGATTCGTTTCTCTAGATAATTATCTATTTAACTGTTTGTAAATTATTTTCAATACAAAATAAAATACGGTAAAGGCTTTTTATAATTACGGAATATTAGTGTCCCGTTGGATCATTCCGGATATAAAATAGTACGTTTATTTATGAAAATAGATCCAAACGGTACCGGGTTTCGGGATAATTATCCAAATCTGTACAATTTGTACTGCGGTCTTGGTCTCAGTGCCTGGTTACACGTATTACGAGGTGATAATTATAATAGTTTAAAAAAATCCCGTTTATCGAAAATACGGGTTTTATCGATTTACCAAAAAAAAATTTGTATCGAAAATATTGCGCCGGGACCCGCACAGGACAAACCGTATGCCAGATCGAAAAAGGCGAAACATGGAAAATGTTTGGAATATTGCAATTAGGTTAGGAAGGAGTTCTCGGAAGATTTTCGGGTTATAAAAACGTAAAAACGGATGACGTCGGCTAGTTCCCGGTTGTATAAAATAGTTTATAAAGATTCGAAAAAAAAAGAATTTATAAAATCCATATATTTCCTATAAAATCATAAATCAACAAAAAAATAAATAGGAAGATATGACAATTATCTATATTTTATTTTGGACAATGAAAAATTAAAATACTCAATTAATAGTATTTTAAACATCCAAACACATATACCACTTAACAAATAATTCACAGAATAAATACTGGACATACATAATATTTATTTATTAGCAAAAGTAATTACATGATATATCCCAGATATTACTGCTTCCTTCCTGCCTGGCACTTCAGTATCACTGGAAAGTGTGCCAGGTTGACGATTGAGCACTGCATTGGCTATTTGACCGATTTGATTTTCCAAGGTCTTGATAGAAAAAGCCTAACTTTTGCACAACAGCTTGAGTTCCTCGAAATCAGCACTAGAAGGTGGAACAACACCTCCTTGTTGAGGATATGGTTGCCTTTGAGCATACTATTGTGGTTGCTGGAATCCAGGTGGATTAAACTGTTTACTTACGCCTTGCTGATATGGTTGCTGAATAGTATTCTGAGTATTGCTCCAGCTGAAATTGGGATGATTTCTGTTGTTAGGATGATAAGTAGCTAGCACAGGCTGATGTGGTCGCTGATAATTGTTAACATATTGAACAGATTCATTAACAAGAGAACACTGATCCGTAGCATGAGAACCTGCACAAAGCTCACAGACCATAGCTATCTGATTGACTCCATAGGTGGCTAAAGAATCATTGACCTTCATAGTCAGCGCTTGGAGCTGCGCTGCAATAGCTGTAGCTGTATCAACTTCCAGAATACCTGCTACCTTCCCAGGCATCATCCTTTGAGTTGGGTTTTGATATTAATTTGCAGCCATAGTTTCAATAAGATTATAAGCCTCAGTATAGCTTTTGGCCCACAAAGCGCCTCCAGCTGCTGTATCGAGCATGGGCCGAGATTGGGCCCCCAAACCATTATAGAAACCAGTGATCACCATCCAGTCAGGCATACCATGATGTGGACACTTTCTCAACATCTCCTTATAGAGCTCCCAAGCTTCACACATAGATTATGTTGGTTGCTGCGCAAATTGAGTAAGAGCACTCCTCATAGCTGCAGTCTTCGCCATTGGATAGAACTTTACCAGAAACTTTTGCGCAAGATCTTGCCAAGTAGTGATGGACCCAGCTGGTTCAGAATGTAACCAGTCGTTAGCTTTATCCCTCAGAGAGAATGGGAAAAGCCTCATCTTGATAGCCTCATCAGTCACACCATTATATTTGAAAGTACTACAGATTTTGACAAAATTCCTGATGTGCATGTTGAGGTCTTCAGTTACAGCACCTCTGAAAGAAATAGAATTCTGCACCATCTGAATAGTGCCTGGCTTGATTTCAAAAGTATTAGCCTGAATAGCCGGATGAAGGATGCTTGACTGAATGTCATCAATTTTAGGGCGAGAAAAGTCCATAAGAGATGGATCTGCCGGAACTATACGATCACCCATGATTACTGGTTCTTTCTGCTCACTCTATTTATCTGAATCTTCAAAATCTATCTTCTCCGGAATATCAAGAATTGAGTCTGTCTCCTCAGCCGTATCTAAAGTCCTCTTGCGAGTAAGAGAACGTGTTTGCATAAACGCTCGCTAAAGTACCTGAAACACAACCGGAAACGATAAGTAACACGCCTTAATCAATGAGTCCTAATGACCACTGATGTAAGCACATAAACTAAACAAATATGCCGAGTCCCCGGCAGCGGCGCCAAAAAACTTGTTAGGCCGGAAAACATGCGCTTAATAATACACGCAAGTATACGCGTTCGCAAGTAATATAGAATACTTTCTAGTTCGTTCCCATAGAGACTCGGACTAATTATGCTCAATTAACACTTACTCACCAATGTATGATTACTTCTCAATGTTAAGACAATAACACTTAGATTTGATTAACTAATTATTAACTAGAATTAATTATGAGAATTAAACACTTAACAGACACTTGAATTAACAATATTAAACACACATGAGATAATAACTTCATTACTACTTCCTTCAATAGTCATTGTTATTACCCTTAGCATGTAACGGTGATGATATTAATCGAACAACACTAAACTGATAAAAGCCAACTTTCATTGTACTAATACCATTCTACCAAGCATCCACAATTAAGATAGAAGTTGAATAGTCATCAATTATGTTGAGACCCTATATGTCTATAGAATTTGACAACATAACGATTTAAGCACAAGTTATTCCTTATGATTACACAGGGCAAGTAAAGCGGTTAGAGTTACCCACTAATCATGCATACACATACATGAACCTATGATAGCATGGCAAGTTCTAAATCTCAAGATCCACCATCGCTTCATAAGATATTAACAACCTATCTTATATGTTCGCGACGCACATAAGACGAATAAGCACAATCAGTACTAGATATCATACAATCATCACACACTAAGGTATTAAACAACTAACTAAAGAATTCTATAGCAAATCCGTTACGACCCCATGATCACGATTAGCCCATGATTGAACTCATCGTCACCATGGGTTCATATGAAAACATGATAAAAACACACGAGAATAATTAATAAAACTACTTATATTAAACCAGAGTACGTCACAAGAGTAAATAGGTTCAAAGCAAAGAAAACTAGCATCCACTGTTACAACGAAATAAAGAATCACAAGAAACTATGCTTCCTCTTCGTTGTGATGTGCTAAGACGGTCTTCTTCCTTATCTCCTTGCTCCTTGATTAATACCACGATTCAACACACGTGAAACGTCTCTGAAAACTACTTATATAGAAGCCCCACAAAACACAGCCATCTAAGAAGTCAGAAGTCCAGCAGAACAAGAACTCTAAAAATCAGATTTTTAATTCGCGCCCCTGAGCGGCCGCTCAGCAATCCTGAGCGGGCGCCCAGCTTCCTGAGCGGCCGCTCAGCCAGGCTGAGCGGGTCCTAGCACCTTTCTGGAAAATTAATTATTTTGCTCCCGTTCTCTGGCTGAGCGGTCGCCCATCACCTTTCTGGAAAATTAATTATTTTGCTATC
Organism: Apium graveolens; assembly: GCF_009905375.1. Classification (NCBI taxonomy): domain Eukaryota; kingdom Viridiplantae; phylum Streptophyta; class Magnoliopsida; order Apiales; family Apiaceae; genus Apium; species Apium graveolens. Next base: position 141,527,233 of record NC_133650.1, read on the forward strand.
GTTCGCCGCTGCGTTCTGCTCCTAACTTCCCACTTGCAATGCCAAGCACATACTAAGGCTTATTCTTGATGAAATCTCTCCACAAATGTGAATAATACCCTGAAATGCACAAACACTAGAAAAACGCATCAAATACACAAAATACTTGATTTCAAGACATCAATTCAAGCTATTATAAGACGTTCTAAGTGGTATAAAATGTCACTTATCAGTGAGATACTTGAATATATCATTATCTGATCCTTAGTATGATTCTGGGGACATAATCCTTTTAAGGGGGGAAGGATGTAACATCCGGGATATCACGTGTAATTATTTTTATTAATAAGTAATTCTTATATGATTATTATGTGATTTTTGGTGAATTATCTGATGATTAGTGTGAATATGTGAATGTTTATATGTGATATAATATAAGTTTGTTAATTTTATTATGACCAGAATAAAATATAGATAATTATGGTATTTTTCTGGTAATTTTTGGGCTGTTAAATGATTTTATATTGATTTATGAATTTATTAATTATTTTCTCAATAATTACAAAATTATTTTATAAAGCTGGGAATCGTCCGAATTTAACTATTTTTACGGTTTTACAATCCGAAACTCTTCCAAAAACTCCTTCCTAACCTAATCTGGTAATTTCGGACATTTTCCGTCTTTTGACTTTTTTGATCCGGATTACGGGTTGATCCGGATTACGGGTTGACCCGTGGGCGGCCCGACGCAAGATTTTCGATACGATAATCATTTCGGTGAACCAAAGAAACCCGTATTCTCGATAGACGAGATATTATTACATTATTTTCGTATAGAGTGATTTATTAAAAGCCCGGTTGGGATAATTATCCAAAATTAATATCAAATCGGATCGTTATTGCAGTTACTTAGCGGCTAAACAACTAATTTAACGATCTAAAATGATCCAGAACGAACCAATATTTCGTAAATATAAATAGCATATTTCTTATTTCATTTTATTCATTTATTCATTTACAACCAGTAAAAATATAGTAATTACAGAGAAATACCCTAAAAATGATACGTTCTTAAGAATCAAACGTATGAACGAAGGCATTATCGAATTCTGATTCGGGCGTGCAACATATCAAAAAGAAGCTCTCGAAAAGTACTTTTATAATCAATCATCCGTTTTTATGCAGAAATCAAGGTATTTTTCTGATTTAATTATTTTATTTCGAATTATTTATGAATTAAATTATGAAAATTTGTTCTTGATGTTGTTGATATGATTTGATGATTCCATCATGTAGATATATTTTTCTGGTCAATTTGGTATATTATATGTCAAAAACCGAGTTCAATAACATATGGAAATTGATGTTTGATTCTGGAGAATGGAAATTAGGGTTCATAGGTTGAATGTTCTTAATTGGGAATTGGCTATTTCTGTGTTTAGGGTTATTGTTTGAAAATAATTTCACAGAATTATAGATCGTCCAAAGACGAATCGATTGGTACTAGTGGCATGAACAAATGATACCGGGAAAAGGCTCATCGGAAAATCAGATGTAACGGCGGCGTATTTTTCCGGTTGAATTTCCGGCTTATTCATTGATTGTTCAACCGATTTGTCGCTGCAGATGTGGTCCTGGAAGCCTTGGCATCAATTCCTGTGAATCTGGTGTCGTTCTGGGCTGGTTACAGGGTGGCCGGAAAAGCTCCAGTCGCCGTGGCCGGTGGCAACCGGAGAAGACAACCAGAGGGGGCGGGGGGAAATTACAGTTTAACCCCCCGGTTGTTTTCAAAAGTTGCAATTTCAGTATTCTAGTTTTAAAAATTTACAAAAAATGGATTCCTGTTTTAATTATTTTCAGAAATTATATTTCTATTCAATTTATTTTCAGAAAATCAGTTTTAATTATTTAAAATCCAAAAAATTATTATTTCAATTCTGAAAATTATTTTTAATTCAAAAATAAATCTTAATTATTTAATTAATTAATTTTAGTTGGTAATTAATTATTTAATTAGCCAATTAATTTAAATATTAATTGATTAATTAACTTAATTAGTTATTAATTAATTTTAATTCATTATTTAATTAGATTTTATTATTTATTTGGATTTAAAAATTTTGAAAAATAGTTTCGAGCTTTAAAATATTATTTTAAAATTATTTTTAAGGCTCGAAAATTATTATAAAATTATTTTAAAGGCAGATTCGGGTGTTCGAACCCTACTATTTAATTATAAAATGATTCGGAGTCCCGTTTTAATTCCGAAAAATGTTCAAAAATTCGTAATAAATACTTGGAAAATCATTTTAACCCTGAATCTTCTTTGAAAAATTATTTTGATCAAATGCCTACATGTTATGTGCTACGTGTTCACTATTTGATGCTTTATATGCCTATATGGTTATGGTTTGACTGTTTTATTCATAACTTTCAATCCGTAAATCGGATTTGAGTGAAACGAAGGGTAGATAAAAGCTTATGACGCCTATGTGATGATTAGAATAATATGAGTATGAATAATTGATAGATACTTGTGATGCCTAGCAGAGTCAGCGAGGTATAGAAAAGGAAACCAGTGATCTATAAATAGAAGCAAGGCATAGAAAGAGAAGAAAAGTGGTTGATGAGTAAAACTGTTAGATTAGTACAAGTAAAGTGGAAATCGTCGATGATAAGACAAGTACTTCTGAACTTCTCTTCAAGATATATTGTAAATATTTTCGAACTGTTTTCATAACATGTCGCTATTATTCAGAATAACTGATGTTTTATGTTGCAAGTGCTTTAAACTATTTAACCTTGAACCCTGATTCTTCTTGATCTTGAGCCATAGGCCTTGTTCTTCATAAACCATTGATTGTTGAATTCCCAGATACAATCCATACACATACGATACTACTCAATAAATATATATCTACCATATACTAATTTCTGATATTGAATTGCTTGACATACCAACCCATATTCCTTGTTTAACAGGAGACCAATTCTTGGAACCCTTGAACACTTGGTCTTCTACTTTCTTAATCTTTCCTTGATTGAAAGCCAATCTTTTTGAATTCCATGTTATGCCTTCATGGTGTTATGAATCACCCTATGCTTCAAGATAAATGTTGTTTATGATTCAGCTTCTTGATTTACATTGGTTATCATATTGAATTATTTTAGAATTGGATGGTTTTATAAATGTGGACCAGATTCGTGGTCATAATAGGCCAATGCGTGCCTTGGATCCAGTATATAGAGCAAAGCTGGAAGCCTTGCTCGGGGTTAGTGCGTGACTGATCAGCAGCCTAACCTTGGTTTTTAAAATGAAAAGTGAATATCCAATTCTAATCATGGCTTATTCAGAAACTTGATTCTTCAGAATCATTTCAAATGGTGATTATTTAACCTCAATTGCTGCTATTATTACCTGCTGAGCTAGTAAGCTCACTCTTGCAAAAAATTTTATGTTTTCAACAGTTGGAAAGGAAATTGTTGGTAACGAGGATTCCCTGTCCAGTGTGCGAGCTAGTATTTCCGGTTAAGTTGGATCGAGCTAGCAGGGGCTTTATATTATCGATGAGTTGTGTAAGATTGTAAGTACGATATCCTTAGCCATTGTAAGTTGAATTAGTTGGGAATTGGTACGATGTAATGAAAGTTAAGTTCATGGCTTGTATTCATACTTTGACCTGTTGCGATCTATGGTTGTGTGTAGAATGGTCAATGCATATAATACTTTATATACAAGTTTAAATATTGTGGTGTGTGTTGTGAGCCCCAAACTTCTGACCCGGGTTTGGAGGGCGTCACAACAAGCCTAAAAAACCTAAAAAGAAGGCTAACAAGGCAGGACCCAAGAAAACTTGGGTACCAAAATCAACTTGATTTGATTTTGATGTGTGCAGGGAAATAAAAAGAATCTTTGGTATTTGGATAGTGGTTTCTCAAGGCACATGACTGGAGATCCTACCCTACTCACTGAGTTCAAGGAGAGAGCTGGCACAAGTATTACCTTTGGAGATGACAAAAAAAGGGTATATTATGGGATAAGGCTTGATTTCTAAAGACAATGTCATCATTGAAAAAGTTGCTCTAGTGGATGGACTCAAACATAATCTTTTGAGTGTCAACCAGCTATGTGATAAGGGAAACTCACTAAAATTCAATTCTGAAGCCTGTGTTGTTACAAACAAGAAGGATAACAAAGTGGTTCTTGTTGAAGTGAAAAAAGGAAATGTGTATTTAGCTGACTTCAACTCATCAAGTGCAAATTCTATTACTTGTCTTTTCTGCAAAGCAAGTCAAGATGAAAGTTGGCTATGGCACAAGAAACTGTCCCATCTGAACTTCAAGACTATGAATGAATTAGTCAGGAAAGATCTTGTGAGAGGTATTCCTCAAGTCGAGTTCTTAAAGGATGTACTATGTGATTCCTGTCAAAAGGGAAAACAGATCAAGGCATCATTCAAAAAGAAGCTTGAATCTACAATTGAAGAACCTTTACAACTACTACACATGGATTTGTTTGGACCAGTTAATGTGTTATCAATATCAAATAAAAGATACTTCCTGGTGATTGTTGATGATTTCTCAAAGTACATTTGGACATATTTTCTCAAATCTAAAGATGAAGCTAGTGAAATCATTATCAATCATATAAGGCAAGTCAACAACCCACCTGATGTCAAGGTTAGAAATCAAGAGTGACAATGGAACCGAGTTCAAGACATCTGTTATGAGGATGTTTTATGAAGAAAATGGAATCATGCATGAATTTTCAGCAGCCAGAACTCCACAATAAAATGGAGTTGTGGAAAGAAAGAACAGGTCCCTTATTGAAGCTGTAAGGACAATGCTAGAAGAATCAAAGTTACCAACTTACTTTTTGGTTGAAGCTGTAAATATTACATGCTACACTCGGAATTTTTCTTTGGTCAATCAAGTAAAATGCATGACTCCTTATCAATTGTTCAAGAATAGGAAGCCAACACTAAACTTTCTTCATGTCTTTGGTTGTAAATGCTATATTCTAAGAAATCAAACTGAGCAACAAGGAAAGTTTGATGCCAAAGCTGATGAAGAGATATTTGTTGGATATGTTGTGGAAAAAGCATATAGGGTCTACAATCTTAGAACCAACATTGTTATGGAATCTGTACATGTTGTGTTTGATGATAAGAAGATTGAAGGACTGCAAGATGAAGGTTTCCATGAAAGTCTCAAATTGGATAATGTTTAGATGATTTGTGATGATACTGAAGATGAAAGTGATCAAGAAATAATCTCTAAGGATAATACAGGAAAGGTCAACAATAAATGAAACACATAACTCATCATCCATCGAGAGACTAAGTGCATCATCCGTTGAGAGGAAATCTGCATCATCCATCGAAAGGAAAAGAACAACATCCGTTGAGCCATCAATAGGTGATGAAAGTCAATACAAATCACACTCAGAAAGGACCCCAACTTCAAGTCAAAGATCCACAAACTCGGGGGGATTTTCTTCACATCAAAACTTAGTCACATATCAAGACAACCATGAGGACTTCATCTAGAGCTAGAAAATTCTTTAAAATTAGGAAAAATTCCGAAAATTAAGGAAAAAATCTTGGAAAATGCCAGAAAATTCCTAAAAATAGGAATAAGGTAAGAAAATTAACAGGGAAGTTACAAAAAATATCCTGGAGCCTTGTATAAGGAAAAATCATTGTAAATGTGTAGGTCGCGCCACGCTTTACGTAAAAATGATGCCCTTAAAGGGAATGAATGAACTTAACTTCTACAAAAAAAAATTACGATTTCCCAGAAGGTGGGGAGCAAATGATAGGGAAATAAATAAACCTTAATTGTATAATTAATATTGCATTAATTATGCATAAATGGGCTACAAATAAAGACCATCTTACAAAGGCCCAAAACCTTGAATATTAATTAAATTCGTAATTAGTTAATATGGGTAAAAATCAGCTGACAATTAGAGTCCAAATAAGGGTGTAACTTCTTGGGAATTGGCCTCCAATAAGCCTCATGGGATAAGGGAACAACTTTCTACATTCTAGGACTCTAATGTCCAATATAAATATGAGACTTGTTCACCAAATCTTCTAACCCTAATCTAACTCAAGGCATTCCACGCCTATATAAGGGGTCTCACCCCCACCAATCAGAATTACGTTTTTTGACTTGATCCTTGGCAAATAGTAAGTAGACATCTTGTGAAGGCAGATCAGGTCACGAGATACGAGAGCAGTCAAATCGAGTCTTGAAACTCACGAACGTTAACAATAAATACACCCTAACTTCTTACCCATAACAAATTAGGTCATTAGTGGAACTTAAATCTTAAACGACTATGACTTTAGCATTAAATCGAATGGCTATTATTAATTTAATTTAAAAAACCCAATGATTAGAAATTGAGTAACCAAATTACAGGCAATGGGACTACTAAAAAACTTTTAATATTTCATCTTAGTTAATAAGTCATGCATTTTAATCAAATATTTGAATTTAGAATTACATGGGTTGTTGATGGAACTCAAGCCTTATACTGCTAAGTATAATAACGTTTATTATAAATTTCGTCCTTATTATAATCATATAAATTAAATAAAAATTGAGTGTGTTAATTTAAAATAAATAATAAAAATTGAGTGACCAAATTACAAATTGCCATACTGCTATTACTAATAAAAATTTCAATGTTTCTTCTTGAGCATAATCATATAGATTTATATCCAAAATTCATTTAGATCTTTCATATTTTTAATTTTATAAAAGTAACTTTATACAAATTGTTTTTATGGTATACTTATTATGATAATACAAATCTATAATATTACATAAATTTATTTTTTGTTAGAAAAATAATAATAATAATATTTAGAATATACCAATGCATAGCACGGGTTATAGGCCTGTATCTATTATTAGAGAAAATTAATTCGTGGCTCGTTAGCTCGGAACCTGTTTCTCGAGCTGGTGACCTTGATAGTTCTGTTCTGTCTCCTCTTCTTCCGAAACAAACATCGACGTATTAAAAAAAATTCCAAATCAAGCATGTTATTACCCATCAGTCATCGTGAGTGTTGTTTTCATGTTCATTATTGCATACCCCAAATAGACAATATGGTTGATGAGGTAACCTGATTACTTACTTCTCACATATATTGGTTAATTTCCTAAATTTAATTTTAGGCTTTGTGAATGTAGGTCTGTTAGAATTGATTGCTGACAATGTTTGTTTCCCTCAAATCTCTAACCACTGAATAAATTTAAGTTCCTCTTGGAATTTCCTCAGCCCTGATAAAGAAGTCTTAAAAAGGTCGACCATGAGCTAAATCTCTAGGGAACATTTTTTAGTGGTTTAAAAATGCTTGTGAAGCTAACTGTAACTTTTCAAGTATTGTTGTAGCTATAAGATGCAATAAAGTTTATAAAAAAAAGCTGATGCTCTACCTTCTCTTTGTCTATCCTTTTCTTATGTTTCCCATCACGCTACTCCTTTTACTCATGTTGTATCAGGTTTGCTTGAAGAGGGATGGAAGGCAAATAAGAGATTGTATAACTCACACTACTACTTTGAAATTTATTGCAGATAAACTTTCATCTTGTTGCATTATCGATGTAATTTCCTTCCTATTCCCCCCGCCCCCTCAGATAAGTAAAAATACCAGTGGCCTGCGTGGGAACATAGGGCAGTGGATCCTTTTATCTGCTGCAAATGAATTAAATTTAGCCATTGATTTGGGATATAGTCCTGCACCAGGACTGATTTCCGTGGCAAAGCCTCTAAGTTGGCTTGGACAACGAACTTGCTCATCAACAAATCCACCACCAGCAGCGACAACTCCGGAACTTTTGGGCAAACCCGTATTACAAAAACGAGGTTTTTACTGATTTTAGTAATCGTATCTGCTCCTTACGTCTTTCTTTTAAATTTTCTTTTTGTGTGTGCGCATTCTTTGACATTGCTTTATGTTTTATTTTAAATTATTTTGGTAACTTATTTTGGGATATTTTTAATTGCATGGTTAAATCCTCAGCTGTAATATCAGTGATTTTAAATACTAATACTAATACTAATGTACAATCTATGCACAAACAAACCAATATATGTATGTGTGTGAACAAAATGAACAAACAGAGTAACAGAAAAAGATGAGAGAAACATATAATCTGAGTCCAGTGCATAATTGTCTCCTTAAAGCTTATTAGCCCTCACTGTCGTGTGCGAGTGAAAAGCCTCCCAGGATAAAATGGATTGCAGTGATGTAGAACAGCACTCTCAGCGAGTTTGAAACAGAACAAGAAATTATCACCGGAGGAGAGAGAGGTAGGGTTTTGTGTTTAGAGGCGAATGTGTTTTTTTGTGTGTTTTTAACCCTAACGCCCTAGAGGTGTTTGTGTAGAAGATAGACTTGTGCGCTACTCTTTTCCATAAATAATATCATTAATTATAGAATCGGTGTAATACTTGTAAGCTACTCTATTCCATAAATAATCTGAAATAGAATCAGATTAAATATATCAAGACGTACACCATATCAATTAATCTGAAACAAAATCAAAATAATTTGTCATAATATTTGAGCCAAATTCTAGTGGAAAATAATCATTTCCATTATTAAGAGAATATCATCATATCTCACACATATTTTAGTCATAATGCTCAAAATAGGACTTACCAATATGGGACTTATACCAATATTTTCCAACAATCCCCCACATGGGTAAGATTGGTGATCTTAGTAGCACACACTAGACAGACAGACACAAGGTTTGACTTGGTGATGATTTCTTCGATCAGATATAACATACGATAGGTAGAGAATGCTCCTTGAACCTTCGCTCGAGTAAGCATACCGACTTTACTGGTAGACAGTAGACGTGCTTGTCCTTGAACTGTTCGACCGTTTATGTAAATGATGTTATACTTATCACTATATCTTTTCTGACTCGTTCAGCTGTCATGGGTATGTCCATTTTGGCCATGGAACATCGTCCTGGTTCTGCAGGAGTTTCTAAAGAATTGTGCCTCGCAATTCTTCTTTGAAGGGGCCCCACTTCTCTCCCACATAGGTGATCTTTGTCTTATAGAGTAACCCGCGTTTACTCAACTGAATTCCATGCATTCAACATTTTCAACTCCATGTATTCACCGAAAGATCATTAAAAGTTCAGAAGTTTAACCTCGTACCTTACGGGTCTCACTGTTTCTCATCATAAGAACAGGCCAGGGGTTACCCCTATAGTGATTTGGTCATCATGATTTAGTTGTCCCATTGAACCAAGTTCTTGGGATCTCCACTCAGCAATGGTTGGGTGTCCACCATGATGCCGTTAAGCAATAGGTTTAAGGCCCATCCCTCTCGATGATTTCTCAACCACTTCTCTTGATAACCCTTTGGTTAGCGGATCCGTGATATTATCCTTTGACAATATATAGTCAATGATAATAATTTCGGTTGAGATTAATTGTCTAATGGAACTACGTCATCATCGTATATGACGGGACTTTCCATTATACATCGTGCTCTGTGCTCTGCCAATAGCGGATTGACTATCACAATGTATCCGTATTACAGTCACAGGATTTGGCCATCTTGGAATATCCTTCAGAAACTAGCATAGATATTCAACCTCTTCAGCGCATTTATCTAGTGCCACGAACTCAGCTTCCATCGTGGAATGAGTTATCACCTTTTTCTTGGAGGATTTCCATGATACTGCCGTTCAGGCTAATGTAAATACGTAGCCACTCGTAAACTTTAGTGCCTTCTTGCTAGATATCCAGTTTGCGTCATATCCCTCTAATACTGTTGGATATCTGCCATAGTGCAGTCCATAGTCTCGAGTTCCCCTCAAATACCTCAGTACTCTTATGATTGCTTTCCAGTGATCAGCTCCCGGATTACTCATAAATCTACTCAACATGCTAATTGAGTATGCAATGTCCGGTCTTGTATAACTTATAAGGTAAATCAGACTTCCGGTTATTCTCGAGTATTCCACTTGGGAGACTCCTACACCTTTATTCTTGGATAGATGTAAAGTCATATCCACAGGTGTCCTAGCTTTCTAAAAGTCATCCTTAAGAAACTTTTCTAGGATCTTATCAACGTAATGAGGTTGACTTAGTGCGAGACCCTCTGATGTCCTAGAAATTTGAATTCTCAGAATAACATTTTCTAGCCCCATGTCTTTCATGTCGAATCTTGATTTCAACATGTCCTTGGTAGATTTGATCACTTTATTATTGCTTCCGGCAATAAGTAGATCATCTACATACAATGTTATCATGACATAACCGCTGTCATTTTCTTTGACATAGCTATTCTCATTTTCCTTGTAATAGACACAACTATCACATTCATTGATTTTGAAGCCATTTTCAAGCACGATCTCATCAAATTTTTCATGCCATTTCATAGGCGCTTGATTTAGACCATATAATGATTTCACTAATTTACAGACTTTTCTCTCTTGTCCAGGGACAACAAACCCTTCAGGTTGTTCCATATAGATATCCTCATCTATATCCCCCATTTAAAAAAGTTTTTTTAAATCCATCTGATGCATTGTTAGATTTTGCATTACAGCGATAGCAAACATCATCCTTATGGATGTTATTCGCGTTACAGGAGAATATGTATCGAAGTAATCAAGGCCTTTATGTTGCTTGTATCCTTTGATTACAAGTCTGGCCTTATACTTATCGATAGTGTCATCGGTTTTTAACTTTTTCTTGAACACCCACTTGCTACCTAATGGTTTACAACCGGTTGGAAAATCTACTAATTCCCAAGTATGATTCTGCATAATCGAATCAATTTCGTTCTTAATGGCCTCTTTCCACATAGGCCCATCTGGTGAGGTAATCGCTTCCTTGTAGGTTTTCGGATCACCTTCTTCGAGCAAATAGGTCATAAAAACAGACCCATAGGATTTCTCCGTACGTTGTCTTTTGCTCCTTCTCACAACCCCCACATTTCCGTCTTCACTCTCATTATTATCATCTATAGACTCATGAGTTCGTTTAGACGTCATAGGTTGTTCGTTTCTTGGATTACATGGAAACGTTGTCTCAAAGAATGAGGCGTTCCTTGATTCCATAATGGTATTCTTTTGAATATCGGGAATCTTAGATTCATGAACGAGAAACCGATATGCACTACTATGCGGAGGATATTCGATGAAGATACAATCCACGGTCTTTGGACCAATCTTTACCTTTTTAGGTGTAGGGATTAGTACCTTTGCAAGGCACCCCCACACTTTCAAATGTTGATAACTTGGTTTCTTCTTCTTCCATAATTTATAAGGACTTACATCCTCATTCTTGCGCATCATAATATTTAAGATATTATTTGCGCTTAAGATGGCTTCCCCCCACATCGACTGCGGAAGTCCAGAGCTTAACAACATCGCATTCATCATCTCTTTAAGAGTGCGATTCTTCCTCGCAGCGACACCATTTGACTGAGGGGAGTATGGTGCAGTGACCTCATGGATTATACCATGTTATGAACAGAATTCCCCAAAGGGTTCAACATATTCATCTCCACGATCACTTCGTATTGTTTTGATTTTCTCATATTGTTGTGTCTCAACTTCTTCCTTATAAATTTTAAATTTATCTATAGCTTCATCTTTGCTTTTCAGCAAATATACATAGTAGTATTTTGTACAGTCATCTTTGAATGTAATAAAATATTTGTTCCCTCTTGTTGGAGCGAATTTAAATCACATATATCGCTATGTATTAGGTCTAGCACTTTGATGTTTCTTTCCACACGTTTAAATGATGATCTCGTTAATTTTGCCTCAACACAAGTATGCCACTTATGTTTTAAATTAATTGTTAATTTTGGTATTTATTCTTTTACACTTAACCTTCGTAAAGTATCGTAATTAACATGTCCTAATCTAGCATGCCATAAGTTAGGAGATTCAAGCAAGTAAGCAGAAGAATTCTTTATTTCATTATCGTCCTTAATGGACATAACATTGAGCTTAAAAAGCCCATCGGTTACATAACCCTTACCTACAAACATACCACTCTTAGACAAAATAACTTTATCTGACTCTATTACAATGCGAAAGCCATGCTTATACAACATAGAACAAACACCAGGTTCTTGCGAATATCAGGCACAAAAATTACATTCTTCAAAGTCAGATTTTTTCCAGATGTCATCTTCAGAATCACCGTGCCTTCTCCTTCAATCGTAGAAGTTGCAGAGTTCCCCATGTAGAGCTTCTCACCGGCATTAGAAACTTTGAGGCTAGAGAAAATCATCTTGTCTGAGCAAACATGCCTTGTAGCTCCATTATTAATCCACCATTCTCTTAAATTTGAGCCAATAAGGTTTACTTCAGAGATTGTAGCACATAGGTCTATATCACCTATCTCCTTAGACACATTATCAATCATGTTTTCTTCCTTCTTCTTGTTGGGCTTCTTGCAATCGGCATACCTATGCCCCATTTTTTCACAATTGAAGCATTTCCCTTAAAACTTAGACGACTTCGAAATTCCTCCTTTGGGTGCCAGCTTTCCCCCTTTCCTAAAATTGTTCTTCTTGGGATTGGAGCTCTAGTGCGCCACCATGTTTGCCTTTTCCGTGGCAACATTAGTTTTCCTCTCGGATCCTCTGTTGTCTTCTTCGACACGAAGTCTAACGATGTGATCCTTCATAGACATCTCCTTACGCTTGTGCTTAAGGTAGTTCTTGAAATCTTTCCAACCAGAAGACAACTTTTCAATCACAGCAGCAACTTGGAAGGACTCACTTATGACCATCCCTTCAGCATGGATATCATGGATGATCACTTGTAGTTCTTGTACCTAATTGACCACAGTCTTAGAATCCGCCATCTTGTAATCAAGAAAGCGACCAACGATCCACTTCTTTACCCCCAACGTCCTCGGTTTTATACTTATGGTTAAGTAATTCCCATAAGACCTTAACTGTTATTTTCGAGCAGTATACGTTATACAATGAATCATCCAAACAGTTTAGCACATAGTTCCGACAGATATAGTCGGCGTGCTTCCAGGAATCCGTAACATACACAATCTGCATATCACTCTTAGCAGTGAGCAATGGGACTTCCTCCTTGAGATATCGATCAAGGTTTAGAGTGGTCAGATAAAATATATCTTTTGCAGCCAGCGCTTGAAGTTTGATCCATTGAACTTCTCAGGTTTCTCAACGTGTGGAGCAGGCACAACAGGATGAGTAGGCGCTACTAGATGCGTAGACGCAACAGGTGGGACAATCATAATAGGTGTCTGTACACCAATATTCTTTCCAAGAGGCACCTGCAACTGTCCAACGACAGTATGTCCCTAAGGCATTCTTCCCCAAGGCACATGTCGGGAAGGAACATGTCCGACCGGCGGCTGACCCCTATCAAGTACCAGTACCTTTGCGTTACAGTTTAGCGGTGGTTGGTGATCCCCATCAGATGTTATAATCTGTGCGTTGGGATCAACCACATCTTTACCAGTCATATTGTTCACGTTCTCCATTATTCAGTTAAACAAAAACACGCAAGACAGATTTGTCAGTCACAGGTTAAACAAAATAATAATCTTTAAGATTGTTGTACAATCTGTGCAAAAACAAACCAATATGTGTATGTGTGTGTGAACAAAATGAACAAACAGAGTAACAGAAAAAGAGGAGAGAAGGATATAATCCGAGTCCAGTGCAGAACTGTCTCCTTAAAGCTTATTAGCCCTCACCATCGCGTGCGAGCGAAAAGCCTCCCAGGATAAAACGGATTGCAGTGATGTAGAACAACACTCTTAGCGAGTTTGAAACAGAGCAAGAAATTATCACCGAAGGAGAGAGAGGTAGGGTTTTGTGTTTAGGGGCGAATGTGTTTTTTTGTGTTTTTAACCCTAACGCCCTAGAGGTGTTTATATAGGTGTAGATAGACTTGTGCGCTACTCTTTTCCATAATTAAATATCATTAATTATGGAATCGGTGTAATACTTGCAAGCTACTCTATTCCATAAATAATCTGAAATAGAATCAGATTAAATATATCAAGACATACACCATATCAATTAATCTGAAACAAATCAAATTAATTTATGTCATAATATTTGTGCCAAATTCTAGTGGAAAATAATAATTTCTATTATTAAGAGAATATCATCATATCTTACACATCTTTTAGTCATAATGCTCAAAATATGACTTACCAATATGGGACTTATACCCATATTTTCCAACAAATACTACTACTACTCCTAATAAAAATAATAATAATAATAATAATAATAATAATAATAATAATAATAATAATAAGTAAAAGACTTTAAAATATAATTAGATTAAGAAGAAGTGCTCTAATAGATTAATTAATTATTTTAGAGAAGGATTTATATTAGACACTTTAGTTTATTATTAGAAGTAGCTTAAATTTCATGCCATGCACGGGTTCCCATTAATATTTATAATTTTTATTTATCCCGTCATATAATATTTTTAAAATATTTATATAAATATATAATAAATATAAATTTATAAATAAAATTATAGGATAACCTGCGGTCCTAGTTTAGTAGAATGAATAAGTATACTATGTCTAGTAATTTAACAATTTAGTAATGTAGCTATAACGACTCGTGTATTTTTGAGTTATTTAAATATGTGATTATTATGGAAATTATTAAATAAAATATGTGTGTTGGTTTTGACCGCTATGTGTTGTTTGATTATTATACATATGTGATTTATAGTATACCGGGTTGTCCGCGCGATTAATTATGGGATCGTATTGAATTATTTTCACTTTCAAAAGTGGATTTAGTGTAAATTTATTTGCATAAATATTGGGAATCTTTCTAAAATTATTTTTATGATTTTATAATTACAATAATTATTTTTAGGATTTTATAAAATTGAGAAATCAATATTTTATTAATTATTTATCTTTAAATGATTTTCTGAATACTTTTATTTGTAAAATCCATATTTCATTCTATAATTCTTCAAAAATTATGAAACTCATATTTATTTAAGTTTGGAATATTTCGAGAATTTTAAAATTATTTTAGAAATTTTCGGGATTAATTTCACCCGCGCGTTGTTTCGGTTATTTGTTAAAAACGGGTATAAAGTGCATATGAATAGGTAATTATGGGAATCTTTAAAAATTATGAAACTTATATTTTATTAAGTTCGTATTATTCTGAGAATTTTAAAATTATTTTGAAAATTTTCGGACATCATTTTAACCGCGCGTTGTTTCGTTATTCGTTAAAAAGCGTGTATAAAGCGCGCCTCAAAAGTATTTTTAAAATTTCAAAACTTATATTTTTATTAACTTCAGAATATCTAAAATATTTTTAGACCATTATTGTTATTTTTCGAAATTATTTTAAGGATGCCTCGGTTCGCTAATTTCAAATTCGGGATAAAAATCTGGGTCCCCGGATATTTCGGGACACGTGTTAACAACTTATAATAAGAAGTTAACACGTATCCCATTTTCACAGGACACGTGTTGGCTGCAGTGTTTCTCCTTTGTTTCCATTTCAGTCTCTCTCGGTTTAATCTCTTATCTCTCTGTATCTCTCTCCTATCTATTTCCCATCTTCCATCTCTGTTTTCTTCGCGTGTTTCGGTTGTTCTTCCTGTTTTCCCTCCGTTTCCGTTCCGGTTGCATCGGTCTCGCCGCCGCCGCGATTTTTCCGGTGAGCTCGGTGGTTCCGATCAGCTTTGTTGAATGATATCTATATATATATATATACTGTGGTATATATAGGTGTGTGTGTGTAATTTGTGTGTGTGTGTAATTTGTATGTGTGTGTGTGATGTGTGCGTGCGTGTGTGTTGTGCTGTGTTGGTGGTGTGGCTGGTGGCGCGTGGCCGCGTGCTCCCCTATTTTTTGTGATGTTATTGTGGGTTATTTTGTTGGGCTTGGACTGATTTCCCTGTTGGGCCTCGTTATTGGGCCTTGCTGTTGGCTTTTGGTTTTGGGCTCTTGGTTGAGCCTGTGCGTGCAGTTGGGCTTGGTTATTACAATTTTAATTCCTATTTTTTTTCTGCAGGAATTATTGAATAAGATTCGTGATATTATTATTAATTCGCGTGGGAAAATATTTTTAATAAATCGGTGGAATTTATTTGGATACCCGAATATTTCGGGCACCAATAAATTTTGCCGCCGTACCGTGATGACTCGTTACGAGCGGACGGTGTACGGTGATGACGATGTTCTGAGTCCTAAATTCTATAAATAAATAAAATAAAATAATTATGTAAAATATGTTTGGATTTAAATAACTAATTTTGATTGGTGTTGGGACGTACGTTATATAAATAATGGTGGAATAATGTTGTGGATTGTTGAGAATTGTTGACGTCGATTATAATCGACGGGTAGTCTTATAAATAAAGAAGTTGCTGCCAAAATTTTCTAAAAAAATATATTTGTAATCGTACATAATTATGTTACGTGTTACCCCTATTTATGTTCGAGAGATGTGATTACATGATTATGTGTATAATAATAATACGAGTCGGGTTGTCGGATATTGGGTTATTAGGATTTGAGGATATCAAGCATGTCGGTATAACTAATTAGGGTATTCTGTAATTGTAGATCCCAGTCGAGTTGTTCCAGGATCAAAGTCAGCGTGAAAGCTACTTAGGGTTTGTAAAGCGTTGCAAGGTAAGTACCCCTGACCATTCTTTTATGGTTCTGTACATATGAATAGGTAAATGTTTTATTCTCGTAATGGAACAGAAACGTTTTAAGTTATGTATCCCCTGTAGTTATAAAATTACTATTTTCAAATTGTTTTGGGGAAAAGTAACTTCGAACAGTACCTATCTCGAATGTAATGATTTGAGAAACGGATTTTATATGTCTGCTGGCTAAATAAATGATTTTGAAAAGGAGATAGGTACAAGTGTTTTGAAAACTGGATAAAACGGTCAGATATGGGATACATTGGGGCCAGAGTAGGCCTATTGAGGTGGCGTAAGAGGCTAATTCGGTTGCGCGCACTATAAAACCGATTAGTCCAGCAGGTCAGAGACCTAGCTAGTCTCTGAGTTCCAGAACAGGTAAATGGGATGGCAGTTAGAGCCGTCTAGTGTTGATAGCCTGATTAGCTGTCTTCACATATCCGCTATGTATCTGATTGGGATTTGTGAATTATATAAGAGCGTGATTGGTTGATACAACGATTTTATAAAATGATTAGCATGCTAAAATTGGACTCTGGTATTACACAGCACACTACTATGTTGTTTTCACAAAGCATGCTAATTAGTGATATCCAGTTTCTTTGATTATCATTATGAAATGTTGATATCATGATTACAGCTCTGTTCCCATTATTATTACATTACTGTTTTAATCTGTTATTCATATTTTGGTACTGCTGAGCGATTATGCTCATCCTTGCAAACTGTTATGTATATTTCGCATATGCCTAGAAGATCAGTCATGTAACACCCCCAAATCCGGGGTCGGGGATCCGGGTTGTCACGAGTTCCATTTCCCTTAATAACACCCAATCTTAATAAACAATCAACTACTCTGTACTGTGACCTCACAATAAACACACACACCACAAGTTATAGTCTCAGAGATGAATATCCAAAAATAACACGAGTCATTTTATTCCAAAATTATATGCCATTACACCTTAAAAGGGTTTCTGAATAGATTTACACTTCTTTGCCATTATTACAATTGATAAAGATACATAAGTCTGGTACATCAAAAGTTGAAAGCCTAGCCTATTGGTAGTTCCTACCTCAGCTACAACGACATCAACGCCTATAGGAAACTGCGGAACGTTTCCTATCCGCTCACGAATTGGGAGCTTGGTCCTGTTCATCTTTTCTATCTGTTGTTGTGTGATGAAAGAAGAAAGAAAGGGTGAGCAACAAGCCCACCAAAATAATATGTATAGTGATTTACAATATATGAGCATTCTCATAGTACTCATGAAAGTCTTGGTCAAGAAGAAATGAACCAAGTTTGATATCTTACCGCGACCAAGTCGCAAAATATTCAGTATATATGTACATATATACTTTTCACAATCTTTGAAATCCTCTGACATGTATAATATACCCAGAGTTCCCGTTTATAACTGTATAAAATATCGTTGCAAGGTGATCTCATATATCTAACCTTGTCTCAACGTTTTTTTCTGAAAATCTTTGACATACATAAGATAATCATTTGCTGGATATAAGTTTAAAAGATGAAGTTACAAGATACTCCAATATACTTATATCTTTTCCAAATACTACTTGAACTACCACCGTTCAAGTTATAATTAGTTTCAAAAGTTCATCACATAGATGAGACTACAAGACAAGATATGAATAGATTCAATCTTTGAACATCATTATAAATAAAGAAGTTACGACATACTTCATTAAGTCCCGATATATATATACACCTATATATATATATACATTTCATACACTCCTTGAAAACCTCTGTTATGAAAATTATAAACAGAGTTGCAATATCCAATAAATTTGGAAAGGAGAAAACCTTGGCATAAACCTGATATCTTGCTGATCAGGCAAAGATACCAATAAGTAACCTTTTCTACTAGTAGATGGAGGAATCCCCCACCGGTCATCACCCTGGCCACATAAGGACCTTGTGCTGGACCGCCACCCGGCCTCTTACGCGTTGATGGACTGCCACCCAGCCACTTACACTTTGATAGACCGTACCCCGGCCTGTTGCTTATGCCGACTCAATTAGATGGACTTACTTCCCGAACATTGGGCAAGTAATCAAATTGTTTTCTCAAAACAGCAACCATGTTGCGAATGTAAAATACACCACAGAGCCGGATCCCCCAGGTTTTGAGCGAGTATTTAAATCCCCTTCTAAAGGAGGATCTTAAATATAAAAGAATGAGTTTTGGGATCCGCCCTAACTTTTAGAAATCATTTTGAAGACTCGAAAACATTTTTAAGAATGTTTGGAGTACTGCTGATTTATTAAAATAAATCAGTCTCGATATATTAGAAATATTTGAATATTATTATTTAAATAATATTCTCATAAAGATAATCCTTATAAAAATAATCTAAGTAGAAGTTTTAAAACTCATACTTGAAATGGATATTAAATAACCAAAGATATACTTATATGAAAGTACTATCTTTATTTGAATAATCGAAAATAAGTTTGATTATCGAAACATTATTCTTTAATAAAATAAAGAATATTATTAAATAATAAGCGGAGTCATAATACCTCGAATGAATATTATAAATAATATTCATTAAATAAAATAAACGGAGTCATACATCCTCAAATGAATATTCAAATAATAATCATTAAATAGAATAAACAGAGTCATAAGTCCTCGAATGAATATTCAAATAATATTCATTAAATAAAATAAAGTTATCGAATAAACCTTATTCGATCAATAGTTTTGAAAACTATATATATATATATAATTATATATATATATAATATACTCGGGAACATCGACTCCCGGTTTAGAAATATGTTCGCCTTTGGGTCCCCTATACTAAGGGTATACGCAACTACTGCTTATCTCTAGCATAGGTATTATGCAACTAATAAGCATTGAAATCAACAGATAGATAACCAGATTACGAAACAGACATGCATATATACCACATCAGCATGCTCCAATATATCACAAAATTTGCTAATAACATTCATGCACTTATCACAAGATAATGCATATACATATATTTACATCACAACAACAGTATAACGGGTAGAAAACTTGCCTGAGCGACTGGGGGTTATAAATGGCTTGGGACGAGTCTGGTAACCTATAAACAACATATAAGTTGGAATTAAACCAAAGTCACTTGTAAATCTATACTTTAACCAATTTAGACTCTAACGCTAGCTTTGCGCTTTATGATTCTCTTAAGTCGCTCGAGTACCCTCGGCTCCACCATTTTTAATAAATTAACCATTATGAGTTTTAAGGCGATTCTTTCGCGAGTGTCTTACCAACTGCCTAACACACTTTACATAAATGTTTCATACTCCAATTAGTCCTTTAAGGTCTTTAACCAAGGTTTCAAAGTAAGGCAAGGGGTAATGATTCGTTCGCGAAACGTCATTACTTAAAACGGCCGTTTCTCCTAAACCGTACATCGGAATCAAACGAACCACATATCAAAACGAAGCTCGTAACATGAACTATCTAAACATGGCAATGGTCAAAACCTAGCAGGGAGTTCTCGGGTCCTAATGTTATGAACAAAAGCAGTCTAAAGTAAATCGGACATTACGACGGCTATGTTTACGCGATTTCCCAATTTTATACCATTCCAATTCAACCACCAATCAATCCCAATTCATTCATACAACCAACATCCATCCACACTACATCATAACAGCCCCAATCAGCTCAACATTAACAATTTATACTTATTCTTAAACTTGAATTTAAACTATACTTAAGTCCTTTAACCAATCAATAAGATTTCAACATTCAATTCACTACCATTCCAACCCAAACTCTAAACCAACAAGCATCAAGCTACTCTTTTACCATAACAATCAAAATCATCCTAATATACAAGTAAAGCTAGGGTTTGGAGATGTTATACCTTCCTTGAAGTGATTGGAGTAGCTACGAAGCTTTAAGAAGCCTTGAGATGTCTTAGGGATGCTTGGATCTTAAAGGAAAAACAAGAAAAATCAAGTTAAAAATCTTGAAATCACTATTCATTATCTTATTCATTGATTTCTTGGAAGAGATTGAGAATGAATTGGAGGCATAAACTTATAAAATAGCCATATCTATGCATAAGGAGTACTAGATAATTATCTTACCAATTAAGGAAGCTTAGAACATGAATTTTGAAAATTCTTCTTCTTGAAATGAAGAAAAGCCGAGAGCAATGTTGAAGAATGAAATGATTTTGTGTTTTTGATTTGTTTTGCCTAGCTTGGTTGTTTTTGTTTTGTTTTTGGTTAATTACCTTTCTAACCTTGAACTTTGTGTGGTTTTAAATCAACCACACCTCCTTCCCCTTATATCATGCTTATGTCAATTTGTGATGTCATCATCCCTTACTTGCCCTCTTCTTATTGGTTGGATGACCTCATCATCCCTAACCTCCTTGATTAACTTCCTAATTGTTTGCCTAATGATCGCTGATCTGTTATACGGTTCGCTTAACTTTCGTTCTCGTTTCTCGTTTGAGGGATCATACCCGGGATCTTATTACTTGGGTTTCCTTAACCTTTCTCAATACATTATAATCCTTTTATGATCCTCTCTTATAATCCTTTAATTTAAATCCTTTTTATCCTGTTACCTTATACTCACTTCTTTCCGTATCTAGTGGATTTCCGGGAAAAATCAAAGTGTTCAGATTTGGATTATGACGATCTTTACATACACTTATATATCACATAGAGTACCAATAAAATCTCAGAATATCCATAAAAGAACCCCTACATAGTGTGGCATGAAAACTTTTCTTATTCAGCATAATCTGCAGAATCACTATTCATAAAGGTTTCAAAAATTTCCAAAAATTGGGGTTATTACAAGTCAGACCGACCCGTGTTCCCGCCCCTAATGGACCTGGCTCCTCTGAGGTAGTTTGTATCAGACCATGAGGTCTAAAGAGTTGCTGAATAAAGTTAGTGTGTCTTAGATGTTGAATAAAGAGTTGTAATAGTGAGAACCTGAATTATACTTGAACCTGGATCGGATCTTGGTTTGGGGTCAAGTTATTATATTTTAATAATAATTCTGTTGTTTATGTTTTTGGTAATTGTGTTTAGTGACGTCAACTCCTGACCCCGGGGTTGAGGCCGTCACACAGGGTAAGTCCTAAAATTAGTGAACCATTCGAAGTATTGTTAAATATAGATAAAGTTGTTCATGAGTGATATAACCGTCACACCAGTGTGTACAATTAATGTATTTTACTTGTCAATGTTAAAGCGATAAGTATTGGGTTTGAATTAAGTGATTGATCAGGAGCCAATGGGGCTCTTGCCCAAGTTGTTCTGCATATAGTGATCAATCCAAATTCTTGATCGTTAAAGGCAAGTCCTTGGAAATGAATGCATACCTATTGTGAGTACGTTTGAACCCTCGAGTAGAAGGGTCTACTTGGTAATTAGAGTCAGATATGCTTGATAGATATCCTCACTAGTGTAATTAAACCAGATTCTGAGGACATAATCTTTTTAGAGGGGAAGGATATAACGACTCGTGTATTTTTGAGTTATTTAAATATGTGATTATTATGGAAATTATTAAATAAAATATGTGTTGTTGGTTTTGACCGCTATGTGTTGTTTGATTATTATCCATATGTGATTTATAGTGTACCGGGTTGTCCGCGCGATTAATTATGGGATCGTATTGAATTGTTTTCACTTTCAAAAGTGGATTTAGTGTAAATTTATTTGCATAAATATTGGGAATGATTCTAAAATTATTTTTATGATTTTATAATTACAATAATTATTTTTAGGATTTTAAAAAATTGAGAAATCAATATTTTATTAATTATTTATCTTTAAATGATTTTCTGAATACTTTTATTGTAAAATCCATATTTAATTCTAGAATTCTTCAAAAATTATGAAACTCATATTTATTTAAGTTTGGAATATTCCGAGAATTTTAAAATTATTTTGGAAATTTTTGGGATTAATTTCACCCGCGCGTTGTTTCGGTTATTTGTTAAAAACGGGTATAAAGTGCGTTTTAGAAATTATTTTAAAATTTCAAAATTTATAATTTTTATTTACTTCGGGATATTTATGATATTTTAAGACTGCTTTCGTAGATTTCGGATATTATTTTAAGTGTACCTCGGTCTGTTAATTTTGAATTTTGGGGTAAAGCAAGCCTTTAAATCTTCGTATTTATCCCGTATATGACGTGCCAATTTTATAAAATTGGGGAGGGACACGTGTTGCTTCCCTGTGTTCGGCTGCAATCAGCTGTCAAACTAAGAATTCTTTTATTTATTAATAAATCACCCCAAATTCCCCCCCTTTTGTGCATCTCGCTGCCTTGGTTTAAACTCTGTTCCTCTTCTCCTCCTTCCTGCTCTTCGACGGTTGCTTCTTGTTGTGCCTATTTTCGGTAATCACAGTATTGCGCCGCCCTGTTCTCCGTTTAACTTCTCCGTTCTGATTCCGGCGACTTTCTTTCTGGTTTATTTCCGGCTTTGCTTCGGCTTGGCCCCTGTTGTTTCATTGGGTATATACATATATATATATATGCAGTGTGTATATATGTGTAATTATGTGTGTGTTCAGCTGCTGTGTGCGTGTCTTCTGTTATCGCCGCCGTGCGGTGTTGTTCGGCCCTGTTTCTTTTTCTTTTGCTTGGTTGTGCCCTGTGGCGCGTGTGCTGTATGGACTGTTTATTTTATTTATTGACTGACCTTTTAATTTTGCAGATTATTTGATTAAGATTTCATGAAATGAATTTAATCGTGCGAGAATAATTAATTTAATTGGTGAAATTTATCTGGAAACCCGAATTTTATCGGGCACCGATAAATTTTGCCGCCATTCGCGATGACTTTATACGAGCGAACGGTGGACAGTGATGATCCAATTCTGAGTCCTAATACGAATAAAAATATAAAATACGAATATTAGTAAAAGTGAATAATATCGGTGGTTGGGATTGTGATTGGGGATTGTCGTTGATGTTGTTGTGTTTGAGATTTGACGTCGATTGATGTTTCGACGGGTAGTCCGATAAACAAAGGAGACGCTGCCCGATTTTCGGGAAATTAACTATGGAAATGCGGGAGCGTATCCGATAATTATCGGAGCGTCGAGTAAACATATATATATATACTTATACTTTATACAAACTTGATTGTACGTTGTGGTAAATGTTCTGTCCAAAACTCAGTAACCCTAATTTCGTAAAATGATGAGTATAAGTATTTTCTGGAAACGAACACTGAACTGATTTCGAAAATGTGAACTCTAAATTATGGTTTGTATTATTCTAATATGAATGATTACGAGTCGGGTTTGAATATCGTGGGGTAAGAATTAGTATCGAGGATAAGTCAAGCATACCTAGACGTCTAACGTAGGGTATTTCGACCCTGTAGGTTATAGTCGGGAACCTGAAAGTGGATGATGGACTAAAGATAACATAGTGGTCAGTCGACGAGCTTAGTAGAGTTTCAACAGAAGACCTGAGTGTCGTAGTCGAATCTAATGGGATCTAGTGGTTGGACGTTAGAACCTGAGCAGCAGAGCCGGCTCAGAGTTGATCAGTAATAGTTGTAAAGCCTTGTAAGGCAAGTATTTCTGAACTTTTCTTCAAGATATATTACCAATGTTTTCGAACTGTTTCATAACATGTTACTATTATTAAACATAACTCCTGTTTTATAATGCATATGCTTCAAACTATTTACCCTTAAACCCTGATTCTTTCTTGATCTTGAGCCGTAAGCCTTATTCTTTGCAAACCGTCCTTTGTTGATCCTCAGACACCAAACCATACAAATATAATACTACTCTTCAAAGATATAATTACCAAACACCAAATACTGAAAGAGAATGATTTGAAAATATAGAAACTTTTATACTCCAATCATTCTTAATAACATCAAAGAACCATATCCTGAAAAAAATCATTACTGGTCTCATACCTGACCCTTGTACAAACTGAAAACCGTTTCTTATACATACCCTGATATACCCTTGAGATATCCCTGAGTTTCCTTACATTTTTATGCAAATGTTTAACCATCATCGATTATGATCTTGTTTTATTGAATCATATTGTTATCATATTGAACTGCTTAGGATTGGATAGTTTTTATATATGTGGACCAGATTCGTGGTCAAACCATACCAATGGTCAAGTTAGGCCAATGTGTGCCTTGGATCCAGTAATTAGAGTAGTGTTGTGTGCTTGCTCAGGGTTAGTGCGTGACTGATCAGCAGCCTAACCTTGGTTTTTAAAATTTAAAATGAATATCCAATTCTAATGATTAGTTAAAAAGAAACTTGATTCCTTTGAATCATCTCATTTGATCATTGTTTAACCTCAGTTATCACTATTATGACTTGTTGAGCTAGTTAGCTCACCCTTGCGATTCTTTTATATATTTTACAGTTGAAAAGAATATGGATGATAGTGAAGTTCCTCAGTCCAAAGTGCGGGCTAAGGTTCCAGTTGAGTTGAATCAAGCTAGCAGAAGCTTCATGCGGTATAGAGATAGTCAGATTGTAAGAATGATTTTATTATCAATTGTAAGTTAAATTAGTTGGGATTTGGTACGTTGTAATAAGGATTAAGATTGTGGCTTGTTTTCATACTTTAACCTGTTGCGATCCGTGGTTATGTGAAGCAGGGTCATTGCAAATAATATTTCCTATACAGGTTTATATTGTGCATGAGTTGTGGACCCCAAACTTCTGACCCGGGTTTGGAGGGCGTCATAGTAGCTGATA
Source organism: Apium graveolens (assembly GCF_009905375.1). Lineage (NCBI taxonomy): Eukaryota > Viridiplantae > Streptophyta > Magnoliopsida > Apiales > Apiaceae > Apium > Apium graveolens. The sequence goes on from NC_133650.1 coordinate 141,552,683, forward strand.
TATTAAACTTTCATTTTGTAATAATAGGATAAATTGTGATCGTAGTTTAGTAGGATAAGTAGACTATGTCTACTAGTTTAACGGATATATAAGTCTATTTATTATTTTAATAACCAAAATTAGGGGATAATTGTTGAACTAAATTATACACCATTCCGGTTATAGTATAGTATAGATTCTAAAGGTCGTATGATATTAAGAGCAAGTCCAACAACTCCTTTAAACATGCTCTTAACTCCAAATATAAAAAATATGATAAAAAAATTGCACTCGAACAGTGTCTTAGTGATTCCTTTTATCACTAAGACACCTCTCTCATGCCTTATCTTTAAGCAACCACAAGTCATACCTTATTTCATTTTTATCAGTAAAAAATTATTTTTTCTCTATTCTTTTTAGTTCTTTTCTCTCTCTTCCTTTCATATTTCATTCAAATTTAATATTATTATAATAATAAGGAATGAATATAAGGATCATTGTTGGAGTTCAAATTCAAAATCATGTCTTAAATCACTAAGAGTTAATATTTATAATATTTATAAGGAACCTATTAAGAGACTGTTGGACTTGCTCAAAGTACTCTATATATTAGTCTATTCAATTTGTGTTTGAGTATCTGAGGCTAGTAATTAACCCTAGGGGAGTAGTCACGGAGGGAGAAAAAGACAGAGGAAAATAGATGCATACTTTCCTGTTTGTGTCTACTAGTCTACTAGATCAGGTAACTCTTTATGGCCACCAATAATGTCTCCATACCTGTGTACTTGAAAAATTAGTTTGAAAAATTGGTTACCATAATTTTATATGCTAAACATGTGTTATTAAAAGGCTATTCATATAGGCTGCATGTGGATCTTTATCGCACACTTACATTTATATTTTAATACTATATTTGGTAATCTTGTATGTGAGTATCATGCTTCTAAAGTATAAGGATTATTATAATATTTACATGACATCTGTGTGTACATTTTCCTGAAAATCAATGTTCTGTTGTTGTTATTTACAAGTTTTGTAGGTCATTAATTCGATGTTATGTACCGATAATTTATATACTTATTTGATAATAAATTTTTTTCTTTAGTTTGTACGTGGACTGAATTCAATTTTATAATATTAATGTGTTTGTGTAGTATGCGACATGTAATAAAATATTATTATTATTATTAACATTGTTATAAACTTATGACATTTAGTGATAATTGATCAAGTAGCTTGAATAGGTCTAAGATCATGGTGTTGTGTTAAAATAAAAAATATGATTGTATAATGTTCAAGTACATGATTTCCCTTAGTATTTTATTATATTTATTTATTTGATATTGTTAAACTAGTAACACGAAATGGATGTCATGGTACATGCGTGTAGATTAGGTTAGTTGTCTTATATTAATAGATTAATAAAGGCCTACATGTTACTAGATGGTCACTGTAGTGCAGAGACTTTGAATTCATATATAGTGATTTATACATCTTTTGGTTAAAAATTGTTAATTTCTTTAATAGTTAATGTATTGAGTTGATCATTTCCCTGACGTGGCAACATAAAGTATATATACATGCAATTGATTTTGGTCTACCTGGTTAACTAACTTTAGCTTAGACATGTAACTAATAATGTTTATTAATTATAAATTATGATTTTGTAAATAGGTCGGGAACCGGGAATTTAGAGTATCGTGTACGGATTTCGTTAGTATCAGAGTTGCGATATTTGAGCTATAGATTATGTCCCCTTCTTATTCAGCACTACTCCTATTAGGAATTTAATATCTTTGATTTGTTGAATTCTATATTTATTTGCTCCGTTAATATTGTTTGATCATTTTGAATTCCGAAAATTATTTTAAAAGTTGATTTGGAAAATTTTAAATATATGTTTATGCTGTTTTCAACAATCATTTATCACATTCTCTGTTTTGAAAATCTAAATTATTTGTCTCATGTGATTTTAAAATTTTGCAAGAATATTTTTATTTGAACCCTTAGAGATATAAGATATACCGAATTAACCAGCTGTAGGCGTACTACGGCCATGTCATTATGGCACCAGTGACATGACACTTCCGTGACAGTGTCATTGATCATAGCGTATCCTTTTGTTAGCTCTTGGGAGGAACTTTTGGCCATTTGATATTTGTTCAGGATATGTTGGTGCACCTAGAGTTTGATTTGTGATTCATTTACGGTGACGATGTATATGCCGTACACGTCAATCATTCTGTTGGACGCATTAGGTAATCTATGATGTGTATTTGTATCTGTTCTGATCTCGGTATGAAATATCCTAACCACTCGTTGATTCAGCCTTACTTATTTTAAAAATTGTTCTTTATTGTAAAATGTACATTATTTATTTTTGATCTCTTATTTTGTAAATGTATTCCAAATCCGTACTGGACGTTTGACTCATGCCATATTCTTTTTTCTGGCAAGTTCTTAGGGGGGTATGGGAGTGTGTGATGGAGAGCTACCCTATTTCATTGGTTAGGATTTCGGACTTTATTATTATCTAGACTTCTATACTATAATATAATAACCGGAATGGGGTATAATTTGATATGCTCTTTTTTGCTCTATTTGGTAATCTCTTTTAAAAAAATTAAAAATAAAAATGGTATTATTACAAAATCTTCTAACAGACTATGACACAGACTCTCAAATTCTATAGACACTCCCAACAAAATCCACCGCTCGAGACTCTACGTACACCCGTAAAATCTAGTAGCATGAGCTTCAGAAGGAGGACTACCCAATCCCAATGCATCAGCGTGTGAACAACCGGTAAAATCTTATATTATACAAGTGGATTAATTGCCTGAATTTGAGGTATCTTAGACTTTGAAAACATTTATATATTTGTAAACTGAGAAAACTAAAATCTTCGATTGAAGCTTAGAATGATGTTTATATGCTAATGGAGTGTGAATTACCACATGATTATTTCATTTGTAGAACTAAGTGTGTGTATAATTATTTTGGTTATCTGTTCTACATATCTAATCAGATCTTTCTTTATATTCATATTACTTTACATATTAACAAGTATTCTTCTATTATTTGACATAATTTTGTAAGGTTATTGTTGACCCTTTAGTTAACCAGTATTGGTGATTCCTATAGTTTCTCAGGTCGATTATATTTTTACTTACATATGACTGTTCGCCAACCCTTTTTTTATTCGCAGGCGATACCTAAGTTAACTGAATGGAAGGCCACCCTTATTTCATATTGAGATTCAAAAATCGCACGTTTGTTGTAGTCATCTCTTAATGATCATGTGTGAGTTTCCGTAAGTAACCAAGTTTATGACCATTCTTTACATTCGAATATTATACTTATTAAGAATATCTTTTAATACTTTCTATTTTTTAGACTTGCGTATCCTGCGAATTTTCTGCAGCTTTTTTGCACCGTCGCACCTGCCTCTACCACCGAAGAAAATTTGGCATATGTGTGTTTCATGGGACTCCCTCTCCACCGGTCGAGACTCATGAACGGCTCTTGCATTGACAACTTCAACAGCAGAAGCTTCAACATGAGCTTTTCTCTCTAGGCAAAATCATCACTCAAATTCAATCCACCTTCAGGTAAACTTTTAGACTATAATTATTGATCTATTTGGCTAATATACATGTTAATCAGCTTAATTTAAAGTTTCAATTGAAGTTTTAACTCATCAATATTGTAATTCTCGGTTTATATGTTATTTTTTTTAGTTTTAATATTCTGGACATAATGCTTATATATACATAGGTATGTATTATTTGTTTAAAGTGATGGTCTTTTTAATTATCTCTAAGATTGCCTCAATTTGTGAAAGTACGACTATAGTTGTTTATTCTTAACAATTGAATGCACGATGTGGAGCTCTATTAATCGAAAGTATAAGCTGATAACTATAGTTGGCATATTGCTTTTGAATAAGGAGGTTACTAAATATGATAATTACAACCGTGCTAAAATATGCACCAAACACAGGGTTCGAGTTTGATAGCCAGCTCGAGAGATAAATGTATTTGTTTTTCGTGCTGATCCATTAAAAATCAGTTACATTACTCAACATGAATGCATTGTGTAAAATTTTAACATACCCAATAACTAAATATACTCCCTAGAAAAAACCTAAATACACTATGTTAGGATCAATTGAAGTTATCAAACAGAAACTATGAGAAGCATCGACGGATGATGACTGCAAGCATCGACAGATGATGACTACAAGCATCGACGGATGTTGACTACAAGCATTGACGGATAATGACTACAAGCATCAACGGATGATGACTACAAGCATCGACCGATAATGGTGACATCGACAGATATTGATAATCGACGGATAATGATATCAATAGATGATGATGTCAATGAATGATAAAATTAGTATTTGTCATATTAGTTGATCTTTGAGGAGGAAAAGGAAATAGGAACTCAAGTCGGTGAAGGATATCTCAGAAGCAATTGTATAGGTTTCCTTGTTGTTAATAGAATAGGATTCCTTATACATTGGTAGTTGTGCTCTATATAAAGAAAATTAGGTGTATGCTATAAGCATTGCAACATTGTTATATCTTTCGCATAACCTAGCAGCTCTTAAGGATATTTGTTCATCCTTTTGAGAGAGTATGATTGTAATAAGTTTTTATTAGTCAATATAAAAACTGTTGATTCTGTTGAAGCTTTGTCGAATTGATTGTATTAACTGTATTCACCCCCTCTACAGTTGATTAAGGGCCTAACAATTGGTATCAGAGCTTGCTGTTAATGTATAAACAGTTTAAGATTTGAAAATCAATCAACCATGTCAGAAAAAGGAGAAGAAGAAACACAGAATCTGAATCTGAAGCCACAACCCCCAGCCACATCACAGATAAGAAGCAACATGAGTAGGTATGAAGCAATCAAAGTGCCTATCCTGAAGATACATGAATATCCAATCTGGAAAGTCAGGATGGTCATGTGCTTGAAAGCCACAGATCCTGAATATTTGAACATGATCTATGATGGTCCTCACAGACCGATGAAGGTAGCTGTTTCACTTGCAAGAGAAATAGAAAAGATGATAGACAAAGACACGAAGGACCACTCTCCTGAAAATATCTCATTGATCATGAAGGATGCTAAGGTCAGACACATCCTGCACAACAGTATTGATATTGTTATGTCCAATAGAGTCATTGGATGTAAGACAGGAAAAGAGATATGGGATGCTTTAGAAGTAAAGTGTCAAGGTACAACTGCTATGAAGAAGAACAGGAGGACAATACTTACTCAAGAATATGAGCACTTTGACTCAAGGGACAATGATTTCCTAACTGAGATCTATGACAAATTTCAGAAGTTGTTGAATGACTTATCCCTTGTCGACAACGAATATGATTTGGAGGACTCAAAATTGAAGTTCCTGCTTGCTCCCCCTGAAAAGTGGGACTGTAAAGTCACATCAATAAGGGATAACTATCAACCTGATATCACACCTCTAGATGAGATCTATGGAATTCTGAAAACTCATGAACTAGAGATGGAGCAAAGAAGTAAGAGGAAAGGATTAAAAGCTAGACCAATTGCACTCAAGGTTAAAGAGAAGCCAAAGGAGAAAGCTAGGAGAAAAAGCTACTCCAAAGGGAAAGCCATGATTGCAAAGTCAGATACTCAATCATCAGATACTGATGATGACTTAAATACTGATACTGAATCAGATATTGACAGTGATCATAACAACAATAAAGATATGGAACAGATGGCTACCCTACTGGTTAAAAGCTTCAAGAAGATGGTCTACAAGAACTTCAAGAAAGGGAGAAGATTTTGCAGAAAAGGTTCCAGTTCCTCAAACTCTGATAAAAGGAACAACAGGATAAATACTAATGGGAAGGAATCAAGATCTGGAAAACTTGACAAGTCAAAAGAGAGATGTTACAACTGTGATTGAATTGGACACTTTACAGCTGACTGTAGAAAACCTAGGGCTGAGAAGAAACACACCTTGATCTCAAGGAAGAGAAACTGGGATGATTCATCAGATTCAGATGATGGAGTCGGTTATGCTCTCATGGAAAAGCTGATGTTGAGGCTGACAATGCTGAATTAAAGGTACCTCAGACTACTCTTGCTTTTGATACCGATGATATCTATGAATTAAGATTATTTCTTAAGTCTCTACATGTTAGTTTTAGGGATCAAACCTTAGAGAATAATATAATTAAGAGTGAAAACTTTGTGTTAAATAAAAGGAATGATCACCTAGAAACTGAGTTGTTTTCCATGCTAGAAATTCAAAAAGAAAGAGATAATGTTGTTTATGTTAAGGAAAAACTGCTAGAAAAACATGTTTATCTAGAAAAGGAACTAGCAAAAGAAAGAAAAGTCATTAAAATTTGGACTAACTCAGGAAAATCAACTCAAGAAATTCTAGAGAATGGTTGTTGGGGATCAGGATTAGGATATTCAGCTAGATCTAATTCTGATAAGAAAAGGGGATAAGAAACTGAGATAACAGAACCAATAAAAACTGATAGCAAGGTCAAATTGAACAAGGTTCAAATAAAGACCATTAACTTTAATCCAAGTGCTAATACTGTTAAATCAATCCATGAGGAAGGTACTACCTCAGCATCTAGATCAAACTTAATTACTGAAAAGAGTGAACAAGTTCACACAAATTCAGTAAATATTGGTTCAATGATTCAGAAACAGCTTAAGCAAAAGCTGAAGGATCTACACATGAAAGACAAGAGGAAAAGTTCTAGGATAAATAGGAATGGCAAGGTCCGTGTTAATAAAAATGGAAATTATGTGACCCTACCTAATGCACCTAGAAAGACATGTTCAAAGTGTGGTAGCACTAATCATCTTGCTAATTCTTGTAAGAAGAATAAAATGATAAATATTGTTTCTTCAAAATCAGAGTTTAAGAATAAAATACTTAAATATAAACCACAGAGTCCTTGTTTTCATTATGAAAGTGCTTGGCATTCTATTTACACATGTAAAGAGTATCACAGTTTGTATTATGATTATTATAAACTAAAACCCTCTTTAATTAAAGCAAAATTTGTTTCTGCATGTATAAATACTGATAGTAAGGATGTTAACATAAATTCTGATAAAAAGTCTTCTGCTGCATATGTTAACAAACTTAAAAAGGCCAAAGGATCCAAGGAAGTATGGCTCCTTAAAAATACTAACTGATTTAAATTACTGATGGTAGGGTGACAAGAGGAATGCTCTAGTCTTGGATAGTGGATGCTCAGGATATATGAATGGTTATAAATCCATGCTATCAGAATTTGAGGAGAAAGCTGGCCCAAACGTTTCTTATGGAGATAACAACTTAAGAAAAACCTTGGGATATGGAAAAATCAAAGTTGGAAATGTCATCATTAAAAATATAGCTTTAGTTGAAGGACTCAAGCATAATCTGATTAGTGTGAGTCAAATATGTAACATAGGTTACCATGTCAACTTTTATAATGAGCATTGTGAAATTGTCAGTAAGTCTGATGGAAAGATCACATTGACTGATGTGAGACATGGTAGTTTATACGAAGCCAGGGTCTCCATAAGTTTTGATAATTCAAAAGTCTGTCTATTGAGTAGAGAATCCGTTGAAGACAGCTGGAACTGGCATAAAAGACTTTCTCACCTGAACTTCAACAATATCAATGAACTTGTTAGGAAAGATCTTGTAAGAGGATTGCCCAATGTAGGTTTTACTCCTGATGGCTTATGTGACTCATGCCAGAAAGCCAAGCAAAGGAAAACTTCTTTCAAGAGTCAAACTGAATCCTCGATTCTTGAACCATATCATCTACTTCATGTTGATCTCTTTGGTTTAGTGAATGTTATGTCAATTGCCAAGAAGAGGTATGCACTCGTAATTGTTGATTAATATACAAGATACACATGGGTGTATTTTCTGCACACCAAGGATGAATCGCCATCCATTCTTCTTGATTATGTGAGGGAGATGGAGAAAGGATCATCATATAAAGTGAAGATCATCAGAAGTGATAATGGAACTGAATTCAAGAATAGCTCTATGAAAGAGTTCTACAAACTCAAGGAGATAAAATACGAGTTTTTTGCTCCTAGAACTCCATAACAAAATGGAGTTGTTGAAAGAAAGAATAGAACTCTGATAGAAGTGGCAAGAACCATGCTAGAGGAAGCAAGATTACCTACCTACTTCTGGGTGAGGCTGTGCAAACTACTTGCTTTACACAAAATGCAACATTGATCAACAATCATGGAAAAACACCATTTGAGATGGTGAAGGGGAAAGAAGCTAAATTTGAAGTTCTTTCATATTTTTTGTTGTAAGTGTTTTGTTCTCAAAACTCATCCGGAGAAGCTGACCAAGTTTGATCTGAAAGCTGGTGAAGGAATATTTATGGGTTATCCATTGACACAAAAGCCTTCAGAGTTTATAATCTGAGAATAAGAACAGTCATGGAATCTATACATGTATCTTTCGATGACAGGAAAATAACAGGTCTAGAAGATGCAGATGACCATGACAAGTTGAGATTTGAAAATGAAGTACCTTATGCTGAACTTTTAAAACCTGACTATGATATAGTAAGTCCTGATATCACTCAAAGCTTTGAGATTCCACAGGACAATGGAAATTCTTCTAACATTGAAGAATATGTTGAGGGGGAGCAATATAACTCAAATCTAGAGACTACAACAAGTGATTCATCTCAAGAGACATCAGTAGAAAGATCATCAGACTCATCTTCCTTAAATTCTGATTAGTCAAATACTGATAAAAATGGGAACACTAATTCAGGGGGAGCATCAGGAAACAATAGTGGTACTAATCAAAGAAATAACAGGGAATTCATGGATCAAGGGGGAGGTTCGTCTTCAAGGAGTCAACTTCCATCTGCAAGAAAATGGTCTAAGTCATACACACCTGACTTAATCATTGGAAACCCTGACAGTGGTGTAAGAACAAGAAAAGCCACTTAGAATGAATGTCTCTACCATTCTTTTTTATCTCAAACTGAACCTGAAAAGGTTGAAGAAGCTTTACAAGATGCTGACTGGGTCACAGCAATGCAAGAAGAGCTCAATGAATTTTAAAGGAACAAAGTCTGGACTCTTATGCCAAGACCAAAGAACAGATCTGTAGTTGGCATAAAGTGGGTGTTCAGAAACAAAACTTACAGTGAGGGCATTATCACAAGGAATAAAGCAAGACTGGTTGCAAAGGGTTACTCACAACAAGAAGGCATCGATTATGATGAGACATTTTCTTCAGCTGCAAGGCTAGAGGCAATAAGAATCTTTCTTGCCTATGCTGCTCACAAGAAGTTTAAGGTCTTCCAAATGGATGTAAAGAGTGCATTTTTAAATGGAGAACTCGAAGAGAAAGTTTATGTTGAACAGCCTTCAGGGTTCATTGATCAAAGGTATCCAGATCATGTCTACTTACTGGATAAAGCACTCTATGTACTGAAGCAAGCTCCAAGGGCCTGGTATGAAACACTTGCTCTATTTATGCTAGAGAATGGTTTCACAAGAGGTACAATTGATAAAACTCTTTTTTAAAAATACCATGATAAGGACTTGTTATTAGTACAGATATATGTTGATGATATCATTTTTGGATCTACTAATGATAAACTTTGTGAGAGATTCGCAAAGTTAATGCAGTCCAGGTATCAAATGAGTACGATGGGAGAATTGAGTTATTTTCTGGGGTTACAAATTAAACAGAATGATGAAGCAATCTTCATAAATCAATCCAAATACACCAGGAATTTACTCAAAAGATTTGGAATGCCAGACTGCTCAAATGCATCAACTCCTATGGACACTGCAACCAAGTTAGATTTAAATACTGGTTCTTGAGTAGATATAACCAACTATAGAGGATGAAAAATAGACAGGAAAATCACTTCTAGGAGCTTCCAATTCCTTGGTGGAAGATTGGTTTCTTGGTTCAGAAAGAAATAAAAGTCAATTTCCACATCAACTGCAGAAGCAAAATACATTGCTGCAGGAAGCTGTTGTGCTCAAATTTTATGGATGAAGAATCAATTAGTGGATTATGGGTTAGACTATTCTTCTAATCCTATATATTATGATAATCAAAGTACTATTGCAAGACAGGAAATCCAGTGCAGCATTCAATGACTAAGCACATCAGTATCAGATACCATTTCATAAGGGAACATGTGGAAGCTGGTACAGTGGTATTGGTCTTTGTTCCAACAGATCAGCAAGTAGCAGATATATTCACCAAGCCTCTCTATGAAGCTACATTCACAAGATTGGTGAATGAATTGGGAATAATTTCAGGACGGTTCTCAAACTCTGATAATTAAGTCTGCTGATATTATTGAAGCATGGTATCTTAATATTTGTTAGTACTTGTTGGATACCGATTCTTATGCTAAATGTTGATATCATGATAACATGCAAATTGTACTAAATGATTTTATGTGAAAATTGCATGTTGAACTATTGAGTTTGTATACATATTATGTTATTAGTTAAACTTGCTTTGACTAATAGGTTATGTCAGTAGTTGATAAGACCTGATAATTATTATTAAAATGATGATAATGATCAAGACTTGATTGATTGTTATACTTTATTGATTATTTTGAACTTGTTCGAAATAAATTGTTAAGCAGTATTTTTAAATATACAGTGAGATAGTGGAATATCTTTTAGTTGCTTAAATGGGTTAGTTCTGATGCAAGTTTCTTGTAATACTTGAGTATTTACATTGGGAATAGGAATTTGAAGAGAGAGATCACTTTTTCTTACCTAGATACGCGTAATCGTGTATTTGCATTATGGTTAATTATTACTTGGTAAATCAAAGAGTCTCTTCAGTTTCTAAACCTTTCTGGTATAAATACAACCCTCCACTTTCAAAACTACTCACTGCCTTTTTGATACTCAACTTATCATATTCTCAAAATCTTATTCACAACCTTATCAAAAATGGCTCAATTCCAGTTTTACACACGCAGTGGTGGATGTTATCTATCGATCTTTAATCCTAGTGATGAAAAGATGTACTTTGATCCATACGGATATAAGGTTCGTATTGGTGGTGAAGTTTATCACCCAACTGAAGTTCCGAATTCAGTTTATGATCATCTCTCTTGGGATGATCAGTTGGAACTACATTTCTTTACTGCAGATGTTCTTCATAACGAAGAACTTCGTGCTGAACTGGCGGAACGTGCTCGTCAAGCAGCTCTTGAACTACAAGATAATATCATCTCTCTTGCATGCATAATGAGTAGGATTTATCACTGCCAAGCTCTCAAGAAGCAAGAAGAGATGAAGAAGCGAAAGTTAGGATAGTTCCTAGGAATAGTTTGGCTCTTATTGGGACTATTTTCTTGTTTCTGCCTTGTACTTTTATTTTTCATGAATGAATATATATTATCTTCTTTTGCTTCAATAAATGACTTCTTAATTAATTTCTTATATATGCTTGAATGTTCTTAACTGATCATATTCAAATCAGTACTGCATGCTTAAATTCAAATATTTTCATAAGTGCATTTGATAATCTAATCTCTGTTTAAGTTCATGTGACCACTTCAGTACAGATTGAGACCTACAGGAAGTAACTGTTGTTAAAGAGAAAATTTATGGAAGATTTAATTCTTGATCAAAGAGAATTATTATATTTGAGTGTTACATTCTATTCAAAATCTTTGAGACTTCTTTTTTCTATTCAAGGAAGTTGCTCACACTCATTTCTTAAAGTTATATATCTTAAATCTTAAATTTCTTCTCACAACTGAAACACTTGAATCTTTTCTCAAATGTTGCCAAAAATCAAGTGACATAATTCTTGAATTATGCTCACCACTCAGAAACAACATTAAGTTGGTTAGAGACTACTTGCTGAGGTAGATCTTAATGATACTAACAGAGACACAAAGGTTTCATTAGTTTTTGCTGAAGACTATGTGATAGCTTTCAATTAACACATTCAGGTGTTGGTTATTTGCAAGAAGAACAAAGGCTTAAGATCATGGTACATGATAGTAACTTGATCAAATCCTCTCCAATTCAAATGGAGGTTCTCATAATTGATGAACAACAACCGCCATAACCACAGTATCAACTGTGAGCTAAATTGTGGATTCATAAGGTATAAATATTGTTATTACTTTATTAGCATTTATTCTAAATACTGATCTAGTTCTTTGAGCATTTATTACATTTTTTTAAAAAAAAATCATGTTGGTATGATTACATCTAGACCTTATTTAAGGACTTCCTCTAGTTATATGACCACAGATCACCCTTCTTTAGCCACCTCTTATTTCTACAGGACAGTCTTTTTGAGCCTTTTTGTGTGAGATGTGTGAAAAGATTGAGAGAAAAATAGAATTTAAGAGAGGCAGGATCCTTCCTGGAAAAAAGAGAGGTAGATGAGAGATAAGATTTTATAATCCCTGTGAGGAAGCTCTGACTATTAAAAGTCATGAGATGTGTGGTGTGAGGAGTAGTGAGACTACTTTAAAAGAATGGAGAGATTAAGGTTTATTTGCTATATATTTGCAAGTGCTCAGAGTCCTAAAGACAAAGATGCTGAAAAGCAGTCTGTTGAACATCAAGAAAACTTTGATATACCAAAGGCTATTAATCTCCCAGCATGTCTAAGTACTGATACTTTCTTGCAATCCATACATTCTACTATTCCACCACATAGTATAATCCCTATTTTTGTTGAAAAACAGTCTATTTATTCTACTTTACCATTACATGAGGAAATCCATGTTGTTGCTGAAGATGTAGTAGCACAACAGTCCATTCGTAAAGTTTCATCCATTTCAGAATCACCACAACATGTTACAGGAACTGAAGTTCTGGAAGTTAATCTCGAAGCTCCAATTCATTTATCTACAATACTTGAAGATGTGGAGTTAACTGCTGAAGGTGTGGAAGCTTCTGAAACTACTGGATCACATATTGCACCAATTTCTCATTCAAATCATCATGCTGAAGTTAGTGATAAAGTTCAGCAATTAGTGCAAAATCCAGTTGTTGTTGAAGAATCTAATGATAGTGAAGAACCTAATATTTTTAATGCTATTATAGATCCTAGGGATGATCTATTCTTCCCTGAAAATATGCTTATATATGTGAGACAACAGAAACTGAAAGAGTTAGATGCTACAAAAGAAAAGGATTATTCTGATAATCTCTGAAATGCTCATTGGAAAGATAATACATATCCTATTTCCATAATACAAGCTATTGCACATCTGGAAGCAACAGAACAGAAGATTACAAATCCTGATATGCTGAATCATCTGAAAGCATCAACTTTAGTTGTCAGATCTTTACACACAGCTCATAAAGCAACTACTACTCAAATCAATCAGACTAAAGAATCTTTGATTGCTTCAAAGCTGACTACTCATCAGGAAATTCAGAAACAAATTTCACCATAGTTTCCAGACAAACTACAACTGAAGCCAGTTAAGCTAGATTGGAAGCTAAACAAGATCAAATGTCTGCTCAACTTATAGAAGTACCGAATTTAATGGAGCTGATTCTTTCTCTACTGCTTGGTGATAATGCCAAAAAGGAGGAGAATATTATTAAATCTAAATGCAAACAACTGTCATTGACAAGTACTGATATTGAAAATTCTGATGGAGGTAATAAGGGGGGAGAAAAGGATAGAAAAAGGAGAAAAAAAAAGAAAAAAAAAAGAGTTGAAGATTTAATATTGATGATGAAAACCAAGGTATTCTAGAGATAGAAGCTGGTGCTGAAGCAAGTCAATATTGTTAATGAAGATCAAGGTATTTTGGAGATAGAAGCTGGTGCTGAAGCAAGTCAATTTCTTCAATCTCTGAAAGATAAACAACTTTGTTCTACAAGGATCCAAAGATTCAATTATTTGACTCTGAGGAGAGTAGAAGAATATTTACAAAAGAAAATTATGGAGTTGATCTTGAACAGCTAAGGCAAATGGAGGAAGTATTCACGAATTCCATGAAGACAACAAATGCTGACATTGTTGTTATTTATCAAGTACTTTATGAAGATGATCCTTTTAACAGACCAACCAGAGGTGTAGCTATAAGGGAAATTAGTCAAGCAAAAAATCTCAGATCACAAGTTATAGTAACTACTGACTTAAGTTTAAAGGAAAAAAAAGATAGAAGAGAAGTCAAAGTTTTCAAAGTCTAAAGCCAAAGTTTTTGGAAAGAAGAAAAAGGAAGATTTATGAAGCATTCTGAGCTGAGGAAGTGGAATTAACCTCTGACATTGCTCAAGTTAAAGTAGCAGTTCAGGATGCATACTTGATTCCTGCATTTAGATAGTTTTAATATAATCAATTGAAACTTGTCCATATTTTCATAATGAACAAGTTGGGGGAGATTTTTAGTAGCAATTAATGATATCAAATAGAAACTATCAAAAGCATCGACGAATGATGACTATAAGCATCAACGGATGATGACTACAAGCATCGAAGGATGATGACTACAAGCATCAACGGATGATGACTACAAGCATCGACGGATGATGGTGACATCGACGGATGTTGATAATCGACGGATAATGATATCAATGGATGATGATGTCAGTGGATGACGAAATCCGTATTTGTCACATCAGTTAAACTTTGAGGAGGAAAAGGAAACAGGAACTGAAGTCGGTGAAGGACTTTATTTCAGAAGCAATTGTATAGGTTTCCTTGTTGTTAATAGAATAGGATTCTTTATGCATTGGTAGATGTGCTCTATATAAAGAATATATTAGGTGTATGCTATAAGCATTGCAACATTGTTATATCTTTCACATAATCTAACAGCTCTGAAGGATATTGTTCATCCTTTTGAGAGAGTACGATTGTAATAAGTTTTTATCAGTCAATATAAAAACTGTTGATTATGTTGAAGTTTTGTCAAATTGATTATATTTTAGTATTCACCCCCTCTACAGTTGATTAAGGGCCTAACACACTCTCCTGATAGTGAGTTTGTCGACCTATTGTACCTTATATATGAGATTATGCTACGCTAAAGCCCAATTCCCGGAATTTGGTCTATAATAGATACTCACTTGGCTTTTATTATTTTACTAGCTTTTGTCAAATTGCTTAATTCCAGAACATGATAGCACCGTATGTTTAATACGATGTGCAACATATAGATAGTTTTCTATAAAGATATTTTAGAAAAACTTCAGCTCCATCTGCCTTTTTTTTCATACAAGCACATGGCCCTTTCTTCTCCCACTTGAAATAATTTTTGTAGATATCCTTTATATTGATACTAGCATGGATGCCCGCTTCGCGTGTCGTTGGTTTTTTAATAAATTAAGAGGACAATCAAGTGATTACATAGAACTGCTTTTTCAAAATTAGGAGTTTGGATGCGTAATGTTATTTTTTTTATGAGGATGGCTAGAAAATGGAAGAAGGGTAAATGAATATGATTACATTATTGTGAAAGCCGTTTAAAAATGATTGAGTAGGACGATTTTGTATTTATTGTTTTTATTGCCGGAGTAGTCCCTCTTCTTTGTTATTTTGGGTCCGTAATGGAACTTGAGAATGAAATAAGGTGAAGATTTTAACATAACGTTGATGGTTACTTAGCAATAGAAACTTTAAGTTTAAGAGCGATAGAGTAGTAGGGGTAAACATAAAATGGTTTGTGTAGTATATGGTGAATGTCATAACATAACTTATGTGGGAATCAATTACCAATGTAAAACTGCATTTCGTTATACTTGAAAATTATAAAATTTATCACATAATAGTTTAACCTCCTCACTTTGAAGGTTGGAGGGAAAAGTAGAAGCATGGGGACATATAGTTTCACATTGTACATGATGCAAAATTCAAGCAAAATAGATTGTGGAAATCATTAGAATTTGATTCTTTGTCCTCTACTGCTTTCATGGATTGGGTTTCTATTTTGTCGGTGGCGACCGAAAGCTAAGATCTGATATCATGTCCAGGTGGTAGCTGCTGCTTGATCCCTGTAAAAGGCAGTGAAGTGAAGAACGGTGTTCAAGATAAGCTTATGTTTAATATTTGCATAGGAAGGTTGGGGTGTAATGCCATACCATTGTTTTCTGTTGGTGCATAGAGGTTGTGGCCTCTGTTAGATGTTGGTTTGGATCGATGAAGGCTGTGCAAATGTTTGTTGCGAAGTATGTTTCTGCCTTGTGTAGTACAGTGAATTCCTTAATGATAAGTTTGATGGTGTATTTCCTATTAACCAATGCTTTCAACTCTTAAGGGAACGACTTATCCTCTCCCATCTGAAAGTATACTAAAAAGTTAGCGACTTTGGAATGAGGCATGAAATGATAGGTTAAAGAATTAGTTGTTACCTATTTCAGGAGGTGGACAGCTCTTTTTCCAAGGACAGCTCTTACCTGCTGGTCGTTCAGTATAATGTCAATGCAACTCGTTTTATCTGATGCCTTTACAGTTATCTTGAATCTATGTATATTGAAGAGGCCGAAGAAGGTATTAATTTTCTGTCAAATATAGACATTAATTTCTGTGGGGTAGAAGTTTTTAATCTGTCACTTACCTCTTGTCGGGGCAAGGCAGGATACGATTGCAATTCATACAGTACCATCTATCTTGCTCAAATTCTATTTCTCCAAAGCATTGTGTGCAAATCGTCTTGTACCATGGATCGGTCTCTTCCACCACAGTGATAATCAGATGTGCACAAATTTGTCTCTGCAAGTACATAAACTATAATATTGAACGAAGAAAGAACTGGTACTTGTTTAGTTTTACAGTACCATGATGTATTCCTTCCTCAGGCTTATAATCCTCACTACATTAAGCATTTCCACCACTGCATGCTTGTCCATTGCATACATTTCTTGTTGGAAAGCAGGTTGTGTCAATCTAATGATATTTGGAAAATGTTCAAATTGTTAGATAAATGACATTCGTGTAAGGATTGTGTGAATATAAGTTCTTTACTTACTTCTGTCTTAGCTGCATCATACTGTAATGATTGTAGTTGATATAACATTGGGTCCCCCTACACTTGAAAGATCAACTTGATCTTGGAAGGGAAACATTTGTTTACACATGCACAGAGTTTGTAGAGAACCGTCAAAAGACGTAAACATGTTATGGATTGATCAATAAATGGAAGAACTTACAACTTTCATACCATTCCACAATCCTACTCGGCTACTTGCAATAATCAGTATAGTAGGTTTTTCATGAACTTCTTTCATCTGTTCATCAAACATTTCAGCAAATGTATCCCAAAAAGTGACATTGATTGAGGACCTACGCATTTTTTCCGGGATATTTGATGATTAAGGACAAAAATAACCTAAAAATACGGAAATGAAATGTATAAGGAAAATGTAACCTTCCATCGGTCAGTATTAGCTTAACTTGCTTCTGAGCATCATTGAATTTGTTAACCAAATGTGTGAGTGGCTGATAAAATTTCACAATTCCAATTATTTGAAATTGTTAGTTTCAGTTGAAGGTTTACATGTTAGAAACATTTATTTATTGATTTCACCTTCCAAGTGAGTTGTTTGTTTTGTAAGCTCCATCAGCTCGCTATGATCATAGAAATCAAAAGCATTACTTTCAATAGTACATGTACTTTCCTCAATTTCTTTAATTTGAGTGTCTTTTGAGAAAACCAACTGCACATCATTTGCGAGGCATAAGAACTTGTCATCGGGTTTGTATGCCTGAACGACAAACTTCCTAATGATATAGCACTTGCCCACAATGAACTTATCTCTTAGCGCGTCATCTGCGTTTCCAGGGATGAAAGCGTGCATCCTATTATTCTAGGAGGTTTGCAGAAAGTGGACATTATATTCTACAGCTGAATGTATAATAGTAAAAGTTTATAACATAGTTTACCTTGTCATCTAAGATAATGATGTTGAAACTTTTGAAAATCTCGCCCTTTCTTGTAGCTCCTCTCCAGAACCTTGTAACTCTTACTCTGATTTTCCAATCAAACTTCCCAACTTTGAGGCTACTTAGGTCATCAAATTTTCCTTTGGACATGTTGCTCTTCACAGGCTACTTACAATGCTAAATTGTTTGGTAGTTGAAAGTTCTCTGTTGTGAATAAGTTACATTATAGTCAGAGAAGCATAATGTTTTATATTTATCACCTACCACCATCTGCACTTATGTTTAATTTGATAACATCATTTACTTACCCACAAATGTAACTGATAAAGAAATTTTTTAATTATTTTCCTTTATATTTGATTGTGGTGTGCTTATAAATTACCTATTTTTTTTTCAAATGGCAAAAATGAACAATTGTTCTGTCACACTTTTAGTTTTATAGCTTTCAGCTGTAGGTGTACAATTTTGTAATTTTTGTATCTGTATAAGGTGTTTGTAAAGAATGGTAATTTCTTTGTAATTACTTGTTGTTTGGCGTCACCAATATGGGCAACTACTTCATTCATATCTTATCATAATTAAATGCAGTCAATTACAGCTGATGTTGTTAACAAAATATATGATGATATAGTCTTAATAGTTACAACTACAAACATTGGCTTTACGTAGACAAAATTCCCCATATTACTGAATCTCCTGGTTCTCTTCACTTAGCCTTCTTTTTCTAGAGAGAGTTTATTCATGGTTAGACAACAAAATTAGCGATATAATAACATGTTGTCAAATGTCAAAATGAGGTTACATACTTTGTCTAATTTAGGCTCTTTCTTAATCTGACCTTCTTCATCAAATGGCACTGGTGCATGAAGTTTCCTTGCTCAAACCTTCTTGCTTGTAGATTTGGTTATGTTGAGGGCTTGCATTAATGTATCTTCGTACAGCGATACCTATATGCAAGAAGGTAGTCATACATTAGACATTTTTTTAAGCTATATTGTGCTTTAATGTTAATCTCTTACATTTATAGCTGAGATTTCATTCGTCTCAAGAGTTTGGTTAGAAGACGGAGTGAAGGTCCCACCAGATTCATTTTCTTTACCAATTCCAGTAGCTTCGTACACTTCTGAACCTATCATGACATTTTCCTCTGTAATGATGACCGTGATATTATATTTCTTCTTCTCAAACATTCTCAAATACGGCGGGAATTGTTGTTCTCCCAGTTCCTACACGTGTAAATGACTGGTTTCAGCAAAATGTATGTATTAGTTTACAAAAATTTTGCAGCAGAATGTTGGAGGTTAACCTCTTTGTCTGGAGAATACAGATCATCAACAGTTTTCTGTGAAATTTGAGCAACGGCTGCGTGAGGTAAAACTATTGTCAACGATCCACTGTCATCCGAGCATTTTGTTTCCAACCAAAAACTGTATTACAAAGAAACTGATTATGCATGCAAAAAGTGGTCAATGTTCATAGTACTGTAAATTAATTACTTGTCATATTACCTTCTTCTGGGATGTGGTATGATCCTCTTACATTTTTGACATTTGAATTTGTCAACTATGAACGTAACTTCAAGGAGACATCTTGTGCATTTTTTAGGTACCAATTAGCATCCTCATTAACCTTGTCAATCACAACTTGGCACACAACTTCCCTCTGAAGATGAATATCATAAGTTAGTTCCTATCAAGTGACAATGACAATACCACCAAAATAATTACAGTACCTAAACATGTGTTTCAGTTAACCGAGTAATATCTCTCACAGTTAGTGTCTGTTTGGTGTCTTCTTCATCAACATCATACATTTCAGTCATTTCATCGCATCTGAAGTCATTGCAAAGCAGCATAAATAGGAAGGTAAAATATATTTTATAAATTTGCTTAAGTAAAAATTTAACCTGTTTATGAGGTCATCAACACTATAATGATCGGGATTGATAAAAATCCTTGTTGCATGGTAGTTTGTAAGGTGTGCTCTGCCTAAATCCGTAATGCATATTATTAGTCGGCATTTTCACTTAATTATGTAATACAAATCATTATGACAGTGCCATTACCCATACCTTCATATGAACTCACTCTAGCACAGCTGATAATAATAATAGGTTCTTCTTCCTCAAGTTGTTGCAAAGCTTTGTCAATTATAATTCCAAATTCGTCAAACAAAGTAACAGACACGCAAAACCTACGTAACAAAAAGTTGCTTAAGTGGGTAGGCAAGTATGTAATTACAAAAAACACTAACACCTTGTCGGATTAGAAGACAAACCTGCCATCTACCAAATCAAATTTCAGCCTTTGTTTTTCCTGACTATTTTTAGTCGAAGTTATGAGGGGTCTTCGGTTCTTCAAGTAACCAACCATGTCTAAAATTGAAAACATTTTAGTAGTAATAGGCATTCTTATCAATTACAAAAAGAGTATAGCATCCATACCTACTAAGAACCTATTGTCTGTTGCAAGTTTATCAATTTCAGTCATGTGGAAAAGATCAAAAGCATATTTCTCAATTACTAATCCCGGCCCAGTTGCTCTGCTTAATTTTGTGTCCTTGGTGAAGAATATGTGTTTTTTGTTTCTGACAGGGCGATATGTGTAGATCCATTTGTAGGCAACTTATTGCTTCAGTATTAGGTACCTGCAGATGCGTTCAATAAATGTGTTCAGAGGTCATTCAAGTAAGACTATTGAATACAGAGTGTAAGTGCCAGATTTAAAGATTCATACCTGATATGCTGCGAACTGGAGGCGGAGCTTCACTAAGTCTTCACCTAACTTCTTAATGGTATGTATATTTCAGGCTTCTTAATGGTAACTAAAGAGGTATGTAACCGAAAGCTAATCATGCTCTAGTTAGTGCCTAAGTTCGTACAGTAACATGGCATGTTACTTGGTTGATGACTGGTTGAAGATGTGGCACGTAATGGCAGGGTACATTCTCCAACTTCAACTTAACTAATACAGGGAGAGGTTTATACTTAATTTCAATAATATGGTATGACCTCATAGAAGTAAAAAATGCTAAACACCTAGCTTCCAAATTATTCTAATATATTTTCAAAATAACCTATATCTCGTATAAGTATAATATATTCAAAGTGTTGATAATTTTCTAATTCAAATATAGTAATACGTAAATTTATTTATTTCATAACTTTGGTTGTTGTTTTTATAGTAGTAGACATATTATTTGATCGAAGTTATATTCTATAAATAATTCTTTCTCACATTATCAAAAAGATTTCAAATTTAATTTACGCCGTACACATTTGGTTTATTTATTTGAAACCAACGGTCAAATTAATTTTTAATATTTGTAAGTTACTTCATTCAGTTCATTACGTGATTGATATTTTTTTAAATCCAAACGCCATAAATTACATAAGTAAATCGTGTGTTAATGATGTTTAGGAAATTGTAATTTACATTTTTTTAATTTTTAACTTTTTGAAGAACACAATACCAATTTTAAAATTTGAAAGCTAAGAAATGATTGTACTATTTGTAATTACAAAAAAATTTTAATTGCGTAATAAAATTATTGAGAAATAATATTTATATTTATAATTGTTTTATTAAACTTATTAATTCCAAACCTGGGATATCTTAATTTATTGAAGGAATCTGGAAGTACAATTTCACATTAATCTTTAGTTTCGTATGCACGTAGCCACGTATTATTATATGTAGCATATAAAATATTTTCCAAATAAGGCATGTTGTAATTGTACTACTTACGAAATGTAGTCAAATTATGGTTCATACATGCTAAATAAATACATTGAGCAAAGGCTTTTTCAATAGGATGTTTTGAAAATTAAATCGTGTGAGATAATACCGTTAGCAACTACATAAAATCTGTGACATTGAATTGGACCAAGTAAATATTTCATACTGTAAGTTACGGGCCTGTGGAATCTTGGTTCCAACGGATTGCTCGTGCCATTAGTTGAAAATGTAATAGCAGCTTATGTAAAGGGAGGTGCAAAAATTTATTGCTTTTGAATATACATAGTTGATAAAAAACGTATCGGTTGGACAACATAATTAAATTTCCTAAGTTAAACCATTATCTGAAAAGAATAGGATTTATGCTTTTCTTTTAAATTACATCTTCGACATGTACACAATGATTTACCACCAAGTGCGTAGCCAAAGTATTGCGGCTTTGGGTTAACTACGAAAAAAACTAAAAAGCCCAATGTACATACGTTACATTAACCAAACTATATGATTACGGTGAGTTAATAATATTGATTCTGTAAATAAATTATGTTTTTTTAAATTATGACATTAAATAAATATGTTTTCATTTAGAATTATGTATATACTTAAATTAATAAAATAATATATTAGGTCGTATTTTTATCGTACTCGCATATAAAGTTTTCAATATTTATACATTTATATTTAAATAAGGGTACAACATTACGTGAAATAAAAATTACTATTATTTTAAACACTATTTTATTGACATTAATGTCGCATTTATTGTACTTTTAAAATAAGGTATTTTATGTTTTTAAAAAAAATTCAAAATCATTAAGTAATATTTGTAATTAGTCAAATACATTGATAAATTAATAAAGTTTATTATTTTTAATTAAAAATGTCCAAATTAAAATAACAACTACTATTAAGTATTTCATTATTTATTATATGAATTTGTAAGTTTTGTTTATTTCTGCATTTTTCAAAAACGTGGGTGTCAAATTTGGCCAACCAAAAAAACGTGTGTGTCCTCTCACCATTCATTGAATAGTCACAGGTGTTACATACGGTGTACTGGTTAATGAACAGACGGTACATTGCATGTGTTAGAACTGGACTATTCATCTCCCCCAATACCTCTATTAAAGCCCACTGCATCAGACTCATAATGGTTCATTCATCATCTCCTCTCACTCAAATTTCTTCTTCTCCTATGCCACATCAATCAACAGAGCAATCAGAGCAATGGCATCCGCTTCCAACAACAGGTGAATATCTTGACTTGTGCGTGTATACACATATATAAATAAATCTGTTTCTCTGAACTGTTAGTCCATTTTTATGATTATTTAGCGTTTGCAACATGTTTTATGATTTGGTTTCCATATCTTCTTCTACCTTTTTTGCCTGTGTTGTACACCCTTTGCCATCCTCTTCACTTATGCATGTATATACATATATAAATTGTCCAATTCCTCTGAACTTTTAGTCCATTTGTATGGTTATTTAGCGTCTCCTTCATGTTTTATGATTTGGTTTCCAGGTCTTCTTCTTACTTACATGCCTCTCTTCTACACCGTTTCTCCTCATTTCACTTCCTTTTGGTATATTAACATGTCCACACCAATATTACTTGTCATAACTTTGGGCACTTTTGTACTTTAATGTTTCATAGTTTGTGTAACAGATAGATTAAGTTGCCGCTGTTATTACAATTTTGATTCATGTCTATAAGTGCTAAATCGAATGGTAAAAGTCCGTAGTTTTACATTGTTCGGTTCATTTCCAATACATGTGTCATATGCTTCCTTGCCCTATTCTTCGAAATGACTTTTCGCCTTCTAATCGTTTCATTTCCCGGTGTGACATTATTGCTGCACTTATTTATTTTTATTTTACTTTTACTCCTAAGATATTGCCTAACCTAATTTCTCCTCCAGTGGTAGCAGTTCGGATGAGTGCGAAAGTGCAAGATGTGAGAACCGCAGATTCCTGAGATCGGAGAATATGAAAAAGAGCATGACCAATCTCAATGTCAACCTGGCTGCTGTGTCGAGGATGGTTGAGGCGCTGGGGGATAGCCACATGCAGTTCAGTGGTCACATGACAGTGAAGCAGGAAGAGTTCAACAAAAGCTTTAAGGCGCAGCAGCAGCTTCTGCTTGAGGAGATTAGGCTACTGAGGATTGAGCATGGTGAGACTTGCAGGAAGATGAATGAGGGATTCTGAATGGCTGGAAGTTGGGCTGATTTAAAGTCTGTTTATGTTTAATTATGTTTTAATTATGTTCTAATATATTCATGAACAATGGGGTTTTCTTTGGATGTTAACAACATTTGGCCTAATGTAAGGAAGTTTCATGGTTATTATGCTGCTTACATTTCTGTGTTTTGCATGTCAAAGTTGTTTTTTATTTTCAATTTGTCTGCTAAGTAATCCAATCGTCTATTACCTCCATAAAAGTCATGCTTACTTAACTTTCATTATAGTTAACGGAACTTTTAAAAACTGTAAATAGAAACATAGTTTGTACAACCGTGTGTATGTAACTATCAGTACAGAGAAGTCCAACAGACTGACATAAGAAGTAATTGTACTTGGAAGGTAAAGATACTCAAGGATCTGTTCTCTGCATGATCTATTTATTCATTAAAACTTACTACTTGTGCTAAACATACATGTGTGATAAGGCAATTAATATTCTGCAGCATCGAGCCACTCAAAGGAATGATGGTTGATGTACTTCCAAAGGTGTTTGACGTCTGCAGTACTCTTCTGCAACTCCTACATCTGAAACAGCGGTTGTCTTCCACTCCGAACTGTAACCTTCAGTATGATGTATATATTTATTATGTTATACATGTACTTGTATACAGATATTTGTTAAATACTTAGTTTGGGAGTTAAAAACCAAATTATTTTGAAATAAAATAGTAAGGTCATATTACAACTAACATTTCAGTACTCTTATTCCTCTCTATTTAGTTTCCTTGAAATATTATTTATCAAGTACAATTGTAACATTAAATTGTAACTTTTTAAAATAAAATTGAAAGTTGTGGCATAATTGGGCTAAAATTTTCTTTTCCTTTTAAATTTCATTCTAAATTATATTTGATTTTCTTTTTTGGTTGAACTTTTAATATTTAGCAAACTTACACAATTTATTTAGTAAATAAAAATTTAAAAATTTGAGGAAGGAACATGTATTTTATAGTGCACTATATTTAAAAAGTGACCTACTTTTGACATCGTTATTAAAAAATAGACATTTTAGTTTATCCATGATGAATATTACATGAACAAATTAGTGGTTCTGTCACTTTAGATGACAATATATTACACCCACAATAATTTATATGGTTCAATTTTTTTAAATTTTATATCTTAATGTATTTAAAATGAAAGGGCTGGGTTACCGAACTAAGTTGTATGACCAAATGTACAATATCCTATTTCGATAACTTATTACATATATGTCATCATCATAAAACAATAACTTCTCAGTAAATATATATTCTTTACTTTCATGGCTAAATGTTATTATGTATATGATATTCTTTGTAAAAATTCAAATTTAGTTTTCACGTATATATGAAACAGTTCTTTAAGAAAATTATGTTATAAATTGAAATGAATAATATGTTTGGCTAAAGATTAACATATGATCTGACTGCTCAAGCTGAAGAGCTGTTCAATTGCTCAAATTCCAAATTTGATAAAATAATAGATATATTTAATCATAATAAAAAATAAACTTCTCAGTACATTTATAATCTTTACATTTCTGTAATCAATCAAATTTATTTTTCACCTCAATATTAAACAGTTTTAAAAACAACTATTTTCTGAGTTCAAATGAATAACATGTTCGGTTCTTTTTTAACATATGTGAGTGCTTAAATTGAAGAGCTGGTCAAAATTCGAAATGCAATTTTTTTTTAAAAAAACTTAACTTTTATTTCTTAATGTATTTAAAATAAAAGGGGTGGGTTACTGAACTAATTTGTATGACCAATTGACCAAAATCAAATTTGATAACTTATTAAATATTTGTAATCATCATCAAATAATAAATATTCTTTACATTTTTTGCTGAATGTTATTATATATATGACATATTTTGTAAGAAATGAAATTTAATTTTTACCTAAATATGAAACAGTTCTTTAAGAAAATTATTTGCTAAATCCAAATGAATAATATGTCTGCCTAAAGGTTAACATATGATCTGAGTGCTCAAGTGGAAGAGCTAGTAAAAAGACGGAAGGCAACAGTTGAGACACCTGAAATTACACGCATAACAATTTCTATGGTTACATTTCCTTTTATTTATGATCTCGATGTATTTAAAATAAAAGAGTGGGTTACTGAAGTAAGTTGTATGACCAATTGCCCAAAATCCAAATTTGATAAGTTAATAGAAAATTTTAAATAATTGAAATTTTTTTTATCGGCTTACAGTTCCAGATTCTTATAATATTATATATTGTCAGGTTTTAATTTAATATGAATAGGTAAGTGAATTAGTATCAACGAATTAAAATAATTTTTTATTAATTATCGAAAGAATAAAATATTGATATATGATATATGATTTGGGAAGTAGATTTAGACCAAATGGTTGTAATAGGTAATCTTAGACAATGTATAGTGCCTCCCTTAATTATGGTCGTCAGTCTTCACCGGCCTAAATTTTGTTTATAAACAAACTTCATATTTATATATATATATATATAATTTTTTAATATATATATATATATTTTTATATAAAAATTACTTTCGAAAAATTAATATTTAACGTTTAAGAGAAAAATCTATTACAACCCGTGATTTATTTTAATTATAATTAATAATATGGTTGGTTGAAGATGCATTTGATTTAAATGCTAAAATTCAAGAGACTATGGAAATTCATATATATTATATTGATAAAAAATGTTTTTTCCTTTTTTTTCCTATAATGGTGTGCAATATTATAATAATAGAATTTTTGAATCTAGTATTTTGGTTAAAAAATTGTATACTCCTTCAAATCGATATGATAAAGAATTGAAATAATGTTTGACCGAATATATGGGTTAGTTAAATTCAATAAATGCATAACATAATTTATAGTTATAAAAGACCTCTACATTTTAATTAAAAAAAAGTTGAACTGAACCACATACAACCCAATTGCAGTTGCAAGTTGCAGTTATTGAACAGGCAGAGGGAGAGCCGAGGAAAGGGGTTGTCCAGTAACTTCCACAAACTGAGAAATGGGTTTCTTAGGTTCTGAGCGGCTCATTGCGCATTGTTAAAGGTAAGAAGTTCTTTTCTTCAATCTTCACTATTTGTTCATGTGTGCAATATATATGATCAATTAAACTATTAGACATATATGTACTGACACAGGAAGAGTGTGCTATTCGGAATGAAAGGAATGCAATTGCTATGTACTGTTTTTGTAGAAGCATATATAACAAAGGAGAGCTGGTATGTTGTTTCTTGCTTTGTGATCACAAATCCTTATATTAAGGCTTGTACTTGTACTTCAGTTCTATTTGAATTTGCTTAGTCAGTACAATTAATCTATTTATATTTTCCCGATTCAGGCTTTGCCTGAGGAGTTTGTAAAAATTGTGGGAAATGAATTGACCGGAACAGTGTATCTCCGGGTTAGAAATGGTGATGCATGGCAATGTTCGTTGGATAGTGCCAATGCATGCATAGGAAATGTTGGAAAAATTATGGATTTCTATGCAATCAAACCATACAGTGTCTTCCTTCTTGATTACAAAGACCATGGACGTTTTCATGTTCAAATATTTGATGGTAATACGGTGGAGATTGATTACCCACTAAGGCCTATTCAGTGTCATAAAGTGTGCGGTACAGGACGTGATCGGAAATTTTTTTAGTCCGACCGAAATTGAGAAACTGGCAGCAAGGTTCTTCTACAATGCAATAGGTGACAGCCGCCTAAGTGACAGAGTTTACATTGAGGGAGAACACCTTCAACAAAACTCTTACACTCAGGTTACATTTTTCTCAATCGAATGTCAGTGCCGCTTGCTATTTCTACTATTAAGTTCAATTTTAATTCTATATTGGTTAGGTGCTGCCTAATGATGTAATCGCCCGATTAAATGTACATGAACAAATGACCTGGGTTCAGTTATGCCTGAACAAAAGTACTTGGATTATAAACTTGAAATGGGAGAATGGGAATTTGCTCTTTAACAAAGAGTGGAGAAAATTCTGTGAATATGTGAACTTGAAAGAAGGGGATGTTTGTGTGTTTTCACGTACAGAGCATTCACAGAGGTTGAATATAAGTATCATTGACAATGATAATGACAATAAATAAAAAACTGAAGGTATATTTGCAGATCTTTATCAGACCTCAAAAAACTTTAACTGTATATGAAAAAATTGTTAACCATGTTGTATTCTTCCTGGGCAGTTCATGGAAGTGGAATTTTAGCCAAAAAATGTTTCAAAATGGTTAGTCATGACATGCTGCATGACGGGAATCTGATAACGTAATTGGATAACTTACATTTGTTGTAACAATTTTAGGGAGTGGCTAATATATTTATGTTCTTCACATCTATATTTGTACTATATAGGAATTACCATCAAAGTTTATAGACACTTATGGTTCACTGCTGGGTGACAAAGTTAGGTTGTCGTTTGGTGACGGGTGGCAGTACATTGCTAAGTTCTCTAAGCACAATAAAAGTTTGTTCGATTTGGATGAAGTTTTCAATAATTATTCTGTGAGGGAGAGTTTTTGGATTTTCTTCGATTGTGTTGGTCCATCAAGTCTATACTTAACAATATTTAGCACAAATTGTATGGATAT
Source organism: Apium graveolens (assembly GCF_009905375.1). Classification (NCBI taxonomy): domain Eukaryota; kingdom Viridiplantae; phylum Streptophyta; class Magnoliopsida; order Apiales; family Apiaceae; genus Apium; species Apium graveolens. The sequence continues at coordinate 141,581,136 of NC_133650.1, forward strand.
TCTTCATTCTGCACCCGCTAAAGTGTCTTTGAAAGAGCTGGGGAAAAGACTGTGTTTTGAGGTTACTGATATGTCTACGTCAGATTCAGATTCTTCAGGTACTTTTCATTTCAGTATGTAGTATATTACCAAAGAACCATACAGAATAACCAATTTTTTTTGCTTTATAACAGATGCTCATTTGGAGAGATCGCCAGGCCAAACAACAGGTACAACAGTACTCTATCCATTTAGGTAGGATGTTTGTTGGCCTGTATGCATAATTATTAGTAATTATTTTTATTCCAGGATTGGTTAATCACATTTCATCAGGAGGAAGTCAATTACCTGTGATTTTGCATGATACGGCTGAGGCAAATGTCGAGGAAGGTACCTTTGAATTGATGCCTTAATGACCTGTTATATTTTCATACGTATGTGTATATTTTGTGCGGGTGATCTTTGGGATGTATGCAATATTATAACTAATTATTTGTATTCCAGGATTGGTTAATGAGATATCATCGGGAGGAAGTCAAATACCTGGGATTTTACATGATGCGGCTCAGGCAAATGTGGACGAAGGTACATTTTAATTGATGGGTTAATGACTTGTTATAGTTACATAAGTAATTGTAAAATTTCATTCCGCTTCAGGAGCCACCCAAGCAAATCCAGAAGTATATTTTGGTGAAGAAGAAAATACCCTTTCCTTTACAGTAACTCTGTTGTCGTCACATGTTGATCAAAGAGGACACGGAGTGGTAAGATTACCTGTACCCAGTCCTTGTAAAAATTTGATCATGCTTAATCCGTACTTGTCCCCTTAACTTTTTTAATCTTCCATATAGTATTTCCCAAGACACATGCTCCAAGTATTTCGACCATGGACCAAATCTACTCTCATCAGACTTCTATTTGGAGATGGTACTTGGTATGTCGCTGTTCAGCGAAAGAGGAAAACATGCCGATTTGGATTGTGCTGGAACGATTTCACCTACGACAATAACTTTGTTGCAGGCAACAGACTACGATTTATGTACCAAAATAACTACACATTCAGAGTTGTAATCCTTACTTAATTGCACTTCCAATCTCGCATGAAGGTTATTTGTACTTTAATTTGGTACTTATTTGTACTTTTGAAGTTTGTTACGTTTGATCAACTATTCACATTTTAATTATACCCCCTTTCTTCACCTATTTCTACGGTCATAGGCGTAATTCTTCTTTATTATGTTACATGTAAGATGAAACAATTCAGAATACATTTGTAGAAGAATAAACTACTACCAATCTGTAACATAATTTACAATATATAATGGTTAAGAGCAAAGTATTTAACACGGTAAAACATTTTCCCATAATCATATTTACATAATTACTTAATAATAATAATGTATTCCTACACATTTATAAATTCAAACAAACTAAGCTTCTGGAAGGCCGTAAAAAACTTCTTTGTATACAACGTTCTGGGTGATATTTGTAGCTGCACCAGAATCATCATCAACAAATATAGTGAGGCCAGTGGGTGAGGTTACTCGACTAATAGCAACATAGTACTGTCCATGACTGAACACTGACTTAGGTAAGTATAGCCCAACTGTCTTCAGGGATTGACCTTGAGATTTGTTGATTGTCATGGCATAGCAAATCTGTAAAGACATTTGTTTCAGTACCAATTTGAATGGCATCTTTGTATCTGAGGGAGAAAGCTCTATACGTAGAATGAAATGCTTCAAACCAACAAACGTACCACAGATTACTTCACACTCCACACAGAATCTCAGGCATTTGGTCACAATCATCCTTGTACCATTACACAAACTTAGGGTTTGGTTCAAATTACGCATTAGCATAACAACAGCCCCAACCTTCAGTTTTAGATCATGAGGTGGCATCCCAGCTACATTTAAGGAGTTCAAATACTCTATTGGGAAGGCTTCATTCAGATCCTCATATGTCCCACCAAATTCCTCTGCAGCATCAACACTAAAATAGGACACAGATTCTCCAGGGAGCTTGTCTACAATAAGCGAATTGAGGTGGCCCACAATCTGGTTGGTAGGGGTCAAAATAGCTCTCTCGCTCAAGTACTGTGTACTGTGCCCTTTGTGAGAAAAATTAGTAATGTGCTACGAATCATGTTATCAACTGTGTTTTCAGTTTCTACGTCACAGAACTGAGACGGAATCAAAATTTGATTTTCAGTGACTGGGAAATTGCAGACTCGAGGTGGACTGACCTGGCCATTACCAATGTCAAGTACCCATTTTGCAAACTTTTTAAGCTCTTCACTTTCACTATCACTCTCAGCTTGTTTCAAGCGCATGTTTTCTGTCATCAAGAATACTTGGAAAATGGACCACAGCCGTGACCTAGTGATACAGGCTGCTACAATATCAGCACGATCTCCATACGTAATTACTGGGAGGATTTGACGAAAATCACCACCAAGAACTACGGTAATACCGCAAAACGGCATGGCATAACATTCTGGATCAACAGCTTTCATAATATCCTTCAACGATCGGTCTAGGCATTCAAATGCGTACATGTGCTGTATAGGCACCTCGTCCCATATTATTAGTTGTGTCTGCTTTATGAGTTGCGCAACATCTGAATCATGGGCAATATTACATGTTGAACATTCATCAAGAACTATTGGAATTTTAAATCTGGAGTGCGCAGTCCGACCACTGGGCATTAATGTGGCAACAATCCTTGAAGAAGCAACTGGAAGCACAATTTTACCTTGTGAACGTAACTTACATATAAGAGTTCTCCATAAGAATGTCTTTCCACAACCCCCACTACCATAAACGAAGAAAATCCCTCCAACGTTAGTGTCAATAGATTGTATTACTGCATCATATATTTTCCTTTGCTCCTCTGTACAGTCCTGTAGTAGCTTGGCAGTTTCATACTCCATCTTCCTGGTATCATAGCTTGTCTCTTCAATTATCAAATTGTTAGTTCCATTGTTCAAATAGCTGCGACGAGGTTGAGGCAACTGATCAAATTTCTTCAAGGATTTACCAACTAACCGGAGCAACTCATCTATTTCTGTAATATTTAATATCTAAAACTATTTAACAACATTCACCCAATTATAGAAAAAATGACGAACAATTAATGGACTGCATTTCCAGCCCACAAAAATTTTAAAATTTGTCCTACACTGTAATGTAAAAAGGTGTCATACCTCCTAAAGCATAGAACTGCAATTGCATGTCATTAAGAGTGAATAAGGTATTTGGACAACTTTGACGTCGTCTGAGTAAAATGTCATCAACCATGCTCTTCCAATGTGTACTCCATAAAGTCTTCAAATCAGTGACTTTACAATTGACAATAATATGGACAAAAAGTTGTCGAACCTGGGGAGGTAATCCACCTGCAGAAGCTTGAGTCAACACTTCATGCCATTCTTTATCATCATCAAGTAAACCATACTCTTTACAGGCATCATGAAATGTACTGTAACATACTCCATTAACGGTACGTAAAGACTCAAAGGAGGTGGCACCACGTACCTTCGTAAGCAATAAATGAAGAAACCAAGGCTCACCCATACTGTGATGCACATAACATAATCTACCTATTTGAAACCCACGCTTCCTCATGGTCCATTTCCTCTCACCATCATTCCACACATAAAACTATGGGATTTCTTCATAAGTGTACTTCCGTGCATTAACATCAACATAGTTTAAATAAAAAAGGATTCCAGTTTACTGAACTTGTTCTTCTCCCTAGAAGCAACTTTCCCTAGCACTTCATTAGCACGGAAGGTGCAATTTTTGTCACCTGGTAAGTGAAATTGAAGTATCTCAACAGATATACTTCTACGATGGATAGGGAAGCCAAAAATCCTATAGGCTGATTCAGCACCGCATAAATATCTCCCATCAAAATATGCATTTATCTCATCTATTCCCCCCTCATCAGTGTCATTCGCTTGCCTTTTTCTCTTTCTCTGGACATGAACCGTAGCACGATCATGGCCTTTCAAACATTATTTAAATAAATACTTAAGACTGCGTGCATGATAACATATTTCCACATTCATATGGCATTGATACTTGACTAAAAGATCCCAGTTGTATGGTACTACCCACTGGTTGTCCAGCTCAGCCTTCCTTATTTTAACAGTAATATTTGTCCTGCGTCGTATATACATCGGGAAGCCACTGTCATCAAAAGTAGTTCGAGCACAGTACCTGAAACCATTCAATTATTACAAAGTTTAGGTATTAGGGTAACTTACTAGATTCCAAAATGACACAAAAAAGGGTATGCCTATATCTTACTTTTTCGGAAAATGACGTATCCAACGTAAATCTTTCATGCATGGAGACTTTACATTTTGCAAACCACATGGACCGTGGATCATAAATTCATTCACGGCTGCATAACCAACCGGATCAAATATAGGATCTGGGATTTCTGCGAATACAAAATTATCCACATTTTGTTTGAGGTTTTTTTTTGAATCAGCATCAAGCCATATTAACATATGTACATGTGGAAGGCCTCTTTTCCGAAACTCGACGACATACATAACTGTAAAACGGGAAAATTTAGATTATATTGGAAATATTCAAACAAAAATCTAATTAGAAATTAAACTAAGAAAGTCCTGGTAAACAATCTTACCTCCAATACAAACACCAAAGTGTTTTTTGTCCTTAATATCAACCATTAACTGATCAAGTTTTAGCCTAAACACCCTTGATATGATGTCAGGACAGTTTGGAGCAATGCAACCAGGCACATACTCCATCATCTTCTGAATTTCATCCCAAAGAGAATTACAGGTCATAGTCAGAAATATGTCAGGATGTCCGATGTAACGGCATACGGCCAACGCATCTTGAAAATTTTGTTGAATGTATCGCTTCGAACCAACGTAGCCAGCTGTAATAACCCCAATTTTTGGAAATTTTTGAAACCCTTATGAATAGTGTTTTTGCTGAATGAGAAAACTGTTCATGCCACGCTATGTAGGGGTTCTGTTATTGATCTTATGGGATATTATTAGTACTCTATGTGGTATATAAGTGTATGTAAAGATCGTCAGAATCCAATTCCGAACACTTTGGTTTTTCCCGGAAATCCACAAGATACGGAGAGAATTGAGTATAAGGTAACAGGATAAAAAGGATTTAAATTAAAGGATTATAATAGAGGATCATAAAAAGGAATATAATGTATTGAGAAAGGTTAAGGGAACCTAAGTAATAAGATCCCGGGTATGATCCTTCAAACGATAAACGAGAACGAAAGTTAAGCGAACCGTATAACAGATCAGCGGTCATTAGGCAAGCGATTAGGAAGTTAATCAAAGGGATTAGTGGGAATGATGTCATCCAACCAATAGAAAGAGGACAAGGAAGGGAGGATGACATCATGAGGATGATATAAGCATGACATGGGAAGGAAGGAGGTGTGGTTGAATGAGAACCACACAAATTCAAGGGCAAGAAGGTAATTGACTAAAGCAAGCACAAAAACCAAGCAACCAAGCCAAGCAAAAATCATTTTCATCAAAAATCAAAAGCAACCAAGGCTTTGTTCTTGAAGCTCTCGGCTTTTCATCTTTTTCAAAGGAAGAAAAATCAAAAATCAAGTTCCAAGCATTGTTAAATCACAAGGTAATTATCTAAGCTTCCTTGTACATAGATATGGATATGCTATAAGTTTAAGCTCCTAATTCCTTCACAATCTCTTCCAATAAATCAAGGAAGAAGATGGTGAATAGTAACCTTCAAGAAATAACTTTAGTGTTCTTGAATTTTTATGAAAGATTAAGGTTATACAAGCAAGGATCAAGGTTCTTTAGGCATTCAAAGCTCTTGTGTTGTGTTAAAAAGCTTCAAGGAAGGTATACCATCTCCAAACCCTAGGTTCCTATATATTATAAGATGATTTTGATTAGTAGGATGATATTGTAGCTTGTTGTTGTGATTTAGAGTTTGGGATTTGGAATGGTAGTGAAATGGAATGGTAAATGTTGTGGTTTTGATTTAAAAGAACTTAAGTATGATTTAAGTTAAGTTTAGGCATAAGTATGGATGATTAAATTGAATTGGTTGGGATTGTTGTGATGTGATAAGGATGGATGTTTGTTGTATGATGGATTTGAGGTTGGATTTGAGGTTGGTTTGGAATGGATTTGAATGGTTTAAAATATTGGAAATCGCGTAAACATAGCCGTCGTAACGTCCGATTTTCTTTGGACTGTTTTTGTGCATAGCATTAGGACCCGAGAACCCCCTGCTAGATTATGACCACTGCCATGTTTAGATAGCTCATGTTACGAGCTTCGTTTTGATATGTAGTTCGTTCGATTCCGATACACGGTTTAGGAGAAACGACCGTTTCAAGTAACGGCGTTTCGCGAACGAAACTTTTCCCCTCGCCTTACTTTGAAACATAGGTTAAAGACCAAAAAGGGTTAATTAATGTATGAAACATTTATGGTGAGTGTGTTAGGCAGTTGGTAAGACATTCGCGAAGGAATCGCTTTAAAACTCGTAAAGGTTAAATTACTAAAAATGGTGGAGCCGAGGGTACCCGAGTGACTTAACCAAATCAGTGAGCGCAAAACAAGCGTTAGAGTCTAAGTTAGTTAAAGTATAGATTTACAAGTGATTTTGGTTTAATTCCAACTTACTTGTTGTTTATAGGTTACCAGACTCGTCCCGAGCCTTTTATCACCCCAAGTCGCTCAGGCAAGTTTTCTACCCGTTATACTGTTGTTGTGATGTAAATATATGTATATGCATTATCTTGTGATATTGCATGATTGTTATTAGCAAATTTTGCGATATATTGGAGCATGCTAATATGGTATATATGCATGTCTGTTTCGTAATCTGGTTATCTATCTGTTGATTTCAATGCTTATAGTTGCATAATACCTATGCTAGAAATAAGCAAGTAGTTGCGTATACCCTTAGTATAGGGGATAAAAGGTGAACATATTTCTAAACCGGGAGTCGATGTTCCCGAGTATATATATATATATATATATATATATATATATATATATATATATTTATATATATATATATAGGGATATAGTTTTTAAAACTATTAATCGAATAAGGTTTATTCGATAACTTTAACTTTATTTTATTATTGAATATTATTTCAAATATTATTCGAAGGCGTATGACTCCTTTACATTATTTATTGAATATTATTTGAATATTCATTTGAGGATGTATGACTCCTTTATTTTATTTAATGAATATTATTTATAATATTCATTCGAGGTATTATGACTCAGCTTATTTTATTTATTGAATATTATTTGAATATTCATTTGAGGATCTATGACTCCGATTATTTGCTGAGATATATTCTTTATTTTATTAAAGAATAAGGTGTCGATAATCAAACTTATTTTTGATTATTCAAATAAAGATATTACTTTCGTATAAGTATATCTTTGATTATTTGCTATTCATTTCAAGTATAAGTTTTAATACTTCTACTTCAATTATTTTATAAAGATTATCTTTTATGGGAATATTATTTAAATAATAATATTCAGACATTTTCTAAATATTCTGGGGACTGATTTACTTCATTAAATCAGTTTTACTCCAAACACTCTTTAAAGTGTTTTCGAGTCTTTAAAATGATTTTCAAAAGTTAGAGCGGATCCCAAAACTATTTTTATATTTAAGATCTTCCTTTTAAAAAGGGGATTTAAATACTCGCTCAAAACCTGGGGGATCCGGCTCGGTGGTGTGTTTTATATTCGCAACAAGGTTGTTGTCTTGGTAAAAGAGTTTTTGATTACTTACCCAATATTCGGGAAGTAAAATTCTTGGAACAAGTTAATCCATTAACAGGCATCGCCTGGGAAATATCGGTGAGTTTTCCTTTCCAACTAGGTACGACTTCTTGGTGGAGCCGTATCAACAAGTTTCTACTTGGGGAAAGGGGGAAACGAGCTTTACGTTTCAGAGTCATGGATTTCATCTGAACTAGGAGTGGCGTAAGTGGTCGAGTAGCGCCGGCCCAGCCTTATTATATTGGCCCAAATGGCCTGGAAGTTCCGCTAAGGCGGTCCATTCCTTAGGAGTTCAGTGTTCGGTTGACAAGTAAATCCGACAGGTTCTCCTCTACATGTAGAAAATGGTGGGGTTGTACTACTACGACTGATCATCGTAAGTGGTCTTCCTGGCGCGGCAAACTCCCGTAATAAGTTCATCATCCAATTGGATAATTTTTGCAACACTACCCAGAGCACTTCGATGGAAAGGCTACGGTTGGGCGATTGTTGAGTGTTGGCAGGGTCAAGTTTTCAAAATGATGTTTACATCAAATGAAGTATCTCGTAACTTCATTTTATTTTGATAATATTTTAAAGATTTAATCTATTCAAATCTTGTCTTATAGTCTCATCTATGTGATGAACTTTTGAAGCTAATTTCTAACTTGAACGGTGGTAGTTCAAGTAGTATTTGGGAAAGATATAAGTATATTGGGGTATCTTGTAACTTCATCTTTTAAACTTATATCTAATTAATAATTGTCTTATGAATGACAAAGATTTTCAGAAAAACGTTGAGACAAGGTTAGATATATGAGATCACCTTGCAACGATATTTTTTTTTATACAGTTATACACTGGGACTTTGAGTATATTATGCATGGAAGAGGACTTCCAATATTTTGAAAAGTATATATGTATATATACTGAATATTTTGCGACTTCATCGCATTAAGATATCAAACTTGGTTCATTTCTTTTGACCAAGACTTTCATGAGTATTATGAGTAGGCTCATATATTGTAAATCATTATACATATTATTTTGGTGGGCTTGCTGCTCACCCTTGCTTTATTTCTTCATCACACAACAACAGTTAGGAAAGATGGCCAGACTCCAGCAGACCCAGCGCAAGCGCGTGGGAAGCGTCCTGTGTCTTCCCGTTGATGTTGTAGCTGCTATAGCTGTAGAGGTAGATCTATTGTAGATCAGACCATCTACTTTTGAGAATCAATTATGTATAATTATAACTTGTGGCAGATAATGGCAATTAACTGTAAATTTATCAAGTAATCATTTTGGGTTGTAATAACTTTTAAATTGTGGATTCAAAGACTTGTACTTATTTAAATTTCATCTCTGAGACTATAACGGGTTGTGGTGTGTGTTAGTGTGGGGTCACAACATAAGGTTATTTATTAATTAAGTGAAGTGATATTGTGGAAAGAAAGACCGTGACGACCCGGATCCCCGACCCCGGATCTGGGGGTGTTACACCAGCTGGCAGAACTATACCTTTACCGGTATTTGAACTGTCCACATCACCTCTGCTAACAGATCTACAAATATTGTTGTATAATTCATTCCGTAAAGTAGTTTGGTGAGTACGGATCCACCATAGTCGTGTATGTTCAATGGTAGAAAAAGCATTTACCATATACTGTTGAAATAGTCTTCCACCTAGCCGAGGAGTCAAACCTACAATACAACTTTCATTATTTATTTCTGGGGAACATAAATAAACATATATTAATTTCTAATTATACCTTACCATCGGACTCTCTAATTTGGAAAGTATATGAGTAGTAATTCTTCAGAGATAAAAAGCCACGTGGTTTGCAAGAACTATCAGCAGTCTTTTGAAATTTAATCTTTGGGTGAAATCCATCTTCTCCACGTGGAAAGAGTATAGGGTATTGTAAAGCCATCAACTTCGGATGAACATAAGAAACACGGACTAAACCTTTACCTTTTTCATTAACAACTATATCACGGTCGCCACATGTTTCTTCTGTGTCACCAACCATAATGCCAGCAACTTCATCAGTTCTAGAAATATGACATTCTCTTCCACTCTCAGATCTGATAACTTTGAGTATAATCTGCAGCTCAACTATTTCATCGCTTTCATACAAATCACGCTGCTGCCTAAACTCACCAACCAATTGATTAGTTTCATCTAACATTGTTATAAGACCTCGTACAACCTCTTTATCAACACTTTCTCGGTCATGAACACTAACCCACCGAAGACGATTATCAACTTCGTTAATGGTGTCATAAATGTAAAGTTGACAAAATTTGGGGGTTTCATTGTCATTCGGTATTAAAGATCCAAAAACATGGTGGTTCTGACCATTTAATCTGAATACATAAGGCGCCCTTCCATTGTTAATTGAATGATCTATGTTACCACCGGTAGATTTAAAGGCAAAAATTGTATTGTACAGTCGTATCAATCTATGAAAAGTAGGACCTCTTTTCTTGTCGTTGTATAAATCCAGGAAATACTCAGGGGTAGGAGGGATTTGAGGCAATCTCACAGCACCTTTCATGCAACAAAGAGAAAATATAGGACAGCCTTTAGTCACATTTTTATTTACCCTTTCTTCCTTCCACATCTGAGCATGACATTTCGAACATATGGCAGTAGAACCATCCAAAGAAGCATACTCCTCAGGAACGACACGTCGCGGTGCACGTCTGCTCTGCATCAAATTTCAATCCGAATTCATCCCAACAACAATGACTTCGTCATCACCATTAAGCGACCAACTAAGACAATCTGCATCATCTGCATTTTTTTATTTTAGTTTGACAAAATTAAAAGTGGATACTTTTTTAGGAGTACATCTTTGTTTTTCTTACCACTTGATTCACAATCACTTGCTTCATAATCTGATCCTTCGGAATCATCAGACAAAACTGAAGGAGCAACTACATTCGGACATGCAAGAAAATATTAAATGGTAAATCATAATTACGTAAGACATAACAAAGACGCAATATCACATTCATTTCACCTTCATTAAAGTCATTACTTTCTTCCTCATCATCACTAACAATCTCATTTGCGAATAATTCTCTACCAAATCCAAGATAATTTTCCTTCCCTTTCCGGTTCAAAGGTTCACGTCCATTTAAGGAAACATCATTAATGTTTGATCGCGTTTCCTTTGTTTCATAATTAAAATAACTATTATTTAGTTATTCCTGTTACCATAAGGATAGACAGACAAAAGCGTAACAATGCTAGAATCTAATATTTACCTCTCAACATATTTCTAGAAAATGTGGCGCTACCTGAATTTGTTACATCTGATAAAGGAGTTCCGTCCTGACTACCTTCAAGAAGATTCATGTAGTTTACTCTGCTATTTGATCGGGGAGTAACAATATGACTACTACATTCTACCAACCAAATATTAAATGCATTATTGCTTTATAAACATAAAATAGCAGTCGCTTTGCAAGAAAAACACAGAGTAAATTAAGAAAACAAACAGTACTTGCAACTGTTTCATTCAAGTGGCCTGACCTAGGCAACTCACCAAGTTTCCTCCTCTTTCCCACCATCCTAACAATATCTGGCGTGGATTCCGTCAACATTCCTGCATTACAGACAAAACAATTATGACTGCCTCAACCCCGGGGTCAGGAGTTGACGTCATTAATCACACAACCATTCACAACCAATCAATTCAGTCTAACAAACTGGAAAACAATCCAACTTTACATTTTCAATAATCCCGAAAGTATTATTTAACTACTACTTTTTATTTCGAATCATAATATGCGAACTGAATTATTTATTTTAAAATATTAGGACTCAGATATACATCATCATCGTCCACCGTCGGCTCGCCGAGGCTCATCGCCGACGGCGGTAAAATTCACGGGTTTCCGATTATCGTGTAAGTTTGAATAGTTGGGTTTTGGATGTTTATAATATAAGGGTGTGTGTGTGACTTGTGTGCATACTTTAATCTGTTGCGATCTGTGGATGTTGGTAAGTAGGGTCACTGCATATTATTATTATCTTTTATTATATTTATTATTGTTATAAGCAGGTTTATATATATGGCGTGTGTGTTGTGGACCCCAAACTTCTGACCCGGGTTTGGAGGGCGCCATAGTTTTGGTGTTATTCCCTAAACAATACAACAAAAATTATAAAAGGGGGGATCCTTCGTGAATCCCACCGATTAATTAATAATTATTACCGCACGGAATTAATTATTTTATTTCACAAAACCCAGTCAATTAATCCCTGCAACAAATGAAACAAAATATTTAAAATTATTTCCACTATACACGCGTATAACACGCGCCAACATAGGACAAATCCATGGCCGAAAACACAGGAACCAGGCGGCACACTACGGAGCCAAAACAGCAGCAACACACATGACCCACGCACCCACATCACACACACCCACAATTTTACACACGCACATACAGTCGTAGTCACCCACACACACAGAAAACATACACACACATGCACAACATAGCGCACACACACACACTTATATATGTACGTATGTATATTTTCACAGCAACCAAACAGAGCATAGCCACAGAATTTCGCCAAATACAAACTAGCCGGAACAAAAAAAAAACCAGACAGCAACTTACCGGGAAACATGGAAAAAGACCGAAGGGAAATAGAACGGGAATACAGAAGAGGAAAAGGGGAAGGAGAGACTGAGAAAAGAAAGAGGTCGAGAGATAATTGAAAGGGAGAAGAGAGAGCTGTAATCGAAAGAGATACAGGGGAGGAGTTGAGGGTGTGTTTTGTGTATATCTATCTTTATTTATTATTTTATCATTTATTTTCTGTAAATCAACAATTGACACACATCAAATAATGACCCAGAAGTGCAACATGTGTCCTGTTTCCATCAGCGAGCCTGGATTTTGTCCCGATTTTTCAAAATTTACAGATCGAGGTGCACTTAAAACGATTTCAGAAAATCACGAAAATAGTCTAAAAATATTATAAATATCTCAAAGTTAATAAAAACATAAATTTCATAATTTTAAAGTCATTTCTGAAACGTAATTTATACCCGCTTTTAGCAATTAAACGAATCAACGCGCGGGTGAAACTAACTCCGAAAATTCCCAAAATAATTTTGAAATTCTCAGAATAATACGAACTTAATAAAATATAAGTTTCATAATTTTGAAAATTTCTATAATTAAATATGGATTTTACCATTAAACACACTCAGAAAATCATTAAAAAATAAATAATTAATGAAATATTGACTTTTCAATTTTATAAAGTCCTAAAAATAATTATTGAAATTATAAAGTCATAAAAACAATTTTAGAGACAATCCAAGTATTTATGGAAATAAAACTGTAATAATACCATTTTTAACAACGACACAAAATCATACAATTCATTAATCAACCACGCAATTCAATTCCATACACCAGTAATCACATACACATAGTGTCAGAGTAATAACCCACTGACTGAAACCACACAAATATTTTATTTAAATTATTTATTCCATAATTACACATTTAAATAATAATAAAAATATACCGGTCGTTATAACAATGGGTAGTCAGAACATAAGCCTAAGTATGTTTGCGGTTTAAATTTTGTAAGAATTAGAATCTGTACTTGTAGGTGTTTTGTTTTGGCTCCCACTACTAACTATTGCTGGGGTGAACAGAGGTGATCGGTTCGTCTTGGCTGACGGAGTATGAACGTGGGCCATTGATCCTGTTAACACGAGTGCTGAACAAACACAAACAGAAGTCTTATTTATATTCACACATACGAAGATAAGGTATTCAATAACAACTAACTTACCTGTGGTCGTACTCGTTACCTGTGGAAGAAGATAAAGCACAACGATCAGCAACAGCAGAGTCGACAACCACATTCTCTTTGTTACGATTCATATGTTTCGTTCTTCTGTACTTCCGACCATAATCTGCATTCAAATCTTCCAGGTTAAAGAACTTGTCACCTTCTTCACCACTCATACCTTGCACAATGAATCAACCCGTAGTCAAATTAACAACCGGAATTTGTATACACAATCTTCAAGTGGGTGAAGACACTATTCAAAAGAGGGGGATAAGTCACTAATTAACCTAAAGAAACAAATTAGAATTTGAATTTCAAATTCAAAAGTGTATAGGACACATTCTTACCTTTCAAAAGAAGCTTAAGAAGCTTTCAACATAAGCTTTCTTCTCATCCAATATAATCTTTATTCTCATCCAATATGTAATTTTAAAAAACTAATCAGCGGCAATTTTAGTAATTTTTTACAACTTGGTGGGTACAATGCTAAAAAGGGGTTGAAGTTACTATTCAAAAGGGACAGTAGGAACTATTATATACATAGATATGTGAATGGTAAAGTTAGCTATCAGCGGACTTCCCACTTCTGTACATACATCTTTCTGAATGGGGTAAAAAAGTCTTCTGAATTTATGCCTTTAGTTATCTAACTTGCATGAAATTAATTTTATGCGTTTTTGAATGATCATTTTAGTCAATACATAAATCATTATTGTTTTTCTTACCCAGAAGTATAATCCTACCCTTGGTGAAATGAAGGCATATGCGGAAGAAATTGATGTGAATAAAAGAACACTACTACTTATTAACAAGGTAGATCTCTTACCATTTTCCATCAGGTATCATATAGTATGTTAATCTTTATATAGATAACCTACTTTGTCATGTCAATATGGGGACAGAGTATAGCAGTGCAGATTATAAATAATAAGGGTTATTACCAGCTTAGTTAATATGTAGCTTCTTTGAGTGGCCCAGAAAATACTTATCAAGACCTAACATCAGAATGGCTATTTGCATACAGAATGCATTTGCACACATATATGCAGGCATTTGGTTCATGGTATTTCAACTCTGTATGTGAAAATCTAGATGTTATATCCATGTCTTATTGTTTATTGAGTGGTTGGAATGAGAAGCTCATTGTCATTAATCTGGTGACCAACTCCAAAATTGCAAAATGAGATTTTAAATCATTTCATTCCCATTGTCCTCCATCTATATGTGGGTTATGAAATTTAAAAAAACTTGGGAAGAAAAAAGTGAACTTTAATCCTCTTTAAATTAGGGAAAAATACAATTAACACTGCCAATGGGATGTACAAGTTAGGCTTGTAGAGAAAATAGGAATTATCCAATCAGAGAATCTCAGTGCATTAAATTTGTACTTCCTGGCCTAAATTATTGAACAGCACTAAGTAATTGACAATCTCATTACACACCGCAAACTGCATTCAAGGCCAATTTGGCAAAATGCTGCAATGTCAAAATAATTGCAACACTTAATACGGTAAGTAGATCATTAGTTAAAGAGTTGGAGGTTTCAAACAGATGACCATACTCGCCCAAATACATATGTAAGAGACTAACCGAAGCAGCAAGCCCTCTTTGCCATAAAAATTATTAATTACATTGTAACCTTTTCATGCGGAGAGATGTACAAGTTAAAGACACGGATTAACTTCTGATGATTTTGTAATATATAGTGATCTAAGGCCGCTCCTCCCGGTTGGACCCGACAATTTTGGATACGACACGATACGAAAATTTAGTGTTTGTGTTTGCATTTCTGGTACACGACACGAAAGTACGCGAACACGAAAGTACACGTTTGAAATTTAGTGTCGGTTTTGTGTTTAACCTTCGAGTACACGACACGACACGAATACTTCGACATAAATAAATATTATAATTAAATTTTAATATTTCTAATATATATATGTAGAATTATAATAAATGTATGTATATTTATTTTTAAAATATTATTTGATTTCCTTATATTGTATAAAATTGAGATCTAAATATGTATTTTTCATATATTTTATAATTTTTCTACCTAAAAATCTTATATTTTAATTTATATTAATATTAAATTTAATATATATTAATATTCAATTAACACGACATACACGACACGAAACGAAAATACACGAACACGAATGTACACAAACGCTAAACATGTCGGTTTTGTGGTTGGCATTCAAGTACACGAAAATATACGACATGAACGAATTGGCAGGTCTACTCCCAGTACTTCTAGACCAGCTGTCAAATCAAAGAAATTTTGGTCCTTGTATAGTAAATTATTAGCATTAAAGTATCTCCGAAACTTAAAAGCCCTTAGCTGTATATTACTTCTGATTGGTTACGCAATTATAACTTCTGATCATTTTGTTTTAGAGTTATCTTTACTATTTTTAGCTTATTTTTTTTATTTCAGAGTATTACTCCGAGTGCGCGACTCACCATTATCCCTGCTTTCCATATTACTCCTGATGAGAGGCTGTTCATGCTGCAATTTTGAGTAGTGAAGGTGATTTGAGCTTTCAAGATATGATATTGCTGGGTGTACTATGTTTTTAAAAATTTTCATTATTGCTAAAGGGGTTATGGATATTTTAATACGGAGGAACCTAATTCAGGTAACAAGAAAAATAGTGGATACACACCATTGCAAGCTTGAAGACATTCCAAATATGAGACTGGAAAAACATTAAAGCAAAGAGGGGATAACTTGATCCCAAAAAATTAGGATATCTTCGTAGTCTAAACATCTGAAACGGTAAGAAACTAATTACCAATGCTTATAGAAAATAGTATCAAATTTTATTCTAAAATTTTTTTTCAAAATAATTTAGGTGACATATACCTTCTTTTGTGAAGCAAAACTCTTACATGTTAACGACTGAAAGATTACCGCATTTTAAAGACATTTCTTATGGTAACTCATATTTCAAAGGCGCACACATAAAAAAACATATATCCTTTCTTAGTAAGTATAACTTTTGATCACTTTGTTTTAGAGCTATCTTTATTATTTTAAGCTTATTTTTTGGTAACCTTTCATTAGAATTTAATTTGTGTTATTTTATTTTGAATGTATTGTGGCTTAGTGCTCTAGATGCTTCTTCTTACAGAACAAGCAGCTCTCCATCTGGAGTTGATAATCACCTTCCAGGCATAAAGAGTCCCCATCCATGAATAATCTACACAGATATTATAGTCTTGAGCCAGCAGATCATAGGTTGTACCTAGAAAATGCGAGATGATTGTCTATCAAAGCGTAACATCATGGAGCACTTATGTCGAGCACTTGTGGTTTCTTATAGTCAATGATTGTACTAACCTGCAATTACTCTCGCAGAACTCCATTCTGCATTTTTTTTTATTTAACCTTCCTTATCTTGTGTTAAAGCATTGTTACTTCCTCTATTGCCCATCTTCTCCCTCAAACCTACATGTTTATTGATAGTCCATATGGCTCCTGGGAGAACCACCCCCAGGCCTTCAGCTCCATACAGCTCCTGGGAGGCCTACTCCTAGACTCCCAGCTCCATACAGCTCCTGGGAGGCCTACTCCTAGACTCCCAGCTCCATACAGCTCCTGGGAGGCCTACTCCTAGACTCCTAGCTCCATACAGCTCCTGGGAGGCCTACTCCTAAGCTCCTAACTCCGTGCAGCTCCGGGAATGCCTACTCCTAGACTCATAACTCCACGCAGCTCCTGGAAGGGATACTCCCGCACACTACCACTCCCGACCAGCTTAGTCCCGTAAGCGAAACCCTGATAAATCCCAACACGTGAGACGTTGGCCCAAGCACGTGACGGGGACAACTGTCACACATCAATCATGGGAATAATCAGGCCACGTGTCAGAGGATCCTCAAAACATTCCTCGACCTGTCCCGCACTGACGCGTGTAAAGCATCCACTCCCGCCAGGTGCCCTCCGCTCCCAGAACCAACGGCTACGATTCAAAGGTACCAACCCCAAAACCCTACCCTTGAGCTATAAATAGCCCAAGAAGGTGAGGTTTTGGGGTTAATCATTCTTTCACACTCATATACACACACAACCACCTTACATTCATATTCATCCTCATCTTCCCAAAAAGCTAGTTCTTACTCTCACGCCGGAGGCGCCGCGGGACTCCAACCCCCCTTCCGGTGTTGTTTTGTAGGAACCCAACCACAGCTACACCTCTATAGCGGCGAAGGATCCAGGACGGCGTCGAAGGAGCAGCCCCGCCACCAGGAGTTATCATTTATCACTTTAATTTTGTCTCCAAAAATCCAGAGATTAATGTCATAGTGCCATTTCCATTACAATTTTTGGGTGAGGATCATAACCACTGAGTTTGAAATCAGTAGCCTCAAATGAATCTGTGTCTATCTTCTAACAATCGATCTATAGAACCTACACATCAATTAAAAAATTAATTTCATATTGCATCGGAAGAGTATGAAAACGACAAAATCTTTCATTCTTAATGTTGTAACATCATCAATTTTAAAATACTCTTCAACCAAATATTAAAAACTCTTTTCATGTGCTATATATGAAACGTCAAAAAAAACTTTTGTTATTTCTCCTTAATATAATCTCAAATATTAAAAAAAATTTGGCAATTAATGCATTAAACAATTAATTTTGTTTGTTAAAATACAATGTAATTACTCATTTAACTATAGTATTTAAAACAAGAAAAATGTTTCAAATTGACAATAAAAATATATTATTATATATATGAATCTACGAATCACCAAAAATCATTTAGATCTTTTTTATTTTAATTAAATTAAAATTGATATTGTACAATTTTTTTAATTTAATTGCTATGGTAATATAAATGGATAAAAATACACAAAGCTAATTTCTATTTGATAAAAATTGTGTTAACACATAAAATTCAAATTATTCTAGCTAGCCCGTGCATCGCACGGGTTATAGACTAGTAATTATTTATTTAGAGAATTTGGCATTTATATTATCGGTCTAGACAATTTGGAGATTTAATATTATTTTGGAGATTTTTAGACTATTTAATTATTGTTTCGAAATATATTAGTGCTCTGTTTGCATGTTTATGGATTTTAAGTAATATCTCCTTTTAAATTTAAAAAGGGGTGTTACAGAGTTGGTATAAGAGCTTAGGTTCTTTCTTATAGAAAACCTACTTAGGTTGGCCTGTGAGTTTGGGTGGACGATAGGATGGGTGTTATATTTAATTTCGTTTTATTCCGCTATTTATCATTTTATTTTGCTTGATCCTTTTGAAATCTATTTGTAACTGCTTCATCATAATTGTTCTCTTAATCTTCGTTCGTTCGCTACCTTATATTGTAGATGCCTCCTAGACGTGATCCTTTTCACATTGACCCTACTGAGCTTACTGCGATGATAGGGCAAGCAGTGGCTCAGGCTGTACAACATGCTTTGGCAAACCAAGAAAATAAGAATGGCGACGGAAATCAAAATGGCGAAGGAAATCAGAATGGACAAGGAAATCAGAATGGAAAGGGAAATTAGAATCAGAATGGTTAGGGCCATCATTTGGAACCACTTATATGGTTGGAGAAGTTTGTAAAGAAGAAACCAGACTCTTTTAGTTCAACAAAGACTCCTATTGATGTTGAAAATTGGATTGTTCATCTCAAGAAGATTTTTGATGCACTTGGTAGTGATGAGATTCAGAAGGTCAGGTTAGTTGTATATAAGTTGGAGGGGGATGCTAGAGGGGAGAGGTATATAGAGACTTTGGAATGAAAGGGATTCAAGGAGGTGTTCTATGAGCAGTATGTTCGCTGTAATTCTAACGCGTACGCGATCACAAGTAGTATAAGATTCAAATCAAGTTCGTTCCCACAGAGAATTAGGCTAATTTTAGACTATGCACTTATACAATAATATATGGTTATCGCTCAATGCTTAGACAAGTGACAATTTGAGTTTTGATTATCTAAGGAATTATACTAAATAACATTAACTAAGAGAATTAAAAGTGATTTACTTATATGAGAATAAACATGAGATTCTAACTTTATTAAATACTTCATTCAAAATTTATGTTCTTTATCCTTAGCATGTGATGGTGATGAAAACTAATCAGATAACACGAAATTAGTATACGCCAACTTTCGTTGTTCGTATACCCTACTATCAAAAATCCATAATTAAGATAGAAGTCGAATAGACACCAATTATGCTCAGTCCCTATATGTCTATAAAGATTGAAAACATAATGGTTTAAGAGCAAGTTATCTATCATAATTACATAGGGTGAATAAGATGGTTAAAATTACCCACGAATCATGCACAACAGATATACATGAACCTATGATAGCATGGCAAGTTCTAAACCTCTCTATTCACTGTCGCTTCAATAGAGATTAACAAACAATCTTAGATGTTAGCTACGCATCAAAGACGAATAAGCACAACCAAAATAGGAAATCATAAATCACCACACACAAAGGATTATAAAACAATTAACTATTGAAATCCATAAATAAATCCGTTAGAACCCCATGACAATGATTAGTTCATAATCGAACTCATCGTCACCATGGGTTCTAATGAAAGCATGATATAAAAAAATATAAGAGTAATAGGGTTCAAAGTAAATCGAAAACAAGCATCTGAAGTACAACTATAATGAAACATACAAAAGTCTTGGTCTCCGTAGCCGTCTTGTGCTCTCTAGGTCTTCGTATTGCTCTCTTTGGTCTCCTCATTATTAAAAATGAGTTACTATGGGTTTATATAGCTTCTGGACGACCTGGGCCCTAAAAATCTTCGAATGCAAGTCAAATCAGGATTCTGTCAAAAGGACCTGGCGCGGCCGCCCCATGCTCCGCGCGCACGCTTCCTGCAACTCTGGCGCGGCCGTCTGGCCTTCCGCGCGGGTGCGTCGCCTTCCTACTCTTGGACTTCATTTCCTTGTTTCTTTTGTATCTTGAGCTCCGTTTGTCAGAATTTGGCGATCCAATAACTTGAGTCCAAAACACCAACTTAAGCTTGTAATGAAGCGTTCCAAGTAGATATAAAATCCACTTATCACACCCCCAAACTTGAATCGATGCTTGTCCTCAAGCATAAACAGACTCAAAAACTACAAGACATCTTAATGCATGAATGCAACTACGTGAATGCAACTAAATAATAATGTAATCGATCCCCTTAGAATAACCATAACCAACCAACAAGCCAATGCCTCTAAGAATGCAATGACTCTAAACAAAGTTCGAATAAATCCCACAAACCAACTCACAAACCAGAAACGTGCGTATGTGTACGCGTAATAGATATACTCTCGATACTAGATCAATAACCATAACTTATCTATCATCAAAATAATCACAAGTTTATAAATAGAATAGATGTTAAACACATAATGACTCACAACACCTCCTTTCTACTAGATTTATACACGGATTCACGCTATTATTAAAAACATAACAAAGATGCTTATTTGACCGTGCAATGAATGAGGTCCCAAAAGACTTATACAATAATACCCATGTAGCGAGCGTTAGGTTAGCGGATCCCAGGTTACAAAAGCCTTAGGTCACTAGGCACAAAGTCCCCTAGAACTTAATGACTCGATTGTTAAAGAGCTCACTCTTGGCCAATTATGCATAGCACAAATATATTTTTTTCTTTTCTTTTTCTTTTCTTTTTCTATTTGTTTTCTTTTCTTTTTTTTTCAACTTCTGAATGAGTGCGTTTCGCTCCATCTCATTCAACCCTAGACTACTCATAAATATGAGCCGGCTATTAGCCATTTGACGCCTAGCCTTATTCACAACTAGCAATGAAATCCAAGTTTTTCTCCAGTCTTAAAATCAGGGTTTTTACGTCATTACGAGAATACCAAAAATTCTAGATATAAACAAGTGATTAAATCTCAACAAGTAACAAGTATGATCATGATCTAGCTAAAAAGCAATCCTATAAGACTTGTGAATTTTTTTATATTTTTTTTGGCATGCAAATCAATTCATTAGACTTAAACAACCCTCTATTCGTCATCAACACACTCAAATTAACATCAATTTATTAATCAAAAATAACTCATCCTAAGGGATCATGTTATATGCATGCACATGCAACTATATGAACTCACATAAAAAATATAACAAATATGTCCTACATGAACAATCATGCAAAAATATGAATAAAATACAACTAAATATGTGACATGAATCTATATGAATCTATATGGACACACACACAAACTAATCCGTACATTATCTCCCCCAAACTTAAAATTTTCAATGTCCTCATTGCAGGTAATAATAAGGATTTTAGGCGTACCTAGTTATCAGAATCATCACCCTCCTCGGGTGGAGTATAAGGTGGCAGATACACAGAATCAGTACCAAACACCGGCCAATCAACCTCAACACTAGTGGCTCGGAAAGTAGTGCCCAAAGCCTGTGTTAAATCGGCAGCAAAATGACTGTGCATATCGTGCATAGCATTCATACGTCTGGCCAATCTCCGAAACTGCGCATCGCCCAACCCAGAACCATCTCCTTCCTCCTGCTGAACACATGAAGAACTAGCCTCTCCTCGAGTGGCTCTCCAAGCTGCATGCCTGGCCAGAGAAGAACCACCAGCATAAGTCCGATCGGCTAGCTGCCCACCGGGAAAATGATCATAACTGTAACCCAGACCCTTCTCATCAGCTTTTCCACCATACCATTCTTGCATCATCGTGATCATGGAGCTATCAATAGGAGCGCTCGGCATCTGCAACTGCTCCATCTCGGGCCAATGAACACCCACCAAAACATAAAGCTTCGTCACAATCGAGGCATGAGGAATTTCCCCCGATGTCCTGCTCCTCAGAAACCGCAGCATATTCTGATGTATCACCAGGCTGAGATCCACATACTCCTCATTCAAGATCCGTGAAAGTAAAATAGCACGATCAAAGTGTAACATCATGCTAATGTGAAGAAGGTATAATATTCACACACACAAAAGCATTCCATGCTTGAGCATACCTGTTCATGCATGCAGCCGGAAAAGTGAGCGGCTCATTCGTGCCCCTCTTGCACTTCCACTGTGTTCCCGGAACACACAACTTAGCCACAATATAATCAAGATCAAAATCCTCCCTTGTCTTTTTCATTCCTCTTGCGTCGGCTTCCTCACAGGTTGATTGATAACCCTACGAATAGCTGCCGGTGTGTAATTCACCGTCAAACCACGTACCACAGAAAACCCATTCTTATTAGCCCTTGCATTCGCATAAAACTCTCGAACAATGCTCATCGGGACAGCAGCAGGGACCTCGCAGAAAGTTTTTCATCCCATCTCAGTAATCATCTCCAAGAGTTTTTATCTCTCACAGTGGGTAAGAAACTCCTCTCCTTCGCAATTAATCTGGACATCAATCGATTAAACTCAGTTTCTGCCTCCGGAGAAGAAAATCTGGCCACTGATCCCCCAGCACTCAAATCCGACGAGGTACTAGACCTGCTACTCAATACGACTCTAGATCTTTTGGGTGCCATGAGAACAATAGAGAATTTGTGTGCAAGTGGTGAATATGAAAAACTAGGGTTTTGGAAATGAAATTTGTGATAGAGATGTGTATATGATGTATGTATATATAGGGTAGATGTGGGTTTAGGTTAGGAGTGTTTAACAAAAGGAATTAGGGAAGAAAAAGGAATAAAAATAGGATGGGGTGTTTTTGTTTTGATTTTTTTTGAAATTTTCTATTTTTTTTCCTTTTCTCCAGAACTGCCGCGCGGCCGTTCTGCATCTCCGCGCGGGCGCTCTGGGATCCTGTCAAACTCGCGTGGCCGCCCCGCTTTTGGCGCGGGCGCGCCGCGCTCTTGTCAAACTCGCGCGACCGCCCCGCTTTTGGCGCGGACGCGCCTTACTCTTGGAAAATCAATTTTTTTTTATTTTCTGCTTTTTTTTGTCGACGCTAATATACAACAAACATGGGTTGCCTCCCACAAAGAGCTTGGTTTACGTCACTAGTTTGACGTGAAATCTCGGATTCAAGTTGTTAAAAGAACTGCGCTCACCACCTCGCGGTTCGCCGTATCTCCATAGTAATGCTTCAATCTCTACCCATTCACCTTGAACGCTTGATCCGGATGCGTACCAAAAATCTCCACATCTCCATGTGTAAACACATTTTTGACCGTGAATGGCCATGACCATCTCGACTTAAATTTTCACGGAAAAAGTCGGATTTGAGAGTTGTACAATAGAACCTTCTGACCGGGCACAAAAGACTTGCACACTAATATCCTATCATGGCATCTCTTGACTTTTTCCTTGTACACTTTGTTATTCTCATAAGCCTGTAGTCAAAACTCCTCGAGCTCATTTAGTTGATGTATTCTTTTCTCTCCATCAGCTTCTAAGTCAAGATTTAACTTCTTCAAAGCCCAATATGCCGTATGCTCTAACTCCGCCGGCAAATGACACGCCTTCACATACACCAACTGGAAAGGAGACATACCAAGAGGAGTCTTGAATGTTGTTCTATATGCCCAAAAAGCTTCATCTAGCTTCAAAGACCAATCTTTTCTTGATGGACTCACCACCTTCTCTAAGATATGTTTAATCTCCCGATTAGACACTTCAGCTTTCCCATTAGTTTGAAGATGGTAATATGATGATTCACATGATACTTCTCCATCAATGCAGTGAACTTGTGATTGCAGAAATGCGATCCCTCATCACTGATTATGACTCTCGGAGTGCCAAAACGCGTGAATATCTGCTTCTGAAGGAAGTTAATCACCACATTAGCATCGTTGGTTGGAAAAGCTTTCACCTCAACCCATTTGGACATATAATAAACCGCCAACAGAATATACTGATTATTGCAGGACGAGACAAATGGCCCCATGAAGTCGATTCCCCAAACATCAAAAATCTCAACTTCGAGCATCACATTAAGAGGCGTCTCTTCTCTTTTGGATATATTTCCAACATGTTGGCAGCGATCACATCTCGAAACAAACTGATGAGCATCCTTAAACAAAGTAGGCCAGAAGAATCCTGCTTGAAGGATACGAGCAATTATCTTCTCTCCATCATAATGTCCACCATACTCAGTAAAATGACAGTCTCGTAAGATTCCCTCAGTCTCACTATACGGAATGCATCATCTAATAATCTGGTCAGCTCCCTGTTTGAATAAGAAAGGCTTATCCCATCTATACCACTTCACCTCATGTAGAAACTTCTTCCTTTGAGCATAAGAGAGTTCTGGGGGAATAACATTACTCACAAGATAGTTCACAATATCTGCAAACCATGGCTCTTCTTCTTGTACCCTCAAAAGTTGCTCATCGAGAAAAGATTCATTGATCAATGTCTTATCCAGTGAAGCCTTTCTTTGATCTTCCAAGCATGATAGATGATCAACTACCTGATCCTCTGTACCCTTTCGATCCTTGATTTCTAGCTCGAATTCCTGATTTTAGAGAATCCATCAAATCAACCGAGGTTTTGAATCTTCCTTTGAGACCAGATATCGAATAGCATCGTGATCAGTGTAAAATGTCACCTTTTTCCCAAGCAAATAAGATCGAAACTTCACAAAACCATAGATAATTGCCAGCAATTCCTTCTCTGTAGTAGTGTAATTCAGTTGAGCACCATTAAGGGTTTTACTATCATAGTAAACCACATGAAAAATGTTCTGCTTCCTCTGGCCAAGAACTGCTCCAACTTCATAGTCAATAGCATCACATATCATCTCGAATGGCTCATTCCAATCAGGTGCAGTAATCACAGGTGCTGTAGTCAAACTCTTTTTCAAGCTCTCAAAAGCAGCTAGAAATTCTTCATTGAATTTGTAGGGAACATCCTTTTCAGCAAACTGCATAAAGGCTTAGAGATTTTGGAGAAATCTTTTATGAATCGCTGATAGAAACCCGCATGACCAAGAAAACTGCGGACTCCTTTAACTGAGATTGGCGGAGGAAGATTTTCAATGACCCCCACTTTAGCCTTATCCACCTCAAGACCCTTTCTAGATACCTTATGCCCAAGAATGATACCCTGTTGCACCATGAAGTGACATTTCTCCCAATTGAGCACCAGATTGGTCTCAACACATCTTTTTAGCACCAACCTGAGATTTTGCAAACATTTGTCATAAGAAGTCCTGAACACGGAAAAGTTATCCATGAACACCTCCACATTAGTGCCAATCATATCTGAGAAAATGGTCATCGTGCATCTCTGAAAAGTAGCTGGTGTACCACAAAGTCCGGAAGAGACTTGATGAAAAGCAAAAGTGTCAAATGGACAAGTAAACGTGGTATTCTCTTGATCTTCTGGAGCAATGCAAATCTGATTATATCCCGAATAGACAATAGTACTCGTGACCAGCCAACCTATCAAGCATCTGATCAATGAATGGAAGCGGAAAGTGATCCTTCCTTGTGGCTTTATTCAGCTTTCGATAATCCATGCAAACTCTCCATCCTGTGACTGTCCGAGTAGGGATGAGTTCATTCTTCTCATTAGCTACAACGGTAATGCCTCCTTTCTTAGGCATACACTACACTGGCCTCACCCACGAACTGTCAGAGATATGATAAATGATTCATGCATCTATCCATTTAAGAATTTCTTTCTTCATAACCTCCTTCATGATAGGATTTAGCCCCTTCATTGCTTAACAGTTGGTTTGCTTCCTTCCTCAAGCAGAATTTTATGCATGTAATAAGAAGGGCTGATTCCCTTGATATCTGCTATAGTCCATCCAATTGCTGACTTAAACTCTCTCAAAATTCTCAAGAGCTTATCTTCATCACTTCCTGAAAGGTCAGATGTATTAATAACAGGAAAAGTAGATGCATCACCTAAAAATGCATACCTCAAGTGATCAGGTAGTAATTTGAGTTCAAGTGTAGGAGCTTCTTCAATAGATGGTTTGAGACACTTCGGAGAATTTTTCAGCTCTTCCAATCCAAGAAACTCGAACGGCAAATCAAACTTCCTCTTTCACAGGAATGCATTCAAATACTGCATTTGTTCTTCCCCTTCTTCGTCTTCACTATCAAAATCCCCCGTTAAGGCTCTTTCTAAGGCGTTTGTCCTTAGCAATTGATCAAGCTCCGAAGTTACTACAGGATCGATCAACTCTACTTTAAATCACTCATCTTCATCAGTGGGGAATTTCATTGCATTGAAGACACTGAACGTGACATCCTGACGTTGGAACTCTAATGGTTAGTTCACCCTTTTGCACATCGATAAGAGTTCGTCCCGTAGCTAAGAATGGTCTTCCCAAGATAATGGGAATCTTCTTATCTTCCTCAATATCTAGAATGACAAAACTATCAGGGAAGATGAGCTTATCCACCTTAACCAATAAATCATCCCCTAGTCCTCGCGGATAGGTGATGGAACGATCAGCCAGTTGCTAAGACATGTTCACAGGTTTTGGATCAGGTAGACCAAGCTTCTTGAAAACAGACAAGGGCATCAGATTGATGCTAGCTCCGAAGTCACACAAACATTTGTCGAATGACAGATTGCCAATGGTGCAAGGCATCGTGAAACTTCCTGGATCTTTAAGCTTAGGAGGTAGTTTCTGTCGCAGCACAACACTGCACTCTTCCGTTAGAGCAACGGTTTCCAACTCCTCAACTTTTAGCTTCCGAGATAGAATACCCTTCATGAACTTATCATAACTCAACATCTTTTCTAGAGCTTCAGCAAAAAGTATGTTAATATGCAACTTCTTGAAAACCTCCAAGAACTTAGCAAAGTGCTTATCGAATTTCTGCTTTTAAAGTCTCTTAGGATATGACGGCGGTGGGTAGACCTATTTATCCCCTGTATCACCTTCACGAGGATTGCTTTCAACAACTTTCTCCTTCGGTTCCACCTCGACATCCTTCTGCACCACTTTTTCAGCTACAATCTCATTTTCTAGAATTGGAAAAGGTGCAGATGCACCTGTATTCTGAACAGAATCTTCAGAATCTTCATCTTCCTGAATTTAGGGGCTTGTGACCTTTCCAGATCTCAATGTGATTGCCTTCAATTGCTCCTTGACTTCCCTCTTTCCTGGATTAGCTTTTGTATCACTAGGAAGAGTTCCTAGTTGACGATTCAACAAAGCATTGGAAATTTTCCCTATTTGATTCTCCAGAGTCTTGATAGAAACCGCTTGACTTTTGCACATAAGCCTCAACTCCTCCAATTCAGATTTTTCATTAGTAGATTGACCCGCCCTTCCATGCGGTTGCTGTTGAAGTTGGAGTTGTTGTCTTGGTGCATACTATTGTTGAAAACCAAGAGGATTGAATTGCTTTGCTCCAAACTGCTAATAAGGTTGTTGTACCACATTCTGATTGTTGCTCTAGCTGAAATTAGGATAGTTGCGGTTGTTAGGATGATAAGTGGCAAGAACTGGATGCTGCGACCTCTGAAAGTTGCTCACATACTGAGTTGACTCAATTGATATAGCACACTGCTCCGTCTCATGTGCACCAGCACAAAGCTCAAAAACACTAATGATCTGATTAACTCCATAATTAGCCAAAGAATCCACTTTCATTGTTAACGCCTTTAGCTGAACAACTATAGCTGTAGTTGTATCCACCTCCAGAATTCCTGCTACCTTTTCTTGAGGTAGTCTCTGAGTTGGGTTCTGATATTCATTCGCAGCCATCAATTCAATTAGCTCATAAGATTCATCATAGCTCTTAGTGCATAAGGCTCCACCTGATGCTGCATCGAGCATGGGTCTGGACTGCACTCTCAAACCATTATAAAAGTAATTGATGATCATCCAGTCAGGCATTCCATAACGAGGACACTTTCTAAGCATCTCCTTGTAGCGCTCATAATCTTCACACAAAGATTCTCCCGATTGTTGCATAAATTGAGTAAGAGCGTTCATGATTACAGTTGTCTTCGCCATAGGGAAGAATTTAGTAAGAAACTTCTGAGCAAGATCCTGCCAAGTAGTGATAGAACCTGGTGGTAGAGAATGCACTTAGCTTTATCCCTCAGTGAGAATGGGAAAAGCCTTAGCTTCACAACATCTTCAGAAATATTGTTGAACTTGAAAGTGTCGCAGATCTCGATGAAATCTCTAATGTGCATGTTGGGATCTTCCGTTGGAGAACCCCCAAACTGGACTAAATTTTGCACCAACTGAATCGTGCTAGACTTGATTTCAAAAGTATTATCCTCGATGGCTAGTCTGACAATGCTAGACTGAATGTCATTGATCTTCGGTTGAGAGTAATCCATCAAAGCTTTTGGATTTGCTACTGGTTCTCCCATTGCAATAACAACTTCTTCTTCAACTTTCTCAACTTTTTCAAAAACTTCTTCAACTACTTCAACTTCGTCCAGTGTTTCCTTACGAGATTGAAAACGTGTTTGTATACACGCCCTCTAGAGTACCTGAAACACCAACAAAGTAACAATTAAATAAACTATCCGAGTCAGTGAACTTTAACAGCCACCGATTTCAAACACATAAACTAAATTTAACACCGAACTCCCCGGCAGCGGCGCCAAAAACTTGTTGACTATAATTTTAATGTAAAAATACACGCAAGCGTACGCGATCACAAGTAGTATAAGATTCAAATCAAGTTCGTTCCCACGGAGAATTAGGCTAATTTTAGACTATGCACTTATACAACAATGTATGGTTATCGCTCAATGCTAAGACAAGTGACAATTTGGGTTTTGATTATCTGAGGGATTATACTAAATAACATTAACTAAGAGAATTAAAAGTGATTTACTTATATGAGAATAAACATGTGATTCTAACTTTATTAAATACTTCATTCAAAGTTTATGTTTTTTATCCTTAGCATGTGATGGTGATGGTGATGACAACTAATCAGATAACACGAAATTAGTATACGCCAACTTTCGTTGTTCGTATACCCTACTATCAAACATCCAAAATTAAGATAGAATACGAATATACACGTATTATGCTTAGTCCCTATATGTCTATAAAGATTGAAAACATAATGGTTTATGAGCAAGTTATCTATCTTGATTACATAGGGTGAATAAGATGGTTAAAATTACCCACGAATCATGCATAACAAATATACATGAACCTATGATAGCATGGCAAGTTCTAAACCTCTATATTCACTATCGCTTCAATAGATATTAACAAACAATCTTAGATGTTAGCTACATATCGAAGACGAATAAGCTCAACCAAAATAGGAAATCATAAATCACCACACACAAAGGATTATAAAATAATTAACTATTGAAATCCATAAATAAATCTGTTAGAACCCCATGACAATGATTAGTTCATAATCAAACTCATCACCGCCATGGGTTCCAATGAAAACATGATATAAAACAATATAAGCATACTAGGGTTCAAAGAAAATCGAAAACAAGCATCTGAAGTACAACTATAATGAAGAATATAAAATTCTTCTTCTCCATAGCCGTCTTGTGCTCTCTAGGTCTTCGTATTGCTCTGCCTGATCTCCTTGTTATTAAAAATGAGTTATTATGGGTTTATATAGCTTGTGGATGACCTGGGCCCTCAAAATCTTTGAATGCAAGTCAAATCAGTATTCTGTCAAAAGGACCTGGCGCGCCCGCCCCATGCTCCGCGCGGCCGCGCGCGCTTCCTGCAACTCTGGCGCGGCCGCCCCGCCTTCCGCGTGGGCGCGTCGCCTTCCTGCTCTTGGACTTCATTTTCTTATTTCTTATGTATCTTGAGCTCCGTTTGTCATAATTTGGCGATCCAATAGTTCACGCAAAGCTGTCGAGATGCTCTTCAACGTGATAATGGTCTTGATTTCAGAAGTTGACCTCCTTTTGACATATTTTCTTAAAAAGCCCATTTATTCATCCAACTAATGCCTGTAATGCAAAAACACAAAAACACATCAAAAATACCAATAACTTGAGTCCAAATCCCCAACTTAAGCTTGTAATGAAGTGTTCCAAGTACATATAAAATCCACTTATCATAGTATTTCTCTAATGCTGATAGGGAGGCTTATTTGAGGGAGTTTCATTCTATTGCGCAACACCATGATGAGAGCATTATTGATTATATGGCGAGGTTTAGAAGGTTGGATGGATTTGCTGGGACTGTTGTATGGACTACTGCACATAAGGCTAATAAATTTAAATGGGGGTTAAAGTCTTATCTGAGGGGTTCCATAATTTCTTTTAAATTTGATAATTTGGCAGAGGTGGCTAATACAGCAAAGGATGTTGATAAAGGGCGCATTGATTTTAGGACTTCCAGGTCTAATAGTGGTAGTAAGAGGATAAAGGATGATCAGGGTTTTGTACAGGGTAGATAGTGGTATAAAGGTCAGAGTGTTCAGCAAGGACAGTGGCGCGAACATAATTAGAATAGGGATGGTCAATCATTCCATGGTCGGAATCAGTATGTTGGTCAAAATCAGAATCAGTAATTTAAGCGATAGAAGTAGCCTAGGAACTGGCAGAATCGTCAACAGGGGCAGAGCCGTTACTCAGTGTATGGGGAAAACCCCATATGATTCCAGTGGCTCCTTGTGCTACATGTGGTGGACATCATCCAAGTAGATCTTGTTACAGACAAACTGGGGCTTGTCTCATGTGTGGTAGCATTTCACATATGGCAAAGGATTATACAGTGTCACACAATACTGGTGGAGGAGGAGCTGGTCGAGGAGGAGCTAGCGGTGGTAGTGGCAGTCAGTAGAATCTTACAGCCATAATGTTTTCATTAACTACAAATCAGGCAGCAGCTAATTCATGTACCGTTTCAGGAACACTTCTTGTTGGTAGACGTGATGCTTATGTGTTATTTGATACTAGTTTGACCTATTTTGTTGTGTCTTTAGAGTTTGTTCATCATCTTGGCTTTGTACCTTCATTATTATATCCTCATATATCTATTATTACCCCGATGGGAAATTTTGTTATTATATCTGATGTATATCAGGAGTGTTCGATAGTTGTTGGTGACAGAAATTATAAGGTTAACTTGTTTCCGATGGAGATGCATGACTTTGATATTATCTTGGGCATGGATTGGTTGAGTGAGCATCGTGCCATAATTGATTTTCATGGAAAAAAAAGGTGATCTTTGGGGATGCAGATAAACCATAATTTCTATACTAAGGGTCTCAGCCGTAGGGGGAGGTTAAATTGATTTCAGCTCTAAAGGTGAGTAATATTTTATCCAAAGGTTATGATGGTTACCTTATTTTTGTGAAGGATACATCGGAAGGTGAACCTTGGATTGAGGATTATCCAGTTGTGAAAGATTATGCAGATGTGTTTCCTGATGAGCTACCAGGTTTGCAACCACATAGAGAGGTGGAGTTTACTATTGAACTTGTTCCAGGTGCTGAGCCTATTTTTAAGGTGCCCTACCTTATGGCACCGCTTGAGTTGTAGGGATTGAAAGATCAGTTGCAAGAGTTTTTGGATAGGGGATTTATCAAACTAAATGTGTCTTCATGGGGTGCTCCTGTGTTATTTGTGAAGAAGAAGGATGTGTAATAACCCCAATTTTTGGAAATTTTTGAAACCCTTATGAATAGTATTTTTGCTGAATGAGAAAACTTTTCATGCCACACTATGTAGGGGTTCTGTTATGGATATTCTGAGATTTTATTAGTACTCTATATGGTATATAAGTGTATGTAAAGATCATCAGAATCCAATTCCGAACACTTTGATTTTTCCCGGAAATCCACTAGATACGGAAAGAATTGAGTATAAGGTAACATGATTAAAAGGATTTAAATTAAAGGATTATAAGAGAGGATCATAAAAGGAATATAATATATTGAGAAAGGTTAAGGGAACCTAAGTAATAAGATCCCGGGTATGATCCCTCAAACGAGAAACGAGAACGAAAGTTAAGCGAACTGTATAACAGATCAGCGGTCATTAGGCAAACAATTAGGAAGTTAATCAAAGAGATTAGAGGGGATGATGTCATCCAACCAATAGAAAGAGGACAAAGGAGGGGTGATGACATCACAAAGTGATGCAAGCATGACATAAGAGGGAAGGAAATGTGGTGGAATATTAACCACACAAAATCAAGGATAAATGGGTAATTGACCTAAAACAAAACAAAAACAACCAACCAAAAATCAAATCAAAGCAAAAACACAAAAATCTCTCTTTCTTCTTCTTCATGCTCTCGGATTTTTGAAGAAAAACAAGGAGGAGTTTTTCAAAAACTCAAGCTACACACCTTCAAAAATTATAAGGTTTGTTTCTTTAGCTTCCATAATTCATAACTTAGTTATGCTATAAGTTTGGATCCAAGAATCCAAGATTTACCTAGTTAATCAATTCCTAAAAGTTTAGGGTGAATAGTAACTTTCAAGAACAAATTTTTGATTCTTGATTTTATTTGTAAGGACAAGGTAGCTTAAGCATAGATCAAGGCTTCCATGGGAATTCCAAGGATCTTTCATTGATTAAAAGCTTCAAGAAGGTATAAAACTTCAAACCCTAGCTTTACTTTTGAGTATTAGGAATGGTTCATGAGGGGCATGATCCTTGTATACTTAGAGTGTGGTTGGATTTGTAATGAGTTTGAAGTTGTAAATCTTGATTATTGGTTAATGAACTTAAGTATAGCTTTTAGTTCATGTTTGAGGGTAGTATAAAGTTGATAATATTGGGTTTTGGGGCTGTTAGGATGTGATATGGATGGACTTTGATGGTATGAATGGATTGGGGTTGTTTGGTGATGGAATTGAATGGTATAAAATTGGGAAATCGCGTAAACATAGCCATCGTAATGTCCGAATTACTTTAGACTGCTTTTGTTCATAACATTAGGACCCGAGAACTCCCTGCTAGGTTTTGACCATTGCCATGATTAGATAGTCATGTTATGAGCTTCGTTTTGATATGTAGTTCGTTTGATTCCGATGTACGGTTTAGGAGAAACGGCCATTTTAAGTAACGGCGTTTCGCGAACAAAACATTATCCCTCGCCTTACTTTGAAACATTGGTTAATGACCCTAAAGGACTAATTGGAGTATGAATCATTTATTTAAAGTGTATTAGGCAAATGGTAAGGCACTCGCGAAAGAATCGCTTTAAAACTCATAATGGGTAATTTATTAAAAATGGTGGAGCCGAGGGTACTCGAGCGACTTAAGTAAATCGTTAAGCGCAAAACGAGCGTTAGAGTCTGAGTTGGTTAGAGTATAGATTTACAAGTGACTTTGGTTTAATTCCAACTTACTTGTTGCTTATAGGTTACCGAACTCGTCCCGAGCCATTCGTAACTCCCAGTCGCTCAGGCAAGTTTTCTATCCGTTATACTGTTGTTGTGATGTATATATGTATATGCATTATCTTGCGATAGATGCATGTTGGTTAATTAGCAAATGTTGCGATATATTGAAGCATGCTGATATGGTATATATATGCATGCTTGTTTCGTATTCTTGCCAAATATATCTGTTGGTTCAGTTGATAGTACATATGCTAGAGAATAGCAGTAATTTGCATATACCCTTAGTATAGGGACCCAAAGGTGAAAACATTTTCTAAAACCGGGAGTCGAGGATCCCGAGTAGATTTTATATATATATATTTATATATATATGGTTATAGTTTTCAAAACTATTAATTGAATAAGGTTTATTCGATAACTTTATTTTATTATTGAATATTATTTCGAATATTCATCTGAGGACTTATGACTCCTTTATTTTATTATTGAATATTATTTCGAATATTCATCCGAGGACTTATGACTCCTTTATTTTATTATTGAATATTATTTCGAATATTCATTCGAGGGCTTATGACTCAGTTATATTATTAATGATTATTAATTGAATATTCATTTGAGGATGTATGACTCCGTTATTTTATTTAATGAATATTATTTATAATATTCGTTCGAGGTATTATGACTCCGCTTATTATTTAATAATATTCTTTATTTTATTAAAGAATAATGTTTCGATAATCAAACTTATTTTCGATTATTCAAATAAAGATAGTACTTTCATATAAGTATATCTTTGGTTATTTAATACTCATTTCAAGTATAAGTCTTACAATTTCTACTTCAATTATTTGTATAAAGATTATTCTTTATGGGAATATTTTTTAAAATAATAATATTCAGATATTTTCTAAATATATTGGGAGTGATTTACTTCATTAAATCAGCATTACTCCAAACACTCTTTAAAGTGTTTTCGAGTCTTCAAAATGATTTTTAAAAGTTAGAGCGGATCCCAAAACTCATTTTTATATTTAAGATCTTCCTTTTAAAGGGGATTTAAATACTCGCTCAAAACCTGAGGGATCCGGCTCTGTGGGGTATTTTATATTCGCAACAAGGTTGCTGTTTTAATAAATGAATTGATTACTTACCCAAGGTTCGGGAAGTAAGTCCATCTATTAAGTCGGCATAAGCAACATGGGCTCAGTGGGCGTCCATGAAAGTGTAAGTGGCTCAGTGGGAGTCCATCAAATGCGTAAGTGGCTGAGTGGCAGTCCAGCATAAGGTCCTATTACGACCAGGGTGATGACCAGTGGGGAATTCGTCCATCTACTAGTAGAAAAGGTTACTTATTGGTATCTTTGCCTGATCAACAAGATATCAGGTTTATGCCAAGGTTTTCTCCTTTCCAAATTCATTGGATATTGCAACTCTGTTTATA
The DNA here is from genome assembly GCF_009905375.1 of Apium graveolens. Classification (NCBI taxonomy): domain Eukaryota; kingdom Viridiplantae; phylum Streptophyta; class Magnoliopsida; order Apiales; family Apiaceae; genus Apium; species Apium graveolens. The sequence continues at coordinate 141,616,410 of NC_133650.1, forward strand.
ATTTTCATAACAGAGGCTTTCAAGGAGTGTATGAAATGTATATATATATATAGGTGTATATATATATATCGGGACTTAATGAAGTATCTCGTAACTTCATTATTTATAAAGATATTCAAAGATTGAATCTATTCAAATCTTGTCTCGTAGTCTCATCTATGGGATGACCCTTTTGAAACTAATTATAACTTGAACGGTGGTAGTTCAAGTAGTATTTGGAAAAGATATAAGTATATTGGAGTATCTTGTAACTTCATATTTTCAACTTATATCTAGTTAATGATTATCTTATGCATATCAAAGATTTTCAGAAAAACATTGAGACAAGGTTAGATATATGAGATCACCTTGCAACGATATTTTTATACAGTTATACACTGGAACTCTGTGTGTATTATGCATGGAAGAGGACTTCCCATATTTTGAAAAGTATATATGTATATATATATACTGAATATTTTGCGACTTCATCGCATTAAGATATCAACTTGGTTCATTTCTTTTGACCAAGACTTTCATGAGTACTATGAGAAGGCTCATATATTGTTAATCATTATACATATTATTTTGGTGGGCTTGCTGCTCACCCTTGCTTCTTCTTTCATCACACAACATCAGATAGATAAGATGAACAGGACCAAGCTCCCAATTCGCAAGCGGATAGGAAACGTTCCGCAGCTTTCTGGAAGCGTTGAGGCCGCTGTAGCTGAGGTAGAAATTACCAATAGGCTAAGTTTTCAACTAATAATGTACCAGATTTATGTATACTTATGAATTGTAATAATGGCAAAGAAAATGTAAATTTATTCAGAAAACCTTTTAAGGTGTATTGGCAGATAATTGTGGAATAAAATGACTTGTGATTATTTTTGGATGTTCATCTCTGAGACTATAACGTGTGGTGTGTGTGTTTATTGTGGGGTCACAGTACAGAGTAGTTGATTAATTATTAAGATTGGGTGTTATTAAGGGAAATGGAACTCGTGACAACCCTGATCCCCGACCCCGGATTTGGGGGTGTTACAGAAGTGGTATCAGAGCTAAGCGTTATAAACCTCAGAGATGATGTGACGTTAAGATAATAAGTTCACTAAGATAATAAGAACTCTTGCCAAGTTCATAGTCGGGCTACCTAACGTAGTACCGACAGTTAAAACCCTTATGGGAACCCTTATAAATATCGTGATAGAAGCGTAGTTCCTTATCGTAGATGGTAGCGGGACTCCGAACCCTGAGGTTGACGAGCAACAGCGCGATGATGTTTTATTACTAATTGGAGATCGGATTGTGGATCCGATAGAGTGACCTAATGCAGGACCGGATGATGTTGATATTGAGGATGTAGCGGTTAAGGATGTTGTCCTAGAAGGGATAGTTGCTGAGGAGGATCCCATGGAGGATCCTGACAAGAATGAATAAAGGAACACTAATGAATTAATGACCATGGTTAGGTCGCCTACCAGAAGTAGGATTGGTCGATTACTATCGGAGGTTCGTTCAAGTTTGTAAAGATGGTAGCCCCTTTAACGCGGCTTACTCGTAAGACTGAGAAGTTTGAATGGACAGAGAAATGCGAGAACAACTTTTAAGAATAGAAGCAAAGATTGGTGACGGCCCCTATGATGGCGTTGCCGGATGGAAAAGGAGATTTTGTGATGTGTAGTGACGCTTCGCATAAAGAATTAGGGTGCTTCTTATACAGCACAATAAGGTAATCGCGTATGCGTCAAGACAATTAAGGGAATATAAAATTCGATATCCCCACCCATGAGCTTGGACTCATGGCAATAGTTTTGCCCTAAAGATTGGAGGCACTACCTGTATGGATAGAAGTGCGAGATTTACACAAACCATAGGAGCTCTATTACATTTTTACGTGGAAAGAGCTCAACATACGCCAGAGGAGGCAGTTAGAGCTAATCAAGAATTATGATTGGGAGATTCTTTATCATTCGGGGAAAGCCAATGTGGTGGCTGATGCCCTTAGTAAAAAGGAGAGACTCAAGATGAAAATGTATTTGGGAGAGTTTATAAGAGATTTTGGAGATAGAAGTGAAGGTAATCGGAGCCGGTACGGAAAAGCTGTTTGAGATTGCAATACAGACCGAATTTCTGGAAAAGAACATATTGTGCCAGAAAAAGTGATGAATGAAGGCAGAGAGTCAATGACTGAAGAAGAGATCCATACCGAGAAAGATGATAAGGGGATAGTGAGGTGTTCCTACAGAAATTGGGTTCCAAAAGTTCAAGAGCTTAAGGATGAGAACTTAGATGAGAGCCATAGTTTGAGGAATAAGATTTAGGGCAAACCCTGAATGTGATAGTCAGGGAGGTTGCCATCAAGAAAGAAAGAACCCATAACATAATAGAGTGGAAAGCAAGGTTTTTAATGTATAAGATAACCCCGATTATGGGAGAAGGTTGAAACATTTCATACTAAGGAAACAGAAAGTCGAGTAAGGAAAGGAGACCCGAGATGGTACTCCTATACGGAAATTCATGGACCTGTCTAAAAAGGACTTAGACTATTATCCCCAACCATCACCTTGAGGAAACAATGCGGTAGGAAATTCTTTCGTGACCTTTAAATCGCTAAGCTCACAGAGTTCCAAGGAACAGGTTGACCCAGTCGAGGCAAGAGCCTGGCTAAAGGAAATATAGGAATCATTTGAAATTCTAAATGATTGACGAATCACAAAAGACTATTTTGTCACCTACCCTCCTAAGAGAAGGGCCACCACTGGTGAAAGACCAAGAAAGGCACGGAGCCAGAGGTTAGAATAAACTGATTTAAGTTCAGTCAATTGTTTTCAGGAAAGTACTTCCCAAGGTTATGGAGATAGTGTAAAAGCTTTAGAGCCAGAACAAAGGCAGACGAGTATGATGAATTATGAATCTAAGTTGTAAAAGTTGTCAAGATTCGTTCTAAGGGCACGAATCCAGAATGACGGGATGTTTGAAATCAATGCTTATGTTGTGTTGGTTCATGAAATAATGATAAGAGAAAGGAATAAAAAGGCAATAGAGTTTGAGGTATGATAAGGGAGTTGAGTATGAGGAAGTCTTAAAGACTTGTAGCAATATGTAAGTTGGGAGGATTCGAGGAAACCTTGAGATAGTTCGAAGGATAAATAATGAGACGCGGATAGACTAAGGAGACAAGAAAGTAAGAAAGTAGGAAAATTGGATGAAGGAAGCGACCTTCAAGAATGTGAAATGTAAGACCGGTGGCTCGATACCCAGAAAGGGAGACGCCAGGTATGAGAGATATTCCAACATTGAGATGACTGTTGAGATAAACAACAAAAGTAAATGAGGAATTATTAAGAAAAAGTTCACGTTGAACACGACCGATATCTTCCAGAACATCCCTGTTGTCATTACCAAATTAGAAAGAAAAGCGGGTAAACATTGTTATCTTTTGGAGGCCATATTGATTGACCCCATTTTGAATACAGATGTTATTGTGAAATTAGGTATATACTATCGAGGTGGGAATGATTGAATAAGACACCCTTGTCAGGGATATATGACTTGATTTATCTATGGAAGGATGCAGGTACCTTTTAAAGGTGGAATTAAGGATAGAACATCGGTAACTTAAAATGAATCCTAGGGGAATGCATAAAGGTTGGCATTTCACCCTTAATAGGGACATCATGAGTTTTGACAGTATGATTTGGAAAGGGGTTAAGGTAACAACAACCTTTAAGAATCAGTGGAGAAATTTTTCAGATAACCTTAGAGGTTTTACAAGGAGAAAGGTAATATTCAAAATTCTCAAGAATAGAAATCTTAATAAAGGAAATATGACGTAATTATAATGTTGCCAAGTGGGGCACGTGTTAAACCACGAGAAAGTATGGATCGAACCAGTAATGGTCGAAATTGTTCATGGCAATTAGGACTTAAGATAAAAGATGTTCTAAGTATGATTGAGAGTCAGTCGTGACAGTGATTAACCTCTAAAGACTGAGGCAATAACTTATGGAAAAATGGTGATATTTTTTTTACTCATCAGATTTTAAGGAAAACATCTTCACATAAGCTGTGATTGAAATGAAGTAGAAAATTTATTTGGAGGTGGTTAAAATGACATTGACTGTAAGGAAATATTACTATCAGGAAAGGCCAAAGAGGTGGCCGACACTTTAAAGGTAAAAGGATAATTATAGGCACTTATACCAAAAGAATACAGTGATGATGGTTAAAGCTATGAAGGTTGTGTTATGGTTCGGAAGATTGACATTCCTTCTGATGACTGTGCAATACCCAACCGTAATAGTAGTTGGTAAAGGTTTAATTCGTGTAATCGCCATGAGCGGGCTATCTATCTTAGAAGGTCCTATCTTGAGAATAATCCAGGACCATATTTCAAAAAGGACTAAACGAACCTTTGAGTTAAGTCTTCTATTGAAGGCATATGATTAAGAATGGTATTAACCTGCTATCGTTGCTTTGACTGAAACTCTTCTACACTTTTATCTGCTTCATGTCATGTATGTATGTCAGGATCAGGAGTGTTCTTCATGAATCATGAATGGTGATTATGTTACCTCCTTAGAAGGATTTGATACGACATGTATGGACTCCGTATGGTTAGATATTAAGATTTCATGGAACGTGAATGACGACAGTAGGTCAGTGGTGGGCCATAGTAATGTAGCAATGATTCCGCGAGTAATGAGCTGATTACAACCGTGAGAGTTGTATTGGAATGGATGTTGAGGTTGAGTACCACTAATCGGGTCGTGGTAGTGTATAAGTTATCATTGATAGACTAATTACGTAGAGTATCTACCTATTGAATATTTATTCCCTCTTATCAATAGAGAGTCGTATTATTATACGAGGAAGGTTGCGGTGCAAGCATATAATTCTAGTAACGATGATGTCTAGAATGAGATCCCAGGTTCGATTTTCGTTATCGAGGGAGTTTCAAAGGTGATTGTGTATAAGCTCGAGGGAGAGCATGGGTCCATAGAATGATGGACGAAATAGCAAAAATATTTAGGCATGTGAAATACGATGCTATAATACTTGATGTTGATATAAATACATATATGTTTTGTTCTACTATGACAAACCTCTATAGTTCAGAGGTAGGTTCCAAGCCAGATATTTTGTGGCAGTATATTTTTTTTCATATATACAATTCTCTTCAATTCGTTCTTTTCTCTTCTTTTCATTTCATATAAACTGAGAAGAACAACCCTTCCAGAAGGGGAGGTATTTCCGAATGACTATCTATCTGTGTGATAGAAGCTGAGTAGGATACCAACTATTGTTTAATTGCTTGTCAAGTACTAAAGGCTGGCCACCTTCTGTACTAACTATGCGATATAACAAGTGTTCATGATCACAGTGATCTCTCAACAAATTCCTTTACTTCTATATGATTGATCAAACTTTGGAAAATAGAAACAGCTGAAAAAGGAGTAGTGAATCTATGGTGGTATTCGGGATGGAAACACATTCGTGATACTAAGGTTGACGTGGTTATTAAAAGGTTATAGAACGCTAATGAGCAAAAGTATAACCCATATAATATTAGGAACGGAAGGTAGTAGCGATTACGAACTGGAAAAGAATGGGTATTGAGAAGCCAAAGCTCTAATGCTAAAAGCTATAATGAGAGTCTGTGCAATAGACTTGAAAGAAACTGGAATGATCACTTAACGCGGATTGAGTTTTCTCACGACAATAGATCATATGTCAGTATTGAGATATCGCCTTATGAGATCCTTGAGGGAAGACAATGTCGATCTCCCTTATGCTAGGATGAAGTTGTAGAGCGCAAGATGCTCGGACCAGCAGTGGTCCAAAGGACCAAGGATTTAATAGATTTAATCAGAGGACGGCTGGTAGTAGCCCAAGATGGACATAAGAAGTATGTTGATTTGACACAAAAGGACAAGGAATGGGAAGTAGGGAACCTAGTGTTGTTATAAGTATTCCCTTGGAAAGGAAGGATGAGGTTCGGAAAGAAAGGGAAGCTAAGTCCACGAATTGTTGGACCCTTGGATATATTAAGACGTATTGGGAAGATAGCATATGAGCTAGCCCTACCCCCGAATATGTAGCAAGTTCATAACGTGTTCCACGTATCAATGTTAAGAAAGTGTAATTCGTATGCCAGATAAATAGGGGCATATGAGCGCATAGACATGCAACCCGACGTAACCTATATGGAGCAACCAGGAAGGGTTATAGAGTGAAAAGGAACAAGTTCTTAGGAGAAGGATTATCAAACTAGGCAGAGTTTAGTGGTAGGACCACAATGTGGGAAAATTTACTCGAGAGTTAGAAAGTGCAATGCTAAGAGAGTATCCCTATTCATTTTCTATCTGATTCCGGGACAGAATCCTTTTAAGGAGGGGAGACTGTAATAACCCCAATTTTTGGGAATTTTTGAAACCCTTATGAATAGTGTTTTTGCTGAATGAGAAAACTTTTCATGCCACACTATGTAGGGGTTCTGTTATGGATATTCTGAGATTTTATTAGTACTCTATATGGTATATAAGTGTATGTAAAGATCGTCAGAATCCAATTCCGAACACTTTGATTTTTCCCGGAAATCTACTAGATACCGAAAGAATTGAGTATAAGGTAACATGATTAAAAGGATTTAAATTAAAGGATTATAAGAGAGGATTATAAAAGGAATATAATATATTGAGAAAGGTTAAGGGAACCTAAGTAATAAGATCCCGGGTATGATCCCTCAAACGAGAAATGAGAACGAAAGTTAAGCGAACCGTATAACAGATCAGCGGTCATTAGGCAAACAATTAGGAAGTTAATCAAAGAGATTAGAGGGGATGATGTCATCCAACCAATAGAAAGAGGACAAAGGAGGGGTGATGACATCACAAAGTGATGCAAGCATGACATAAGAGGGAAGGAAATGTGGTGGAATATTAACCACACAAAATCAAGGGTAAATGGGTAATTGACCAATAACAAAACAAAAACAACCAACCAAAAATCAAATCAAAGCAAAAACACAAAAATCTCTCTTTCTTCTTCTTCATGCTCTCGGCTTTTTGAAGAAAAACAAGGAGGAGTTTTTCAAAAACTCAAGCTACACACCTTCAAAAATTATAAGGTTTGTTTCTTTAGCTTCCATAATTCATAACTTAGTTATGCTATAAGTTTGGATCCAAGAATCCAAGATTTACCTAGTTAATCAATTCCTAAAAGTTTAGGGTGAATAGTAACTTTCAAGAACAAATTTTTGATTCTTGATTTTATTTGTAAGGACAAGGTAGCTTAAGCATAGATCAAGGCTTCCATGGGCATTCCAAGGATCTTTCATTGATTAAAAGCTTCAAGAAGGTATAAAACTTCAAACCCTAGCTTTACTTTTGAGTATTAAGAATGGTTTTGATTGTTATAGTTCATGAGGGGCATGATCCTTGTATACTTAGAGTGTGGTTGGATTTGTAATGAGTTTGAAGTTGTAAATCTTGATTATTGGTTAATGAACTTAAGTATAGCTTTTAGTTCATGTTTGAGGGTAGTATTGTCACACCCCCAACTTAAATAGCGAAATAAATATAGCTATTAGTACCATAGCTGCTAGCTGTAATATAAGGGTAAAGCAAGAAGTGAGCCAAAAGCTCAACAAGTGCTAATAGTACAACGCAAAACATAAATCGAGATATACCTTTAGGATTGACAATGGAAAGACATAATCAATGATAACGAGAGATAAAACTTATGTGAGTTGGCATCATTTTGCTTGCATTAAAACAAATTTTAAAAATCATTCTTAATCAAAATCATTTTATGACGCTACGGATTACAGCCGGTGATCAGCCACGAAGTAATCCCGAACCTCGCTGGGTTCTAAAACATTATTGGGAATCCCTAGGCAACTTTTAAGCCTAATATAAGTGTGGAAAGGACTCGCGTCTCAGTCCAGATCCACCATTCAACGAAAACATTTATCCCCCTTTGGGACTGAAAAATCCACATTTTAATCATTTTAAAAACTGATGCCGATTTATGACAAAATCTCTTTCGACTGTAATCATTTTTATCAAGGGATTATAGATCAACTTGAAACACTGGAAATATGACACTAAATCTCAGGGCCATGATCCACTAGACTTTACTATATTAGGGTAATTGAGAGGTTTCCATAAACAAGAACTTTGACAAGGAAATTGAGCAAGGCTATTGGATAATATGAAAGAGTAATGCCAAACTAGGCTTAAAGCAATGGTTGTAGATAAGGTATAGGTATTAGAACATCAAGAAGATAAGCATCACTGGTTCCAATAGGATAGAGGTGTTAAAATATAAAGAAAGTGATCATCAGCTCAAGATATAACAGGGTATCAAGCTTTTAGGGTAAGGATAGGGTTATCAAACAATCATGAATGAATTTAAGAAATGATTGGCTTTTAGGTATCAAGATAAAGTTTCTATCGAGGTTATTTCAAGAGTTGAATCAAAGCATCAGGGTGCAATATCAAGATTTCTCAGGGATCAATAGCATGATAATCAAAAGGATCAATAAGGTATTATAACAAATCTCTATTTTATCATGGCATTAAACTATCATGAAAGACTTTTGAACTACTTGCAATACGTACTCGAGGGTTCATAACATCTCTATGTAACTCAAAGATAAACAAAAGATACGCTTGATTTAAATATATCAAAATGACTCAGGATAATTGCATCGATATATATATGAACTGTTTACAGTAAATACGAAGGTCAAGTTGAATCACTTGCCTTGAGATAGACTGGTCTGGTCTGACTGGTAGGAGCAACAACTGGAGCTTCACTCGACTTTTATGGCAAGTTTTCCCTCGTCTCGAGATCCTACATAAATAATAATAATCCTCATTATAATATATTCTTACCATCTTAACCTATTTACAACCCGAAATTAAACATGGATGGCACTTAGGCCTATACGCACTTAATTCATATCCACCATTATATGTTCAAATGTACACACGTAGCCACATAATCACATATCGTATATTAATACCAAATAACATCATATACACCATAATGCCACACTAGGCTTGGATGATCTCGACTCACCACTTAAGTCACTTGGTCGCTAACTAAACAAAGTCTTCAAATTTGGGCTTCCTAACTCAATGTGCCTTTCCTAAATTATCCAAAACCTATTGACCCTCACTTGTGCCTTTTTCTCTACTGACCTTATACTATCTTACAACTATGGTGGTTGACCTAATACTCACTTCTAAGTGTTCTAAAACTATGTGATAAGTGAAAGTGCTCACTGGTGCAAATTTCAGAATGGTAACTAAGGTTTCTTGAGTGCATTAGACACTCTTAAACTACAAGTTTTTCTTCAAAATTTTTACACAAGACTCTCCTGACCTAAGGGCATCTCACAAGCTTGATGTGGCTCAAAGGCCTGGCTTGGGCCTTCTTGGGCCTAAGCTAAAAGTCCAAGGTTCCCCTGTTTTTCTGGGCAGAAAATGCCCTGACTTGAATTAACTTGTGACACATGGTTCTAGCTCATATCCTATGAACTATGGTTGGAAAAACTTCTCTGACATACCCTCTAACTAAGGCCCAATTGGGCCTAATGAGGGCCTACCCATGACATGGCCAAATCTCCCTATTTCTAAGTTGCAACAAAACTGTCCCCTGCTGGACAGATTTTGTTATTCTACCTGTGCACCTAACCAAATGACATGCAAACCTCCAACCAACTCCTAAAACCTATTATATACTCCCCATACTAACTTCTGGTATCTTGGGCCTCAAAGTGCACATCAATGACATGGTCAAAACTCACTCTAAACCTCAGGGTATTAAACTGATTTTTTTCTGCAGAAACTATAACTCTCATTTTTCCAAGGTTTTGACTTGACAACTCAACTAACAAAAACTCAATACTTAAACCAAGACTTATACATGGTAATCTACTGAACTAACTCCTTTATTCTCAAAATAACATTGGGTGAGATCATCCATGCCTAAAAACAACAACATGCAACTAAATATATAACATGCAACTCATGGAAAGCACATAACAAGATTTCGGCTAGGCATAAAGTTGTAAATGCTTGTAAAATCGACTTGCACCTAATACTTATCCTTAATAATTATGAAATATAACTCCTTTTAAGTATTAATAAGAAATTCATCATGGAAACAATCTATTTAAGCACATCTATTTTGAATTTTATAGATAACAACATGATTTCGAAAAGAATAGCATGCAAAACATGGTTGATCATCATTTTAATGTCTTAAAACTAGCATGCATGGCTAAACATAAATTTATAATGAGATTTCAGTAGCATGCAAAGGATTTTAAAGCATGATATCTCCATAAAACACTTAGTTAGCACATATACATAATATATCTCATAGAGAGCTCTTGAATTTACAAGAATCAAGAGTTTCTCTTTGGAGATCACACAAAACTACACATGCAACCATGAAACTTCATCTTTCAAATCACAAAACTCTTGGGAAGTATATAAAATAAATGTAGGTGAAAGAATTACACTAGGGAAGATGAGAAATGGAATGAAAAATGGAAGGGAGTGGGGGAAATTGGGTTCGGCCGAGAGCAAAAGGGAGGGAGGGGAAGAGAGAAATTTTTGTGGTGTGTTGGAGTGTGAAATGATGAATGACTTCTCTCCACTTTGATTTGTTTGTTTTATGCTATTTGGTTGACAAGTAATGAGTGGAAGTGAGAACTTACAAAAATGTCCCTTGGCTAAAGTTAGGCCATTTTGCATGCAAGGCTAAGGTAGTAATTTGGTAATAATCAAATGAGTTAGCGGGGTTGGAAAAGTCTTATTTGCCCTTTGAGAGAATAGAAAGAGAGTTTGCATGCAAGGTTATTCATGTAATTTGATAATTATAACAAATAAAATTTGTAAAGATTTATTTTTATAAAATAAAATACAAGTTCAAAAATTATAAAATTTATACCATAAAATAACTTGTATTTTTAGAGACTTTATAAAATCATTTTCAAAATTTGTGATCAAAATGCCTTTTAAAAGAAGATTTTTCCAAAGCTTAGAATATTCCTTATAAATCAAAAATAAAGAAATTAAATAGACTCTTGCTTTGAAAAATCATATACTACCCAAAGCAAATTTATAATGCAGAAATTTTCACTCACACAAACGTACAATCATTGAATATATTTTCATTTGACTTAATATTATACCAAATTCACAAATAATATTACATAAAATGCCGGTCGTAACATCCTCTCCCCCTTAAGGGATTCTGTCCCCAGAATCTAAGAGAACAGATGAGGATACCGGGAACGCATATCAGACTCTAACTCCCAAGTCGACTCTTCGACCTTAGGGTTCTTCCAAAGTACTTTTACTAACTTTACTGACTTATTTCTAAGACTCTTTACTTGCCAGTCGAGTATTTTAACCGGTTGCTCCACAAATGACAGGTCTGCCTGAATTTCTACGGGTTCATATTCTATCACATGGCTAGTGTCAGGATTATATTTCTTAAGTAATGACACATGGAACACGTTATGCACATGCCGATACTGAGGTGGTAAGGCCAACTCGTAGGCCACCTTTCCTACTTGACTCAAAATCTCAAAAGGACCTATGTATCTAGGTGTTAACTTTCCTTTCTTCCCATATCTCATCAACCCTTTCCTAGGTGACACCTTTAGCAACACAGCTTCGCCAATTTGGAATTGAACATCCTTACGCGCTGGATCCGCATACTTCCTCTGTCTATCTTGAGCAGTAAGCAACCTTTTCTGAATTAACTTGACTGAGTCATGCAACTGTTGTACCAATTCTGAGCCGAGAATTCTTCCTTCTCCTACTTCATCCCAACTTGTTGGTGATCTACATTTTCGCCCGTACAAAGCTTCATATGGTGGCATGCCGATACTGGAATGATAGCTGTTGTTATATGAGAATTCAATCAATGGCAGGTGGTCGTCCCAACTTCCTGCAAAATCGATTGCACAACTGCGCAACATGTCTTCGATTGTTTAAATCGTCCTTTCGCTCTGACCATCAGTCTGCGGGTGATACGCCGTGCTCATATTCAACTTCGTGCCAAGACATTCCTGGAATTGCTTCCAGAATCTCGAGTTAAATCGGGGATCTCTGTCTGAAACTATTGATACGGGTACTCCATGCCTTAATACAATTTCGTGCACATATAGATGAACCAACTTGTCCAGTGACGACTTCTCATTTATTGGAAGGAAATGCGCCGACTTCGTAAGATGATCAATTATAACCCATATTGCGTCATGTCCGAATTTTGTTCGCGGTAGTCCTACTATAAAGTCCATAGCGATATTTTCCCATTTCCATTCTGGAATCTTCAGGGGCTGAATTAATCCGCTTGGTCGTTGATGTTCTGCCTTTACTTTCTGACAAGTATAGCACTTCGCAACCCATTCTGCCACGTCTCGCTTCATATTTGGCCACCAAAAGTTCTTCTTTAAGTCTTGATACATCTTGGTGCTTCCCGGGTGGATTGAAAATTTCGAATGGTGGGCTTCATGGAGGATCTTATTCTTTAATTCAGGTACATGAGGAATCTATATTCTGGATGAAAACCTTAGTATTCCTTGCTCATCCCATTTAGTATTAATCTCTTCTCCAGATAACTGATTTTTCTCTTTTTCCATTACTTCCTCTTGACACTTCTTTATCTTTTCCATTAGTGTTGGCTGAAAGGTCATTGCACGACAAACTTCTTTGACTTTCCCATAAGCACAAAGTTCCAATTCAAATTTTCCGATTTCTTCAGATAACTCTTTTGATGTTATCATCATATTCAATCTCTCCTTCCGACTCAGCGCATCGGCCACTACGTTCGCCTTTCCAGGATGGTAATTTATCGAATAGTCATAGTCCTTGATCAATTCCAGCCATCTCCTCTGCCTCATATTGAGCTCTTTCTGAGTAAAAATGTACTTTAAACTCTTGTGATCCGTGTAGATTTCACACTTCTCTCCATAGAGATAGTGTCTCCAAATCTTGAGTGCGAACACTATGGCGGCTAGTTCCAAGTCATGCGTCGGATACTTTAACTCGTGCGGCTTCAACTGCCTTGACGCATATGCTATTACCTTACTGTGTTGCATCAACACACAACCCAAACCCTTATGTGAAGCGTCGCTGAATATTACAAAATTCCCTTGATCATCTGGAAGTACCAACACCGGAGCTGTTACCAACTTCTGTTTTAACTCTTGAAAGCTATTTTCACATTCTGCACTCCATTCAAACTTTTGATTCTTTCTGGTTAACTTGGTCAATGGCGTGGCGATCTTCGAGAAATCCTTGACGAATCTTCTATAGTATCCGGCCAATCCTAGAAAACTTCGCACTTCCGTAGGAGTCTTTGGCCTCTCCCAACTCATAACTGCCTCAATCTTCGCCGGATCCACTTTAACTCCCTCATTTCCAATAACATGCCCCAAAAATTGAACTTCCTTTAACCAAAACTCACATTTGGTAAACTTGGCATACAACTTCTCTTGTCGGAGTATCTCCAATGCTATCCAGAGGTGCTGCATATGTTCTTCTTCCGACTTAGAATAAATAAGGATGTCATCAATAAATACCACGACAAATTTATCCAAATACTTCTTAAATACTCGATTCATCAGATCCATAAATGCGGCCGGAGCGTTGGTCAATCCAAACGGCATTACTAGGAATTCATAATGCCCATATCTGGTCCTAAATGCGGTCTTGGGAATATCTTCTTCCTTGATCTTTAATTGATGGTATCCCGATCTCAAATCAATCTTCGAAAAGCATTTTGCTCCCTTTAACTGATCAAAAAGGTCATCTATCCTTGGTAGAGGGTAGCGGTTCTTGATCGTTACTTTATTCAACTCCCGGTAATCTATGCATAGACGCATACTCCCATCTTTCTTCTTCAAAAAGAGAACAGGTGCTCCCCATGGCGACGTACTTGGTCGTATCACTCCCTTATCCAATAATTCTTGTAGCTGGCTCGCCAACTCTTTCATTTCTGCTGGTGCCATCCTATACGGAGCCTTTGAAACTGGTTCCGTGCCTGGAGCAAGGTTGATCTCGAACTCAATTTGTCGATCTGGTGGTAAGCCTGGTAGTTCGTCGGGAAACACATCGGGGAACTCATTAACTACAGGAATATCTTCCATGCTGGGGCTGCCTCTCTCTGAATCCACTACATATGCTAGGAACGACTCACAACCTTTTCTAAGTAACTTCTTAGCCTGAATAATTGTAAGAAATAGTTGCCCTTGCCTCTGCCCCTTAAATACTACCTTCTCTCCACTCTTCGTCTTTAAATACACTCTCTTGGTCTTACAATTTATCTGAGCGCTATTCTCTCCTAACCAATCCATTCCTAAAATTATATCAAACTCTCCCAGCTTGAAGAGTATCAAGTCGGCTGAGAACTTATATCCCGAAATATCAATCTCACATTTTGGACAAAATTGATTCACAGGAATCTTCTCTTGGTTCGCAATTACCACATTTACTACCTCACTCATAACCGTTTTATCACATTGGAGCTTATCAACAAAAGATTCTGATATGAAAGATCTTGTTGCTCCCGAATCAATCAATACTTTAGCTTTGACATTATTGAGTAAAAGTGTACCTGCTATCACCTCAGAATTCTGAACAGCATCTTTCATCTTTAGATCAAATGTCCTTGCTGTTGCTTGCGGGGTTGGTGCGGGTGGTGGAGGTAACGCCAATACCTCAGCTGGCATGCTTGCACTGGTACTTGCCACGTTCATCAGAGCTCTGACTGGTCCTGTTGCCTTACACTCCCTAGCCATGTGTCCAGTCTTCCCACACTTGTAACACGTAACTCCTGGCTTCGGCATCTTGCACTCGTTTGCCAAATGACCCTTCTGATTGCACCTATAACAGGTCATACTCAGCTTATTGCATACTCCGGGGTGCCTTCTTCCACAGTGCTTGCATTCTGGCCTCTGGAACCTGTTTTCTCCAACTTGCCCTTGGCTTGCCTGATTGTTCCCTTTTGATTCTTGCCTTTTGCCCAAATTTCCCTTCCTTTGAAAATTTCCGCCCTTCTGGAAACCAATCCTCTTTACATTCCGATCTTGCGAACTTCCAGCTTCAGACTTTTCTCCATAAAATGGAACCTTCCTCTTCTTGTTATCCCTCTCTTTCCTTGACTGCATCCCATTATTCTCAATCAGAGCAGCTTTCTGTACTACTCCCGCATAAGTTTCAAGCTCAAACATAGCCACCCTATCTCTGATCCAAGGCTCCAATCCTTGCTGAAATTTCTTTGCTTTTTCCTCCTCAGTGCTGGTATACTTTGTCACAAACCTTGACAACTCAGTGAACTTCTTCTCATACTCCAATACAGTCATGTTCCCTTGCTTCAACTCAAGAAATTTTAGCTCCATCTGATTCTGCATGTACTTAGGGTAATACTTGTCCAGAAATAACTTTTTAAATCTCTCCCAAGAAACCTGCTGAGTGACTTCCATAGCTTTTACTGATTCCCACCAATAGATGACTTCTCCCTTCAAGAAGTAAGTGGCATACGGCGTCTTCTGATCGTCTCCTAACTGTACCAACTCAAAAGCCCTTTCCATCTCCTTGATCCAGGTGTTTGCTATCACTGGATCAGTGGTATCATGAAATACAGGTGGATTCACATTCTGAAAAGCTTTGAAAGTGACAATTTGTCTAGGTGGTACTGGTGGTTCAGGTGGTTGGTGTGGCTCACGGTTATCTTGGTTTTCAATTCGTTGTTGAAGGGTTAGTTGTTGTTGAGCTATAGCATTGGTTTGCTGTTGCAAGGTTTCCAGTAGTCGAAGAATATTTGGGTCTGTGGTGAAGGTGGTTGTTGGGTTCTTCTTTTTGGGAGGCATGATCCTGAAATAAGAGTTGTGTCATAACAAATATGAATGATAAAATGATTCGAGGGTATCGCATGGCATTCTCATTTACATATGGGGTCAAGTTTCCAAATTAAGCAGATATGATGATAAAAACATAAAATAACAGTTGAGAGCAAATGGAACAATAGCACATAATTATTGAAATTTTTAAAGGTCACAGTACATAGGATTGGGACATAGTCTGATTCTAGGAATAACAGGCTTATTTAAAGGAATGACGGAAACAACTGGGGATTCCATAGAGTCTGATAGTACAACAACATGAAAGGTAAATGGAAAGAACTAAGGCTCCACTCCATCTGAACGGGGCTTGGTAGTCTTTTCCTCTCGAAGCGTCTTCACAATGCTCTGGAGCTCATCCGCCACCATCTGAATGACATACTGGCTGGTACGGTCCCGGTGTGCTGGCATCTCCTCAAGCTTAATGTTGACGTACTGAACCAAGGTGTCAAGTCTCGCAATCATCTGCTCCTTGGGCTTCTCTTCGTAGTTTCGGCTGTCCGGATACACGTTCTTCAGTCGGTCTATCAGTCGGTCGTACTTGCCCTGAAGCATGTCGAACTCGCGCCTCAACTCAGCATACACGGAGAAAGCAATAGTGTCGTCCGACCCAGAGGATGACGAGGAATGCGCCCTTTGCTGACAACCAATAAGAGGAGTATTAATAATAATTTACTTAACCTACTCTCTCGCATAATATCTATAACCTACACACAAATCCTATAACCTATTTGGGCTGTCCAAGGACTCTAAACCGTAGCTCTGATACCAAAACCTGTCACACCCCCAACTTAAATAGCAAAATAAATATAGCTATTACATCTTTTTAATGAAGAATACACAACCAAAATCCAAGATCTTACAGTTTAAGGTTTGGAACAGCCCAACACTACCAACTATTACATCTGATTACAAATACCGAGTCCTCACACAACTATTATTACTTATTCTACCTGAGCTCGAACATAAGCATCAACATCACAGGTCTTACGGGCAGTCTGCTTGAATCTAACCATAGCTGCTAGCTGTAATATAAGGGTAAAGCAAGAAGTGAGCCAAAAGCTCAACAAGTGCTAATAGTACAACGCAAAACATAAATCGAGATATACCTTTAGGATTGAAAATGGAAAGACATAATCAATGATAACGAGAGATAAAACTTATGTGAGTTGGCATCATTTTGCTTGCATCAAAACAAATTTTAAAAATCATTCTTAATCAAAATCATTTTATGACGCTACGGATTACAGCCGGTGATCAGCCGCGAAGTAATCCCGAACCTCGCTGGGTTCTAAAATATTATTGGGAATCCCTAGGCAACTTTTAAGCCTAATATAAGTGTGGAAAGGACTCGCGTCTCAGTCCAGATCCACCATTCAAAGAAAACATTTATCCCCCTTTGGGACTGAAAAATCCACATTTTAATCATTTTAAAAACTGATGCCGATTTATGACAAAATCTCTTTCGACTGTAATCATTTTTATCAAGGGATTATAGATCAACTTGAAACACTGGAAATATGACACTAAATCTCAGGGCCATGATCCACTAGACTTTACTATATTAGGGTAATTGAGAGGTTTCCATAAACAAGAACTTTGACAAGGAAATTGAGCAAGGCTATTGGATAATATGAAAGAGTAATGCCAAACTAGGCTTAAAGCAATGGTTGTAGACAAGGTATAGGTATTAGAACATCAAGAAGATAAGCATCACTGGTTCCAATAGGATAGAGGTGTTAAAATATAAAGAAAGTGATCATCAGCTCAAGATATAACAGGGTATCAAGCTTTTAGGGTAAGGATAGGGTTATCAAACAATCATGAATGAATTTAAGAAATGATTGGCTTTTAGGTATCAAGATAAAGTTTCTATCGAGGTTATTTCAAGAGTTGAATCAAAGCATCAGGGTGTAATATCAAGATTTCTCAGGGATCAATAGCATGATAATCAAAAGGATCAATAAGGTATTATAACAAATCTCTATTTTATCATGGCATTAAACTATCATGAAAGACTTTTGAACTACTTGCAATACGTACTCGAGGGTTCATGGCATCTCTATGTAACTCAAAGATAAACAAAAGATACGCTTGATTTAAATATATTAAAATGACTCAGGATAATTGTATCGATATATATATGAACTGTTTACAGTAAATACGAAGGTCAAGTTAAATCACTTGCCTTGAGATAGACTGGTCTGGTCCGACTGGTAGGAGCAACAACTGGAGCTTCACTCGACTTTTATGGCAAGTTTTCCCTCGTCTCGAGATCCTACATAAATAATAATAATCCTCATTATAATATATTCTTACCATCTTAACCTATTTACAACCCGAAATTAAACATGGATGGCACTTAGGCCTATACGCACTTAATTCATATCCACCATTATATTTTCAAATGTACACACGTAGCCACATAATCACATATCGTATATTAATACCAAATAACATCATATACACCATAATGCCACACTAGGCTTGGATGATCTCGACTCACCACTTAAGTCACTTGGTCGCTAACTAAACAAAGTCTTCAAATTTGGGCTTCCTAACTCAATGTGCCTTTCCTAAATTATCCAAAACCTATTGACCCTCACTTGTGCCTTTTTCTCTACTGACCTTATACTATCTTACAACTATGGTGGTTGACCTAATACTCACTTCTAAGTGTTCTAAAACTATGTGATAAGTGAAAGTGCTCACTGGTGCAAATTTCAGAATGGTAACTAAGGTTTCTTGAGTGCATTAGACACTCTTAAACTACAAGTTTTTCTTCAAAATTTTTACACAAGACTCTCCTGACCTAAGGGCATCTCACAAGCTTGATGTGGCTCAAAGGCCTGGCTTGGGCCTTCTTGGGCCTAAGCTCAAAGTCCAAGGTTCCCCTGTTTTTCTGGGCAGAAAATGCCCTGACTTGAATTAACTTGTGACACATGGTTCTAGCTCATATCCTATGAACTATGGTTGGAAAAACTTCTCTGACATACCCTCTAACTAAGGCCCAATTGGGCCTAATGAGGGCCTACCCATGACATGGCCAAATCTCCCTATTTCTAAGTTGCAACAAAACTGTCCCCTGCTGGACAGATTTTGTTATTCTACTTGTGCACCTAACCAAATGACATGCAAACCTCCAACCAACTCCTAAAACCTATTATATACTCTCCATACTAACTTCTGGTAGCTTGGGCCTCAAAGTGCACATCAATGACATGGTCAAAACTCACTCTAAACCTCAGGGTATTAAACTGATTTTTTTCTGCAGAAACTATAACTCTCATTTTTCCAAGGTTTTGACTTGACAACTCAACTAACAAAAACTCAATACTTAAACCAAGACTTATACATGGTAATCTACTGAACTAACTCCTTTATTCTCAAAATAACATTGGGTGAGATCATCCATGCCTAAAAACAACAACATGCAACTAAATATATAACATGCAACTCATGGAAAACACATAACAAGATTTCGGCTAGGCATAAAGTTGTAAATGCTTGTAAAATCGACTTGCACCTAATACTTATCCTTAATAATTATGAAATATAACTCCTTTTAAGTATTAATAAGAAATTCATCATGGAAACAATCTATTTAAGCACATCTATTTCGAATTTTATAGATAACAACATGATTTCGAAAAGAATAGCATGCAAAACATGGTTGATCATCATTTTAATGTCTTAAAACTAGCATGCATGGCTAAACATAAATTTATAATGAGATTTCAGTAGCATGCAAAGGATTTTAAACCATGATATCTCCATAAAACACTTAGTTAACACATATACATAATATATCTCATAGAGAGCTCTTGAATTCACAAGAATCAAGAGTTTCTCTTTGGAAATCACACAAAACTACACATGCAACCATGAAACTTCATCTTCCAAATCACAAAACTCTTGGGAAGTATATAAAATAAATGTAGGTGAAAGAATTACACTAGGGAAGATGAGAAATGGAATGAAAAATGGAAGGGAGTGGGGGAAATGGGGTTCGGCCGAGAGCAAAAGGGAGGGAGGGGAAGAGAGAAATTTTTGTGGTGTGTTGGAGTGTGAAATGATGAATGACTTCTCTCCACTTTGATTTGTTTGTTTTATGCTATTTGGTTGACAAGTAATGAGTGGAAGTGAGAACTTACAAAAATGTCCCTTGGCTAAAGTTAGGCCATTTTGCATGCAAGGCTAAGGTAGTAATTTGGTAATAATCAAATGAGTTAGTGGGGTTGGAAAAGTCTTATTTGCCCTTTGAGAGAATAGAAAGAGAGTTTGCATGCAAGGTTATTCATGTAATTTGATAATTATAACAAATAAAATTTGTAAATATTTATTTTTATAAAATAAAATACAAGTTCAAAAATTATAAAATTTATACCATAAAATAACTTGTATTTTTAGAGACTTTATAAAATCATTTTCAAAATTTGTGATCAAAATGCCTTTTAAAAGAAGATTTTTCCAAAGCTTAGAATATTCCTTATAAATCAAAAATAAAGAAATTAAATAGACTCCTGCTTTGAAAAATCATATACTACCCAAAGCAAATTTATAATGCAGAAATTTTCACTCACACAAACGTACAATCATTGAATATATTTTCATTTGACTTAATATTATACCAAATTCACAAATAATATTACATAAAATGCCGGTCGTAACAAGTATAAAGTTGATAATATTGGGTTTTGGGGCTGTTAGGATGTGATATGGATGGACTTTGATGGTATGAATGGATTGGGGTTGTTTGGTGATGGAATTGAATGGTATAAAATTGGGAAATCGCGTAAACATAGCCGTTGTAATGTCCGAATTACTTTAGACTGCTTTTGTTCATAACATTAGGACCCGAGAACTCCCTTCTAGGTTTTGACCATTTCCATGATTAGATAGTTCATGTTACGAGCTTCGTTTTGATATGTAGTTCGTTTGATTCCGATGTACGGTTTAGGAGAAACGGCCGTTTTAAGTAACGGTGTTTCGCGAACAAAACATTATCCCTTGCCTTACTTTGAAACATTGGTTAAGGACCCTAAAGGACTAATTGGAGTATGAATCATTTATGTAAAGTGTATTAGGCAAATGGTAAGGCACTCGCGAAAGAATCGCTTTAAAACTCATAATGGGTAAATTTATTAAAAATGGTGGAGCCGAGGGTACTCGAGCGACTTAAGTAAATCGTTAAGCGCAAAACGAGCGTTAGAGTCTGAGTTGGTTAGAGTATAGATTTACAAGTGACTTTGGATTAATTCCAACTTACTTGTTGCTTATAGGTTACCAGACTCGTCCCGAGCCATTCGTAACCCCCAGTCGCTCAGGCAAGTTTTCTATCCGTTATACTGTTGTTGTGATGTATATATGTATATGCATTATCTTGCGATAGATGCATGTTGGTTAATTAGCAAATTTTGCGATATATTGAAGCATGCTGATATTGTATATATATGCATGCTTGTTTCGTATTCTTGCCAAATATATCTGTTAGTTCAGTTGATAATACCTATGCTAGAGAATAGCAGTAATTTGCATATATCCTTAGTATAGGGACCCAAAGGTGAAAACATTTTCTAAAACCGGGAGTCGAGGATCCCGAGTAGATTTTATATATATATATTTATATATATATATGGTTATAGTTTTCAAAACTATTAATCGAATAAGGTTTATTCGATAACTTTATTTTATTATTGAATATTATTTCGAATATTCATCCGAGGACTTATGACTCCTTTATTTTATTATTGAATATTATTTCGAATATTCATCCGAGGACTTATGACTCCTTTATTTTATTATTGAATATTATTTCGAATATTCATTCGAGGGCTTATGACTCAGTTATATTATTAATGATTATTAATTGAATATTCATTTGAGGATGAATGACTCCGTTATTTTATTTAATGAATATTATTTATAATATTCGTTCGAGGTATTATGACTCCGCTTATTATTTAATAATATTCTTTATTTTATTAAAGAATAATGTTTCGATAATCAAACTTATTTTCGATTATTCAAATAAAGATAGTACTTTCATATAAGTATATCTTTGGTTATTTAATACTCATTTCAAGTATAAGTCTTACAACTTCTACTTCAATTATTTGTATAAAGATTATTCTTTATGGGAATATTATTTAAATAATAATATTCAGATATTTTCTAAATATATTGGGACTGATTTACTTCATTAAATCAGCATTACTCCAAACACTCTTTAAAGTGTTTTCGAGTCTTCAAAATGATTTTTAAAAGTTAGAGCGGATCCCAAAACTCATTTTTATATTTAAGATCTTCCTTTTAAAGGGGATTTAAATACTTGCTCAAAACCTGAGGGATCCGGCTCTGTGGGGTATTTTATATTCACAACGAGGTTGCTGTTTTGATAAATGAATTGATTACTTACCCAACGTTCGGGAAGTAAGTCCATCTATTGAGTCGGCATAAGCAACATGGGCTCAGTGGGCGTCCATGAAAGTGTAAGTGGCTCAGTGGGAGTCCATCAAATGCGTAAGTGGCTGAGTGGCAGTCCAGCATAAGGTCCTATTGCGACCAGGGTGATGACCAGTGGGGAATTCGTCCATCTACTAGTAGAAAAGGTTACTTATTGGTATCTTTGCCTGATCAGCAAGATATCAGGTTTATGCCAAGGTTTTCTCCTTTCCAAATTCATTGGATATTGCAACTCTGTTTATAATTTTCATAACAGAGGCTTTCAAGGAGTGTATGAAATGTATATATATATAGGTGTATATATATATCGGGACTTAATGAAGTATCTCGTAACTTCATTATTTATAAAGATATTCAAAGATTGACTCTATTCAAATCTTGTCTCGTAGTCTCATCTATGGGATGACCCTTTTGAAACTAATTATAACTTGAACGGTGGTAGTTCAAGTAGTATTTGGAAAAGATATAAGTATATTGGAGTATCTTGTAACTTCATATTTTCAACTTATATCTAGTTAATGATTATCTTATGTATATCAAAGATTTTCAGAAAAACGTTGAGACAAGGTTAGATATATGAGATCACCTTGCAACGATATTTTTATACAGTTATACACTGGAACTCTGTGTGTATTATGCATGGAAGAGGACTTCCCATATTTTGAAAAGTATATATGTATATATATATACTGAATATTTTGCGACTTCATCGCATTAAGATATCAACTTGGTTCATTTCTTTTGACCAAGACTTTCATGAGTACTATGAGAAGGCTCATATATTGTTAATCATTATACATATTATTTTGGTGGGCTTGCTGCTCACCCTTGCTTCTTCTTTCATCACACAACATCAGATAGATAAGATGAACAGGACCAAGCTCCCAATTCGCAAGCGGATAGGAAACGTTTCGCAGCTTTCTCGAAGCGTTGAGGCCGCTGTAGCTGAGGTAGAAATTACCAATAGGCTAAGTTTTCAACTAATAATGTACCAGATTTATGTATACTTATGAATTGTAATAATGGCAAAGAAAATGTAAATTTATTCAGAAAACCTTTTAAGGTGTATTGGCAGATAATTGTGGAATAAAATGACTTGTGATTATTTTTGGATGTTCATCTCTGAGACTATAACGTGTGGTGTGTGTGTTTATTGTGGGGTCACAGTACAGAGTAGTTGATTAATTATTAAGATTGGGTGTTATTAAGGGAAATGGAACTCGTGACAACCCGGATCCCCGACCCCGGATTTGGGGGTGTTACAGGATGGTTCCATGAGATTGTGCATTGACTATAGGGGGTTGAATAAGGTGACTATTAGAAACAGGTATCCTCTACCACGCACTAATTACCTGTTTGATTAGTTACATGGGGAAAAGTACTTCTCAAAGATAGATTTGAGATCTGGTTACCATCAGTTACGAGTTAGGGAGGAAGATATTCTGAAGACTGCATTCCGCACTTGTTATGGTCATTATGAGTTTCTCGTGATGTCCTTTGGGTTGACGAATGCACCAATGATATTTATGGATTTGATGAATCGGGTCTTTCATGATTATCTGGATAAATTCGTGATGGTCTTCATCAATGATATCTTGATATACTCTAGGAGCAGATATGAGCATTTACGTATTGTACTTGAAATTTTTGAGGGAGAAGAAGTTGTTTGCGAAATTTTCCAAGTATGAATTCTGGTTGGAGGAAGTGGCATTCTTGGGACATATTGTGTCTGGTAGGGGAATTGATCTAGATCCTGTGAAAGTCGATGCTATTACTAATTGGCCCAGACCTAGTAATGTGACAAAGGTTAGGAGTTTATTGGGTTTAGCAGTTTACTATAAGCATTTTATGGAAGGTTTTTCGTCTATAGTTTTTCCGTTAACTCAACTCATAAGGAAGGACATTAAGTTCAAGTGGAATGATGATCGTGAGAAGAGCTTTCAAGAGTTGAAGAAGAGGTTGGTGTCCGCTTTAATACTTGTGTTGCCATCAGGAAGTAGAGGTTTTCAGGTTAATAGTGATGCTTTCAAGAGAGGATTGGGGTGTGTTCTTATGCAGTATGGGAAAGTGATTTCTTATGCCTCTAAGCAACTTAAACTTTATGAGGTGAACTATCCTACCCATGACTTGGATTTGGTGGCTATAGTATTTTCTTTAAAGATTTGGAGGAAATATTTGTATGGAGAGACTTGTGACATCTTTATTGATCACAAGAGTCTCAATTATATTTTTACTCAAAAGGAGTTTTGTGACATCTTATTGATCACAAGAGTCTCAATTATATTATTACTCAAAAGGAGCTTAATATGAGACATCGAAGGTGGCTTGAACTTCTTAAGGATTATGATGCTAATATTCAGACCATCTAGGAAAGTAGAATGTAGTGGCAGACGCTCTTAGTAGGAAGAACTTGGGGAGTGTTGCATCTCTCATTACTCAACCGCACCGTATTTTAGATTTGGAGCACTTGAGTGTTGAGTTGTATGTTAGAGGATCAAGTGGTAGCATTGCATGTTTGAAAGTGGAACCAAATCTTTTTTCCAAGGTTAAGGAAGCTTTGGAGACTGATACAAGTTTGGATGTTATTTGATATGAGGTGGCAAGTGACAAGCAAAAACATTTTTGTGTTGATGATGAGGGTGTGATATGGTTGGGTAGTAAATTATGTGTGGCCGCAAACACGACAATTCATGAGGAAATTTTGAAGGAGGCTCATAGTTCTTCATTCTCTATTCATCCAGGTTCCACTAAGATGTATGGAGATTTGAAGAAGAACTTTTGGTGGAGTGGAATGAAAGGAGACATAGTTAAATTTGTGGGAAAATGTCTTACATGTCAACTAGTAAAGATAGACCATCAGAAGCCTAGTGGATTGTTGCAACAGTTAGATATTCCATTTTGGAAGTGGGAAAACATTATGATGGATTTTGTGACTCATTTTCCAAAAACGTTTAGGAAGAATGATGTCATATTGGTGATGGTTGATAGACTTACTAAGTCTGCTCACTTCTTATGTTAGATATAATTGATGATATCAGGATATAAACTATCAGAGTTTATTATCAGGACTTAATATCAGTATTTACTGGAGGTGACATCATCAGTACTTGTCCATCAATACTTGATGACCAGCAGTTGATGTCATTAGGATTTGATCACTTCAGTAGATATCCTACAAGGAAAAGGATTACATAATTCAAGGCTGTGAAGGACTTTATTCAGAAGCAATCATACATGAATATGTATTAGGTTTCCTTATTGTAATAGAATAGGATTCATTATTGATTGTGTAAATGTGCACTATATAAGCACATATTAGGCTTACTCTATATGAGTTGCGTTAACGAATTATAATATCTTTCTGATAACCTAGCAACTCTCAAGGATAATTATTCATCCTTTGAAAGAGTACTTGTGTAACATTTTTTATCAGATTAATATAAAAACTGTTGATTCTATTAAACCTTTATCGAATTGATTGCATAAACTGTATTCACCCCCTATATAGTTGATTATGGACCTAACAATTAGTATCAGAGCTTGCTGTTGATACAGAAACAGTTTAAGATCTGAAAATTCAATCTTTAATGGCAGACAAAGAAGAACAACAGAATCCACCACCACCCCAGCCGCACCAGCAAATCAATCTATAAGTCATAATATGAGCATATATGAGGCTATCAAGATTCCAATTCTGAAGATCCATGAATATCCAATCCGGAAAGTTAAGATGGCCATGTGCTTGGAAGCAACAAATCCTGAATATCCAAGCAGGATTTATGATGGTTCTTATAGACCAATGAAGGTAGTTATTGCTATTGCAGGTGAAGAAGAAAAGATGGTTGATAAGGATTAGAAGGACTACACTCCTGAGGATCTATCATCAATCATGATGGATGCAAAAGTAAGACATATTCTTCACAGCAGTCTTGATAGTGTTATGTCCAATAGGGTTATTGGATGTAAAATAGCAAAATAAATTTGGGATACTTTAGAAGTAAAGTGTCAAGGTACTACTGCTATCAAGAAAAACAGGAGGACAGTACTTATATGGGAATATGAGAACATTGACTCAAGACACAATGAGTCCTTAACTGAGATCTATGTTAGATTTGAAAAGTTGTTGAATGATTTGTCTCTGGTCAATAAGGAATATTACATTGAGGACTCAAACTTGAAGTTTCTACTTGCCCTCCCTGGAAAGTGGGACTTTAAGGTCACATCAATAAGGGATAATTATGAACTTGATGAGATAACTCTATATGAGATCTATGGTGTGACGGCCTCAACCCCGGGGTCAGGAGTTGACGTCATCAACAACAATAATAACAATCATAATTCAGTCCAAATCATTAATAATACATAAATACGACCCCTTTACTAAGACCTTTTCCAGGTTTAAGTATGACTTAGGTTACAACTATTACAACCTAACTAATTTCTAACAATCCTGACATAACTAACCTAACACAGCAACTCAATAGATCATATTTGGTCCAACACAACTACCTCAGAGGAGCCTGACATGAAAGGAGCTGGAACTCTGCCCTGACTACCACGCAAGAATCTCTTAGGCATCTGCAATACATATGTAAAATATTCCGCAAGGGTGAGCAATCAATTGCTCAGCAGTACCACTATATGAATAACAATAAAATAGTTTATGATAAAGCGGTGATAGGAACAGAGATTATAGCTCGTTTACAAAACATGTAAAACATTTCATAAACTGGATACTCAAAACTAGCATGCTATTAACAAAGCAACGCAGTAGTGTGCTGTGTACAAATACCAGAGTTTAATTCTAGCATGCCATTTTCATTTTCAAATCCACTATATAACTCACTTATTCCATTACGAGAATCACAAAGCCAAATCATATATTTACGGATATGTGAAGACAGCTGATCAGGCTATCAACACCGGACAACTCCCACTGCCATCCTATATACCTGTTCCGGAACTCAGAGACTAGCTAGGTCTCTGACCTGCTGGACTAAATGGTTTTATATTGCACGCAACCGAATTAGCCTCTTACGCCACCTCAATAGGCCTACTCTGACCCCAATGTATCCCATATCTGACCGTTTTGTCCAGTTTTCAAAACACTTGTACCTATCTCCTTTCAAAATCATTTATTTAACCAGCATACATAAAAATAATCCAGTTCAAAAATCATTTCATTCGAGATAGGTACCTTTCGAAGTTACTTTTCCCCAAAATAATTTGAAAATAGTGATTTATAACTATAGGAGATACGTAACTTAAAACGTTTATGTTCCATTACAAGAATAAAACATTTAGCTATTAATATATATTGAACCATAAAAGAATGGTCAGGGGTATTTGCCTTGCAGTGCTTACGACTATCTCTGATTGACCTTGGACTGACTTGGACACTCGGTTTTATCGCCTTACTACCAGACTACCCTGGATCCGATTTCAGGGCTCAGGTCGTTCACTTGGAACCTCGCTACGCTTGTCGACTGATCACTAGGTTATCCTTAGTTCGACTTCATTTCTGGAGTCCTTTAGCTAGAACCTACAGAGTTGAGATACCCTATGTTAGACGACCATGTATGCTTGACATATCCTCAATAACACATCTACCCGTCGATATCAAATCCCGACTCGTAGTATACATGGCTTTATTGTGCAAGAAGCAGCTAGGGTCCACATACTAAAAACTTGGTTTGACATTTACTTTTGTAAAATACATTTAAGCGACGTTTCAGTAAATCAGGGTCATCGAATATTTTGCAAAATATTTCATCACAACACATAATTATGATTTATACAATATTACAATACACGCATCAAGTTAGGTTTCATGTTCTCGAAAATCGGTTCGGTGCTCGTTTCCAGAAAATATGTATATTAGTTATTTTACGAAATTAGGGTTATTGGTTTTGGTAAAACAATTTACCACTATATATAATCAGGTTCCGTACAAAATATATGTATATACATATTTATACTCGCTCGACGTTCCGATAATTACAGGGTACGTCCCGCATTTTCGAATTTAATTTCCAAAAATTTGGGCAGCACCTCCTATGTTTATCGGTCTACCCGTCGACCAATTCGACGTCAAACCAACAAGCAAATTCACAACATCAATAATTCACTATCCAACCGATAACGCAGTCAACAATCATACAATTCTAGTCCCGACCAAACACACTAATCAACAATCTCGAAACTAATTATTTACAATTATTTTATTCCAAATATTCTAAAAATAAAATTTATAATTTATTATTAGGCTCAAGAATCATCATTTCCAATAATCCGCTAGCTCAACGAGTTTATTGCCGACGGTGGCATAGTTCCGACGGTTCCCTTACGGGCTTCCTGTCGAATTCACCATAATTTTACAATCCCAAGATGTAACACCCCCAGATCCGGGGTCAGAGATCCGGGTCGTCACGGTCTTTCTTTCCACAATATCACTTCACTTAATTAATAATAAATAACCTCATGCTGTGACCCCACACTAACACACACCACAACCCGTTATAGTCTCAGAGATGAAATTGAAATAAGTACAAGTCCTTGAATCCACAATTTAAAAGTTCTTACAACCCAAAATGATTACTTGATAAATTTACAGTTAATTGCCATTATCTGCCACAAGTTATAATTATACAATATTTGGTTCCCAAAAGTAGAATGTATGATCTACCAATAGGTCTACCTCTGCAGCTATAGCAGCTACAACATCAACGGGAAGACGCGGGACGCTTCCCATGCACTTGCGCTGGGTCTGCTTGAGTCTGGCCATCTTTCCTAACTGTTGTTGTGTGATGAAGAAATGAAGCAAGAGTGAGCATTACAGCTCGCAAGATAATATATAGTGTAAACAATAATACAAGTATCTAAATGGATAACTTACTAAAATCCTTTATCAAGTGTAAGGTAATTACTTACTGGATATAAGTTTAAAGGAGGATGAAGTTACCAATTACTTCACTATACTTATACCATTTTTAGAAATCTACTTGAACTACTACTGTTCACAGTATAATAAGTTTTAAAAGGTCATCCCATAGATGAGACCACAAGTTAAAACTTGAATAGATTCAATCTTTGAGATATTTTTAAAGGAAATGAAGTTACGAGATACTTCATTCAATGGAAACACCATTATAAATGTTTAACTTTGTCAAAGCTTCGGCAACCACCCATTCATAGCCTTTCGATCAAAATGCTCTGGGTAGTGTTGCAGAATTGTCCAACTGGATGATGAACTCATTACGGGAGTTTTGTCGTGCCAGGAAGACCACTTACGATGATCAGTCGTAGTAGTGCAACCCCACCATTTTTTACATGTAGAGGAGAACCTGTCGGATTTAATTGTCAACCGAACACTGGACTTCTAAGGAATGTACCTTCTTGCGGAACTTCCAGGCCATTTGGGCCAATATAATCAGGCTGGGCCGACGCCACTCGACCACTTACGTCACTCATAGTTCAGATGAAATCCATGACTCTGAAACGTAAAGCTCGTCCCCACTTTTCCCAAGTAGAAACTTGTTGATACGGCTCCACCAAGAATTCGTATCTAGTTGGAAAGGAAAACTCACCGATATTTCCCAGGCGATGCCTGTTAATGGATTAACTTGTTCCAAGAATTTTACTTCCCGAGTATTGGGTAAGTAATCAAAAACTCTTTTATCAAAATAACAACCTTGTTGCGAATATAAAATACACCACAGAGCCGGATCCCTTAGGTTTTGAGCGAGTATTTAAATCCCCTTCGCAAGGAGGATCTTAAATATAAAATGAGTTTTGGGATCCGCTCTAACTTTTAAAATCATTTTGAAGACTCGCAAAACATTTTTAAGAATGTTTGGAGTAATGCTGATTTAATAAATAAATCAGTCCCAATATATTAGAAAATATATGAATATTATTATTTAAATAATATTCCCATAAAGAATAATCTTTATAAAAATAATTGAAGTAGAAGTTGTAAAACTTATACTTGAAATGAATCTTAAATAATCAAAGATATACTTTATACGAAAGTAATATCCTTATTTGAATAATCAAAAGTAAGTTTGATTATCGACACATTATTCTTTAATAAAATAAAGAATATTAATTAGTACATAATCGGAGTCATAAGTCCTCGAATGAATATTTAAAATAATATTCAATAATTAAAATAAACGGGGTCATAAGCCCTCGAATGAATATTTAAAATAATATTCATTAATAAAATAAAGTTATCGAATAAACCTTATTTGATTCATAGTTTTAAAAAATATTCATATATATATATAAATATATATATATTATACTCGAAAGCATCGACTCCCGGTTTTAGAAAAATGTTCACCTTTGGGTCCCCTATACTAAGGGTATACGCATCTACTGCTTATCTCTAGCATAGGTATTATGCAACTTATAAGCAATTGAATCAACAATATATATCAAGATTACGAAACAGACATGCATATATACCATATCACATACTCCAATATATCGCAAGAATTTGCTAAATAACCATTAGGCATCTATCACAAGATAATGCATGTACAAATGTATACATCACAACAACAGTATAACGGATAGAAAACTTGCCTGAGCGACTGGGGGTTGTAAATGGCTTGGGACGAGTCTGGTAACCTATAAACAACATATAAGTTGGAATTAAACCAAAGTCACTTATAAATCTATGCTTTATCCAATTTAGACTCTAACGCTCGCTTTGCGCTTAATGATTCTCTTAAGTCGCTCGAGTACCCTCGGCTCCACCATTTTTAATAAATTAAGCATTACGAGTTTTAAGGCGATTCTTTCGCGAGTGTCTTACCAAATTCCTAACAAACTTTACATAAATGTTTCATACTCCAATTAGTCCCTTTAGGTCTTTAACCTATGTTTCAAAGTAAGGCGAGGGGTAATGATTCGTTCGCGAAACGTCGTTACTTAAAACGGCCATTTCTCCTAAACCGTACATCGGAATCAAACGAACTACATATCAAAATGAAGCCCGTAACATGAACTATCTAATCATGGCAATGGTCAAAACCTAGCAGTGAGTTCACGGGTCCTAATGTTAATAACAAAAACAGTCTAAAGTAAATCGGACATTACAACGACTATGTTTACGCGATTACCCAAATTTAAACCACTCCAAATCATCTCACAATCAACTCACAATCAACATCCCAACCAAAACTCCATCCATTCTTCATCATAACAGCCCCAACAACTCCACATTATCAATTTATACTATTCTCAAACATGAATTTAAACTACACTTAAGTTCATTAATCAACAATCCAAGAATTACCAGTCCAAAAACTTCACCAAACCAACTAATCTCTACTTTCACAACAAACAAGCCTCTCATGAATTATAACAACAAAACTAAACCTAATTACTCAAATAAAGTTAGGGTTTGAAGGGGTTATACCTTCCTTGGAGAGTGGAGAATCAAGTAACTAGCTTGGAATCACCCTTAAAAGTCCTTATCCAAGCTTAATCTAAACAAAAACTTAAGAACAAAAATTTTAGTTCTTGAAAAACACTATTCACCATATTCTTCCATGATTTTTAGGAATAGATTGTGAATTATTTAGGAGCTCAAACTTATAGGATATCCATAACTATGCATAAGGAGTCTTAGATAATTACCTTGCAATTTAACAAAGCTTGGAACTAGGATTTTGATTTTTCTTTCTTTGGAAAAGAAGAATCTTATTCCTTGAACTATGACTTTCATCAAAGATCTCATCTTTAAGCTCTTGAACATTTGGAACCCAAATTCTTTAGGAATACCTCATTATTCCCTTATCATATTTCTCGGTATTAATCTCATATCTATTTGTTGGCTCTCTGCCTTCATTCATCACTTTTTCTGGCACAATATGTTCTTTTCCGATAATTCGGTCTGTATTGCAATCTTAAACAACTTTTCGGTACCGGCTCCGGTTACCTTCACTTCTATTTCCATTTTCTCAAAATCTCTTATAAACTCTTCCAAAGACATTATTATCTTGAGTCTCTCTTTTATACTAAGGGCATTAGCCACCATTTTGGCTTTCCCTGGATGATAAAGAATCTCATAATCGTAGTCCTTGATTAGTTCTAACCATCTCCTATGGCGCATGTTGAGCTCTTTCTACGTGAAAATGTACTAGAGCACTTATGGCTTATATAAATCTCGCACTTCTCTCCATACAAGTAGTGCCTCAAATCTTTAGGGCAAAACTATTGCCATGAGCCCAAGCTCATGGGTGGGGATATGGAATTTTATATTCCCTTAATTGTCTTGACGTGTACGCGATTACCTTACTGTGCTGCATAAGCACGCACCCTAAGCCCTTGTGCGAAGCGTCACTACACTTCACAAAATCTCCTTTTCCATCCGGCAACGCCAGCATAGGGGCCGTCACCAACCTTTGCTTCAGTTCTTGAAAGCTGTTCTCGCATTTCTCTGTCCATTCAAACTTCTCAGTCTTACGAGTAAGCCACGTTAAAGGGGGCTACTATCTTTACAAACTTGAACGAACCTCCGGTAGTGATCGACCAATCCTACCTCTGGTAGTTGACCTAACCATGGTCATCAATTCATCAGTGGTCCTTCATTCATTCTTGTCAGGATCCTCCATGGGATCCTCCTCAGCAACTATCCCTTCTAGGACAACATCCTCAACCGCTACATCCTCAATATGAACATCATCCGGTCCCGCGTTAGGACGCTCTTTCGGATCCATAATCTGATCTCCAATAAGTAATAAAACATCATCGCGCTGTTACTCCTCAACCTCAGGGTTCGGTGTCCCGCTACCATATACGATAACGAACTATGCTTCTATCACGATATTTATAAGGGTTCCCATAAAGGTTTTAACTGTCAGTACTACGTTAGGTAGTCCGACTATGAACTTGGCAAGAGTTCTTATTATCTTAGTGAACTTATTAACTTAACGTCACATCATCTCTGAGGTTTATAACGCTTAGCTCTGATACCACTTCTGTAACACCCCCAAATCCGGGGTCGGGGATCCGGGTTGTCACGAGTTCCATTTCCCTTAATAACACCCAATCTTAATAAATAATCAACTACTCTGTACTGTGACCCCACAATAAATACACACACCACAAATTATAGTCTCAGAGATGAATATCCAAAAATAATCACAAGTCCTTTTATTCCAAAATTATATGCCCTTACACCTTAAAAGGGTTTCTGAATAAATTTACATTTCTTTGCCATTATTACAATTCATAAATATACATAATCTGGTACATCAAAAGTTGAAAGCCTAGCCTATTGGTAGTTCCTACCTTAGCTACAGCGACATCAACGCCTATAGGAAACTACAGAACGTTTCCTATCCGCTCGCGAATTGGGAGCTTGGTCATGTTCATCTTGTCTATCTGATGTTGTGTGATGAAAGAAGAAAACAAGGGTGAGCAACAAGCCCACCAAAATAATATGTATAATGATGAACAATATATGAGCATTCTCATAGTACTCATGAAAGTCTTGGTCAAGAAGAAATGAACCAAGTTTGATATCTTAATGCGATAAAGTCGCAAAATATTTAGTATATATACATATATACTTTTCAAAATCTTGGAAGTCCTCTTCCATACATAATATACACAGAGTTCCAGTTTATAACTGTATAAAAATATCGTTGCAAGGTGATCTCATATATCTAAACTTGTCTCAACGTTTTTCTGAAAATCTTTGTCATGCATAAGATAATCATTTACTAGATATAAGTTTAAAAGATGAAGTTACAAGATACTCCAATATACTTATATCTTTTCCAAATACTACTTGAACTACCACCGTTCAAGTTATAATTAGTTTCAAAAGTTCATCACACTGATGAGACTACAAGACAAGATTTGAATAGATTCAATCTTTGAATATCATTATAAATAATGAAGTTACGAGGTACTTCATTAAGTCCTGATATATATATACACTTATATATATATACATTTCATACACTCCTTGAAAACCTCTGTTATGAAAATTATAAACAGAGTTGCAATATCCAATGAATTTGGAAAGGAGAAAACCTTGGCATAAACCTGATATCTTGCTGATCAGGCAAAGATACCAATAAGTAACCTTTTCTACTAGTAGATGGACGAATTCCCCACTGGTCATCACCCTGGCCGCAATAGGACCTTATGCTGGACTGCCACTCAGCCACTTATGCATTTGATGGACTCCCACAGAGCCACTTACACTATCATGGACGCCCACTGAGCCCATGTTGCTTATGCCGACTCGATAGATGGACTTACTTCCCGAACGTTGGGTAAGTAATCAATTCATTTACCAAAACTGCAACCTTATTGCGAATATAAAATACACCATAGAGCCGGATCCCTCAGGTTTTGAGTGAGTATTTAAATCCCCTTTAAAAGGAAGATCTTAAATATAAAAAAATGAGTTTTGGGATCCGCTCTAACTTTTAAAAATCATTTTGAAGACTCGAAAATACTTTAAAGAGTGTTTGGAGTAATGCTGATTTAATAAAATAAATCAGTCCCAAGATATTTAGAAAATATCTGAATATTATTATTTAAATAATATTCCCATAAAGAATAATTGAGGTAGAAGTTGGAAAACTTATACTTGAAATGAATAGTAAATAATCAAGATATCCTTATACGAAAGTAATATCTTTATTTGAATAATCAAAAGTAAGTTTGATTATCGAACATTATTCTTTAATAAAATAAAGAATATTATTAAATAATAAGCGGAGTCATAATACCTCGAATGAATATTATAAATAATATTCATTAAATAAAATAAAGGAGTCATACATCCTCAAATGAATATCCAATTAATAATCATTACATAATATAAACTGAGTCTTAAGCCCTCGAATGAATATTCGAAATAATATTCAATTAATACAATAAAAGGAGTCATAAGTCCTCGGATGAATATTCAAAATAATATTCAATAATAAAATGAAGGGAGTCATAAATCTTCGGATGAATATTCGAAATAATATTCAATAAATAAAATAAAGTTAAAGTTATCGAATAAACCTTATTCGATTAATAGTTTTGAAAACTATAACCATATATATATAAAATATATATAATATACTCGGGAACATCGACTCCCGGTTTAGAAATATGTTCACCTTTGGGTCCCCTATACTAAGGGTAAACTCAAATACCGCTTATCTCTAGCATAGGTATTATGCAACTATAAGCATTTGAACCAACATATATATAAATCAAGAATATGAAACAGGCATGCATATATACCATATCACATGCTACAATATATCGCAAGAATTTGCTAATAACCAATATGCATTTATCGCAAGATCATGCATATACACATATACATCACAACAACAGTTATACGGGTAGAAAACTTGCCTGAGTGTCCCCGGATAGACTTAAGCTTAGAGTGGGTCCGATAACCTATGAACAACAACATAAGTCAGAATTAGACCCCGGTCGCTTAAGAAACTAGACTTTAACCATTTAGAGTCCTAACGTTCGCTTTCGCGCATAACGATTCACTTAAGTCGCTCGAGTACTCTCGGCTCCACCATTTTTAATAAATTAACCATTAAGGGTTTTAAGGCGATTCTTTCGCGAGTGTCTTACCAACTTCCTAACACACTTAACATAATTGTTTCATACACTAATTAACCCTTTTAGGTCTTTAACCTATGTTTCAAAGTAAGGCGAGGGGAAATGTTTCGTTCGCAAAACACCGTTACTTAAAACGGTCGTTTCTCCTAAACCGTACATCGGAATCAAACGAACTACATATCAAAACGAAGCTCGTAACATGAACTATCTAAAAATGGCAATGGTCAAAATCTAGCAGGGAGTTCTCGGGTCCTAATGTTATGAACAAAAGCAGTCTAAAGTAAATCGGACATTACGACGGCTATGTTTACGCGATTTCCCAATTTTATACCATTCCAATTCAATCATCAAACAACCCCAATCCATTCATACAACCAAAGTCCATCCATATTACACTACAACAGCCCCAATCAACTCAATATTAACAATTATACTTATTCTTAAACTTGAATTTAACTATACTTAAATCCTTTAACCAAACCATAAGATTTCAACACTCCATTCACCACCATTCCAACCCAAACTCTAAACAAACAAGCTTCAAGCTACTCTTTACCATAACTATCAAAATCATCCTAATATACAAAGTAAAGCTAGGTTTTGGAGATGTTATACCTTCCTTGAAGCTTTTAATCAATGAAAGATCCTTGAAATGCCCATGGAAGCCTTGATCTATGCTTAAGCTACCTTGAACTTTCATAAAAAATCAAGAAAACCAAAGTTATTTCTTGAAGGTTACTATTCACCATCTTCTTCCTTGATTTATTGGAAGAGATTGTGAAGGAATTAGAAGCTTAAACTTATAGGATATCCATATCTATGTACAAGGAACCTTAGATAATTACCTTGTGATTTAACAATGCTTGGAACTTGATTTTTGGAAATTTCTTCTTTGAAAAAGAAGAAAAGCCGAGAGCAAGCTTGGAAGAAAGAGAGATTTTTGTGTTTTTGCTTTGATTTGATTTTTGGTTGGTTGTTTTTGTTTAGATTTTGGTTAATTACCTTAATAACCTTGAACTTTGTGTGGTTATCATTCATCCACACCTCCTTCCCTCCTATGTCATGCTTACATCACCTTATTGTGTCATCATCCCTTACTTGTCCTCTCCTTATTGGTTGGATGACCTCATCATCCCTAACCTCCTTGATTAACTTCCTAATTGTTTGCCTAATGACCGCTGATCTGTTATACGGTTCGCTTAACTTTAGTTTTCGTTTATCGTTTGAGGGATCATACCCGGGATCTTATTACTTGGGTTTCCTTAACCTTTCTCAATACATTCTAATCCTTTTATGATCCTCTCTTATAATCCTTTTATTTAAATCCTTTTTATCCTGTTACCTTATACTCAATTCTTTCCGTATCTAGTGGATTTCCGGGAAAAATCAAAGTGTTCGGAATTGGATTCTGACGATCTTTACATACACTTATATACCATATAGAGTACTAATAAAATCTCAGAATATCAATAACAGAACCCCTACATAGTGTGGCATGAAAAGTTTTCTTATTCAGCATAATCTGCAAAATCACTATTCATAAGGGTGTCAAAAATTTCCAAAAATTGGGGTTATTACATAACTTTTGCTGCAGCACAGCACTGCATTCTTCCGTTAGAGAAACGGTCTCAAGGTTATCCAGGTTCACCTTCCTTGAAAGAATACTCTTCATAAACCTCGCATAACTAGGCATTTGCTCCAGAGCCTCAGCGAAAGGTATATTGATGTGAAGTTTCTTGAACACCTCCAGAAACTTACTGAACTGCTTATCCAGCTTTTGTTATTGCAATCTCTTAGGGAAAGGTGGTGGAGGATAGAGCTGTTTCTCCCCTGTATTACCCTCAGGCAGAGTGTGTTCAACAGTAGTCTTCCTGGGTTCCACCGCTTTCTCCTTTTGCTTAGCTTCTTCATCTCCAACTTCAGCTTCTCCTTCTTTTGCTTTTTCAACATCAGCAACCTTTCTAGACCTTAAGGTAATAGCCTTGACTTGCTCTTTAGCTTCCTTCCTTCCTAGCACTTCAGTGTCACTGGGAAGTGTGCCAGGTTGACGATTTAGCACTACATTGGCTATTTGACCAATTTGATTTTCCAAGGTCTTGATCGACACTGCCTAACTCTTGCACAACAGCTTAAGTTCCTCAAAATCAGCACTAGTGGGTGCTGCTGCACCTCCCTGTTGAGGATATGATTGCCTTTGAGCATATTGCTGCGGTTGCTGGAATCCAGGTGGATTGAACTGCTTACTCACACCTTGCTGATATGGTTGCTGAATAGCATTCTGATTATTACCCCAGCTGAAATTTGGATGAATTCTGTTATTAGGATGATAAGTAGCTAGCACCGGCTGCTGTTGTCGCTGATAATTGTTCATATACTGAACAGATTCATTAACAAGAGAACACTGATATGTAGCATGAGAACCTGCACAAAGCTCACAGACCATAGCTATCTGATTGACTCCATAGGTGGCTAAAGAATTGACCTTCATAGACAGCGCTTGGAGCTGCGCTGTAATAGCGGTGGCTGCATCGACTTCCAGAATACCTGCTACTTTCCCAGGTATCATCCTTTGAGTTGGGTTTTGATTCTCATTTGCAGCCATAGTCTCAATAAGATTGTTAGGTCCCAATGTGTTTGTAGAAGGGGGGGTTGAATACAAACAGTACCGAATAATCGAATTAAATGCGGAATAAAAAATATGAAACAAAATTCAAGTTAAATAAGAATATTATTAAACTTGAAAGGTGTTACAACAACTGTATCGATTACAAGGAATTAATCTCAAATTAATTATCACAAATTTAGAATAAATTCGACATGAACTTTTTCTATTTTTGCAATAATTAGAATCAAATGCTAAACGCGATTTGAGATTAAGTTCTAGGGATTTTAATCCGCTAGATTGTTACACAAGAGCAAGATAAAGATTTCTAGTGGATTGGATTTAACTTTACAATCTAGAAATTTAATCTTGAAGTATGCAGATGAAAAGATGAAATATTTCTTCTTGTTTTTCTTTTCTGCTTTGTTCTTGACTTCTGTGTTCTGGATGATTGATTTTTTAAGTTGAATGACTTCTGCTTCTATTTATCAACAGCCGAATTAATTGAACTGGAATGACAATCCTTTAAGCTTGTATGACAATCGGTGTGACTATCCTTTTGAGCTAGCAAGACAATCGTTTGAACCAGCATGACTATCGGTAGGACAATCTTTTGAACTGGCATGACAATCGGTATGACAATCCAGATTGTCATGCTAGTTCATTTTCAATTGTCTTGCTGATTTAAGATTGAATTTAATCCAATTAAACTTCTGAAAATTCCTAAAATTAATTCTGAATTAATTAATCAATTAATTTAATTAATCAATAAATTAATCTTTGCAGATATAATTTATTTTCTTAATTAAATTATATGACTTAATTAATTAATAGAGAATTAATACTAACCCTGAGCAGCATCCATTCTTCTGAATATCTTCTGAAAATCACTGAGAATTATGAATCAATTCCACCACTTCAACGTTGACACTCGATGTACTGTCTGGTTCATGAGTGACTAACTTCCATGACGTTTCTTCATGTCTTGACTTTGACACTTTGATTTTCTTCAGATTAAATCCTTGTAATTAATGATACTCTGACGAGATCTCTGTCACTTGATTAAATCCACGATCTTGATTTATATCACTGAGGCATGATCAAATTCTTGAACTTCTTCCAGTGAATCTTCAAGTCTGCAGATGAACAATGTTTCTTTATCCTTTGACAGATGTTACTTTGCGAGATCTCTCTGACGGTAGATCCACTATTTACTTATTACATTCTTATTTGAGTTGAGTTGAATCCTCGAATGTACAAATAGGTCTCTGACATATGACTTACAATCTCCCCCTATTTGTTTGTTAGACAATAACACACAAATACCTAGAGGATAACTCAACTAACAAATAAGAAAAAAGATATAAAAAGAAATGCAAAGTAAATAGTAGAAAAGTTCTGGACTAGATTTAACATTTTCCAGATTCCAAGTAGATGTTCCTCTAGACTGAACATATCTT
This sequence comes from Apium graveolens, assembly GCF_009905375.1. Taxonomy (NCBI): domain Eukaryota; kingdom Viridiplantae; phylum Streptophyta; class Magnoliopsida; order Apiales; family Apiaceae; genus Apium; species Apium graveolens. The sequence continues at coordinate 141,656,458 of NC_133650.1, forward strand.
CAAGTAGTTCCATCTTCATTTGTACAACCACATTTCCTGTTGAGAAGCCCATATCTCTCTTGCTTCTCCCCCTATGAGAATCAACTGATTAAAGAAGATCACCTTCGTTTACCACCTCTCCCGTACAATAGGATCCGCAGATAAAAACTAATGGTACTCCCCTTTTGAAAGCAGCTTCTTCCCTTACTAGAAAATCACCTTGTGTTTACCACCTCTCCCGTACAATAGGATCCGTAGTTACAAACAACAATGGTGTGGTGTAGTGTACATATGATCTTTTTCTTCCTCCCTGCTATTTCTCCCCCTTAGTTGAGGAATCCTCCAAACTATTACTTAAGCTTTTATCTCCCCCTTAAAGAAGGAATGTATGCCGTCGTCTGAAGGAGTTCTCATATTTCACTTGGTTGGAAAAGAAATAACAAGAAGTTTCTCTTTCTTCCTCACTGTGAGTGTGTGTTTCTGTTTAATGTATCTCATATGTGTTTCACTCTTCTCTCCACTCGTGTTTACACTCATTCTCACAAGTGTATCACTCTTCTCTCATAGCTCCATAATCCAGCTGTACCTGCAAGGAAAATCACCTTAGCCATCCTTAAGGAGGTCACAGGTGGTGCAATGGGAGTTCGCAAATCCCCATCCTTGTTAAACTCGTCAGATGAATCTGAGTCATAATTTACAAGTTGCTAGTTTCCCTTTTAGGGTTCCAGATTTGAATTCTGGGAAGGTAAACAATGATCCAACGAATTTAGCATAAAGATCAAAGTTCCCTTCTAATGTCTGTGAAGACATTTCCTTGTGACTTATCAGGTAATATCTGAATCATTGTCAACAAGTTGCCGATCTGCACCTATGTCAGATCCACTATCCGCAGATGCATCCAGGGGATTTAAGCCTGGGGAGGTAGACACTAACCACTGACATATGGCTTTTGGATCAGTATCCTCTCCTAACACCTGTAAAGGCAATTGGTCCACTAACGAACCTTGAACAATCGAATCTGACCTTAAAATGGTCGAAACTCTTGTTTCCGTCAACTCATCCTTTGTGTGTGTAACCTCTCCTTGTGCATCAAGAATTGATTATGTTTGAAGTGGTGACACTACATCGGATACCTTGGCCGACAGGCAAAATTCAATAGACTCACCCTGTTGAGAGAATGAATCTAGTAACTGTTTTTGTGCCTTTTCAGCCATTACATCTTTTTGAGAAGATGTATGGGGGCTAGCAGTTGTCTCGGTTTAAATACTACTCATCTATGTATGAGACAGAGCTACTGGGTTGACTACAGAACCTTCCTTATGTGGTGCACTAAGGCACTATCTCCCTCACGCTCATTCATACTACATTTAGTGGTAAGAGAGTGTTGGTTGGTTCTGTTTCTGTGTTTGTCTTTACAGTCTGGGATAGACGTTGTGGGTTTTCAACCTCATGACTGTCAATGAAAGAAAGTCATTGGAGACTGAACCTGTATCATAAAATATATGGTAATAGAGAGAAAATGATTTACAATAGTGATTTCAAAAGATTTTACATGAAATAAGAAATCACTAATGTAGAAAGAAGTTTAATTTTTGTTTTTCAATATGAATGAGTTTTTGATAAAACATTGATCACTTAGGGTAAAGTCTAAGTAATTCTCATTCATGTCAAAAGCTTACAAATATCTGCAACATAATGTTAACAAGATATCATTGACCGATACTTGTCAAGTACTTTAGATACTAATTGTTATGTTGCATAATCAATATACCACTGCACATATAAAAAAATATGATTGTGCTTAGTGATAAGATAGTTATAAATATGACGACTCTACTTATTCATATAAAATTGTAACTGCAGTTAGAGTACCATACCATGTCCTTGACGATTGCTTGAGCAGTATACTAGTTCATACCAACCTGAAGTGAGATTGTGAAGAAGAGATTGCATAGTCCAATAGATCTGCAGCTGCAAAGTCCATGAACTGTGGTGCATTGACTTCCTCTTTTGACTCACCAACCAGGAGTACACTTGTACACATCTTACTAGAGTCCAATTCCAAGTGTAATGTGCAGCAGGTGCCTGATATGTCATAATATTCTCAAGTCTCGTCACTGGTGCTATATGTTAGATGATGCTTCCTGATAATAACCTAACACACTATACAAAATTTTCAATGATAACATTCCCAGCTTGCAAACAGCCATATCCCTCAGATAAACCTTTGCTGTTATCTCCAAAGGTAACCAGGGGGCCAGCTTTCTCAATCCACATTTGATAGCAGGGCTCTATCTCTGGTCATATGTCTTGGTGATCCACTGTCAAGAATCCACACTACCGGTTACACCTGTTTAATGCCCTGCACTTCAAATGGATTAGACCTTCTTCGGAACCCAAACTTGGTTGGGCCCGACATACTTGTAGAATTGTCCTTTGTCAGGCAAAACAACATTTTTAATTTTAACGATCTCAACATCCTCAATGACTGAACATTTGACCTTGTAAATAGCCTTAAAAAATTTTTGTTTAAGCTTAGGCACAAATGTCTCCTTTCTAGCCTTAGAAGGACTAGCAGTCTTAGACCTATCATGCTTCATGTTATTCACATGCTGACGAGGAGTAGTCTTATCATTAGACACATGCTTACCATTAAAATAAGCATACATCATATTAAAAGCACAAGACATACAATTAGCAACACCACATGCTTTATGAGAGTGATTAATAGCAGGCAATTTATGCATGGCAGACATGGCATTTTTGTTATCCAACTCATGTGTGTCTGAGTTAGTCTCAGTTGCTTTCACAACTTTGACTGGAACTTTCGACACACTTGACTTGGAAACAATCTTCTCATTAGCATGATCTTCAGCACGTATTTCTTCTTGAATAACAGAAGAGGTCGCATCAAATGGTTCAGCAATTGATGCTTTATAGAGGGGTTCATCAACACCCTTAAGCACATGTGGTACTTCCCTCCCTTTAGCACATACATGAGGAGGGGAGTTTATGCCTAATTCTCCAATAGCAACATTGTAATCATAACCTATTCCAGATGTTTGATTAACAGCTTGCTTACTGTAGAACTCTTTAGCCTTCGAACAAGAATTGAAGTAGGCTCTAACCTTAGTCTCAAGACCGGTGATCTTGTCTTTGAGAATAGTTTCGAGTTTTCTATAACAGTTAACTCTATTCTCTAGAAAAGATACCTGTTCTTTTAATTTGTCTTGATTAATGTGCACAAGTCTTAATTCATTGACCTCTTTCTCAAGGTCTGTGATCTGTAAACTTAACAGTTCATTATCACGACGTGCACAATCTAAGTTACCTCTTAGATGATAAACCATTTCAGCATCAGAAAGTTTTACCTCTATTCTTGACGATGAAGCTTTTCCATCAACAGCCATAAGAGCAAGATTTCCTTCTTCTTCATCTTCACTGTCAGTATCATCCCAGCTTCTTCCCTTTGCCAGATAAGCCCTTTCAGAGTTCTTTCTTACTTGCTTTGGCTTCCTACATTCTGTGGAAAAGTGTCCCAACTCATTGCAGTTATAGCATCTAATGGTGCTCCGATCAACCATCCTTATTTTGTATCCACCACTGCTGGTGTTAGAGGATGAAGATCCACCTTTCTGGAATTTGTTGTAGTTGGACTTGTACTTAAGCTTGGGATTCCTCTTGAATCTGACATGGGAGAATCTCTTGACAATTTGGGCCATTGACTCATCTTCCAATTGCTCCAGCTCTTCCAAAGAATAAAAATCATCACTTGATTGATTTGTAGTAGGAGGATCATATTCTGCTACTAACTCATTTTCCTCACCCTTGGAAAACTGTACCATTCTTTCTAACTGTTGAGATTGTTGTTGTTGTTGACCTTCAGCTACAAGTGCAGTAGATGTACTGACCATTCTATCATTCCCGTAGACTTCCTTCTGTTGAATCTGCTCCAACTCATAGGTTTTTAACACTCCATAGAGCCTGTCCAAAGAAATCTCACTCAGATCTCTAGCTTCTCTAATGGCAGTGATTCTATGTTCAAGATGAGCTGGCAGTGTTAAAAGGAACTTTTTGTTGACCTCCCTGATTGAATAATACTTTCCATTGATGTTCAGGTTGTTGATCAACGCATTGTACCTCTCAAACACTTCAGTAATTCCTTCTCCTAGATTTGATTTGAAATGTTCATATTCAGAGGTTAGGATTTCCAACTTGTTCTCCCTAACTTCCTCTGTGCCTTCATTAATTACCTCAATAGTTTCCCACATGTGTTTAGAATTTTTACAGTTCATCACATGTCTGTTCATCAAAGGATCAAGGGAATCAATTAATATTAATTGAAGGCTGGCATCCAAGGAGGTTTCTTCCTTCTCAGCAGGAGTAAAATCTTCGGGCTCTTTTGGATAGGTTCTAGCTTTAGTAGTCACCACACCATCTATTATTACCTCCGGTTCAATAACCATCGGAGTTTTTATACCCTTCTTTAACAAGTTTGAATATTTGGGATTTGCAACTTGTAAAAATAAGAGCATCTTCTTCTTCCACATAATATAATTCTCATTATCAAATTGTGGAATTTTAACGGTTCCAACTTTGTGTGAAGTCATTATGAATTTTTGAATGAATAAAAATTCAAAGAGTTGAAAAATCACAAAAGTCTAGGATCTTGATTTGTTCGTTAATCAGAAGGCTCTGATACCAATTGTTAGGTCCCAATGTGTTTGTAGAAGGGGGGGTTGAATACAAACAGTACCGAATAATCGAATTAAATGCGGAATAAAAAATGTGAAACAAAATTCAAGTTAAATAAGAATATTATTAAACTTGAAAGGTGTTACAACAACTGTATCGATTACAAGGAATTAATCTCAAATTAATTATCACAAATTTAGAATAAATTCGACATGAACTTTTTCTATTTTTGCAATAATTAGAATCAAATGCTAAACGCGATTTGAGATTAAGTTCTAGGGATTTTAATCCGCTAGATTGTTACACAAGAGCAAGATAAAGATTTCTAGTGGATTGGATTTAACTTTACAATCTAGAAATTTAATCTTGAAGTATGCAGATGAAAAGATGAAATATTTCTTCTTGTTTTTCTTTTCTGCTTTGTTCTTGACTTCTGTGTTCTGGATGATTGATTTTTTAAGTTGAATGACTTCTGCTTCTATTTATCAACAGCCGAATTAATTGAACTGGAATGACAATCCTTTAAGCTTGTATGACAATCGGTGTGACTATCCTTTTGAGCTAGCAAGACAATCGTTTGAACCAGCATGACTATCGGTAGGACAATCTTTTGAACTGGCATGACAATCGGTATGACAATCCAGATTGTCATGCTAGTTCATTTTCAATTGTCTTGCTGATTTAAGATTAAATTTAATCCAATTAAACTTCTGAAAATTCCTAAAATTAATTCTGAATTAATTAATCAATTAATTTAATTAATCAATAAATTAATCTTTGCAGATATAATTTATTTTCTTAATTAAATTATATGACTTAATTAATTAATAGAGAATTAATACTAACCTTGAGCAGCATCCATTCTTCTGAATATCTTCTGAAAATCACTGAGAATTATGAATCAATTCCACCACTTCAACGTTGACACTCGATGTACTGTCTGGTTCATGTGTGACTAACTTCCGTGACGTTTCTTCATGTCTTGACTTTGACACTTTGATTTTCTTCAGATTAAATCCTTGTAATTAATGATACTCTGACGAGATCTCTGTCACTTGATTAAATCCACGATCTTGATTTATATCACTGAGGCATGATCAAATTCTTGAACTTCTTCCAGTGAATCTTCAAGTCTGCAGATGAACAATGTTTCTTTATCCTTTGACAGATGTTACTTTGCGAGATCTCTCTGACGGTAGATCCATTATTTACTTATTACATTCTTATTTGAGTTGAGTTGAATCCTCGAATGTACAAATAGGTCTCTGACATATGATTTACAAAGATTATAAGCCTCCGTATAGCTTTTGGCCCACAAGGCTCCTCCAGCTGCTGCATCGAGCATGGGCCGAGATTGGGCCCCCAAACCATTATAGAAACCAGTGATCACCATCCAATCGGGCATTCCATGATGTGGACACTTTCTCAACATGTCCTTGTAGCGCTCCCAAGCTTCGCACATAGATTCTGTAGGTTGCTGCGCAAACTAAGTAAGAGCACTCCTCATAGCAGCAGTCTTTGCCATTGGATAAAACTTCACCAGAAACTTTTGCGCAAGATCTTGCCAAGTAGTGATGGACCCAGCTGGTTCAGAATGTAACCAGTCCTTAGCTTTATCCCTCAGAGAGAATGGGAAAAGCCTCAGCTTGATAGCCTCATCAGTCACACCATTGTATTTGAAAGTACTGCAAATCTCGACAAAATTCCTTATGTGCATGTTGGGGTCTTCAGTCGCAACACCTCCAAAAGAAACAGAATTCTGCACCATCTGAATAGTGCCCAGCTTGATTTCAAAGGTGTTAGCTTGGATAGCCGGATGAAGAATGCTTGACTGAATGTCATCAATTTTAGGCCGAGAAAAGTCCATAAGAGCTGGATCTGCCGGAACATTACAATCACCAATGATTACTGGCTCTTTCTGCTCACTTCCTGAATCCGAATCTTCAAAATCTATCTTCTCCGGAATATCAAGAACTTCGTCTGTCTCCTCAGCTGTATCTAAAGTCCTCTTGTGAGTACGAGAATAAGTTTGCATAAACGCTCGCTAAAGTACCTGAAACACAACCGAAAACAATAAGTAACACGTCTTAATCACTGAGTCCTAATGACCAATGATGGTAAGTACATAAACCAAACAAATACACCGAATCCCCGGCAGCGGCACCAAAAACTTGTTAGGGCGAAATCACGCGCTAATAATACACGTAAGTATACGCGTTCGCAAGTAATATAGAATACTTTCTAGTTCTTTCCCACAGAGACTCAGACTAATTATTGTTCAATTAAACTCACTCACCAATGTATGATTACTTCTCAATGTTAAGACAATAACACTTAGAATTGATTAACTAATTATTAACTACAATTAACTACTACAACTGAGCACTTAATTAATACTTAGAATTAACAATATTAAAACACTCATAAGATCACAACTTCATTACTACTTCCTTCAATAGTCATTGTTATTACCCTTAGCATGCAACAGTGATGATATTAATCAAATAACATGAAACTGATAAAAGCCAACTTTCATTGTACTAATACCATTCTACCAAACATCCACAATTAAGATAGAAGTTGAATAGGCATCAATAATGTTGAGTCACTATATGTCTACAGAAATTGATAACATAATAATTTAAGAACAAGTTATTCCTTTTGATTACACAGGGCGAATAAAATGGTTAGAGTTACCCACTAATCATGCAACATCATACATGAACCTATGCTAGCATGGCAAGTTCTAAATCTCAAGATCCACCGTCGCTTCACAAGAGATTAACACCCTATCTTATATGTTCGCGACGCACATAAGACGAATAAGCACAACCAATACTAGATATCATACAATCATCACACACTAAGGTATTAAACAACTAACTAAAGAATTCCATAAAATCCGTTACGACCCCATGATCACGATTAGCCCATGATAGCACTTATCGTCATCATGGGTTCATATGAAAACATGATAAATAAACACAGGAGAATAATAACTAAACTAATTATATTAAACCAGAGCACGCCACAAGAGTAAATAGGTTCAAAGTAAGAAAACTAGCATCCAATGTTACAACAAAATAAAGAATCACAAGAAAATATGCTTCCTCTTCGTTGCGGTGTGCTAAAACGAACTTCTTCCTTATCTTCTTCGCTCTTCGATTAATACAACGATCCCACCTCCTTGAAACGTCTCTGAAATCTACTTATATATGAGTCCCATAAAACTCAGATTACTCAGAAGTTGGAAGCCAAACAGAAATAGACAATTCCTGACAGATTCCAATAGCATTTCCTGAGTTCTCGATAGACAATTCCTGAGTTCTCGATAGGTCTTTCTGAGTTCTCGAATGACTTCTCTATAACACTAATTCTGTGACTTGTAGAGATCTTGACTTAGAATGTTTTTCACCAAACAGAATTATTCAACTCCAAGCTTCTTCATAATTCTTCTGAGGCATGACCTTCTTGATCTTCTTCTAGATAGAATTCTTAGGCTTGACACTGTTTAGGGAAAAATGCTCCAGTCTGCTCCATTTACATTTTACAGACATTAAGTGTTACAAGTATAAATTACAGATTAAGGTTACAATATAACTAATCTTAGGGTTGTCAATATGACTTAGTCTTGTTATGATACAGACATGTCTTGCACAACAATCTCCCCCAATTTGTGATAAGATTGCTTATCACAAATTCATGCATGTTAACAAGACTAACCCCAAGTTAAAGAATGAAAATAAAACAATACAAAAGCCGATACAACACTTGTACATTGAACATTTGACAGTTTAAAATAGTTAAGTAAAGACTGAGCTTTCTGATCCTTTCTCAATTATGTTCTTAATCTGTATAAGTATTTCTAATTCTTCTAGGATGGGGGTGTCAGTTAGAGCCTCTATTAGTTTCAGCAAATCTGGCTTAGGATAACTAGCTAACATCCATATCCTGTATCTTGACAAAGAGCCAGCTTTTACATTTAGAAATCTTCCATCCTTTGATATTCTGGTCTTGCCTGCTGCCTTCAACTCTTATGATCTTCTAATATACTCATCAATGTCATGCTCATACTTTCTCCTCTTTTCAGCTAGCAAAGCTCTATGCTCATCTCTTATCTCCTCTCTGTTAACACAAACACTGTCAATACTGTTCTTCATGCCTTAGTGGCTGAATCTTTACCATTCATTAAGCTTAGCACCCTTTTCAGTTCAACAATTGAGAGAGAATCCATTAGTCTATTTCCAAGCTGTTCAAAGGACCCATCACTGTAGTAGATTCTAACTTCTTTGATGTTAACAACCCAAACTCTGACCATTCTTTCAGCTAGCTATTGGAAGTAGTCTTCATCTGAATCAACAAAATTTAGAGATTGGAAATCATCTTGATCATATCTGTTCCAGATGGCCTTTTCACCAAATCCATGATCATTGAGAAATTCAGCTATCAATTATCTTCTTCTTTGTCTTCTTTGTCTTCTGAATCTTCTCTTGACCTTGGCTTCTTTTGGACCTATTCCAACTATTTTGAAGTGTGTTTTATGGGGTGGCTTGAATGAAGGTATAGTTTTGAGCATAGAAGTATGGTTGTGAGTGATTTGAGTTTTGATGAGAGAGTTTGCAGTGAGCTTGTAGAAATCTTTAGACTTAGAGGTTTGAGGTTGAGCAGTTTTTGATGAGGTTGAATGTGAAGATTTAGCAATTGGTATTTGGATATTTAGGGTTTGTAGGGGTTGTGAGGTATCATTCTTTTGTCTTTGTCTCCTTCCACCCCTCCTTTGAGTCTCAGATCCACTTTTCTTCTCCTTCTCTTTCTCACTATCACTTTTCCACCAATTGCCTTGCTAGATTGACTTGAGTTTGAGCCATAAGGGTTTTGACCATCTTTCTTCTGCTCATCATCACCCAAGTCGTCTGTGTTGATTTTAGTTTTAGGCAAATTGGCTTCAGAGCTATCAATGTATCTCCTCAGAATCTTGATCATAGCTTTATGTTCACTAGTCTTCAATCTCTTCTTTTTTAGCTCAGACTCAAGCACCATTATCAGTCTTCTGTTGGCCATGACACAGTTCTTGGGTACTTGGAAATGTTTCAGTTGCTTAGTTGTAGAGAAGATGTAGTGCACCCCTTTGCTTGGATGTAGGTAGGCTTCTGGGAATGCAGCTTCTTGAGCCTTCTTCAACTCTGCTAGTAGCATTTTCTCTTCATTGTTGATCATTTTGACCTTGTTAATCAAAATGTCTATCTCAGATGCTCTTCTGGAAACTAGATAATTGAAGTTGACTTGCATACATCTATCTACACCAGAATCATTAAGATTGATCACTATCCTTTTCTCCAAAAACTGGTCCTTGACTGAGATCTGCAGCACCCTGATATAATTGATAGTCTTTTCCAAGGTCTTTCTGTAAGTGAAGAAGTTGTTGTTGAGAGAGTTCCTTAATCCAGTGAGCAAGTTGTCAAACTCTTGTGTCATTCTTGGACCTTGAGCAGCCATAAGGAGCCTCTCTTGTTCTAGACCTTGTTCTTGACTTTTGAGTGTTGATTGTGCTAGCCTTGCATCTATCTCCCCCTTAGTCTTGGTAACAGGCATGAGTAGGGGAGTAGGAATCTCAGGTCTTACAGCTTCAGGCAATGCTGGCAGTGGTATGTTGAGTTTTCCCATGATGGCTCCCAAAGTAACGGTATTCTGCATTTATAAATGCTTATGGGACTCCACTAGGGCCTAAATAACATGTTGTTGACTCTCAAGCAATGTGGTTAGAGCTCTGACTTGTGAAGATAAATTTGAGTTGGAAGCTTGAAGTGAAGAAATTTGATCTTGAAGTTCTTTTATTTGAGGAGTAGAGGTAGTGGAGACTGTTGTAGCTGAGAAGGACCCAAAGTGTATATCAACAGCTTTTCTGACACCCTCCATTAGAAGAAATGAAGGCTCATACCTAGCAGTATGCATTTGATTTAGCTTGACCCTGGTATCATTTGAATTTGTGATATGAGCTTGAACTTGTTCACACAGGGCCTTGAAAGAACTCTTCATATTTGACACTTCCTTCTCCATGGAGGCCAGATTCATCCTTGACATTTGCTCAGTGAAAGACTGGAATTTATCCTTGATGTCCTTTTGAGAAGGCACAATGTCATCCATCTTTTCCTTGACCAGCTTCCTGATTTTATCTTCATGTCCAGTCAATTTTACTTCAAGGGCCTTTCCAAAGAGATGGAAAGCCTTGAGTTGAGCTCTGTGCACATCCATGTTGGTATCATAGACTTCAGGAGGAGTGAGAGATTTAGCATTGCTTCCCATGATAGTTATGTACTCCCTCCTGAATCTATTCAAAACTTCTATCTTTTCTGCCACATGGTCATCAGACAACCAGGCATCTATATTGCCATCCTCTTCAGCCTCATCTACTATCTTCTCCTTCTGTTGTTCAACCTCTTCATTGAAGCATAGCAGTATAGCTTGATAGTCCTGGTTCCCCATGTCGGAAGTGAACAATTGCTGAGAGAGATTGGCCAAGCCTGAGATTTGATCTACCAACATGTCATCAACTGTAGAAGGCTGAGCTTCTATATCTTGTAGCCATTGAGCCATGATATGTGGTTGGCTGGATTGAGATGTGGATGGCTGTTGAGAAATGTCCAGATTACCACCTGTGACTGAAGTCACAGTTTGACTCACAGATAAATCTGTGGTTTTGACAGTTTGTTGTTCACCACATGTAGTGGGAACCTCCATTGGAATTGGAGAGGATTTGACTGGGTTACTGTCATGTACACCAACCTCAAACCTTTGTGCACCTTGCAGAGCACTGTCATATAAGTGTGATGAACTTGCCTCTCCCATAACAGGGTCATTGGCAATTGTACTCCTAGCTTCAACTGCCAAGGCAATTTCAGCTAGGGTTTTGAGGGGATTTGTTCCATCTAGAGGAACCTCCAATTGAATTGAAGAGTATTTAGATAGCTCTCCCTTAAGAGTACTACCCTCGAACCTATTCATCTATGAAGATGATTGTGCACATGAAGGTGCAAGAGTGACCATGGGGTCTTCAGTAAAAACTGATGAAACCCCCATGTTTTTATGGTGTCATCAAGGTCTACCCCAGCTAGTAGCCTCTCACCATCTAGATGTTGGTTCTGGGTGGTGATCACAGTTTCATGAACCATGTCACTTGAGTGTTGGTGCACTTGAGAATCAGATTCAAATGTTCTATATGATGAAGAAATTTGAGAGATTAGAGAAGTTTGCTCAGTTGTGAGTGTTGGCAGCTCCCCCTGAATGGAGGAGGGAGCTTCAAATGATGTGCCCTCAATGTGGGTGCCATCCTTATTTCTTCTACCATACACTCTAGGTGCAAGTTGTGCTGACTCAGTACAGGATGCATTGGGGTGAATGCTCTTTTCAATAGATACACCTGTTATTCCCAGTGGACTAACAATGAGATTTACAGAAGGGGGTTGAATGTAAATCTCAAAACTTTTTCAAGTTTTGAGCAGTTTCTAAGGCTAAGTATTTTAGTGAGCAAATGTGTGTGAATTGCTTGAGGCTAATACAGATAGATATATATTCAAACACAAATGTAAAGAATACAAAGAACTTAAAAACTATTCTGGTGGATTTGTTGTTCCACCAAAGATGTGTTATTTCAGAAAATCTGTGAATCAAAGAATTAAATCACAGCTGCTTCCTAGTACAAACTAGATGATTTTCTCTCTGGATTTTTCTTAACAGCTCTTGAAAATTCACACCTAATTACTAGCTGCTACTTGATTTATATATCACCAAGTTTACAAGTGAAGACAAAACTATAAAATACAATTAAAAAGGCTCTTCACATGTTTCTTCTTCATTTCTCTATCCAATGCAGTTTGGGTTTAGCTGTTAATCTTTGAATACTCCCTTGTTTGCACCAGAATGGAAATGCTGCATTTTCTTGATTCCTCCTAGAGGCTGCCACATTCCAGTTTGTCTCTGGCAACCCATGTGCCTCTGTCAGCTTATGAATTGTCACAATCAACTGCTATTGAACTAAGCATCTGTTGAAGCTTTCATCCGTTGATGCCTTATCCATTGAGGCTTTATCCGTTGAAGCTTTATCCGTTGATGCATTAGCAGTTGAAGTCTTATCCGTTGAAGCACTTATCCGTTGATGGATATTATCCGTTGAAGCTTTAGAGACATCCGTTGAAGCTTTGATTCTTATCCGTTGAAGGTCTTCAATATCAGTTGATACTTCTTCACTTATACAAAATTACAAGGCATGAAATATTTACAATTAGCCCTCCTATTTGCATATCCACTAGTAGTCAACATGACTGATAATTTCCTACAACATCTAAGAATTACAACTTGAATCCAGAGAATGAAATGTGCTACAATACTAAACTTATTGCTAAGTAAAACTACTCCTTCAACGGATAGCCAAGATGGTCTTATTCGTTGAAGCACTTATCCGTTGATGGATATTATCCGTTGAAGCTTTAGAGACATCCGTTGAAGTTTTGTTTCTTATCCATTGAAGGTCTTCAATATTAGTTGATACTTCTTCACTTATACAAAATTACAAGGCATGAAATATTTACAATTAGCCCTCCTATTTACATATCCACTACTAGTCAACATGACTGATAATTTCCTGCAACATCTAAGAATTACAACTTGAATCCGGAGAATGAAATGTGCTACAATACTAAACTTATTGCTAAGTAAAGCTACTCCTTCAACGGATAGCCAAGATGGTCTTATCCGTTGAGGCTACAAACACTAGATTTCTACTTAAGTGTTTTGTTTAACTTATCATCAAACTAATACACATATTCCTAACAATCTCCCCCTATTTATGTCTACTAGAATTGTAGGCATAAATTTGGGTTTAGCTTGATGATAACAAAACACTTGACAATCATATTAACTGTAATAAAGCAGAAATTCAAAAGTGCTGCAAAAATGTGTATGCTGAGATGGAATTGAAGAATTACATTGTTTCCAACGGTGCTCCTTTAGCCTGAGCAGATTAATTTCTTTTCCTTTGATCCCTTATTTTCTTTCCTAGCCTCCTGTCATTCTCCTCTATTTGAAGTTGAAGTTGTCTGTAGAACTCAGCTTCATCTTCTTCATTGATGTCCCACTTAGATTGCATATCCTTGAGAGTTTCATTACTGGCAATCTTGAGCTGATCTTCAAGTCTGAAAAATCTTCTGACTCCTTTGTTGTCTCTGAACTCCATCAACCAATGAGGTGATTTGTGAACTGTAATTCCTCTTTCTTGAATGAGTAATGTTCTAGGTAAGGCATTGGGCTGCCACCAAGTCTTCCTTATGTTGGCAATCTTGTTGAGAATCTCAGTCTTGGCAGTCCTGGTAAAGCCAGAATCCCTTTTTATGGCTGAGTAGACTCTAACCAAGGTAGAGTAGCCTTCATTCAGAATCCTGTAGAGAGGCCAAGTTCTTTCCCCACTTCTTTTGTATTTGAACACTAGTCTTTCTAGTAGCTGTCTGTAGGCATCTATTCCCCTTACTTCCTCCAGCTCATCCAGATAGAGTTCAATGTCTGAAAATTCCTTTATGTCACAAATGTGAACATAATCATCCTTAGAGGCTTGTGGCTTAGGCTTAGGCTTCTGAGTGAATTTGATTGAGGTTAGAGGAGGTGTTGATTTGATTTTCCTTTCCTGTTTCTTTGAGGGTGGAGAAGTGGTTAAGAAGGTGGGCAATTTGATGGTGTCCCAATCAATTGGTTCCTCCTTAGGAGTGATTGTTTCACCATGGATGTTTATGAAGGGGTCAGGCATAATGGGTTCAGGAATAGAAGGTAGTGGTTTGGATTTTGATTGGGTTTCTTCAGTCTCATCTACCATCTTTCTTTTTGCATTGGCCTTCTTTCCGTTCCCTTTCTGCCATTCCTTTCTTTCCTTACTTCTTTCTCCCACATCATCACTAAACATGTCCCCCATACCTACATCTTCACTCTTGTCTTCAATTTTTTCTTTTCTTCAGCTTGACTTGACTTTAGCTGTTTTTCAAGCTTTGCTTGTGCTCTTTTGTCAGCCTTTAGCTTTTTGGCTTCTTCCTTCAACCTTCTGGCTTCTTCCCTCTTGGCTATTGAGAATTTGGGATGTCCTTGCATCACACAAATGCTCTTTCCCTCTCTAAAGATAATAGCCATGTTCATCCTTTCAACCACATCCATGGTCTCTTTGTGCTTTATGATACTTCCACCCAAAACCTTGTCTTCATCAGGCTTTGGAAGAGGGAAATCCACTTTTTTCATCTGAGCAAGGCTTAGAGGATTCTTTGTAGAGTTTTATTGGATCTATTGTTGGGCTTGAGAACCATAGGTTTCATATTCTTGGCATAAGTCTCTCCAACCTTATTCCTCCTTACTGGCTTGAGCTCCATAATAATTGATTCCACCTTTGTGCTATGCTTCACAGATTGTGATTTAGAAGCTGTAGAACCAAAAATTTGTTGCACCTTTTCATCAATTTTCCTCCTTTGCTCTTTGACTTGCAATTCAGCTGCTGCTATCTGGATTATATCAATTCCATCAAGCTTTCCTTTGATTTGAATAGTTGGAGAAGTGGTGATGGCAGGAATTATCACTTTAGATATTTGAACTGTTGTTTATGGCTCTCCTTCTCCTTCCCTTTTATTCTCCCCCTTTTTGTTATCATCAAGGGTAGGGGTCAAGCCTTGTGCTTTTGCCAGCTGCATTAGTAGATTTGTCTGAGTTTGTTGATTCTGAAGAATGGTGACCATAGAGTCTTCAATGATCTGAACTCTGTTTTCCAACCTGGCCAGCCTCTTGTCAGCATCAGATTCTCTCCTCAATCTTACTAACAAATCTTGCATAGTACCATAAGGCATGACTGAATCCAGCTTCTCAGCATTGTAAGATTTCAGATCAGCAATATCCTGCTTGAGTTCATCCACACTTAGATTCTATCTGATATGCTACAACTGCAAGAGATGCAGAGAGTCTAGATGAGCTTGAAGAAGTGCCTTTGTACCAGCATCTGTAGTCTCCTGAAGGGCCTTCTGTATAGTCATTACTTGCTTGACCAAAGCTACACCAAACTGTCCTGGTGTAGATTCCTTTGCCCATGCCCAGTCAGGTAGATTGGGAACAGAACTTGGGCCTGCTGCTCCCCCTAAGTTCATGCTCTCATCCAAGGAATTAGAGTCATCATCATTAGAATTTACTCCAAATTCTTCAGATGGCTCACCAGCTTGAGAAGGCAGCCTATTAACTGCATCTTTGTCTCTTAGAAGAGATTCTGAAGTGTGTACAATGTTCAAAGTCTGCTCTGCCTCCACATTGCCCTGAGCAGCCAACAATTGATAGGCTGGAACAGGGTGAGTAAAAGTGTCAGCATCCAAGGAAATGTTATCAATTACAACTTTGTAATGTTGCTGAAATTGTCTTTCCTTTTCTGCATCATCCACAATCATTGACTCACTAGCAATGGTTGGATCCACCCTTATAGCTTCTGTACCTGCCTTTCTCTCATTTTCTCTATTTTCTTGCATCAGGGGCTCCCCCTGGCTCACACACACCCTCACACCCTCACCCTCACCTTCTAAGGTGGCACTCCCCTCACTTACTTTTGCCATGCTGGAAGAAATAGCATGCATATATTGACTCTCAACCTCTCCTTTTTCCTGAGAGCAACCCAGCCTCTCACTCAAATTATCACTCCCTTCCCTCAAACCTAAAAGTGATTGAACAGTATCCATGTCTTCTACAGTTGGAATTATTTCTGTTATATGTGTAGAGACCATCAACGGATAGGGAGTATCCGTTGAAGTGGAAACTGATGGTATCAACGGATAACTGCTTTTAAGCTTATCCGTCGAAGAACAACCACTTGTCAACGGATGAGAGATAACCGTTGAAGAAGAAAAAGATGTAGATATTGAATGTGACATAATTGTTGAATCTGTGTAAATTTATTTTAAGTGAGGTGACACAGATTCTTCAACTATATCCGAAAGAATTGGCTAATGATCCAACAAATCATCTAAAAGATGATGATCATCAGGATTTGAGTGGGGCTCCTCCCTGAGTTTTAAGGAGGGAGAATCAGGAATTGATGTGAATATCATATCCACATCCAGAGAGGGTGATGGAGAGTTTGATGATTGATGTGTTTCTATTATGAGAGAATGGGGCTATGACTCCACATTTGCTGGAGTCACATCAAGCTGAATTTGAGAAGACAAAGATACAGATGGATGTATCTGTGCTGTGTGTGCCCCCTGTGTGGAAACTAGTGTTTTAGCCTTCTTCTTCCTTGAAAAGGCTTTGATTGGTGAATGTGTGGCTTCAGTGTCCCTCCCTCTTTTGTTCTGTGTCCCTGGTTGGGGACTATTTTCAATAGCTGCATCCTTTTGGGAGGATGCAACTAGGGATGTGTTTGACTCCTTTTGAACCACCACAGTCTTTTGAGAGACAGTGGCTTGGCTGGCTGGGGTACCACTCACCTCTCCCACCTTATCCTGGGGGATTTCTTGATGTTCACCCCTCCCTTCACCACTCACACCCTGTTCACTCCCTTCAGGGTTTATGGTAGTTGTTATAACTGTTGTCTTTTTGAGAAACAACAGAGGTGGTTTTCTTTAACTTGTGTTTTGAAATTTTAGTTTTGGTGGCTTTGGAAGGAACCTGTTGGGTCAAAGAGACAGATTCCATTACCACACTAGAAGGCAAAGAAACAGTGGGGTTGGAAATAGTAGGAGTTATAGAAGTGTTTACCTCACTTACCTGTGGTGCATTCATTATTGGCAAATATACCAATGGCACCTGGTTGTTGAGGTTGATTCTCAAAAGGTCTGCAAGGACCCTTTTCTCTTGTGCCCAGTATTTGAGTTTATTGCTCTCATTAGATATAACCAACCCTTCAGCAACATAGTTAGCCAATAACATAAAGAATCTAGCATAGTAGATGTTATGTGGTCTATTAGCTTTGTTACCTAACCTGGAACCTAATTCTAGCATGACATAGTTGCTAAAATTAAAGTACCTATCAGAAACTAGCATATAGAGCATATTAACAAGAGATGCAGTTATGGCATCAAAATTGCTGATCTTCCCAGAGAAAACCTTGATAAAGGCATCTCCAAGAAAAATCCATTCTTTCCTAAGGCCCTTCTTTCTAATACTACCTAAACTAGCAGAATTAAAAGCATAGCCTATGGAATCCAACATAGCAGATACATCTTTATCAGTGTGTGGTGTCATGGCATTATTCTCAGGCAACTTAAAGCAGGACTGTATATCATCACAGTTAATGCAATAATCCTTACCTTTGAGAGAGAAGGCAATAGTCATATCTGTGGAGTTGAACTCTGCAGTTGTCCAAATCTCCTCAATTACCTCACAGTAAATGGTTGGGGCTTCCAGCATTGCATAGCTTAGTTTGCAGTTTTTGATGAAGTCCATCATCTTGTGATAATCAGAATGGGCTTCATTCTTTTCAACCAAGGCTACTAAATTGTTCTTTTCATAAACAAATCCAGACTGAGACATAATTTTGACTACTGGTGTCATTGTTGTGAGTAGAGGTTGCAGAGAAAAACTTGAGAGTTTTGGGAGAGAAGGAGAATAAAAATTGCAAGAAAGCGTAAAGTCAAAATAAGAATTCAATGGGCTTTTATACTTTCTTGAATTAAAACGTAAATAAAATGATTAAATGATACTTTTAAATAAATTACAGCCATTTAAGAGTAAAGAAAACTGTAGAAATTCTGAAAACTGCCTTTAATACAAATACATACAACAGTGTATATCTGTATCAACAGTTAAGTAAAAGAATCAACGGCTGTGACTCACTTAAAGTAACTGATGTGACACTTCAACGGATAAGGTAAATAGTTATCCGTTGATGATCAACACTATTTTATCCGTTGAGGGATAAAATTACCAGAAATGTATTTGTCTTTCAACGGATAATGAACATCCGTTGATAGAACAATTTTGGCTTTCAACGGATAGAGAATATCCATTGATAGAATAATTTTTACTTAAAGCCAACTTTGTTCTTGCAGCAAATTCATTTCAGGCTTCAAGGCAGATTATAAAGAGGACATAAATTTATGAATAATTAAGCATACCTAGCTCACTTACTAATCTTGTGAATGTTGATTCATCAAGTGGCTTGGTGAATATGTCTGCAATCTGCTTTTTACTTGGAACAAAATGAAGTTCCACTGTACCTTTCATCACATGTTCCCTAATGAAGTGGTACTTGATGTCAATGTGCTTGGTTCTTGAGTGATGCACTGGATTTTCAGTAATGGCAATGGCACTTGTGTTGTCACAGAATATAGGAATTTTGTCAACAGTTAGTCCATAGTCAAATAATTGATTTCTCATCCATAGTATCTGTGCACAGCAACTACCAGCAGCAATATACTCAGCTTCAGCTGTTGATGTAGAAATAGAATTTTGCTTCTTGCTGAACCATGACACAAGCTTGTTCCCTAGAAATTGACAGGTGCCAGTTGTGCTTTTCCTGTCTATTTTGCAGCCTGCATAATCTGCATCTGAGTAGCCAATTAGATCAAAACCAGACTCTCTAGGGTACCAAATTCCTAGATTTAGAGTCCCTTTGAGATATCTAAAGATTCTTTTAATAGCCACTAAGTGAGATTCTTTAGGGTCAGCTTGAAATCTAGCACAGAGACATGTAGAAAACATTATATTAGGTCTACTAGCAGTTAAATATAAAAGTGAGCCAACCATGCCTCTATAACTTGAAATGTCCACAGACTTTTCAGCCTTGTTTAATTCAAGTTTGGTGGCAGTGGCCATGGGAGTTTTTGCAGATGAACAGTCCATTAAGTCAAACTTCTTTAAAAGATCATAAATATATTTAGTTTGACTAATGAAAATTCCACCACTAACTTGTTTAACTTGTAAACCAAGAAAATAAGTTAGCTCTCCCATCATGCTCATTTCATATTTATTTTGCATTAACTTAGTAAACTTTTTACAAAGCTTATCATCTGTAGATCCAAATATAATATCATCTACATAAATTTGAACAAGTATTGTAGAGCCATTAACATTTCTAAAGAAAAGAGTTTTGTCAACAGTACCTCTTGTGAAGTGATTATCTAGAAGAAATTTTGACAAAGTCTTATACCAGGCTCTAGGTGCTTGCTTTAGTCCATAGAGTGCTTTCAACAGATAATACACATAGTCTGGAAAGTTTGGATCTTCAAATCCTGGAGGTTGGCTTACATAAACTTCTTCCTCCAATTCCCCATTTAGAAATGCACTCTTGACATCCATTTGATAGACTTTGAAATTGGCATGGGCTGCATAGGCTAGAAAGATTCTGATGGCTTCAAGTCGGGCAACTGGAGGAAATGTTTCATCAAAATCTATTCCCTCTTGTTGAGAATAGCCTTTAGCAACCAATCTGGCTTTATTCCTTATGACAATGCCATTTTCATCCATCTTATTTCTGAATACCCATTTTGTGTCAATAGAACTCTTGTTCTTTGGCTTGGGTACCAGCTTCCATACTTTGTTCCTCTCAAATTGGTTTAGCTCCTCTTGTATTGCTAAAATCCAATCTGGATCCAATAGAGCTTCTTCTATTCTCTTAGGTTCCTCCTGTGATAGAAAGCTACTATACAGACATTCATCTTGAGTAGCCCTTCTAGTTTGCACTTTAGATGTAGCATCACCAATGATAAGTTCAAAAGGGTGATTCTTGGTCCATTTCCTTTGAGGTGGTAGATTAGCTCTAGATGAGGTTGCCTCAGTATTGTCATGATGTGAGATAGAATGTTGATTGGTTGAAACTCCCCCTGAGTTGCTGATCCTTTGAAAGGAATTGAGAGCTCTATCAACTGATGAAGTGAATTGATTATCCGTTGACAGACTGTTATCAACGGATGCTTCATTGTGAACTTCAACGGATGATGCACTTTGTCTTTCAACGGATGCTGCATTGCTTCTTTCAACGGAAGCTGAATTATGACTTTCAACGGATGCAGCATTCTGTGCATTATCCAAAGGCAGATTTTGAATTCTTCTTGAGATGCCTTCTTCATCATTCTCATCTTCACAATCATCACAATATATCTCAATATTGTCAAATTTGAGTCCTTCATGATGTCCCTCATCTGTTAGTCCATCAATCTTTTTATCATCAAACACAACATGCACAGATTCCATGACAATGTTGGTTCTTAGATTGTAGACCCTATATGATTTTCCAGCAGAATAACCAACAAATATTCCTTCATCAGCCTTTGCATCAAACATCCCTTTGTGATCAAATTGATTCCTTAAGATGTAGCATTTGCAACCAAAGACATGCAGAAAGTTTAAAGTTGGTTTTCTTCTCTTGAATATTTGATAGGGAGTCATGCCTTTTGCCTGATTGATTAGAGAAATATTCTGAGTGTAACATGCACAGTTAACTGCCTCAACCCAAAAGTAAGTTGGGAGTTTTGACTCTTCAAGCATTGTCCTTGCAGCTTCAATTAGTGATCTGTTCTTCCTTTCCACCACACCATTTTGTTATGGAGTCCTTGGAGCTGAGAACTCATGCATGATCCCATTTTCTTCACAGAACAACTTCATGGTTGAATTCTTGAACTTAGTTCCATTGTCACTTCTAATATTCCTTACTTTGAAATCAGGATGATTGTTGACTTGCTTGATATGATTGATAATGATTTCACTAGCTTCATCCTTTGATCCAAGAAAATAAACCCATAAAAACTTTGAGAAATCATCTACAATCACTAGGCAATATCTTTTCCTTGAAATTGACAATACATTGACTGGTCCAAAAAGATCCATGTGTAGAAGTTGTAATGGTTCATCAATTGCAGATTCAAGCTTCTTACTGAATGATACTTTCTTTTGCTTTCCTTTCTGACAAGCATCACACAGTCCATCCCTTGTGAATTCTACTAGAGGCATTCCTCTAACTAAGTCCTTTTTGACTAGATCATTCATTGTCTTGAAATTCAAGTGGGACAGCTTCTTGTGCCATAGCCAACTTTCAACTGGACTTGCTTTGCTGAAAAGACAAGTAATAGATTCTGCATCTGTAGAGTTGAAGTCAGCTAAATACACATTCCCTTTTCTAACTCCAGTTATAACCACTTTATTGTCCTTCTTACTTGTGACAATACAGGCTTCAGAATTGAAGGAAACAGTATTCCCTCTATCACATAGTTGACTGATGCTCAATAAGTTGTGTTTGAGACCATCAACCAATGCAACTTCATCAATGTTGACATTTTCTTTTGAAATCAAGCCATATCCCATAGTGAATCCTTTGCTGTCATCTCCAAAGGTTATGCTAGGGCCAGCTCTCTCCTTAAACTCTGTGAGCAGGGTGAAATCTCCTGTCATGTGTCTTGAACATCCATTATCCAAGTACCATAGATTCCTTCTTTTTCCCTGCACACAACAAAATCAATCAAGTTGATTTTGGTACCCAAGTTTCCTTGGGTTCAGCCTTGTTAGTCTTTTTCCTAGACTTCATTTCTCCTGCATCTTTTGACTTAGGTAACTTTGGGTCAACCTTGGTCTCAGATGTAGTTGGTTGAAGTGTAGGGTTAGTCACAGAATCATTTAGCACATTTGATTGAATTTGATAAGGCATAGATTGTGCAAACATGTTATTCCACATAGGCATATTGTATGGCATTTGAGGCATACTAAATGCAGTAAAATAAGGATTATTAATATATGGCATGTTTGCAAAATGTGCATGGGGATTCTGATGAGACATAACAGGCATAGCATGCAGAGGTGATATAGACATGTTAGGCATGGAGAGATTTGAAGGCATGGAAGCATTCTTAACAGATTTGCAGTTATCAGATATATGATTAACACTTTTACAATGCACACAGCTTTTTCTAGGAGCATACCTATCAGGTGTGTAATTGTTATGTTTATTAATCCCTACCTTCCCATTTCTTTTAGATTTTCTTTTAGTTTCCTTTTTAACCTCAACCAACTTAAGCCTATTTTTCAGCTGATCTAAAGTCATGTGTCCTATATTCACCTTACTGGCATCTTTGGATGTTCTAGCTCCTTCTTTGACAAAGTTCTTGAAAGTTGAACCATCCTTCTTATTGAGATTTTTATTTTTGAAATTACTTGCCTGTTTTAATTGATGAGCCTTCAACGGATGCTCTTTTTCTTCCTTCAACGGTTAACTTTCATCATCCATTGATTCCACATCCGTTGATGATCCATCAATTAATTCTAACTCCTTTTTGTTTTTCTTCCAGGCATCCTCACAGAATGATTCAATTCCCTGAACCTTGGCAATCTGAACACTAACATCCCTAGATGTTTTCCAGGCCTTGATTACCTCTTGCTCACTCTCTAACTGTTTAGAAAGAATTTCTACTTTCTTAACAGCTTCTTCTAGTTCACTCTCAACAGTCAAGCATTTAAGTTTAATCTTTTCAAGCTCAATTACCTGATCCTCTAACACAACATTCCTATCACTTAAAAACATATTATTCTCTTTGATCCTAGTGTTTTCTTTGGCTAGTGATTTAAGGGAAACACGCAAATGATATAATTCATTGGACATATCATTTATGGATTCATTGCATTCATTTTTAGAAAGCTGAGAGAGATCAGTAGTAATTACCTGGTTGCTTGATGAACTGGTTTCATTTTCATCAGAATTAGCCATCAGGGCTAGGTTGACATATTCCATATCATCATCTTCATTGACTCCATCTGCTGCCCAATCATCTTGAGTGAGAAAAGCTCTTTCCTTTTGTTTGAGCAAATCAAAATACTTCTTTTTGTAATCAACTTGCTCAAATTTCTTCTTATCAGAGGTTGGCTTCCTACACTCACTTGCAAAGTGTCCACTAATGCCACAGTTATAACATTTGAACTTGGATTTGTCCATCATGTTTTTGTTTGGCTTAGTGAATTTTGTATTTTTCCTAAACTTTATCTTTATAAACCTCCTGGACAGAAAAGCCAGATGTTCATCAACATCATCAGTCATCCTGACTAGAATTGTCTTCATCCTCAGCTACTTGCTCTTTACCCTTGCTTGATTCTGATTTGCTTGTGCCAATTTTGAGACTTGGCATTGTCTTCTCCTCATTCCTGGCTTCAATCTTCTCACTGTCAGCTACAAGTGCAACTGTTCCTCCTTTTCTCTTTCCCTTTTCCAGCAGCTCATCCTGCTCCATTTCAAGTTCATAAGTCTTCAAAATTCCATATAATCTTTTAAGTGTGAAGTTCTTATAATCTTGAGAATTTCTTAGAGAGACAGTCATAGGCTTCCATTCCTTTGGTAGAGACCTCAGAAATTTTAAGTTGGAATCCTTGACTTGGTACACTCTACCATACAGCTTCAATCCATTTAACAGTTTCCGAAATCTGTTGAAGGTATCATTTAATGATTCTCCTTCTTCAAAGTGAAAATATTCATACTATTGAATAAGAAGCTGCATCTTGTTCTCTCTAACTTGCTTAGTACCTTCACAGATGATTTGTACAGTATCCCAAACTTCCTTTGCAGTTTTACTATTGATGACATTGTCAAACATATCTTGATCTAAGCCATTAAACAAAATGTTCATGGCTTTCTTGTCCTTGCGGATTTCCTCCATGTCTTCAATAGTCCATTCTGCTTTTGGCTTGGGAATGGACTGTCCAACAACAACTGTTGCAGTAGTAGCTGTGGCCACTTTGTGAGGGATGTGAGGACCATTTTCAATAAAGTTGATGTAGCTTTCATCTTGAGAAAGAAGATGTAAATGCATCTTCACTTTCCAGTGATGATAGTTATCTTTTTCCAGGACTGGAATCTTTATTCCAATATCCTTCCTAGCAGGAGGATTCTTTTGTGCACTCATGATGTTAGCAAAATAGATCTTTAAACTCTTTGTATGTTAAGAGTTTGCTCTGATACCAATTGTTATTCCCAGTGGACTAACAATGAGATTTACAGAAGGGGGGTCGAATGTAAATCTCAAAACTTTTTCAAGTTTTGAGCAGTTTCTAAGGCTAAGTGTTTTAGTGAGCAAATGTGTGTGAATTGCTTGAGGCTAATACAGACAGATATATATTCAAACACAAATGTAAAGAACACAAAGAACTTAAAAACTATTCTGGTGGATTTGTTGTTCCACCAGAGATGTGTTATTTCAGAAAATCTGTGATTCAAAGAATTAAATCATAGCTGCTTCCTAGTACAAACTAGATGATTTTCTCTCTAGATTTTTCTAAACAGCTCTTGAAAATTCACACCTAATTACTAGCTGCTACTTAGTTTATATATCACCTAGTTTACAAGTGAAGACAAAACTGTAAAATACAATTAAAAAGGCTCTTCACATGTTTCTTCTTCATTTCTCTATCCAATGCAATTTGGGTTTAGCTGTTAATCTTTGAATACTCCCTTATTTGCACCAGAATGGAAATGTTGCATTTTCTTGATTCCTCCTAGAGGCTGCCACATTCCAGTTTGTCTCTGTCAACCCATGTGCCTCTGTCAGCTTATGAATTGTCACTATCAACTGCTATTGAACTAAGCATCCGTTGAAGCTTTCATCCGTTGATGCCTTATCCGTTGAGGCTTTATCCGTTGAAGCTTTATCCGTTGATGCATTAGCAGTTGAAGTCTTATCCGTTGAAGCACTTATCCGTTGATGGATATTATCCGTTGAAGCTTTAGAGACATCCGTTGAAGCTTTGTTTCTTATCCGTTGAAGGTCTTCAATATCAGTTGATACTTCTTCACTTATACAAAATTACAAGGCATGAAATATTTACAATTAGCCCTCCTATTTGCGTATCCACTAGTAGTCAACATGACTGATAATTTCCTACAACATCTAAGAATTACAACTTGAATCTAGAGAATGAAATATGCTACAATACTAAACTTATTGCTAAGTAAAGCTACTCCTTCAACGGATAGCCACGATGGTCTTATCCGTTGAAGCACTTATCCGTTGATGGATATTATCCATTGAAGCTTTAGAGACATCCGTTGAAGCTTTGTTTCTTATCCGTTGAAGGTCTTCAATATCAGTTGATACTTCTTCATTTATACAAAATTACAAGGCATGAAATATTTACAATTAGCCCTCCTATTTGCATATCCACTAGTAGTCAACATGACTGATAATTTCCTACAACACCTAAGAATTACAACTTGAATCCAGAGAATGAAATATGCTACAATACTAAACTTATTGCTAAGTAAAGCTACTCCTTCAACAGATAGCCAAGATGGTCTTATCCGTTGAGGCTACAAACACTAGATTTCTACTTAAGTGTTTTGTTTAACTTATCATCAAACTAATACACATATTCCTAACAACACCCTATTGAAAGCATGCATCTAGTAACTGTTTACTCCCCATTTGTTCAACTGTGCCCTTTTGGGAGGACACAGAGGTGTTTTAAGTGGTCAACTCAGGTATCTTACTCTTCTTTGGTCTTTTGACCAAGGGTGACTCTGGTTCAGTTTGAACTGTTTCACTCTCCTTTACAACAGGAAGGGTTGGTTCCTTTCTCTTCTTTTTACTCACTTCAGTCTTTTGAGAGACTAAAGTGGTTGGTTTGCTAAAATCCAGTGGTTTAGAAGAAGGGGCTGCAGCTTTGGAAGGTCCCTGTTGGTGTGCCTGTGTTTGTACTTCCACAGGCTCAGGAACCATAGCTGAACTAGCAAATTGAGGAGCCCTCATGTCTAGCATAGGGTAAGGATAAGTCCTGAATCTCTCCAACATAAATGGAGTGATTCTAAGACTTACACTCACCTTATTCTTTGTAGTAAGTGAGCCAAATATTATTTTGGACACTTTCTTACAATTTCCAATTCTACTACTATCAATACCAGCTAACAAATATATGTCATTTACTTTATGAGCTAAAGTAGACATAATAAACCTTGGTAAAAAGATTTCTTTACCTCTATTCTTCAATGGCATAGTAATCCTGGTAGCCAGCTCCTCCAGAATTAGAGCCCCAACATTCAGATGCATGTTGTAAGCTATTGAGAACACCAGCTTCTGCACCACACTTGAGATGTTGTCAAAGCTAGTTTTTCTGCAGGTGAAAGCCCTCACTACAGTATCAAACACAAAGGACCATTCCTTCCTAAGGTCTGTCCTGTTCAGGCTTGCCAAGTTGATTGAGCCATTGTAGTTGATGAAGTCCATGAATTCACTCAGCTCATCTGTAGTTGGCATCTCTCCATAGTTCTCAGTTGGCAATCCCATGGCTGTATTCACATCAGCAGCTGAAAACTCAATTTCTTGGCCTCCAATTGTGCAGGTGACCACCATAGAAGTGACATTCTCTAGAACAATTGTCCTAGTTATAGTTGATGTCCAAAATTTATGAAGAACGTCCAAATACAGCACAGGACTAGCAGTGAAAGCACCTACAATATAGGATTCAGAAAGAAACTTCACAAACCCCTTGAAACTATCAGGGGCTTGGTTAGCATCAAGAAAAGCAATAAAGTTGGTTCCCTTCTCTGGAATGATAGCTCTAACAATGTTTTGTGCCATTTTAGTGTTTAGAAGTAGTGGGTAAGAAAACGTTTTGAGCAAGGAGCAAAAACGAGAGAGAAATCGCCTTTTGTCTGAAAGCTAGGTCACTTGAGATCTCAAAAAAGTGTAAGTACAGTGTATGTATCGAGAAGTCTGGGTATTTATAGAAAAAGTAAAATACTTATCGAGAAGTCAAATAAACATTTGATATTAAACTTATCGAGTAGTAATTTTGAATTTGAAAAAGGTACATTCGATAAGTCATTTTATTAATTCTTTTCGAGAACTAAGAAATGATTTATCGAGAACTCTGATAAATACCCAGTTTGTCCGAAAATGGACTAAAAATGATTCTAATTTATTTGAATTGAATCAAATTGAAATCAGAATAAATTTTCCAAAAGTATTTGTCTAAAATAATTCATTGAATTAAATTATTTTAGTTCTGAGTTATTGATATGTCTCAAAATATCCTTGTCGAGAACTCTGTGAATTAACACTATTAGAGAACTCTATATGGTCTTATCGATAAGTCATAATAGAGCTTATCAAGAAGTCATTCGAGAAGTCTGTAAATAGACTTATCGAGGACTCACTCGAGAACTCTAAAATGACTTGTCGATAAGTCATTTTGACTTATCGAGAACTCAGTTCTCTATACCTTTGAGTACTGTTATTCTGCCTTGTGTTAGTTTTACACATTTAAGATGTAAATTAACAACTACGCAGTTTACTTAGAATTTGAAATATTCTAAGTTAATTTTTGAGTTTTTAAAAAAAAAATATACAGAGATTCTGAAATATTTATAATTTCATATTTCAGTTAATTTCCAAATAAATCAAACTAGGTTGATTTATTAGAAATTAATCTGCTGCAACACATTAGTTGAGTTCTTGCCTTAGGATGAAGAATTGAGCATTCCAATTTCACTCACAAGTCTAGTGAAGGTTGCTTCATCCAAAGGTTTAGTAAAAATGTCAGCTAATTGTTTCTCTGTTGGAACAAAAATGAGCTCAATGGTACCATTTGCAGCATGTTCCCTGATAAAATGGTACCTAATGTAACACCCCCAAATCCGGGGTCGGGGATCCGGGTTGTCACGAGTTCCATTTCCCTTAATAACACCCAATCTTAATAATTAATCAACTACTCTGTATTGTGACCCCACAATAAACACACACACCACACGTTATAGTCTCAGAGATGAACATCCAAAAAAATAATCACAAGTCATTTTATTCCACAATTATCTGCCAATACACCTTAAAAGGTTTTCTGAATAAATTTACATTTTCTTTGCCATTATTACAATTCATAAATATACATAATCTGATACATCAAAAGTTGAAAGCCTAGCCTATTGGTAGTTCCTACCTCAGCTACAGCGACATTAACGCCTATAGGAAACTGCGGAACGTTTCCTATCCGCTCGCGAATTGGGAGCTTGGTCCTGTTCACATTTTCTACCTGTTGTTGTGTGATGAAAGAAGAAAGCAAGGGTGAGCAGCAAGCCCACCAAAATAATATGTATAATGATTAACAATATATGAGCCTTCTCATAGTACTCATGAAAGTCTTGGTCAAAAGAAATGAACCAAGTTTGATATCTTAATGCGATGAAGTCGCAAAATATTCAGTATATATACATATATACTTTTCAAAATCTTGGAAATCCTCTTCCATGTATAATATACACAAAGTTCCAGTGTATAACTGTATAAAAATACCGTTGCAAGGTGATCTCATATATCTAACCTTGTCTCAACATTTTTCTGAAAATCTTTGTCATGCATAAGATAATCATTTACTAGATATAAGTTTAAAAGATGAAGTTACAAGATACTCCAATATACTTATATCTTTTCCAAATACTACTTGAACTACCACCGTTCAAGTTATAATTAGTTCAAAAGTTCATCACATAGAGGAGACTACAAGATAATACTTGAATAGATTCAATCTTTGAAATATTATTGAATGAAATGAAGTTACGAGATACTTCATTAAGTCCCGATATATATATACACCTATATATATCTCTCATACATTTCCTGAAAACTTCTGTCATGTAAAGTATGAACAGGGTTGCAATATCCAATGAATTTGGAAAGAAAAGAAATTTTGGCATAAACCTGATATCTTGTTGATCAGGCAAAGATACCAATAAGTAACCTTTTCTACTAGTAGATGGATGAATCCCCCACCGGTCATCACCCTGGCCACATAAGGACCTTGTGCTGGACCGCCACCCGGCCTCTTACGCGTTGATGGACTGCCACCCAGCCACTTACACTTTGATAAACCGTACCCCGGCCTGTCGCTTATGCCGACTCAATTAGATGGGCTTACTTCCCGAACGTTGGGTAAGTAATCAATTCATTTATTTTCTCAAAACAGCAACCACGTTGCGAATGTAAAATGCACCACAGAGCTGGATCCCCCAGGTTTTGAGCGAGTATTTAAATCCCCTTCGAAAGGAAGATCTTAAATATTAAAAAAAGAGTTTTGGGGTCCACTCTAACTTTAAAAATCATTTTGAAGACTCGAAAACATTTTTAAGAATGTTTGGAGTACTGCTCATTTATTAAAATAAATCAGTCCCGATATATTAGAAAATATCTGAATATTATTATTTAACTAATATTCTCATAAAGATAATCCTTATAAAAATAATCAAAGTAGAAGTTTTAAAACTTATACTTGAAATGGATATTAAATAACCAAAGATATACTTATATGAAAGTACTATCTTTATTTGAATAATCGAAAATAAGTTTGATTATCGAAACATTATTCTTTAATAAAATAAAGAATATTATTAAATAATAAGCGTAGTCATAATACCTCGAATGAATATTATAAATAATATTCATTAAATAAAATAAACGGAGTCATACATCCTCCAATGAATATCCAATTAATAATCATTAAATATAATAAACAGAGTCATAAGTCCTCGAATGAATATCCAAATAATATTCATTAAATAAAATAAAGGAGTCATAAGTCCTCGGATGAATATTCGAAATAATATTCAATAATGAAATAAAGTTATCGAATAAACCTTATTCGATTAATAGTTTGGAAAACTATAACCATATATATATATAAATATATATATATATAAAATCTACTCGGGATCCTCAACTCCCGGTTTTAGAAAATGTTTTCAACTTTGGGTACCTATACTAAGGGTATATGCAAATTACCGCTTATCTCTAACATAAGTATTATGCAACTAATAAGCATTTGAACCAACAGATATATATCAAGATTACGAAATAGACATGCATATATACCATATCACATGCTCCAATATATCGCAAGAATTTGCTAATAACAATCATGCATTTATCACAAGATAATGCATATAAACATATACATCACAACAAAAGTATAACGGGTAGAAAACTTGTCTGAGTGCTCCCGGATAGACTTAAGCTTAGAGTGGGTCCCGATAACCTATGAACAACAACATAAGTCGGAATTAGACCCCGGTCACTTAAGAAACTAGACTTTAACCATTTAGAGTCCTAATGTTCGCTTTCGCGCTTAACGATTTGCGTTAATCGCTCGCGTACCCTCGGCTCCACAAATTTTAATAAATTAACCGTTACGAATTTTAAGGCGACTCTTTCGCGAGTACTTTACTAACTTCCTAATCCACCTTAAATAATTGTTTCATACTTCAATTAGTCCTTTAAGGTCTTTAACCTATGTTTCAAAGTAAGGCGAGGGGTAAGGGTTCGTTCGCGAAACGTCGTTACTTAAAACCGCCATTTCTCCTAAACCGTTCATCGGAATCGAACGAACTACATATCAAAACGAAGCTCGTAACATGAACTATCTAAAAATGGCAATGGTCATAATCTAGCAGGGAGTTCTCGGGTCCAAATGTTATGAACAAAAGCAGTCTAAAGTAAATCGGACATTACGATGGCTATGTTTACGCGATTTCCCAAATTTAAACCAACTCAAAACTACCACAATTCAACCCCAATTCACAACCCAATCCAAACTCCATCCAAAATACATTACGACAGCCCCAAACCAACTCATTATAATCCATTTACTTACTCCTAAAACTTGAATTTAAACTATACTACATTCTTTAACCAAATCTTATGATTTCAACAAATCAATCACCACCATTCCAACCCAAACTCTTAAACAAACAAGTTTCATGCTTCACATATACTATACTACTCATAACCATTCCTAAATACTCAAAACTAAAGCTAGGGTTTGGAGTTTATACCTTCCTTGAAGCTTTTAATCCATGAAAGATCATTGGAATGCCCATGGAAGCCTTGATCTATGCTTAAGCTACCTTGTCCTTACAAATAAAATCAAGAATCAAAAATTTGTTCTTGAAAGTTACTATTCACCCTAAACTTTTAGGAATTGATTAACTAGGTAATACTTGGATTCTTGGATCCAAACTTATAGCATAACTAAGTTATGAATTATGGAAGCTAAAGAAATAAACCTTATAATTTTTGAAGGTGTGTAGCTTGAGTTTTTGAAAAACTCCTCCTTGTTTTTCTTTCAAAAGCTGAGAGCAAGATGATGAAGATGAAAAAAATTTTGTGTTTTGCTTTGATTTGTTTTGGTTGGTTGTTTTTAGCTTGCTTTTGGTTAATTACCTTTTTAACCATCAACTTTGTGTGGTTCTAAATCAACCACACCTCCTTCCCCCTCATGTCATGCTTATGTCACATTTGTTATGTCATCATCCCTTACTTGCCCTCTTCTCATTGGTTGGGTGACATCATCCCCTCTAATCTCTTTGATTAGCTTCCTAATTGTTTGCCTAATGACCGCTGATCTGTTATACGGTTTGCTTAACTTTCGTTTTCGTTTATCGTTTGAGGGATCATACCCGAGATCTTATTACTTGGGTTTCTTTAACCTTTCTCAATACATTATATTCCTTTTATGATCCTCTCTTATAATCCTTTAATTTAAATCCTTTTTATCCTGTTACCTTATACTCAATTCTTTCCGTATCTAGTGGATTTCCGGGAAAAATCAAAGTGTTCGGAATTGGATTCTGACGATCTTTACATACACTTATATACCACATAGAGTACTAATAATATCCCAGAAGCCCAATAACAGAACCCCTACATAGTGTGGCATGAAAAGTTTTCTCATTCAGCAAAACACTATTCATAAGGGTTTCAAAAATTTCTAAAAAAATTGGGGGTTATTACAGTCTCCCCTCCTTAAAAGGATTCCGTCCCGGAATCAGATAGAAAATGAATAGGGATACTCTCTTAGCATTGCACTTTCTAACTCTCGAGTAAATTTTCCCACATTGTGGTCCCACTACCAAACTCTGCCTAGTTTGATAATCCTTCTCCTAAGCACTTGTTCCTTTTCACTCTCTAACCCTTCCTAGTTGCTCCATATAGGTTACGTCGGGTTGCATGTCTATGCGCTCATATGCCCCTATTTGTCTGGCATCCGAATTACACTTCCTTAACATTGATACGTGAAACACGTTATGACTTTCTAGATGTTCTGGGGTAAGGCTAGCTCATATGCTAACTTCCCAATACTTCTTAATATATCCAAGGGTCCAACAATTTGTGGACTTAGCTTTCCTTTCTTTCCGAACCTCATCAATCCTTTCCAAGGGATACCTATAACATTACTAGGTCCCCTATTTCATACTCTTTGTCCTTTCGAGTCAAATCAGCATACCTCTTATGTCCATCTTGGGCTACTACCAGCCGTCCTCTGATTAGATCTATTATATCCTTGGTCCCTTGGACCACTGCTGGTCCGAACATCTAGCATTCTGCAACTTCATTCTGATACAAGGGAGATCGGCATCTCTTTCTGTATAGGGCCTCGTAAGGCGACATTCCAACACTGTCATATCATCCATCGTCATAAGAAAACTCAATTCGTGCTAAGTGATCATTCCAAACTCTTTCAAGTCTATCGCACA
The DNA here is from genome assembly GCF_009905375.1 of Apium graveolens. Lineage (NCBI taxonomy): Eukaryota > Viridiplantae > Streptophyta > Magnoliopsida > Apiales > Apiaceae > Apium > Apium graveolens. The sequence continues at coordinate 141,689,618 of NC_133650.1, forward strand.
GACTCTCATCATAGCTTCTAGCATAGCTTTTGCTTTTCAATACCCAATCTTTTCCAGTTCGTAATTGTTACTATCTTCCATACCTAATATCATACTGGTTACACTTTTGCTCGCTAGCGTTCTATAACCTTTAAATAAACGCGTCAACCTTAGTATCACGAATGTAATAACCCCCAATTTTGGAAATTTTTTGAAACCCTTATGAATAGTGTTTTTGCTGAACGAGAAAACTTTTCATGCCACGCTATGTAGGGGTTCTGTTATTGATCTTATGGGATATTATTAGTACTCTATGAAGTATATAAGTGTATGTAAAGATCGTCAGAATCCAATTCCGAACACTTTGGTTTTTCCCGGAAATCCACAAGATACGGAGAGAATTGAGTATAAGGTAACAGGATAAAAAGGATTTAAATAAAAGGATTATAGGAGAGGATCATAAAAGGAATATAATATATTGAGAAAGGTTAAGGGAACCTAAGTAATAAGATCCCGGGTATGATCCCTCAAACGATAAACGAAAACGAAAGTTAAGCGAACCGTATAACAGATCAGCGGTCATTAGGCAAACGATTAGGAAGATAATCAAAGGGATTAGTGGGAATGATGTCATCCAACCAATAGAAAGAGGACAAGGAAGGGAGAATGACATCATGAGGATGACATAGGCATGACAAGAAAGGAAGGAGATGTGGTGACTTTTTAACCACACAAAAACCAAGGGCAACTAGGTAATTCACTAAAGCAAACAACAAAAATCAACCAACCAAGCAAATCATTTCATTTCACCAAGAAAAACACAAAAATATCTCTTCTTCTTCTTCAAGCTCTCGGGTTTTTTCTTAAAAAATGGAAGTCCAAGCTCCTCCACTTACTATTTAGCAAGGTAATTATCTAAGCTTCCCCATGGATAGTTACATACTTCCTATAAGTTTAAGCTTCTAATTCCAAGCCAATCTTTTTCTATAAATCATGAAAGAAGATGGTGAATAGTGTTTTCAAGAACTAAAATTTGTGTTCTTGAAGTTTTGTTTAGATTAAGCTTGGATAAGGGCTTTAAAGGTGATTCCAAGCCATTCTCTTGATTCTCCACTCTCCAAGGAAGGTATAAACTACAAACCCTAGCTTTAGTTTTGAGTAATTAGGATTGAATGTGTTTGATATAGCATATGTGAAGCATGATGCTTGATTGGTTGAAGTTTGGTTGAGTTTGTAGAGATTAGTTGGTTTTGTTGCATTGTTGGAGTTGTAAATCTTGGTAATTAGTTAAAGAACCTAAGTAAAGCTTTTAGTTCATGTGAGGAATAAGTATAAATGGTTAATGTGGATTTGTTGGGGCTGTTATGATGTGATAAGGATGGATGTTTGTTGTATGATGGATTGAGGTTGGATTTGGGGTTGATTTGGAATGGGTTTGAATGGTTTAAAATATTGGAAATCGCGTAAACATAGCCGTCGTAACGTCCGATTTTCTTTGGACTGTTTTTGTGCATAGCATTAGGACCCGAGAACCCCCTGCTAGATTGTGACCACTGCCATGTTTAGATAGCTCATGTTACGAGCTTCGTTTTGATATGTAGTTCGTTTGATTCCGATGCACGGTTTAGGAGAAACGACCGTTTCAAGTAACGGCGTTTCGCGAACGAAACTTTTTCCCTCGCCTTACTTTAAAACATAGGTTAAAGACCAAAAAGGGTTAATTAATGTATGAAACATTTATGGTAAGTGTGTTAGGCAGTTGGTAAGACACTCGCGAAGGAATCGCTTTAAAACTCGTAAAGGTTAAATTATTAAAAATGGTGGAGCCGAGGGTACCCGAGTGACTTAAGCAAATCAGTGAGCGTAAATCAAGCGTTAGAGTCTAAGTTAGTTAAAGTATTGATTTACAAGTGATTTTGGTTTAATTCCAACTTACTTGTTGTTTATAGGTTACCAGACTCGTCCCGAGCCATTCGTAACCCCAGTCGCTCAGGCAAGTTTTCTACCCGTTATACTGTTGTTGTGATGTAAATATATGTATATGCATTATCTTGTGATATTGCATGATTGTTATTAGCAAATTTTGCGATATATTGGAGCATGCTAATATGGTATATATGCATGTCTGTTTCGTAATCTGGTTATCTATCTGTTGATTTCAATGCTTATAGTTGCATAATACCTGTGCTAGAAATAAGCAAGTAGTTGCGTATACCCTTAGTATAGGGGATAAAAGGTGAACATATTTCTAAACCGGGAGTCGATGTTCCCGAGTATATTATATATATATATATATATTTATTTATATATATATATGGATATAGTTTTTAAAACTATTAATCGAATAAGGTTTATTCGACAACTTTAACTTTATTTTATTATTGAATATTATTTCGAATATTATTCGAAGGCGTATGACTCCTTTACATTATTTATTGGATATTACTTGGACATTCATTTGAGGATGTATGACTCCTTTATTTTATTTAATGAATATTATTTATAATATTCATTCGAGGTATTATGACTCAGCTTATTTTATTTATTGAATATTATTTGAATATTCATTTGAGGATCTATGACTCCGATTATTTGCTGAGATATATTCTTTATTTTATTAAAGAATAAGGTGTCGATAATCAAACTTATTTTTGATTATTCAAATAAAGATATTACTTTCGTATAAGTATATCTTTGATTATTTGCTATTCATTTCAAGTATAAGTTTTAATACTTCTACTTCAATTATTTTATAAAGATTATTTTTTTATGGGAATATTATTTAAGTAATAATATTCAGACATTTTCTAAATATTCTGGGGACTGATTTACTTCATTAAATCAGCTTTACTCCAAACACTCTATAAAGTGTTTTCGAGTCTTCAAAATGATTTTTAAAAGTTAGAGCGGATCCCAAAACTCATTTTTATATTTAAGATCTTCCTTTTTAAGGGGATTTAAATACTCGCTCAAAACCTGAGGGATCCGGCTCTGTGGTGTGTTTTATATTCGCAACAAGGTTGCTATTTTCATAAATGAATTGATTACTTACCCAACACTCGGGAAGTAAAATTCTTGGAACAAGTTAATCCATTAACAGGCATCGCCTGGGAAATATCGGTGAGTTCTCATTTCCAAATAGATACGACTTCTTGGTGGAGTCGTATCAACAAGTTTCTACTTGGGGAAAGTGGGGACAAGCTTTACGTTTCAGAGTCATGGATTTCATCTGAACTAGGAGTGGCGTAAGTGGCCGAGTAGCGCCGGCCCAGCCTTATTATATTGGCCTAAATGGCCTGGAAGTTCCGCTAAGGCGGTCCATTCCTTAGGAGTTCAGTGTTCGGTTGACAAGTAAATCCGACAGGTTCTCCTCTACATGTAGAAAATGGTGGGGTTGTACTACTACGACTGATCATCGTAAGTGGTCTTCCTGGCGCGGCAAACTCCCGTAATGAGTTCATCATCCAATTGGATAATTTCTGCAACACTACCCAGAGCACTTCGATAGAAAGGCTACGGTTGGGCGATTGTTGAGTGTTGGCAGGGTCAAGTTTTCAAAATGATGTTTACATCAAATGAAGTATCTCATAACTTCATTTTATTTTGATGATATTTTAAAGGTTGAATCTATTCAAATCTTGTCTTGTAGTCTCATCTATGTGATGAACTTTTGAAACTGGTTATAACTTGAACGGTGGTAGTTCAAGTAGTATTGGGAAAGATATAAGTATATTGGGGTATTTGGTAACCTCATCTTTTAAACTTATATCTAGTTAATAATTGTCTTATGAATGACAAAGATTTTCAGAAAAACGTTGAGACAAGGTTAGATGTATGAGATCACCTTGCAACGATATTTTTTTATATATACAGTTATACACTGGGATTTTGTGTATATTATGCATGGAAAAGGACTTCCAATATTTTGAAAAGTATATATGTATATATACTGAATATTTTGCGACTTCATCGCATTAAGATATCAACTTGGTTCATTTCTTTTGACCAAGACTTTCATGAGTATTATGAGTAGGCTCATATATTGTAAATCATTATACATATTATTTTGGTGGGCTTGCTGCTCACCCTTGCTTTATTTCTTCATCACACAACAACAGTTAGGAAAGATGGCCAGACTCCAGCAGACCCAGCGCAAGCGCGTGGGAAGCGTCCTGTGTCTTCCCGTTGATGTTGTAGCTGCTATAGCTGCCGAGGTAGATCTATTGTAGATCAGACCATCTACTTTTGAGAATCAATTATGTATAATTATAACTTGTGGCAGATAATGGCAATTAACTGTAAATTTATCAAGTAATCATTTTGGGTTGTAATAACTTTTAAATTGTGGATTCAAAGACTTGTACTTATTTAAATTTCATCTCTGAGACTATAACGGGTTGTGGTGTGTGTTAGTGTGGGGTCACATCATAAGGTTATTTATTAATTAAGTGAAGTGATATTGTGGAAAGAAAGACCGTGACGACCCGGATCCCCGACCCCGGATCTGGGGGTGTTACAGAAATGGTATCAGAGCTAAGCGTTATAAACCTCAGAGATGATGGGACGTTAAGATAATAAGTTCACAAAGATAATAAGAACTCTTGCCAAGTTCATAGTCGGGCTACCTAACGTAGTACTGACAGTTAAAACCCTTATGGGAACCCTTATAAATATCGTGATAGGAGCGTAGTTCGTTATCGTATATGGTAGCGGGACTCCGAACCCTGATGTTGAGGAGCAACATCGCGATGATATTTTATTACTAATTGGAGATCGGATTGTGGATCCGATAGAGTGTCCTAATGCAGGACCGGATGATGTTGATATTGAGGATGTTGTCCTAGTAGGGATAGTTGTTGAGAAGGACCCCATGGAGAATCCTGACAGGATTGGATAAAGGACCACTGATGAATTGATGACCATGGTTTGGTCGACTACCAGAGGTAGGATTGGCCGGTCACTACCGGAGGTTCGTTCAAGTTGTAAAGATAGTAGCCTCTTTAACGCGGCCTACTCGTAAGACTGAGAAGTTTGAATGGACAGAGAAATGCGAGAACAGCTTTCAAGAACTGAAGCAAAGATTGGTGATGGCCCCTATGCTGGCATTGCCGGATGGAAAAGGAGATTTGTGAAGTATAGTGACGCTTCGCACTAGGGCTTAGGGTGCGTGCTTATGCAGCACGGTAAGGAAATCGCGTATATGTCAAGACAATTAAGGTAATATGAAATTCAATATCCCCGCCCATGAGCTTAGGCTCGTGGCAATAGTTTTACCCTAAAGATTGGAGGCACTACTTGTATAGAGAGAAGTGCGAGAATTACCTAAGCCATAAGTGCTCTAGTACATTTTCACGTAGAAAGAGCTCAACATACGCCAGAGGAGGCGGTTAGAGCTAATCAAGAATTATGATTGGGAGATTCGTTATCATTCGGGGAAAGCCAATATGGTGGCTGATGCCCTTAGTAAGAAGGAGAGACTTAAGAGGTTAATGTCTTTGGGGAGTTTATAAGAGATTTTGAGAAAATGGAAATAGAAGTGAAGGTAACCGGAGCCGGTACCGAAAAGCTGTTTGAGATTGCAATACAGCCCGAATTATTGGAAAAGAAAATATTGTGCCAGTAAAAGTGATGAATGAAGGCAGAGAGCCAACAAATAGATATGAGATTAATACCGAGAAAGATGATAAAGGAATAATGAGGCATTCCTATAGAAATTGGGTTCCAAAAGTTCAAGAGCGTAAGGATGAGAACTTAGATGAGAGCCATAGTTTGAGGAATAAGATTTAGAGCAAACCCTGAACGTGATAGTCAGGGAGGTCGCCATCAAGATAGAAGGAACCCATGACATAATGGAGAGGAAAATGAGGATTTTAAATTAAAAGATGACCCCAATTATGGGGAGTAGGATGAAACATTTCATACTAAGGAAACAGAAAGTCGAGTAAGGAAAGGAGAACCGAGACGGTACTCCTATACGGCAATTCATGGACCTATCTAGAAAGAACTTAGACTATTATCCCCAACCACCACCCTGAGGAGACAGTGCGGTGAGAAATTCTTTCAGGACCTTTAAATCGCTAAGCTCTCAGAGTTCCAAGGAACAAGCTGACCCAGTCGAGGCAAGAGCCTGGCTAAAGGAAATATAGGAATCATTTGAGATTCTAAATGATTGACGAATCACGAAAAACTATTTTTGTCACTTACCCTCCTAAGAGAGAGGCCACCCGTTGGTGAAAGACCAAGAAAGGCACGGAGCCAGAGGTTAGAATAAACTGATTTAAGTCCAGTCAATTGTTTTCGGGAAAGTAATTCCCAAAGATAAGGAGATAGTGTAAAAGCTTTGGAGCTAGAACAAAAGCGGACAAGTATGATAAATTATGAATCTAAGTTGTAAAAGTTGTCAAGATTTGTTCTGAGGACACGAATCCAGAATGACGGGATGTTTGAAATCAATGCTTATACTGTGATTGGTTTGTGAAATAATGATAAGAGAAAGGAAAATAAAAAGAAACTGAAGTGGAAAGGAATATAAAGGCAATAGAGTTTGAGGAATGATAAGGGAGTTGGGTATGAGGAAACCCTAAAGACTCATAGCAATAGAAATAGAAAAGTATGTAATCGTCAGGATGATGATGATCCACCATGAGTTAAAATTGATGGTTGAAGGCATAAGAGATACATATATTGTACCCCCTTTAAGTTGGGAGGATTCGAGGAAACCTTGAGGTAATTCGAAGGATAAATAATGAGACGCGGATAGACTGAGGAGACAAGAAAGTAAGAAATTAAGAAAATTGGATGAAGGAAGTGACCTTCAAGAATGTGAAGTGTAAGACCGGTGGCTTGTTACCCAAAAAGGGAGACGCCAGGTATGGGAGGTATCCCAACATTGAGGTGACTGTTGAGATAAACAACAAAAGTAAATAAGGAATTATTAAGAAGAAGTTCACGTTGAACATGACCAATATCTTCCAGAACATCCATGTTATCATTACCAAATCAGGAAAGAAAAGCGGATAACCGTTGTTATCTTTTGGAGGCCATATTGATTAACCTCATTTTAAATACATATGTTATTGGGAAATTAGGCATATACTATCGAGGTGTAAATAATTGAATAAGACACCCTTATCAGGAATATATGACTTGATTTATCCATGGAAGGATGCATGTACCTTTTTAAAGGTGGAATCAAGGATAGAACATCGGTAACTTAAAACGAATCCTAGGGGAATGCCTAAAGGTTGGCATTTCACCCTTAATAGGGATAGTATGAGTTTTGACAATATGAATTGGAAAGGATTAAGGTAATAACAACCTTTAAGAATCAGTGGAGAAATTTTGCAGAAGCATATAGATAATGGTTCTAGTATTAGTAAATGGTATTTTGATATGCCCTGTATATAGGGAATACAGGAGGAACGATTGAAGGATAACCTTAGAGGTTTTATAAGGAAAAAGGTAATATTCAAAATTCTCAAGAATAGAAATGTGGATAAAGGAAATATGACGTAATTATAATGATGCCAAGTGGGGCACGTGTTAAACCACGAGAAAGTATGGATCGAACCAGTAATGGTCGAAATTATTCAGGGCAATTAGGACTTAAGATAAAAGATGTTCTAAGTATGATTGAGAGTCAGTCGTGACAGTGATTAACCTCTAAAGACTGAGGCAATAACTTATGGAAAAATGGTGATATTTTTTTTTTACTCATCAGATTTTAAGGAATACATCTTCACAAAAGCAGTGATTGAAATAAGGTAGAAAATTTATTTGGAGGTGGTTAAAATGACATTGACTGTAAGGAAATTTTAATATCAGGAAAGGCCAAAGAGGTGGCCGACACTTTAAAGGTAAGAGGATAATTATAGGCGCTTGTGCCAGAGGAATACAGTGATGATGGTTAAAACTGTGAAGGTTGTATTATGGTTTGGAAGATTGACATTCCTTCTGATGAATGTGCAATACCCAACCGTAATAGTAGTTGGTAAAAGTTTAATTCGTGTAATCGCCAATGAACGGGCTATCTATCTTAGAAGGTCCTATCTTGAGATAAGCCAGGACCATGTTTCAAAAAGGACTAGATGAACCTTTGAGCTAAGTCTTCTATTTAAGGCATATGATTAAGAATGGTATTAACCTGCTATCGTTGCTTTGATTGAAACTCTTCTGCAATTTTATCTACTTCATGTCATGAAAGTACGTCAGAGTTTGGAGTGTTCTTCATGAATTGTGATTGGTGGTTATGTTAACTCCTTAGGAGAATTAGATACGAGATGTATGGACTCCGTATGGTTAGCTATTAAGATTTCATGGAAAGTGAATGATGACAGTGGGTCAGTGGTGGACCATAGTAAGGCAGCAATGATTCTGCGAGTAGTGAGCTGATTATAACCGTGAGAGTTGTATTGGAATGGATGTTGAGATTGAATACCACTAATCGGGTACTGGTAGTGTATAAGTTATCATTGATAGACTAATTAAGTAGAGTATCTACATAGTGAATTATTATTCTTTCTTATCAATAGAGAGTCGTATTATTATACGAGGAAGGTTGCGATGCAAGCATAGAATTCGAGTAACGATGATGTCTAGAATGAGATCCCAGATTCGATTTTCGATATCGAGGGAGTTTCAAAGGTAATTGTGTATAAGCTCGAGGAAGAGCATGGGTCTATAGAATGATGGACGGGATAACGAAAATATTTAGGCACGTGAAATACGATGCTATAATACTTGATGCTGATATAAATACGTTTATGTTTTGTTCTCCTATGACAAACCTCTATAGTTCAGAGGTAGATTCCAAGCCAGATATTTTGTGGCAGTATATTTTTTTTTTTTCATATATACAATTCTCTTCAGTTCGTTCTTTTCTCTTCTTTTCATTTCATGTAAGCTGAGAAGAACAACCCTTCCAGAAGGGGAGGTATTGCCGAATGACTATCTATCTGTGTGATAGAAGCCGAGTAGGATACCAGCTATTGTTTAATTGCTTGTCAAGTACTAAAGGCTGGCCACCTTCTGTACTAACTATGCGATATAACAAGTGTTCATGATCATAGTGATCTCTCAACAAATTCCTTTACTTCTATTTGATTGATCAAATTTTGGAAAATAGAAACAACTGAAAAAGGAGTAATAAAGTGGTGGTAGTATGCGGAATGGAAACACATTCGTGATACTAAGGTTGACGTGGTTATTAAAAAGTTATAGAACGCTAGCGAGCAAAAGTATAACTAGTATAATATTAGGAACGGAAGGTAGTAGCGACTACGAACTGGGAAAAAGGATGGGTATTGAGAAGCAAGAGCTCTAATGATTGGAAGCTATGATAAGAGTCTGTGCAATAGACTTGAAAGAATTTGGAATGATCACTTAACACGGATTGAGTTATCTTACGACAATAGATCATATGTCATTATCGAGATGTCGCCTTATGAGATCATTGAGGGAAGACAATGTCGATCTCCCTTATGTTAGGATGAAGTTGTAGAGCGCAAGATGCTCGGACCCGCAGTAGTCCAAAGGACCAAGGATATGATAGATCTAATCAGAGGACGGCTGGTAGTAGCCCAAGATGGTCATGATAAGTATGTTGATTTGACACGAAAGGATAAAGAGTATGAAATAGGGGACCTAGTAATGTTATAGGTATCCCTTGGAAAGGATTGATGAGGTTCGGAAAGAAAGGAAAGCTAAGTCTACAATTTGTTGGACCCTTGGATATATTAAGACGTTTAGGAAGTTAGCATATGAGCTAGCCCTAACCCCGAATATGTAGCAAGTTCATAACGTGTTCCACGTATCAATGTTAAGGAAGTGTAATTCAGATGCCAGATAAATAGGGGCATATGAGCGCATAGATATGCAACCCGATGTAACCTGTATGGAGCAACCAGGAAGGGTTATAGAGTGAAAAAGAACAAGTGCTTAGGAGAAGGATTATTAAACTAGGCAGAGTTTGGTGGTAGGACCACAATGTGGGAAAATTTACTTAAGAGTTAGAAGGTGCAATGCTAGGAAGGTATCCCTATTCATTTTCTATCTGATTCCGGGACGGAATCCTTTTAAGGAGGGGAGACTGTAATAACCCCCAATTTTGGAATTTTTTTGAAACCCTTATGAATAGTGTTTTTGCTGAACGAGAAAACTTTTCATGCCACGCTATGTAGGGGTTCTGTTATTGATCTTATGGGATATTATTAGTACTCTATGAAGTATATAAGTGTATGTAAAGATCGTCAGAATCCAATTCCGAACACTTTGGTTTTTCCCGGAAATCCACAAGATACGGAGAGAATTGAGTATAAGGTAACAGGATAAAAAGGATTTAAATAAAAGGATTATAGGAGAGGATCATAAAAGGAATATAATATATTGAGAAAGGTTAAGGGAACCTAAGTAATAAGATCCCGGGTATGATCCCTCAAACGATAAACGAAAACGAAAGTTAAGCGAACCGTATAACAGATCAGCGGTCATTAGGCAAACGATTAGGAAGATAATCAAAGGGATTAGTGGGAATGATGTCATCCAACCAATAGAAAGAGGACAAGGAAGGGAGAATGACATCATGAGGATGACATAGGCATGACAAGAAAGGAAGGAGATGTGGTGACTTTTTAACCACACAAAAACCAAGGGCAACTAGGTAATTCACTAAAGCAAACAACAAAAATCAACCAACCAAGCAAATCATTTCATTTCACCAAGAAAAACACAAAAATATCTCTTCTTCTTCTTCAAGCTCTCGGGTTTTTTCTTAAAAAATGGAAGTCCAAGCTCCTCCACTTACTATTTAGCAAGGTAATTATCTAAGCTTCCCCATGGATAGTTACATACTTCCTATAAGTTTAAGCTTCTAATTCCAAGCCAATCTTTTTCTATAAATCATGAAAGAAGATGGTGAATAGTGTTTTCAAGAACTAAAATTTGTGTTCTTGAAGTTTTGTTTAGATTAAGCTTGGATAAGGGCTTTAAAGGTGATTCCAAGCCATTCTCTTGATTCTCCACTCTCCAAGGAAGGTATAAACTACAAACCCTAGCTTTAGTTTTGAGTAATTAGGATTGAATGTGTTTGATATAGCATATGTGAAGCATGATGCTTGATTGGTTGAAGTTTGGTTGAGTTTGTAGAGATTAGTTGGTTTTGTTGCATTGTTGGAGTTGTAAATCTTGGTAATTAGTTAAAGAACCTAAGTAAAGCTTTTAGTTCATGTGAGGAATAAGTATAAATGGTTAATGTGGATTTGTTGGGGCTGTTATGATGTGATAAGGATGGATGTTTGTTGTATGATGGATTGAGGTTGGATTTGGGGTTGATTTGGAATGGGTTTGAATGGTTTAAAATATTGGAAATCGCGTAAACATAGCCGTCGTAACGTCCGATTTTCTTTGGACTGTTTTTGTGCATAGCATTAGGACCCGAGAACCCCCTGCTAGATTGTGACCACTGCCATGTTTAGATAGCTCATGTTACGAGCTTCGTTTTGATATGTAGTTCGTTTGATTCCGATGCACGGTTTAGGAGAAACGACCGTTTCAAGTAACGGCGTTTCGCGAACGAAACTTTTTCCCTCGCCTTACTTTAAAACATAGGTTAAAGACCAAAAAGGGTTAATTAATGTATGAAACATTTATGGTAAGTGTGTTAGGCAGTTGGTAAGACACTCGCGAAGGAATCGCTTTAAAACTCGTAAAGGTTAAATTATTAAAAATGGTGGAGCCGAGGGTACCCGAGTGACTTAAGCAAATCAGTGAGCGCAAATCAAGCGTTAGAGTCTAAGTTAGTTAAAGTATAGATTTACAAGTGATTTTGGTTTAATTCCAACTTACTTGTTGTTTATAGGTTACCAGACTCGTCCCGAGCCATTCGTAACCCCAGTCGCTCAGGCAAGTTTTCTACCCGTTATACTGTTGTTGTGATGTAAATATATGTATATGCATTATCTTGTGATATTGCATGATTGTTATTAGCAAATTTTGCGATATATTGGAGCATGCTAATATGGTATATATGCATGTCTGTTTCGTAATCTGGTTATCTATCTGTTGATTTCAATGCTTATAGTTGCATAATACCTGTGCTAGAAATAAGCAAGTAGTTGCGTATACCCTTAGTATAGGGGATAAAAGGTGAACATATTTCTAAACCGGGAGTCGATGTTCCCGAGTATATTATATATATATATATATATATATATTTATTTATATATATATGGATATAGTTTTTAAAACTATTAATCGAATAAGGTTTATTCGACAACTTTAACTTTATTTTATTATTGAATATTATTTCGAATATTATTCGAAGGCGTATGACTCCTTTACATTATTTATTGGATATTACTTGGACATTCATTTGAGGATGTATGACTCCTTTATTTTATTTAATGAATATTATTTATAATATTCATTCGAGGTATTATGACTCAGCTTATTTTATTTATTGAATATTATTTGAATATTCATTTGAGGATCTATGACTCCGATTATTTGCTGAGATATATTCTTTATTTTATTAAAGAATAAGGTGTCGATAATCAAACTTATTTTTGATTATTCAAATAAAGATATTACTTTCGTATAAGTATATCTTTGATTATTTGCTATTCATTTCAAGTATAAGTTTTAATACTTCTACTTCAATTATTTTATAAAGATTATTTTTTTATGGGAATATTATTTAAGTAATAATATTCAGACATTTTCTAAATATTCTGGGGACTGATTTACTTCATTAAATCAGCTTTACTCCAAACACTCTATAAAGTGTTTTCGAGTCTTCAAAATGATTTTTAAAAGTTAGAGCGGATCCCAAAACTCATTTTTATATTTAAGATCTTCCTTTTTAAGGGGATTTAAATACTCGCTCAAAACCTGAGGGATCCGGCTCTGTGGTGTGTTTTATATTCGCAACAAGGTTGCTATTTTCATAAATGAATTGATTACTTACCCAACACTCGGGAAGTAAAATTCTTGGAACAAGTTAATCCATTAACAGGCATCGCCTGGGAAATATCGGTGAGTTCTCATTTCCAAATAGATACGACTTCTTGGTGGAGTCGTATCAACAAGTTTCTACTTGGGGAAAGTGGGGACAAGCTTTACGTTTCAGAGTCATGGATTTCATCTGAACTAGGAGTGGCGTAAGTGGCCGAGTAGCACCGGCCCAGCCTTATTATATTGGCCTAAATGGCCTGGAAGTTCCGCTAAGGCGGTCCATTCCTTAGGAGTTCAGTGTTCGGTTGACAAGTAAATCCGACAGGTTCTCCTCTACATGTAGAAAATGGTGGGGTTGTACTACTACGACTGATCATCGTAAGTGGTCTTCCTGGCGCGGCAAACTCCCGTAATGAGTTCATCATCCAATTGGATAATTTCTGCAACACTACCCAGAGCACTTCGATAGAAAGGCTACGGTTGGGCGATTGTTGAGTGTTGGCAGGGTCAAGTTTTCAAAATGATGTTTACATCAAATGAAGTATCTCATAACTTCATTTTATTTTGATGATATTTTAAAGGTTGAATCTATTCAAATCTTGTCTTGTAGTCTCATCTATGTGATGAACTTTTGAAACTGGTTATAACTTGAACGGTGGTAGTTCAAGTAGTATTGGGAAAGATATAAGTATATTGGGGTATTTGGTAACCTCATCTTTTAAACTTATATCTAGTTAATAATTGTCTTATGAATGACAAAGATTTTCAGAAAAACGTTGAGACAAGGTTAGATGTATGAGATCACCTTGCAACGATATTTTTTTATATATACAGTTATACACTGGGATTTTGTGTATATTATGCATGGAAAAGGACTTCCAATATTTTGAAAAGTATATATGTATATATACTGAATATTTTGCGACTTCATCGCATTAAGATATCAACTTGGTTCATTTCTTTTGACCAAGACTTTCATGAGTATTATGAGTAGGCTCATATATTGTAAATCATTATACATATTATTTTGGTGGGCTTGCTGCTCACCCTTGCTTTATTTCTTCATCACACAACAACAGTTAGGAAAGATGGCCAGACTCCAGCAGACCCAGCGCAAGCGCGTGGGAAGCGTCCTGTGTCTTCCCGTTGATGTTGTAGCTGCTATAGCTGCCGAGGTAGATCTATTGTAGATCAGACCATCTACTTTTGAGAATCAATTATGTATAATTATAACTTGTGGCAGATAATGGCAATTAACTGTAAATTTATCAAGTAATCATTTTGGGTTGTAATAACTTTTAAATTGTGGATTCAAAGACTTGTACTTATTTAAATTTCATCTCTGAGACTATAACGGGTTGTGGTGTGTGTTAGTGTGGGGTCACATCATAAGGTTATTTATTAATTAAGTGAAGTGATATTGTGGAAAGAAAGACCGTGACGACCCGGATCCCCGACCCCGGATCTGGGGGTGTTACAACGAACGCGTTAGAATCGGAATACCCCTGCACTGATACTACTTCATTTCTAGCGGCTTCCATCTTTGAAAGCTCGATCCTTCATATAGAAGTAAAAGAATTTATTGAGAGATCACTATGATCATGAACACTTGTTTTATTGCATAGTTAGTACAGAAGGTGGCTAGCCTTTAGTACTTGACAAGCAATTAAACAATGTGTGGTATCCTACTAGGCTTCTATCACACAGATAGATAGTCATTCGGTAATACCTCCCCTTCTGGAAGGGTTGTTCTTCTCAGCTTATACAAAATGAAAAGAAGAGAAAAGAACGAACTGAAGAGAATTGTATATATGTAAAAAAAATATTGCCATAAAATATCTGGCTTGGAATCTACCTCTGAACTATAGAGGTTTGTCATAGGAGAATAAAACATATACGTATTTATATCAACATCAAGTGTTATCGTATCGTATTTCACATGCCTAAATATTTTTGCTATTCCGTCCATCATTCTATGGACCCATGCTCTTCCTCGAGCTTATACACAGTCACCTTTGAAACTCCCTCGATATCGAAAATCGAATCTGGGATCTCATTCTAGACATCATCATTACTAGAATTCTATGCTTGCACCGCAACCTTCCTCATATAGTAACACGACTCCCTATTGATAAGAAGGAATGGATACTCAATAGGTAAATAATCGACCTAGTTTTTCTATCAAAGATAACTTATACGTCAACACGACCCGATTAGTGGTACTTAATCTCAACCTCCATTCCAATACATCTCTCACGGTTATAATCAACTCATTACTCGCAGAATTATTGCTGCATTACTATGGTCCACTACTGACCTACTATCGTCATTCACGTTCCATGAAATCTTAATATCTAACCATACGGAGTCCATACATGTCGTATCAAATCCTTCTAAGGAGGTAACATAATCACCATTCATGATTCATGAAGAACACTCCTGATCCTGACATACATACATG
The DNA here is from genome assembly GCF_009905375.1 of Apium graveolens. Taxonomy (NCBI): domain Eukaryota; kingdom Viridiplantae; phylum Streptophyta; class Magnoliopsida; order Apiales; family Apiaceae; genus Apium; species Apium graveolens. Next base: position 141,705,006 of record NC_133650.1, read on the forward strand.
ACATGAAGCAGATAAAATTGCAGAAGAGTTTCAGTCAAAGCAATGATAGCAGGTTAATACCATTTTTAATCGTACGCCTTAAATAGAAGACTTAACTCAATGGTTCGTCTAGTCCTTTTTGAAACATGGTCCTGGCTTATCTCAAGATAGTATCTTCTGAGATAGATAGCCCGCTAATGGCGATTACACGAATTAAACCTTTACCCAACTACTAATACGGTTGAGTATTGCACAGTCATCAGAAGGAATGTCAATCTTCCGAACCGTAATACAACCTTCCCGGCTTCAACCATCATCACTGTATTCCTCTCGCACGAGCGCCTATAATTATCCTCTTACATTTAAAGTGTCGGCCACCTCTTTGGCCTTTCCTGATGGTAAAATTTCCTTAAAGTCAATGTCATTTTAACCACCTCCAAATAAATTTTCTACCTTATTTCAATCACTGCTTTTGTGAAGATGTTTTCCTTAAAATCTGATGAGTAAAAAAAATATCACCATTTTTCCATAAGTTATTGCCTCAGTCTTTAGAGGTTAATCACTGTCACGACGGACTCTCAATCATACTTAGTACATCTTTTATCTTAGGTCCTAATTGTCCTAAACAATTTCGACCTTTACTGGTTTGATCCATACTTTCTCGTGGTTTAACACGTGCCCCACTTGGCATCATTATAATTACGTCATATCTCCTTTATCAACATTTCTATTCTTGAGAATTTTGAATATTACCTTTCTCCTTGTAAAACCTCTAAGGTTATCCTTGATTCGTTCCTCCTGTATTCCCTAGATACAGGGCATATCAAAATACCCTTTACTAATACTAGAACCATTATCTATATGTTTCTAAACAATTTTCTCCACTGATACTTAAAGGTCATCATTACCTTAATATTTTCCAATTCATACTGTCAAAACTCATATTATCCCTATTAAGGGTGAAATGCCAACCTTCATGCATTCCCCTATGGTTCATCTCAAGTTATCGAAGTTATATCCTTAATCCCACCTTTAAAAAGGTACTTGCATCCTTCCATGGATAAATCAAGTCATATATCCTTGATAGATTATCTTATTCATCATTCCCACCTCGATAGTCTATACCTAATTTCATAATAGCATCCTTATTCAAATTGAGGTCAATCCATATGGCCTCCAAAAGATAACAATGGTCATCCGCTTTTCTTGCCTAATTTGGTAACAATAACAAGGATGTTCTGGAAGATATTGGTCGTGTTCAACGGGAACTTCTTCTTAATAATTCCTTATTTACTTTTGTTATTTATTTCAACAGTCATCTCAATGTTGGGATATCTTTCATACCTGGCGTCTCCCTTTCTGGGTATCAAGCCACCGGTCTTACACTTCACATTCTTGAAGGTCACTTCCTTCATCCAATTTTCCTAATTTCTTACTTCCTTGTCTCCTCAGTCTATCCGCGTCTCATTATTTATCCTTCGAATTATCTCAAGGTTTCCTCGAATCCTCCCAACTTACAGGGGATAAAATATATGTATCTCTTGTGCCTTCAACCATCAATTTTAACTCATGGTGAATCACCCTCATCCTGACGATTACATACTTTTCTATTTCTATTGCTACGAGTCTTTAGGGTTTCCTCATACCCAATTCCTTTATCAATCCTCAAACTCTATTGCCTTTATATTTCTTTCCACTTCAGTTTCTTTTTATTTTCCTTTCTCTTATCATTATTTCATGAACCAACACAACATAAGCATTGATTTCAACATCCCGTCATTCTGGATTCGTGTCCTCAGAACGAATCTTGATAACTTTTACAGCTTAGATTCATAATTCATCATACTCGTCTGCCTTTGTTCTGGCTTTAAAGCTTTTACACTATCTCCATAACCTTGGGAAGTACTTTCCTGAAAATAATTGACTGAACTTTAATCAGTTTATTCTAATCTCTGGCTCCGTGCCTTTCTTGGTCTTTCACCAGTGGTGGCCCTTCTCTTAGGAGGGTAAGTGACAAAAATAGTCTTTTGTGATTCGTCCATCATTTAGAATCTCAAATGATTCCTATATTTCCTTTAGCCAGGCTCTTGCCTCGACTGGGTCAGCTTGTTCCTTGGAACTCTAAGGGCTTAGCGACTTAAAGGTCCTGAAAGAATTTCTCACCGCATTGTTTCCTCAGGGTGGTGGTTGAGGATAATAGTCTAATTTTTGTCTAGAAAGGTCCATAAATTTTCGTATAGGAGTACCGTCTCGGGTCTCCTTTCCTTACTCGACTTCTATTTCCTTAGTTTGAACATTCCCTCCTCCTCCCCATAATCGGGGTCCTCCTACATATTTTAAATCCTCATTTTCCACTTCATCATGTTATGGGTTCCTTCTATCTTGATGGCGACCTCCCTGACTATCACGTTCAGGGTTTGCTCTAAATCTTATTCCTCAAACTAGCTTTCATCTAAGATCTCATCTTTAAGCTCTTGAACATTTGGAACCCAAATTCTGTAGGAATACCTCATTATTCCCTTATCATCTTTCTCGGTATTAATCTTTTATCTATTTGTTGGCTCTCTGCCTTCATTCGTCACTTTTTCTGGCACCATCTGTTCTTTTCCAATAATTCGGGCTGTATTGCAATCTCAAACAGCTTTTCGGTACCGGCTTCGGTTACCTTCACTTCTATTTCCATTTTCTCAAAATCTCTTATAAACTCTCCCAAAGACATTATTATCTTGAGTCTCTCTTTTATACTAAGGGCATTAGCCACCATTTTGGCTTTCCCTGGATGATAAAGAATCTCATAATCGTAGTCCTTGATTAGTTCTAACCATCTCCTCTGGCGCATGTTGAGCTCTTTCTACGTGAAAATGCACTAGAGCACTTATGGCTTGTGTAAATCTCGCACTTCTCTCCATACAAGTAGTGCCTCCAATATTTAGGGCAAAACTATTGCCACGAGTCCAAGCTCCTGGGTGGGGGTATCGAATTTTATATTCCCTTAGTTGTCTTGACGCGTACGCGATTACCTTGTTGTTCTGTATAAGAGCACCCTAATTCCTTATGCGAAGCGTAAATACAAATCACAAAATCTCCTTTTTCCATCCGGCAATGCCAACATAGGGGCCGTCACCAACCTTTGCTTCAGTTCTTAAAAGCTATTCTCGCATTTCTCTGTCTACTCGAACTTCTCAGTCTTACGAGTAAGCCACGTTAAAGGGGGCTACTATCTTTACAAACTTGAATGAACCTCTGGTAGTGATCGACCAATCCTACCTCTGGTAGTCGACCTAACCATGGTCATCAATTCATCAGTGGTCCTTTATTCATTCTTGTCAGGATCCTCCATGGGATCCTCCTCAGCAACTGTCCCTTCTAGGACAACATCCTCAATATGAACATCATCCGATCCCGTGTTAGGACGCTCTATCGGATCCATAATCTGATCTCCAATAAGTAATAAAACATCATCGCGTTGTTGCTCCTCAACCTCAGGGTTCGGAGTCCCGCTACCATATACGATAACGAACTATGCTTCTATCACGATATTTATAAGGGTTACCATAAGGGTTTTAACTGTCAGTACTACGTTAGGTAGTCCGACTATGAACTTGGCAAGAGTTCTTATTATCTTAGTGAACTTATTATCTTAACGTCGCATCATCTCTTAGGTTTATAACGCTTAGCTCTGATACCACTTCTGTAACACCCCCAAATCCGGGGTCGGGGATCCGGGTTGTCACGAGTTCCATTTCCCTTAATAACACCCAATCTTAATAATTAATCAACTACTCTGTACTGTGACCCCACAATAAACACACACACCACACGTTATAGTCTCAGAGATGAACATCCAAAAAAATAATCACAAGTCATTTTATTCCACAATTGTCTGCCAATACACCTTAAAAGGTTTTCTGAATAAATTTACATTTTCTTTGCCATTATTACAATTCATAAATATACATAATCTGATACATCAAAAGTTGAAAGCCTAGCCTATTGGTAGTTCCTACCTCAGCTACAGCGACATCAACGCCTATAGGAAACTGCGGAACGTTTCCTATCCGCTCGCGAATTGGGAGCTTGGTCCTGTTCATCTTTTCTATCTGTTGTTGTGTGATGAAAGAAGAAAGCAAGGGTGAGCAGCAAGCCCACCAAAATAATATGTATAATGATTAACAATATATGAGCCTTCTCATAGTACTCATGAAAGTCTTGGTCAAAAGAAATGAACCAAGTTTGATATCTTAATGCGATGAAGTCGCAAAATATTCAGTATATATACATATATACTTTTCAAAATCTTGGAAGTCCTCTTCCATGTATAATATACACAAAGTTCCAGTGTATAACTGTATAAAAATACCGTTGCAAGGTGATCTCATATATCTAACCTTGTCTCAACGTTTTTCTGAAAATCTTTGTCATGCATAAGATAATCATTTACTAGATATAAGTTTAAAAGATGAAGTTACAAGATACTCCAATATACTTATATCTTTTCCAAATACTACTTGAACTACCACCGTTCAAGTTATAATTAGTTCAAAAGTTCATCACATAGATGAGACTACAAGATAATACTTGAATAGATTCAATCTTTGAAATATTATTGAATGAAATGAAGTTACGAGATACTTCATTAAGTCCTGATATATATATACACCTATATATATCTCTCATACATTTCCTGAAAACCTCTGTCATATAAAGTATGAACAGGGTTGCAATATCCAATGAATTTGGAAAGAAAAGAAATTTTGGCATAAACCTGATATCTTGCTGATCAGGCAAAGATACCAATAAGTAACCTTTTCTACTAGTATATGGATGAATCCCCCACCGGTCATCACCCTGGCCACATAAGGACCTTGTGGTGGACCGCCACCCGGCCTCTTACGCGTTGATGAACTGCCACCCAGCCACTTACACTTTGATAGACCGTACCCCGGCCTGTCGCTTATGCCGACTCAATTAGATGGGCTTACTTCCCGAACGTTGGGTAAGTAATCAATTCATTTGTTTTCTCAAAACAGCAACCACATTGCGAATGTAAAATGCACCACAGAGCTGGATCCCCCAGGTTTTGAGCGAGTATTTAAATCCCCTTCGAAAGGAAGATCTTAAATATAAAAAAACAGTTTTGGGGTCCACTCTAACTTTAAAAATCATTTTGAAGACTCGAAAACATTTTTAAGAATGTTTAGAGTACTGCTGATTTATTAAAATAAATCAATCCCGATATATTAGAAAATATCTGAATATTATTATTTAAATAATATTCTCATAAAGATAATCCTTATAAAAATAATCGAAGTAGAAGTTTTAAAACTTATACTTGAAATGGATATTAAATAACCAAAGATATACTTATATGAAAGTACTATCTTTATTTGAATAATCGAAAATAAGTTTGATTATCGAAACATTATTCTTTAATAAAATAAAGAATATTATTAAATAATAAGCGTAGTCATAATACCTCAAATGAATATTATAAATAATATTCATTAAATAAAATAAACGGAGTCATACATCCTCCAATGAATATCCAATTAATAATCATTAAATATAATAAACAGAGTCATAAGTCCTCGAATGAATATTCAAATAATATTAATTAAATAAAATAAAGGAGTCATAAGTCCTCGGATGAATATTCGAAATAATATTCAATAATGAAATAAAGTTATCGAATATACCTTATTCGATTAATAGTTTGGAAAACTATAAACATATACATCACAACAAAAGTATAACGGGTAGAAAACTTGTCTGAGTGCTCCCGGATAGACTTAAGCTTAGAGTGGGTCCCGATAACCTATGAACAACAACATAAGTCGGAATTAGACCCTGGTCACTTAAGAAACTAGACTTTAACCATTTAGAGTCCTAATGTTCGCTTTCGCGCTTAACGATTTGCGTTAATCGCTCGCGTACCCTCGGCTCCACAAATTTTAATAAATTAACCGTTACGAATTTTAAGGTGACTCTTTCGCGAGTACTTTACTAACTTCCTAATCCACCTTACATAATTGTTTCATACTTCAATTAGTCCTTTAAGGTCTTTACCTATGTTTCAAAGTAAGGCGAGGGGTAAGGGTTCGTTCGCGAAACGTCGTTACTTAAAACGGCCGTTTCTCCTAAACCGTTCATCGGAATCAAACGAACTACATATCAAAACGAAGCTCGTAACATGAACTATCTAAACATGGCAATGGTCATAATCTAGCAGGGAGTTCTCGGGTCCAAATGTTATGAACAAAAGCAGTCTAAAGTAAATCAGACATTACGACGGCTATGTTTACGCGATTTCCCAAATTTAAACCAACTCAAAACAACCACAATTCAACCCCAATTCACAACCCAATCCAAAATCCATCCAAAATACATTACGACAGCCCCAAACCAACTCATTATAATCCATTTACTTACTCCTAAAACTTGAATTTAAACTATACTACATTCTTTAACCAAATCTTAAGATTTCAACAAATCAATCACCACCATTCCAACCCAAACTCTTAAACAAACAAGTTTCATGCTTCACATATACTATACTACTCATAACCATTCCTAAATACTCAAAACTAAAGCTAGGGTTTGGAGTTTATACCTTCCTTGAACCTTTTAATCCATGAAAGATCCTTGGAATGCCCATGGAAGCCTTGATCTATGCTTAAGCTACCTTGTCCTTACAAATAAAATCAAGAATCAAAAATTTGTTCTTGAAAGTTACTATTCACCCTAAACTTTTAGGAATTGATTAACTAGGTAAACCTTGGATTCTTGGATCCAAACTTATAGCATAACTAAGTTATGAATTATGGAAGCTAAAGAAACAAACCTTATAATTTTTGAAGGTGTGTAGCTTGAGTTTTTGAAAAACCCCTCCTTGTTTTTCTTTCAAAAGCCGAGAGCAAGTTGATGAAGATGAAAAAAAATTTGTGTTTTGCTTTGATTTATTTTGGTTGGTTGTTTTTAGCTTGCTTTTGGTTAATTACCTTTTTAACCATCAACTTTGTGTGGTTCTAAATCAACCACACCTCCTTCCCCCTCATGTTATGCTTATGTCACATTTGTTATGTCATCATCCCTTACTTGCCCTCTTCTCATTGGTTGGGTGACATCATCCCCTCTAATCTCTTTGATTACCTTCCTAATTGTTTGCCTAATGACCGCTGATCTGTTATACGGTTCGCTTAACTTTTGTTTTCGTTTATCGTTTGAGGGATCATACCCGGGATCTTATTACTTGGGTTTCCTTAACCTTTCTCAATACATTATATTCCTTTTATGATCCTCTCTTATAATCCTTTAATTTAAATCCTTTTTATCCTGTTACCTTATACTCAATTCTTTCCGTATCTAGTGGATTTCCGGGAAAAATCAAAGTGTTCGGAATTGGATTCTGACGATCTTTACATACACTTATATACCACATAGAGTACTAATAATATCCCAGAAGACCAATAACAGAACCCCTACATAGTGTGGCATGAAAAGTTTTCTCATTCAGCAAAACACTATTCATAAGGGTTTCAAAAATTTCCAAAAAAATTGGGGGTTATTACACCTAACATCAATGTGCTTTGTTGTAGAATGATTAACTGGATTAGCTACTATAGATATGGCACTAGTATTGTCACACATAATAGGAATTTTGTGTAACACTAGACCATAGTCCATTAGCTGATTTCTAATGCAAAGCACCTGAGCACAACAACTTCCAGCAGCTATATATTCAGCCTCAGCTGTGGAAGTTGACACGGATTGTTATTTCTTACTATGCCAGGATACAAGTCTTTGACCAAGAAATTGACAGCTTCCACTAGTCCTTTTCCTATCAACCCTACATCCAGTAAAATCTGCATCTGTGTATCCAACAACTTCAAAACCAGTTCCCTTAAGATACCATAATCCCACGTTTGGAGTTCCCTTTAAGTATCTGAAAATCCTTTTCATAGCCATCAAATGTGATTCCTTTGGATTGGCTTGAAATCTAGCACATAGACAAGTAGCAAACATGATGTCTGGTCTACTTGCAGTCAAATAAAGCAATGATCCAATCATCGCTTTGTAGCTTAAAATATCCACACTCTTGCCTTTCTTGTCTTCATCCAACTTGGTTGCAGTAGACATTGGTGTAGATGCAGGTGAGCTATCCACCATACCAAATTTCTTCACTAAGTCATTCACATATTTGGTTTGGCTGTTGAAAATACCATCACTTCTTTGACTAACTTGAAGGCCAAGAAAGTAACTCAATTTTCCCATCATGCTCATTTCATACTCACTCTATATTAGCCTAGAGAATCTTTGACAAAGCTTTTCATTTGTAGATCCAAAGATGATATCATCCACATAGATTTGAACTAGGATCATATCTTCACCATGCTTCTTGTAGAAGAGAGTCTTATCAATAGTACCTCTGGTAAAACCATGTTTGAGTAGAAATTCTGACAGTGTGTCATACCAGGCTCTAGGTGCCTGTTTCAATCCATATAGAGCCTTGAGTAATATGTAAACAAAGTTAGGAAATTCTGGATCTTCAAAGCCAGGTGGTTGTTGCACATAAACTTCTTCTTCTAGTTCACCATTAAGAAAAGCACTCTTGATATCTATTTGGTACACCTTGAAATTTGAGTGTGCAGCAAATGCCTGAAAAATTCTTATTGCTTCTAGTCTTGCAACAGGAGCAAAAGTCTCATCATAGTCAATTCCCTCTTCTTGTGAGTAGCCTTTAGCAACCAGCCTTGCTTTGTTTCTAGTAACAATTCCATTTTCATCCATTTTGTTCCTTTACACCCACTTAGTTCCAATTATGCTTCTGTTCTTTGGTGCAGAGACTAATTTCCAAACTTTGTTTCTCTCAAACTGATTCAGCTCCTCCTGCATAGCACATATCCAATCAGGATCCCATAGGGCTTCTTCAGTTTTCTTGGGCTCTACTTGAGATAGAAAACATGCATGTAGGCATTCATTAGCAGTTGCACTTCTAGTTCTCACACCAGCTGAGGGATCACTAATAATAACTTACTCTTATCCCACTTTCTAGTGTGTGTCTGTTGACTAGTGCCTTCATCATTTTCTTCAGTATTACCATGACTGTCATTTCCATTCTTTCCTTCTCCCCTGAGTTTGTGCCATCAAATTCAGGTGTCTGAAGAGAGCTTTCATTCCCATGATTTTGTTTAGAGGTCTCTTCATTTGTCATTTGTTGTGCCACAACTTCATCTTCCTCATCAGAATCACTATCAATGGTTAGATTCTCAAATGCAAGGGCTTCAGCATCATTTACATCAAGGCATTCCAAGTTTGGACACTTGTCATCATCAAAAGTCAGATCTGTGCTTTCCATAATTTTCTTTTGATGAATCACATAAACTTTGTAGGTTGTTCTTTCCAATGAATATCCCAGAAAAATTGCTTCAAAAACTTTAGAGTCAAATTTTCCCACATATTTAGAGTTGTCTTTTAGAATATAACACTTGCTTCCAAACACATGTAGATGCTTCACTGTAGGCTTCATGTTAGACATGATTGAGTAAGGTGATTTGCCATGAACTTTGTTGATGAGATATATGTTTTGAGTGTAGCATGCAGTATTAACAGCCTCTTCCCAAAAACTAGTTGGAAACTGAGCATCTTGTAGCAAGGTTCTAGCAGCTTCAACCAATGTTCTATTTTTCCTCTCAACTACTCCATTCTGTTGAGGTGTTCTAGCTGCTGAAAATTCTTGAACAATGCCTTTGCTTTTGCAGAATTCACTTAATGTTGAGTTTCTGAATTCTGTTACATTATCACTCCTCAATCTTTTCACACTAACTTTTCCTTCAGCTTGCTTCTCAATTTTCTTGATGTGCTCAATTATAATGTTTGGAGTTTCATCTTTAGAGTACATGAACTCAACCCAAGTGTATCTTGAATAATCATCAACCATGACAAGGGCATATTTGTTCCTTGAAATGGACAAGACATTTACTGGCCCAAACAAGTCCATGTGAATAAGTTGCAGAGGTGCACTTATAAAATTCACAGATTTTGACTTGTGACTTGATCTTTTCATTTTTCCTTTCTGACAAGTTTCACAAACTTCCAGTTGAGCATATTCCAGACTGGGCATGTCTCTCACAAGCTCCTTCTTGACTAAGGTGTTGATTGCTTTGAAATTCAAGTGAGATAGCTTCTTATGCCACAATTTGCTTTGCTCTTCTGATGCCTTGGTGTAGAAACAACACACTCCATCCTTATTTGTTGAGTCTAAGTCTGCAACAAACAAGCTTCCCTTTCTTACTCCTTTAAGAGCAATTTCACCAGTCTTTTTGCTAATAAAAGCACAATCTTCTTTGTTGAAAACAACTTGAAAACCTCTGTCTGGAAATTGACTAACACTTAGAGGATTTACTTCTAATCCAACAACTAGTGCTACATCTTCAATGACAACATTTCCAGAAACAATCTTGCCATATCCCATTGTGAATCCTTTGTTGTTGTCTCCAAAGGTCACCAAAGGGCCAACCATCTCCTCAAATTGTGATAGCAGGGCCATATCACCTGTCATATGCCTGGAACATCCACTATCAATGATCCATATGACCTTCTTTCCTTTTCCCTGCACACAATGAGGATTAAGTGTGTTTAGCTACCCAAGCTGTGTTGGGCACTTTCTTCTTATTAACTAATTTTGCAGAAGTAGAATGAGAATTTTCAGATAAAATGGAATTCATAGACTGTTGAGCATTTTCCCTTTTAGATATAGAACCAACTTTTGATTCTATGAGATCAGTTCTCAATTTGTGGCAACTCTTCATCACTTTCATGTTGCAGGGAATCCAGTCAAACTTGTCACATAATGAATAGGGATCATTAGCCTTAGCTTCATTGTACTTGCAGACTCCTTCAGGTGGATTTCTAACAATCTTTTTACAAAGGCGAGTTAGGTGATTCATTGATCCACAATTCTCACACCTTTTTCTAGGAGCATCTGTAACATAAGCAAAATTATTGCTTTTGTTTATCCCAATCTTTCCATTTCTATTCTTCTTTTTCTTTTTGACCTTTTCAGCTTTAATCTCCTTCACAGGCTCCTTAGTTTCTTGATTGGCTTTTAGTGTTTCAACAGAGATGGAAGACTAAGTTGTCTCATCATTTTTCTTTTCCTTGTCCTCATCAACTATCTCCTGTTTGATGATCAACTCTTCTTCACTGAAGTTCACCTCACATACCTTGAACAAAGGTGATTCAACTTTTTTCAAAATAATTGGAACATTCTCAGTTTCAGTTAATTTTCCTTTGTCACTGACAGACTTCTTTTTGTTGTTCAAACCCTCATAATCAATACCAATGGCAATGTTTGCACATGGCTTGTTCTTTTCATGATATTGGCCAATCAACTCAGAAGCATTTTTGAAGGATTTCAGATTCACTTCATTCTTCTCCAGCCTTTCTCTCAATACTGCTTCAATTTCACTTGCACACTTTAATTTATTCTTTAAGTATGCATTTTCTTGATTAGCAGCATCAAGCTCAACCAGCAACAATTCAGTCTCTTATTTTTCACTCTCAAGTTTTTCATTGATCTTTTTCAATCTGCTAACTTCCTCATTTGCAGCAACCATGCTTGTATGAATGTGGAACATTTCTGTGCTCATCTTTTCAATAGTTTCCTTATATTGACTCACATTTAAATCAATTATGGTAAGAGTTGGTACCTGTGATTTAGATGATGAATAATCTCCTTGCTCCAAGGCCATGAGTGCATAGTTTCCAACTTCTTCATCTTCATCATTATCTGAATCATCCCAGCTTTTGCCCTCAGTAATATAAACTTTCCCTTGTTGCTTCTTTAGAAGAGCATCATACTTTGCTTCCAATTCAAGATAGGTTTTGTCTTTCTTTGCCTTCTTGGGTTTCCTACATTCTGTAGCAAAATGGCCCAACTCATTACAGTTAAAGCACCTTATGTTTGATCTATCAACAGATCCAGTTTTGTAGCCAGTTTTGCTATCAGGAGTGTACTTCCCTTTTCCTTTCCAGCTGCTGTCTTTGTTGAAGGACTGTCCTTTGCTCTAGAAAAATCTTGGTTTCTTCACTCTAATTTTAGAGAATTTTCTAGCCAAGTAAGCCATTGATTTGTCTAGCTCATCAATCTCATCAAGAGTGTAGAACTCATCTTCTTCATCCAATTCCAGTATGACTTGCTCTTTAGTGTCATTGAGTCTTTTCTAACTTGTAGAAATTACTGGAGTTTGGGATCTTTGCTCATCATTAGAGGTCTGGCCATCATTCACAATCAGTGCACTTGAGCCATCCATTACATATCCTTGACCAGCCCTTAATGATTTCTTTTGAATCATTTCAAGTTCATAAGTTTTCATAACCCCATAGAGCACTTCCAGTGTGATTCTACTGAAATCCCTTCCTTCTCTGATTGTAGAGATCTTTTGTTCCAAATGATCAGGGAGAGTAAGCAAGAACTTCAAATTAACTTCTTCAACATCATAAAATTTATCATGAAGCTGCAAGTCATTGATCAGCTTATTAAACCTTTCAAACACATCAGTAATACCATCCTTTGGTTTAGCCATAAAACCCTCATACTGAGTAATCAATATCCTTCTTTGATTTGACCTAACCTCCTCAGTTCCTTTACAGAGTATCTCAATCTTTTCCCAGATCTGTTTAGCAGTGTCACAGTTGACAATGTTATTATACATTACATTGTCAAGTGACTCAATTAGTATCAGTTGCAAAGCACTGTCTAGGGAAACTTTCTCTCTTTCAGTTTCAGTTACTCAGAGGCATCCTTGGGAGCATAATGAGCTGGAATAACCATGTCTCCATCTGTGGTTTCCTCAACTCTAACCATAGGAGTGAATGGCCCATTCTTTAGGATCTTTACCATTAATCTTGCACATCTCTCAAGCTGCTTTTTGTAGACTTGTCAATCCAACTGTGTGAATTGTTTGTTGATTTGCAACCTTGGATATTGAACTGTTCTGCAATTCTGTACTTAGAGAAATTTCTTCACTTTGAGATCTCCAATTAAGCTGTAGAGAACTCGACATCTCGATAGGCATGTTGGCTTGTCGATATCTCTGAAACTTCATTGTTGACTTGACTTATCGACAACTCTGAGTTTTCTAGTGAATTTTGGTTTATCGATAACTCGGAGTTCTCTAATGGACTTTGGCTTATCGATAACTCAGAGTTTTCTAATGAATGTATACTTGTCGATATCTCTGAGTTCTCGAATGGGTATCTGACTTATTGATATCTCCAATAGCATTTCCTGAGTTCTCGATAGACAATTCCTGAGTTCTCGATAGGTCTTTCTGAGTTCTCGAGTGACTCTCTATAACACTAATTCTCTGACTTATAGAGATTTTGACTTAGAATGTTTTTCACCAAACAAAATTATTCAACTCCAAGCTTCTTCATAATTCTTCTGAGGCATGACCTTCTTGATTTTCTTACAGATAGAATTCTTAGGCTTGACACTGTTTAGGGAAAAATGCTCCAGTCTGCTCCATTTACATTTTACAGACATTAAGTGTTACAAGTATAAATTACAGATTAAGGTTACAATACAACTAATCTTAGGGTTGTCAATATGACTTAGTCTTGTTATGATACAGGCATGTCTTACACAACAAAAAGGATCGACATACAAAGTGAAGATCATTAGAAGTGATAATGGAACATAATTCAAGAATAGTTCTATGGAAGAGTTCTGTAAGTACAAGGGGATAAAAAAAGAATTTTCTGCCCCTATAAATCCACAATAAAATGGAGTTGTTTAAAGAAAGAAAATAACTATCATAGAAGCTGTAAGAATAGGCTAGAGGAAGCAAAACTGCCTACCTACTTCTGAGCTGAGGCTGTGCAAACTGCTTATTTCACACAAAATGTAACATTGATCAACAAGCATGGTAAAACAACATTTGAGATGGTAAAGGGAAAGAAGCCAAATTTGAAATACTTTCATATTTTTCGTTGTAAGTGTTTTGTTCTCAAAACTCATCTAGAACAGCTAACCAAATTTGATCTTAAAGTTGATGAAGGTATCTTTGTGGGATATCCACTTTCTACAAAAGCTTTCAGAGTTTATGATCTGAGAACAAGGATAGTCATGGAGTCTATCCATGTATCTTTCGATGACAAGAAAATCACAAGTCTAGAAGATGCAGATGACCATGATGAGTTGAGATTTAAAAATGAAGTACCATATGCTGCATAGTTAAATCCTGGTATACTGACAAATCCCGATTCAGTAAATCCTGATATCACTCAAAACTCTGATGATCCAAATGACAGTGGAAATTCTGTAAATACTGAAGTATATATTGAAGGGGAGCAACATAATATACATTAAGAGTCTTCTATAAGTGATTCAACTCAAGGAACATCAGTAAATAATTCATCAGACTCAAATTCCTCAAATTCTGATGGATCAAATACTGATAGCACAGGAAATACTGATTCAGGGGGAGCATCAGGAGGTGACAGTGGTACTAGTCAAAGAGATTCAAGAGAGTTCATGGATCAAGGGGGAGGTTCTACTTCTAGGAGTCCACTCCCATCTGCAAGATATTGGTCTAAGTCACACACAACTGACTTAATCATTGGAAATCCTGATAGTGGTGTAAAGACCAGAAAAGTCACTCAAAATGAATGTCTCTATCATTCTTTTCTACCTCAAACTGAACAAAAAAAAGTGGAAGAATCTCTTCAGGATGCTCACTGGCTTACAACAATACAAGAGGAGCTCAATGAATTTGAAAGGAACAAAGTCTGGACCCTTTTGACCAAGACCAAAGAATAGATTAGCTGTTGGTACAAAGTGGGTGTTCAAAAACAAAACTGATAGTGAGGGCATCATTACAAGAAATAAAGCAAGACTGGTTACAAATGGCTACTCTCAGCAAGAGGTATGATTGACTCACTCCTATATTTGACTGCTAGTAGACCTGATATCATGTATGATACTTGTCTTTGTGCAAGGTTCCAAGCTGATCCAAGGGAACCACATCTATTAGCTGTAAAAAGAATTTTTAAGTATCTTAAAGGCACCATGAATCTTCGATTGTGGTATCCAAGAGATTCATATTTTAAGCTAATTGGATACTCAGATGCTGATTTTGCAGGACGTAAAATAGACAGGAAAAACACTTCTAAAAGCTGCCAATTTCTAGGTGGCAAGTTGGTTTCTTGATTTAGCAAGAAACAAAAGTCAATTTCCACATCAACTGAAGAAGCTGAATATATTACTGTAGTAAGCTGTTGTGCTCAAATTCTATGGATGAATAATCATTTACTGGATTATGGGTTAGAGTATTATACTATTCCTATATATTATGATAATCAAAGTGCTATTGCAATGACAGGAAACCCAGTACAACATTCTATGACTAAACACATCAGCATTAGGTACCATTTCATAAGGGAACATGTGGAAGCAGGTACAGTTGAATTGGTCTTTATTCTAACGGAACAACAATTAGCAGATATATTCACCAAGCCTCTTTGTAAAGTTACCTTTACAAGATTGGTGAATGAATTGGGAATGACATCAGGACATTTCTCAAACTTTGATAATTAGGAAAAACTACTGATTATTTGTATAAGTTCTGATATTCGTCAAACTTGTGTTGATTGATAAATCCTGATAGTTGATAATTAAGTACTGATTTTGATCAAACTCTGATTGACCATTATATTCTGATGATAATTTTTGTATTATTCAAATATTACTTTAATCAGTATTTTAATTATAAGTGTGAAGTTTTTTGCAAGTGTGTATTTTTTGCATAATTAAGGATGTTTATTGATAGAGTGAGGATATGAAAAACGTTTGAGTAATCACAAAACATTATTCTAGGGAACTGTGGCTTTCTCAGCTCCAGTGAGATTGGGTTTGCTTTTACAGCTCCACCCACTATCTCAGGTGACCAGGTGTGTTAGTCCCTTAACAATATAGCAAGAATTACAGAAGGGGGTTGAATGGAATTCTTGAACCTTTTTCTTAAAATAAAAATGTTCAAACTCGAATATAAATATAAGTGTATTGATTAGCACAATGCGGAATAAAAACTTAAGTGAACCAAAACACAAGTAATTAAAAACAAGACCCATTAAAAAACTTTCTGGTGGATTTAAACAATTCCACCAGAGATATATATATTATATCGAGAGAACTCTGTGTGCAAGAATGCTCACAGCTGCTTACAAATATGAACTACTGAGAATACAGAGAAATGCTTATAATTCTGTTTACAAATGTTTCTCACTTTTTGTATCTCAGATCTTTTTTTCTATTTGCTATTTTTGGTTTATATAATACCAAGATTACAAAGTCAAAAGAAAGGATCATTATAAAAACTATCGGGTCTAATGCTTTGTTACTTTGTTCTCTATTACCCAGTTAATAGGCTTCCTCATTTCATTTGCATACACTTCGACGCATGTGACTATGCTGTCACTGTCAACTGATATTTGAATTCTTTATCCGTTGAGTACATGATCATCCGTCGACTTTATGATCATCCGTTGATGGCTTCATTGATCATCTGTCGACTGCTATATTGAACATCCGTTGATAGCTATTTGATCATCCGTCGATGGCTTTGTTAATCATCCGTCAGTAGCTATTTTGGCACTTGACTTCAATTCATTTATACAGAATTAGAAGACATCATCTATGTACAATTAATCAACCTATTCTGCATATCTAGTTAAATTCAACATGACTTATATGCTATTACAGAATTTATACAAAGGTGTATGCAGAAATGTGCTACAGACTTATTATTACATAAGCTACTCACTCGATGGATAATAAGTCATCATCTGTCGGGACTATAATGAGTTATCCGTCGGGACTATAATTCTTATCCGTCGAGTGCTACATTATTTCACTAAGTAAAATCTACTTAGGTGTTTTGTTTATGTCATCATCAAGTACACAACATATGCACTACAATCTACCCCAATTTATGTCTACTGGAATTGTAGCCATAAATTAAGAGATACTTGATGATAACAAAACACCCTAAACATACAGCTTTAAAGAAAAGTAGATAATACTGAAAAGTGCTTCAAGTAATCAAAATGTACAAAGTTTAGCTCACAGTCATTTTCAAGATGCTCCTCTAGCTTGAGCAGATTTTTCTAGTTTCTTGAAGGTCTGGATCTTCTTCCAAGCTTTCTATTATTTTCATCAATCTTAGGGCTGTAATTCGAGCCGAGTCGAGCCGAGTTCGAGTTTTTTGCAGTCGAGTTCGAGCTTTTTTTTATCGAGTCGAGTCGAGCCTGAAAATAATCGAGCGTGAATTGTGTGTTCGAGCTCGGCTCGGGTAATACACGAGCCGAGTTCGAGCAGTTCGCGAGTTTTCGAACTTAACGAGTTTTTTAACGAGTTTTCGAGTTAAACGAGTTTTTAACGAGTTTTCGAGTTTATTGAGTTTTTTCACATATTTTCGAGTTATCGAGTTTATCGAGCCTACGAGTTTATCGAGTTTTTAACATGTTTTCGAGTTATCGGGTTCTTATCGAGTTATTCGAGTTTTATTTTTACCTTCGTAAAAATATTTCTTTTTTGAAATTTTGACTTATAATTTAAAAACATTAATTTCACTATTAATAACAATAAATAGATGTTCAAAGTAACATACATATGTTCTGAGGTAAATCAAACAAAATATTCAAATACATGTATAAACTAGAAAATAAATAACAACACTTTTGTTAGTATAATTTTTCAAATCATCTATTTTATTAATTTTATTTAACTCTATCTTCATATTTCTTAAAAATGTACTTATTTTTCTATATTGTATATTGTATATCTTATATATATAATAGGCAAGTGCTCAAATACAAACCAATATTAGAATACAAACTACAAACCAATGAGACCCATATGTTTAATCATTTTCCCCTTCATTTTTAATTTTACTTTTCCCGTTAGTTGGTTAACTTTTTAAAAAAAATAATTTCACCGTATTTTTATTCATCTCTCACTCATCGATTTTCATCGATTTGCATAGCATATTTGCTATATTTTGACGTCAGATCAGTATTTAAACTTACCCGAATCAGTAAACTGAAATCTGTACTAATTCCAGAACCAGTATTTTTATTGATTCTCGTAGACATAATTAGTGATTTATCGTCGAAACATATCAAATATGGTATTCATACTGGTTGTTGGATGAGGTAGAAAAATATATTGAAATTAGATTTTAAAAAGAGTTCACTAATTGACGGAAAAAATTCAATTAAAAATAAAGGGAATTATGTGTAGTTGTGTGTGGGAGGTGTAGTTTGTAGTTTGTATTTTAATTTAGTTTGTATTGGAGTAAGACTCTATATGATAAATAAAGTAAAATGATAATTTTATTATTGTCGGGACTCGGGGGAGAAAAGTAATTTTTATCTTTTTTAAAACAAAAATACGCAATAGACATTAAATCATTAATAAATAACAATTATAAAAATAATAGTTTTAATTAATAACAATACAACATAATAAAACTTTTTTTGGTGTAATTTATATCATAGTTGTATAATATACCTATTACTTATCACTAAATTGTAAATTTAGATCTAATTAGTTGACATCTCAATTATAATTTAGATAACTATCAAAAGTATAATTCGAATTTATAATAAAATATCAATATAGTAGTAATACATTATTACTATAAAGGACCGTTATATTTTGAAATAAATGATAATTTTTGAATTTAAAATAAAGGAATATTCTATAGATTCATGATTTAAACAAAAAATAGAAACCCTATATTGAATAGATTATTTGATGTAAAATTCGTAATTGTCCCCTCAAATATACACAAAGTGACAAAGGACTACCAATATCAAAATATATATACATATTCAGAAAAAATTATCAATCATGTAAATAACAAATATAGAAAGACATAAGTCATATTAACAATATAAGTAAAATAAAATATCATTAATCTTGTAAATAACAAATAAAAATAGCATCAAGTTATATTAATAAAAAAAATAAAAATATAGAAAAATATAAGTAATATTAATAACATAAGTAATATTAATAACATAAGTAATAACATATATAAAAAATAAAAATATTAATAAAATATAAAAAAATTAACCGAGTTCGAGTTCGAGTCGAGTCGAGTTCGAGTCGAGTCGAGTTCGAGTTTATCGAGTCGAACTCGAGTCGAGTTCAAAAAAACTCGGCTCGGCTCGAGTTTTTAATCGAGCCTAAAATCTTGTTCGAGCTCGAGCTCGATAACGAGTTCGAGTCGAGTCGAGCCAAGTTAATCGAGTCGAGTTCGAGTCGAGCTCAAAAAAGCTCAGCTCGAATTACAGCCCTAATCAATCTGATTTTGGAGCTACCTGTGGAATTCCAGTTCATCAGATTCTGAGAGATTTAGCTTTCCTTGCATTTTCAAGAGAGTCTCATTGTTGGAGATGCTCAATTGGTCTTCTAATATGAAGAATCTTCTCACCCCTTTGTCATCTATGAACTCCATCAGCCAGTAGGGCCTTAGAATGCACTCTTCCCCCATGTATGGGATGATTAGAGTTTTTGGGAGTGCATCTTTAGCTCTAACACTTCTTAGTTCTTCAATCTTCTTCAATACTAGTCTTCTTGCAGTGATGTTGAACCCAAAGTTCTTCTTGAAGGATGAATAAACTTTAATCAGTACAGCTTGGCTCTCTTGAAGAATCCTGTGAAGTGGCCACTGAATCTCTTTTCCTCCTTTGTACTTGAACACTAACCTTTCAGGTAGGTTCCTGTATGCATCAATACCTTTTACTTCATCTAGTTCATCCAGGTAGAGATTTAGATCAGAAAATTCTTTGATGTCACACAAGTACAAGTAGTCTCCCTTATTGACTTTGGGCTGAGCTTTGACTACAAACTTGGATTTTAGAGGTGACAACTTCACTTTTTTGACTACCCTTGACTTTGTCCTTTTTGGCTTGCTAAGGATTGGTAGATTGAAGTCTGGAATTGGTATGTTCTCCCATTCTATTGGCTCATCCTTGGGCACAATAGGTTCACCATGAATATTTTTGTAGGGATCCACCACCCTTATGTCTTCAAATACCACAGAGGGCTTTGATGCTTGAGTTGTAGCTGGTGTGGATTCCTTAAGAAATTGATCTTCCAATTCCTTGTCAACAATATCCAGTTTCCTTTTAGTTCTTTTAGCCAATTCTTTCTTTCTTGGAGATTTCTTCTATTCTTCAACTTGTTCCCTTGATTCAGTAGCTTCAGATGGTTGAGAGGGAATTTATTGAGATGAATTCACAGCCTGTAGCTTGGCCAGGATAGTAATCTGCTCTTTCTTTTGTTTAGACTTCTTTGCATTTAGAGCAGCTTGCTTCTTTTCATGCTTCAATCTAGCTTTTTCTTCTCTCTTTCCTTGAGCAAATTGAGGATGTCCAGCTATCACACAAATTTCCTTCCCATTCTGAATATCTTAGCAATCCTCCTTTTAGAAGCTGAATCAGTTGGATCTTTATAGAAAATAATTGATCTTGACAAAAGCTTCTTTTCATCATACTTGGGTGTCTCATACACAGTGTCCAAGGGGTTCTTCAAGGATGATTTTGAGTAGTTTGCCCTTGGTTTAAGAATCATTTCAGCCTTTGGAGACTTGATGCAGGAAGATTGTCATCTTTCCAGATAGTTCATGCTCATCTCATTCACACTAATTTGCTTGACTTGAGAGTGATGGATGGCTGACTTAACTGGATCCTTGACAAGTTCAAACTTTTTCTGTATCTCCTAATCAATCTTCTCCCAGTTAACCAAACTCAACTTTTCCTTCTCAGCAACTTTCAAGTTAGCTGCTGCTGCTTGAATCAGATCTATACCATCTGCAACTGGTGGCTTTGAGACAGTAATTGAAGGCACAATTACTTTACTGATTTGTATCTGAAGCTTCTCCCCCTCACTTGGTCCTTTCTCCCCCTTTTTATTATCATCAAGTTGAGGGGTCAAGCCTTGTGCTTTAACCAGTTGCATTAGAAGACTGGTCTGAGATTGTTGATTTTGAAGAATAGTGACCACAGAGTTTTCAATAACTTGAACTCTGTCCTCCAATTTGGCCAGCTTCTTTTCAGCATCTGATTCTCTTCTTAGTCTTAGTAGCAGATCCTGCATGGTACCATAGGGAATGATTGAATCCAGCTTCTCAGAATTGTATGTCTTCAAGTCAGCTATATCCTTTTTGAGTTCATCCACACTTAGATTCTGTCTTAATTGCTGTAGCTTCATGAGATGTAGAGAATCTAGGTGTGCTTGAAGAATAGCCTTGGTACTAGCATTTGAGGTGTTCTGAATGGCCTTTTGGATAGACATGATTTGTTTGACTAAGGATACGTTGAATTGTCCTGGTGTAGACTCCTTTGTCAATGCCCATTCAGGTAGATCTGGAATTGAACTTGGACCTTCATCTTCCCCTAAGTTCATGCTTCCATCAAATGAAACAGAGTCATCATCATTAGAATTCACTCCAAATTCTTCAGATGGCTCACCAGCTGTAGAAGGCATCAAATTGACAGCAGCTTTATCCCTTTGTAGAGATTCTGAAGTATGTACTAGATTTAAAGTCTCTGCCTCCTCATTGCCCTGAGCAGCCAATAGTTGATAGGCTGACACAGGATGAGTAAAAGTGTCAGCGTCCAAGGAAATGTTATCAATTACAGCTTTGTAATGTTGCTAAAATTGTCTTTCCTTTTCAGCATCATCCACAATCATTGACTCATGAGCAATGGCTGGATCTACCCTTATACCCTATGTACCTACTTTTCTCTCATATTCTCTCTTTTGTTGCATCAGGATCTCACCCCGGCTCCCCACCCTCACACCCTCACCTTCACCTACTAAGGTGGGACTCCTCTCACTCCCTTTTGCCAATCATGAAGAAATGGATTGCAGATTTTCACTCATTTCCTCTCCTTTTGCCTGGGAGCAACCCAACCTCTCACTCAAAACACTCTGCTCTCTCAATCTTAAGAGTGACTGTACAACCACTAAATCTTCTGCACTTAAAATAATTGAAGTTTGAAGTTGTGCAGAGATACTCGACAGATGAGTGATATCCATCGAGTGAGTGGTTTTGCTATCCGACGGATAACTGCTGTTAGGCTTATCCGTCGGGATACAATCACTACTCGACGGATGAGCAATATCCGTCGAGAGAGTAGAAATGAATGAGGTGGGAATAGAAACTATTGTTGACTCTGTGCTGATTGAAGATATTTTAGGCACAGATGACACAACAGTTCCTGAAAGAATTGGCAAGTAAGCCAACAAATCTTCTAAAAGATGATGCTCACTTGCACTAGATTTTGGCTTCCCCAACAGAGTTAAAGAAGGGGAATCAGGAATTTGTTGGTGAGTATGGTGTTTGAGGTGCTTCTATAACTAAAAATTTTGGCTGTGACTCCATATTTATTGGAGCCACATCAAGCTAAATTTGTGAAGGTGCAGTGACTGTGTTTTTAGCACCAGTTTGCACTGTGTGTGTATCTTGTGTATCCCCAGAGGTTTTTGATTTCTTCTTTCTGGCATAAGTTTGGGGTGAGCTTGTGTCCCTAACCCTCTTGGCCTATGCTCTTGGTTGAGAGCTTTGTTCAATAGCTACATCCTTTTAGGAGGATGCAGCTAGAAGTGAGCTTTTGTCCTTTTTAAGCACTGCGGTTTGTTGGGAAACTGCAGTGTGGCTAGGCTGGGATTCACTCAACTCTCCAACCTTATTCTTGGGGTTTCTTTTATGTTCACCCCTTCCCTCACCTGACTTACCCTCCTTCACACTCCCTTCTTTGGCTTTTGTGGATTTTTCAACTGGCATCTTTTGAGAAATACTAGAGGGGGTTTTCTTTGATTTGGATTTGGAAATAGTAGTAGGTTTGGCAGCTTTGGTAGGCAACTGTTTGGTCATTGTTACAGTTGCCATAGCTACTCCTGAACTCAAAGAAATTGTGGAGATTGGAAGAGTTGTAGGGATGGATGAACTTACCTCACTTACTTGAGGTGCTTGCATTACAGGGAAGTAGAACATTGGCACATTCTTGTGATGATTGGCCCTGTTCAGATCTGCAATGAGCCTTCTGTCTTGAACCCAACAATCCAGTTTGTTGTTAGGGTTCTCAAGCACAATCTCTTCACAGAGGTGGTTAGCCAAGAACATAAGAAATCTAGCATAATACATATTCTTACCTCTTTTAGCTAACTCACCTAATTTAAAACCTAACTCAAACAAAACAAGGTCACTGAAATTATAAAATTTATCTGTAACTAGCATATATAGCATGTTAAGCATGGAAATATTCACTGAATCAAAATTACTGATCTTTCCTGAGAAAACCTTTATAATTACATCACACAAGAAACTCCACTCCTTCCTACGACCCATTCTCATAATATCACTCATTTTAGAAGTAGGAAGTGCATAGTGCATGGAATAAGCATATTTATAATATCAGTGTCATTGTGTGGTGAAGTCACATTGTTATCAAGAATTTTAAAACATGCTTTTATCACATCACTATTGATACAGAATTATTTACCTTTGATGGTTAAAGTGATGGTCTTATCTGTAGAGTTGTAGGTAGCAGTGGTCCACATCTCTTCAACAACTTCACAGAAGATTGTGGGTGATTCCAGCATGGCATAATTGAGCTTGCAATTCTTCACAAATTCCATCATCTTGTGATAGTCATCCGATTGCTGAATACCCTTGTTACCTAATGCAGTGAAATTGTTCTTCTCATAAATGAACCCAGTTTGAGACATGATCTTTACTACAGGTGCCATTGTTAGAGAATAAGAACTTGAAGAGAAGGAGAGTAGGTTCTTGAGAGAGAATGAAATTAGAGCAGTTGAATTTGAGAATGATAAAAGAAAAGCAATTGCAAAGAAATAAGCTTTTATACTATCTCAAAAATAACTGATAAAAATGATAAAGTAAAATAAATAACCAATAGTAATTTCCTAAAATAGCCGTTTAAAAATAAACTGTAAAAATTCCACCCATTATCCGTCGTGTAATGCTTACAAACTGTAAGTATACTCGATGGATAATGTACAGGGAATTAACGGCTGAGATTAAGACAATTCGACGGATGAGGATAGACTGTTATCCGTCGAGACATAAATATTCCAGAAAAGTAATTGATTTTTATTAGCAAATCGTATATCGACGGATGACCAAACTCGATGGATAAGGGTCATCCGTCGAGATGTAAATTTTGACTTAGCCAAAATTTCATCCAAGACTGAAAAATCAATTAAATTTCTGGCTGCATATCAACTTGCAAAATAACTCATATTGATTTAAGAGTAATTAAGCATACCTAACTCACTTACCAACCTTGAAAAGGTGGATTCATCTAGTGGCCTGGTAAAGATATCTGCAAGTTGCTTCTCACTTGGAACAAAATGTAGCTTCACAGTACCATTCATTACATGTTCCCTTATGAAATGGTACTTAATATCTATGTGCTTTGTCCTTGAATGTTGTACTGGATTTTCAGTGATGGCAATTGCACTTGTGTTATCACAGAAAATAGGAATCCTCTCAACTTGCAAACCATAGTCTAGCAATTGATTTCTCATCCATAAAATCTGTGCACAGCAACTGCCAGCAGCAATATATTCAGCTTCAGCTGTGGAAGTAGAGACTAAATTTTGCTTTTTACTGAACCATGACACAAGCTTGTTTCCTAGAAATTGACAGGTTCCTGTAGTACTCTTTCTATCAATTCTACAACCTGCATAATCTGCATCTGAATAACCAGTTAGATCAAAACCAGAATCTCTAGGGTACCAAATGCCAATGTTTGGTGTTCCCTTGAGATATCTGAAAATTCTCTTAATAGCTATTAGGTGAGATTCTCTAGGATCAGCCTGAAATCTAGCACATAAACATGTAGCAAACATTATATCTGGCCTACTTGCTGTTAAGTACAGAAGTGAGCCAACCATGCCTCTATAACTTGAAATATCCACAGACTTTTCAGTAGTGTTTAATTCAGCTTAGTTGTTGTGGCCATGGGAGTTTTTGCAGATGTGCAATCCATTAGATCAAACTTCTTTAAAAGATCAAAAATATATTTAGTTTGACTAATGAATATTCCATCACTAACTTGCTTAACTTGTAAACCAAGAAAGTAGGTTAGTTCTCCCATCATACTCATTTCATACTTTGCATCAATTTGGCAAACTTTTTGCAAAGTTTCTCATCAATAGAGCCAAAAATAATAGCATCTACATAAATTTGAACAAGTATACTAGAGCCATTAACATTTCTGAAAAATAAAGTTTTATCTACAGTACCTCTTGTGAAGTGATTTTCCAAAAGGAACGTTGATAAGTGTCATACCAGGCTCTAGGTGCTTGCTTCAGTCCATAAAGTGCTTTCAAAAGATAATAGACATATTCTGGAAAATTTGGATCTTCAAAACCAGGAGGTTGACTGACATAAACTTCTTCCTCCAAATCTCCATTCAGAAAGACACTTTTGACATCCATTTGATAGACCTTGAAATTGGCATGGGCTGCATAGGCTAAGAAGATTCTGATGGCTTCAAGTCTTGCAACATGAGTAAATGTTTCATCAAAATCTATTCTTTCTTGCTGACAATAGCCCTTATCAACCAATCTAGCTTTGTTCCTGACTACTAGGCCATTTTCATCCATCTTGTTTCTGAATACCCACATAGTGTCTATTGGGTTCTTTCCTTTAGGCTTGGGTACCGACTTCCATACATTGTTCCTTTCAAATTGGTTTAGCTCCTCCTGCATAGCTAAAATCCAATCAGGATCCAACAAAGCTTCTTCTACCTTCTTTGGTTCATCCTTGGAAAGAAAGCTGCTGTATAGACATTCTTCCTGAGTTGCTCTTCTTGTTTGAACTCTAGAAGAAATATCACCAATGATAAGCTCAAAGGGGTGATATTTTGTCCATTTCCTTTGTTGAGGTAGATTAGCTCTAGATGAAGAAACCTCATTGTTGTCTTGATGTGTGATTGAATTTTGATTGTTAGAAACTCCCCCTGAGTTTGTGGATCTTTGATTTGAGAAAGGGAAACTTTCTATAGGTGATCTATCATGACTTCCTGCTCCTTTTGATAACCCGACGGATGGTGAATTTTGAGTACCAACGGATGAAGCTGGTTGTCTCCCGACGGATAATGCAGATTGCCTTTCGACGGATGAAGCATTATGCAACTCGACAGATGTTGAGTTTTGTGCTTCATTGGTAGTAGATTTATCTGTATTATCCTGAGACACTGTTTCTTGATCACTTTCATCATCACTGTCATCACTAACCATCTCCACATTGTCGAATTTGAGGCTCTCATGGTAATCTCCATCTTTCAGTCCTTCAATCTTTTTATCATCAAACACAACATGTATTGATTCCACAACAATGTTGGTTCTTAGATTGTAGACTCTATATGCTTTACCAACAACATATCCAACAAATATTCCTTCATCTGCTTTAGCATCAAACTTCCCATTTTGGTCAGTTTGATTTCTCAGAATATAGCATTTACAGCCAAAGACATGAAGAAAGTTTAGAGTTGGCTTCTTGTTCTTGAACAATTGATAGGGAGTCATGCATCTTGCTTGATTAACCAGAGAAATATTTTGTGTGTAGCATGCAGTATTTACAGCTTCAGCCCAGAAATATGTTGGCAGTTTAGATTCTTCAAGCATTGTCCTTGCAGCTTCAATAAGTGATATGTTCTTCCTTTCCACTACTTCATTCTGTTGTGGAGTCCTTGCTGCTGAAAACTCATGCAGAATCCCATTTTCCTCACAAAATGCTCTCATGACAGAATTCTTGAACTCAGTTCCATTGTCACTCCTGATTCTTCTAACCTTGAAATCAGGATGATTATTGACTTGCCTTATGTGATTGATGATGATTTCACTAGCCTCATCTTTAGATTTTAGGAAATATGTCCAGGAGAACTTTGAGAAATCATCTACAATTACTAGGAAAAATCTTTTCCTTGAGATGGATAATACATTGACTGGTCCAAACAAATCCATGTGAAGCAGTTGCAAAGGCTCTTCAATTGTTGAATCAAGTTTCTTTCTGAATGATGCTTTAATCTGCTTCCCTTTTTGACAGGCATCACACAGTCCATCCTTTGAAAACTCCACTAGAGGAATGCCTCTGACCAGTTCTTTTTTTACCAGCTCATTCATGGTCTTGAAGTTTAAATGGGATAGCTTCTTGTGCCATAGCCAACTTTCATCCTGAATTGCTTTACTGAGAAGACAAGTTACAGATTCTGCATTGGATGAGTTGAAGTCAGCTAGGTACACATTTCCTTTTCTCACACCAGTGAGAACCACTTTGTTACTTCTTTTATTAGTCACAACACAGGCTTCTGAGTTGAAGGTTACTGAATTGCCTTTGTCACAAAGCTGGTTGATACTCAACAGATTGTGTTTGAGACCATCCACTAAGGCAACCTCCTCAATGATGACATTGTCCTTTGAAATCAAGCCATATCCCACAGTATAACCCTTGCTGTCATCTCCAAAAGTGATACTTGGGCCAGCTCTCTCCTTGAATTCCGTGAGCAGGGTAGAATCACCAGTCATGTGTCTTGAACAACCACTATCCAAGTACCAAAGATTCTTTCTGTTTACCTACACACATCAAAATCAAATCAAGTTGATTTTGGTACCCAAGTTTCCTTGGGTCATGCCTTGTTAGCTTTCTTTTTCTGTTTCTTAGGCTTTATCTCATTTGACTTGGGAATTTCAGATTCATCCTTAGTCATTTGAGTTGGGCCTTTGAAACCATTCATTGCAACAAAATTATCATGCATATTATGACTAACAGGAAATGGCATGCTATGGGTAAACTGTTATTCCAGTAAGGCATGCTAAATGGCATTTTTGGCATAATATATACAACATAATTAGGATTAGGTGCAAATGACATATTAGCAAACTGTGCATTCATGTTCTGTGTAGACATAGCATTAACAGGCATGGGAGGCATGGCATTTATGATAGGAAATTGAGGTTGTACAGATATGGAAGTAGGCATGGCATATTTGCAATTAACAGACAGATGATTTACACTACCACACTTGACACAGATTTTTCTAGGAGCATATTTATCATGTGTGTAGTTATTGTGTTTGTTAATCCTTACTTTACCATTCCTATTGTTTTTCCTTTTAGTCTCTGTTTTTACCTCAATCTTTTCAAGTCTATCACTTAACTGTTTGACAGTCATGTGACCAACATTAGCCTTTTTCCCTTTCTTAACTTGACTCGACTCTCCTGAAACAAAGTTCTTGGAAACAGACCCATACTTCTCATTCATCTTAACTAGTTTGGTTTTACTAATGGGCTTGCTCACAGCCGACGGATGAGGATTTTCATCATTCGACGGATAACACTTTTTGTTATCCGGCGGATAGTCCTCATCATCCATCGAGTCTACATCTGTTAGCAGTCCATCTACCAAATTAGGTTCTAGTTTCTCTTTGTTCTTTTTCCAGGGTTCATCACAGAAGGACTCGATTCCTTGAACTTTGGTGATTTGAGCATGGACATCTCTGGATGTTTTCCATGCTTTAATCACCTCCTGTTCACGCTCGAGCTGCTTCTTCAAAATTTCTTCCTTCTTTAAGGACTCAGTTAATTCCTCTTTAGCAAACTTACACTCAATTCTTAATTTCTCAAAATCAATAAACTGAGACTCAAGCACATTATTTCTCTCACTCAAAAATAAATTGTTTTCTTTGATTTTAGCATTTTTTTTAGTAAGAGACTTAAGTGTAACACGCAAATGATATAATTCTGTAGACATGTCATTTATGACATCATTACACTCAGCTTTAGATAAATGTGCAAGGTTTGTAGTAATTACCTGATTGCTTGAGGAACTTGTCTCTGTCTCATCAGACTTGGCCATTAGGGCTAGATTGACATAGCTGACATCTTCATCTGCTGCTCAGTCATTTTCTTGTGTAATAAAAGCCCTTTCCTTTTGCTTGAGTAGATCAAAATATTTTTGCTTATAATCCACAGACTCAAACTTTTTCTTACTGGAATCTGACTTCCTACACTCATTGGCAAAATGCCCTGCCAAGCCACATTTGAAACATTTGAATTTTGACTTATCCATCATGTTTCTATTTGGCTTGGCTGCTCCAAAGTTCTTCTTGAACTTGAGCTTGGAAAATCTCCTGGAAAGAAATGCTAGGTGCTCATCAATGTCCTCCATGTCATCTTGACTCAATGAATCTTCACTTTCTACTGCAAGCCCCTTGCCCTTGTTCTCACAGACCTTTGAAGTTGATTCAACAACTTCCATCTTCACTTCCTTCTCCTTTTCCAACTCAGCAACTAGTGCAATGGATCCTCCTTTCTTCTTTCCTCTCTCCATCCTTTCATCCTGCTCTATTTCAAGCTCATAGGTTTTCAGGATGCCATACAGTCTCCCCAAAGTAAACTCATTATAATCTTTTGAGTTTCTTAATGAGACTATCATTGGTTTCCATTCCTTTGGAAGAGATCTAAGGAATTTCTGATTAGAGTCTTTAGTCTGATAGACCCTTCCATGCAACTTGAGAGCATTTAGTAGTTTTTAAAACCTACTAAAAATGTTAGTAAGAGACTCACTTTCCTCATTATGAAAATGGTCATATTGTTGAATCAAGAGCTGCATCTTATTTTCTCTAACTTGGTCAGTGCCATCACAGATTATCTGTATAATATCCCAAACTTCTTTGGCAGTTTTGCAGTTGATAATGTTGTCAAACATGTCTGCATCAACTCCATTAAATAGAATATTCATGGCCTTTTTATCCTTTCTGACTTGTTCAATGTCAGGATCAGACCATTCATGCCTTGGCTTGGGGACTGATGGCTCGTTTCCTGTTGCAGCTCTCATTGGAACATGAGGGCCTCTTTCTATGCAGTCCACATAGGCCTCATCTTGAGAAAACATACGAAGATGCATCTTTACCTTCCAATGATGGTAATTGTCTCTATCTAGAAAAGGAATCTTGACTCCAACATCCTTCTTGTTCATCTTGCTGAATTGTTTTGATCTTTAAACTCTTTATAAGTTAAGAGCTTGCTCTGATACCAATTGTTAGTCCCTTAACAATATAGCAAGAATTACAGAAGGGGGGTTGAATGGAATTCTTGAACCTTTTTCTTAAAATAAAAATGTTCAAACTCGAATATAAATATAAGTGTATTGATTAGCACAATGCGGAATAAAAACTTAAGTGAACCAAAACACAAGTAATTAAAAACAAGACCCATTAAAAAACTTTATGGTGGATTTAAACAATTCCATCAGAGATATATATATTATATCGAGAGAAATCTGTGTGCAAGAATGCTCACAACTGCTTACAAATATGAACTACTGAGAATACAGAGAAATGCTAATAATTCTGCTTACAAATGTTTCTCACTTTTTGTATCTAAGATCTTTTTTTCTATTTGCTACTTCTTGGTTTATATAATACCAAGATTACAAAGTCAAAAGACAGGATCATTATAAAAACTATCGGGTCTAATGCTTTGTTACTTTGTTCTCTATTACCCAGTTAATAGGCTTCCTCATTCCATTTGCATACACTTCGACGCATGTGACTATGCTGTCACTGTCAACTGATATTTGAATTCTTTATTCGTTGAGTACATGATCATCCGTCGACTTTATGATCATCCGTTGATGGCTTCATTGATCATCCGTCGATTGCTATATTGAACATCCGTTGATAGCTATTTGATCATCCATCGATGGCTTTGTTAATCATCCGTCGGTAGCTATTTTGGCACTTGACTTCAATTTATTTATACAGAATTACAAGACATCATCTATATAGAATTAATCAACCTATTCTGCATATCTAGTTAAAGTCAACATGACTTATATGCTATTACAGAATTTATACAAAGGTGTATGCAGAAATGTGCTACAGACTTATTATTACATAAGCTACTCACTCGATGGATAATAAGTCATCATCCGTCGGGACTATAATGAGTTATCCGTCGGGACTATAATTCTTATCCGTCGAGTGCTACATTATTTCACTAAGTAAAATCTACTTAGGTGTTTTGTTTATGTCATCATCAAGTACACAACATATGCACAACAAGGTGCTCCCTATCTGGAAAACTGGAGTCTATGATGATGGAGATAATAATGGGACTCTAAATCTTGTGTTTGAGTTTAATGATGAGATAAAGATTGTTACTCATCATACTGTAAGGGATGCTTTATAGTTGCCTACTCATAACTCCTACACTACCTTTGTGGGAGATGCTGAAATGATGAGATTCTTCACTGAGATAGGGTATGACAAGGATTTGAAGAACATTGGTCAGTTGAAAAGGAATGGGCTTAGGAAGGAATGGAATTTCTTCTTTGATTGCATCACAAAAGCCTTCAACAACAAGTCTACTAATTTTGATGCTCTACCCATCATGACATAACAGATAGGGTACTCTCTAATTCATGGTACCAATTATGATTTTGGTATAGCAATTTTATCATTTATATGAGATAGATTAACTGCTGATAGAAATATTATGTATTATGCTAGATTCTGTCAGTTGATTTTCAATGTCTATTTTCCCGATATCCCTATCCCCTCTGATCAAATAATGTCAGTTTTTAAATTGACAAAAAAGGCATTTTATGATTTAATTTCATAAGATGAAAAGAAAGTGAATTTAGCTCCTTTGAGGTTGCCTTTGGTTTCTAGGAACTTGCTCATTGCAAGACTCCCTGTGACTTATGGCTTACCTAACAGACAGAGTGCTCAGTTGCAGGACATAACTATTGGAAACCCCCCTGCAGCTCACCCCAACATAACCCAAACATAACCACAAACACAATCTCAAACACAAACTCAACCACCATGGCAATCTCAAACACAAGCCACCTCAATTGTCTCCCAAAAGACACCTGTTGTAAAAAGAAAGAAAGAATTGACTAAGAGGGCTATAATTCCTGATGTAGCAAAGCCAAAAGAAGAAGCAAAACAAGTTCCTCATTCTTCTAAACCTTTAGAATATGTCAGGAGGAAGCTTGTGCTTACAGGATTAAAATCATATTAAGATGAGGACAATGCTACCTTATGTTCTAAATTTCCAAACCTTTCATCTGATTCTTCTCCAAGACCAGTTGTACTACCAACTGACGAGGGCACAAATACTGATGTTGTTCATAGTACTAGAAGTCCTGATGCTGGTACAAGCCCAAGGCCAAAAAGAAGGAAACTGGTCAAAGCATACTACAATCAGAACTTGCTCAAAATCAAACAGGGAAATTGCTAACGAGACACGAGGTGCATTTACACCAAATCCTAATTTTAAATCTAATCCTGATGCACCTGTGGAACTGTCTAATTCTCCAATAAAGCCGCCAATGACAAGAGTAATAGAGGTTACTCATGAACAAGTTAAAGAAATTGTCAAGAGGCTACAAGGGAAAGGCTTTTTCCCTGGATTAAGCACACAAGAACTTGTATCTCAAAGTGATACAGTAGTTGCAACTCTTGATCTAATCCCACAAGAACTTGCACCTCAAAGTGATGCAGCAAATTTTGAAAGAATTGAGCCTCTTTCTCAGAATTCATCTCAAGAATGGCATGAAGCTGAAACTGCCAGAATTCATGCAGAAGTATCTCAGTTCAAAGACTTCTGTAGGCAATTTGATCCTGAAAGATTCAGTTAGACAGTTGTTTTTCAAGAAGAGCCTGCTCAGGAGTTCATCACTGAAACTATGGAGAAGAGTACACAAGAACCTGGGTGTCAAAGTCATCTAGCAACTCCTGATGTCTAGCCACACAAGAACCATTACATCAAAGTTCCAATGAAGGCTTCACTTCTGCTGAAGTAACATTGGTTATAGATGCTGAAGGCGGAATTCATCCATCACCACCATCTACTCATATCTTATCAGTACCTCCACTAAATGTCTGCAAGGAAGCTGAATCTTCAGATTCACAAGGTATTAATACTATTTTCAGTATATCAGCATTTACTTTAAATACTAATTTTATCTTATCAACATTTATTGTTAATACTATAAATTTTGTTGGTATGATTATATCTAGACCTTATTCAAGGACTACCTCTAGTTGTATGACCACATATCACCTTTCTTTAGCAACCTGTTATTTCTGTAGGATTGCATATTTATCTGAGCCTTTTCTGTAAGCTGTGTGAAAAGATTTAGTGAAAAACATAATTAAAGAGAGGCAGGATCCTTCCTCGTAAAAGGAGAGGTAGATGTGAGTCAGAATTTAGTAATCCTTGTTAGGAAACTCTAAGTATTGAAAGTTATGAGATGTGTGGTGTGAGTAGTAGTGAGACTACTTTAAAAAGAACATAGAGATTAAGTGTTACTTGTTATATTTTGCAGGTGCACAGAGTACAAAAGAAAAAGCTGCTGAACAACAGCCTTTAGACCCCCGGTTAAACTCTGATGTACCAAGTGCTGATAATCTCCCTGCGGGTTTGAGTACCGATAGGTTCTTGTAATCCACTCATTCTATCACCTCATCACCTAATATTCTCCATGTTGTTGCTGAAGATGAAGTAGCATAACAATCCATTCATGAAAAATTATTCATCACAGGATCACCACAGCACTCCACATGTACTAAGGTTCTGGAGATAAATACTGAAGCTCCACCTCATCTGTCTACTATTTTTGAAGATGAGAAATTAAGTGCTGATGCCCTGGAAGTTTTTGAGGCAGCTGGATCACATATAGATCAAATTTCTGATTTTATCTTAAATGCTGAAGTTGGAGAATAAGTTTAGCAGATAATTCAAAATTCAGTTGTTAATGAAGGATCTGTCCATGAAATAAAATCTAATGATGGTGAAGATGTCAATAATTCTACTCTGAATGACATTATAGATCCTGAGGATGATCTATTCTTCCATGAAGATATGCCTAACCATGTCAGGCAACCAAAGTTGAAAGAGCTAGATGCTAAGAAGAAACAAGATTTCTTTGATGATATCTGGTACAAGAAATGGAAGGATATTGATTATCCTATTTCAAAGCATTATGTTGTCACTCATCTGGATACAGCTGAGAAGACCATTCAAAATTCTGATATACTCAATCATCTGAAAGCATCTAATCTATCAGTAAGATCTTTGCATACTGCCCAGAAAGCCACCACTTCTCAAATCAATAGGATCAAATAATCTTTCCTGGCTACAAAGTTGACTGCTGATCCGGTGATAGAGAAATAGCTTGGACCAATTCTTGAAAGACAGACCTAGATTGAAGCCAATCAGACTAGATTGGAAGCTAAACAAAGAACAAATGTCCGATCAACTTGATGAGGTTTAAAATTCTATGGAGCTAATTCTTTCTCTACTGCTTGGTGATGATGCTAAAAGGGGGAGAAGATTGCTAAATCTAAATGCAAATAGTTGGTTTTGAAAAGAGCTGATTGTAATATCCGGGATATAGCGTGTAATTATTTTTATCAATAAATAATTATTATGTGATTATTATGTGATTTTTGGTGAATTATTTGATTATTGGTGTTGATATGTGATAAAGTATAAGGTATGTTAATTTTATTATGTCCAGAATAAAATATAGATAATTATGGTATTTTTCTGGTAATTTTTGGATTGTTATATAATTTTAAAATGATTTATGAAATTTATTAATTATTTTCTGAATAATTACAAAACTATTTTATAAAGCCGGGAATCGTCCAACTTCAACATAACTAATTTATCCACTACGGGTATCAAAACAGATCGTTTTTGCAGTTACTTAGCGGCTAAATAACTAATTTATCAATCCAAAATGATCCAACATGAACCAATATTCAATAAATATATATAGCTATTTTATTATTTTATTTTATTCATATAATCATAATCGATCAGTTAAAATTTAGAATTTACAGAGAAAAACCCTAAAAACATTGTGTTCTTCATAATCAAACCCACGAACGAAGGTGTTATCGAACTCCAATTCAAGCGTGCAATATATCAAATCGAAGCTCTCGAAAATACCTTTCTGAAAGTTTTGGTGCAAAAATCGAGGTAATTTTCTTATTTAATTATTTTATTTTGAATTAATTAAATATTAAATTAGGAATTTTTGTTCTTGATGTTTTAATATAATTTGATGCTTGAATCATGTAGATAATTTTATCCTGGTCATTTTGATATATTATATGACTAATTTGGAGTTCAATAACATGTCCAAATTGATGTTTAATTCTCGGATTTTAAAATTAGGGTTTATAGGTTTAAATGTTCTTAATTGAAATTTGGGAGTTTTTGTGTAACACCCCCATATCCGGGGTCGGGGATCCGGGTCGTCACGGTCTTTCTTTCCATAATATCACTTAACTTAATTAATAATAAATAACCTCATGCTGTGACCCCACACTAACACACACCACAACCCGTTATAGTCTCAGAGATGAAATTGAAATAAGTACAAGTCCTTGAATCCATAATTTAAAAGTTATTACAACCCAAAATGATTACTTGATAAGTTTACAGTTAATTGCCATTATCTGCCACAAGTTATAATTATACAATATTTGGTTCCCAAAAGTAGAATGCCTGATCTACCAATAGATCTACCTCTGCAGCTATAGCAGCTACAACATCAACGGGAAGACGCGGGATGCTTCCCACGAGCTTGCGCTAGGTCTGCTTGAGTCTGGCCATCTTTCCTAACTGTTGTTGTGTGATGAAGAAATGAAGCAAGAGTGAGCATTACAACTCGCAAGATAATATATAGTGTAAACAATAATGTAAGTATCTAAATGGATAACTTACTAGAATCCTTTATCAAGTGTAAGGTAATTACTTACTGGATATAAGCTTAAAGGAAGATGAATTTACCAATTATTTCACTATGCTTATACCATTTTTAGAAATCTACTTGAACTACCGTTGTTCAAAGTATAATAAGTTTCAAAAGTTCGTCCCATAGATGAGACCACAAGTTAAGACTTGAATAGATTCAATCTTTGAATTAATGTTTAAAGAAAATGAAGTTATGAGATACTTCATTCAATGGAAACACCATTACAACTATTTGACCCATGTCAATGCTTCGGCAATCACCCATTCGTAGCCTTTCGATCGAAATGCTTCGGGTAGTGTTGCAGAAATATCCAACTGGATGATGAACTCATTACGGGAGTTTATCGCGCCAGGAAGACCACTTACAATGATCAGTCGTAGTAGTGCAACCCCACCATTTTCTACACGTAGAGGAGAACTTGTCGGATTTACTTGTCAACCGAACACTGGACTCCTAAGGAATGGACCGTCTTAGCGGAACTTCCGGGCCATTTGGGCCAATATAATAAGGCCGGGCCGGCGCCACTCGACCACTTACGCCACTCCTAGTTCAGATGAAATCCATGACTCTGAAACGTAAAGCTCGTCCCCACTTTCCCCAAGTAGAAACTTGTTGATACGGCTCCACCAAGAAGTCGTA
Organism: Apium graveolens; assembly: GCF_009905375.1. Classification (NCBI taxonomy): domain Eukaryota; kingdom Viridiplantae; phylum Streptophyta; class Magnoliopsida; order Apiales; family Apiaceae; genus Apium; species Apium graveolens. The sequence continues at coordinate 141,741,509 of NC_133650.1, forward strand.
TCTAGTTGGAAAGGAAAACTCACCGATATTTCCCAGGTGATGCCTGTTAATGGATTAACTTGTTCCAAGAATTTTACTTTCCGAGTGTTGGGTAAGTAATCAAAAATTCTTTTATCAGAGTAACAACCTTGTTGTGAATATAAAATACACCACAGAGCCGGATCCCTCAGGTTTTGAGCGAGTATTTAAATCCCCTTCGAAAGGGAGGATCTTAAATATAAAAATGAGCTTTGGGATCCGCCCTAACCTTTAAAATCATTTGGAAGACTCGAAAACATTTTTAAGAATGTTTGGAGTGATGCTGATTTAATAAAATAAATCAGTCCCAATATATTAGAAAATATCTGAATATTATTATTTAAATAATATTCCCATAAAGAATAATCTTTATAAAAATAATTGAAGTGGAAGCTTTAAAACTTATACTTGAAATGAATATTAAATAACCAAAGATATACTTATACGAAAGTACTATCTTTATTTGAATAATCAAAAGTGAGTTTGATTATCGACACATTATTCTTTAATAAAATAAAGAATAATAATTAGTAAATAATCAGAGTCATAAGTCCTCGAATGAATATTCAAATAATAATATTCATTAAATAAAATAAACGGAGTCATATGTCCTCGAATGAATATTCAAAATAATATTCATTATTAAAATAAACGGAGTCATATGTCCTCGAATGAATATTCAAAATAATATTCATTAATAAAATAAACGGAGTCATATGTCCTCGAATGAATATTCAAAATAATATTCATTAATAAAATAAAGTTATCGAATAAACCTTATTCGATTTATAGTTTTGAAAACTATATATATATATATATAAATATATATATAATATACTCGGGAACATCGGCTCCTGGTTTTAGAAAATGTTCACCTTGGGGTCCCCTATACTAAGGGTATACGCAATTACTGCTTATCTCTAGCATAGGTATTATGCAGCTGAATCAAGAGATATATGTATCAAGATTACGAAACAGGCATGCATATATACCATATCACATGCTCCAATATATCGCAAGAATTTGCTAATTAACCATCATGCATCTATCACAAGATAATGCATATTCATATGTATACATCACAACAACAGTATAACGGGTAGAAAACTTGCCTAAGCAAATGGGGGTGACAAATGACTTGGGACGAGTCTCGTAACCTATAAACAACATATAAGTTGGAATTAAACCAAAGTCGCTTATGAATCTATATTTTAACCAATTAGACTCTAACACTCCCTTTGCGCTCAACGATTCCCTTAAGTCGCTCGAGTACCCTCGGCTCCACCATTTTTAATAAATTAACCATTAAGGGTTTTAAGGCGATTCTTTCGCAAGTGCCTTAACAACTGCCTAATACACTTTACATAAATGATTCATACTCCAATTAGTCCTTTAAGGTATTTAACCTATGTTCCAAAGTAAGGCGAGGGGTAATGGTTCATTCGCGAAACGCCGTTACTTAAAACGGTCGTTTCTCCTAAACCGTACATCGGATTCAAACGAACCACATATCAAAACGAAGCTCGTAACATGAACTATCTAAGGCATCTTTCTTTCGAACAAAGTATTCCATCATGACAATGGTGAAAACCTAACAGTGAGTTCTCGGGTCCTGATGTTAAGAGCAAAAACAGTCTAAAGTAAATCGGACATTACGATGACTATGTTTACGCGATTACCAATTTTTATTCTACTCGAAACCAACCACCAATCAACCATAATTCATTCATACAACCAAAATCCATCCATATCATACTACAACAGCCCCAACACCTCAAGTTCTCCAATTTATATTATTCTCAAACATGAATTAAAACTATAACTTAAGTTCATTAATCAATAATCCAAGAATTACAACTCCTACTCATTACAAAACCAACCACACTCTAAGTCTACAAGAATCATGCTTCTCATGAACCATAACAACAAAACTAAACCTAATACTCAAAGTAAAGTTAGGGTTTGGAGGGGTTATACCTTCCTTGGAGAGTGGAGAATCAAGTAATTAGCTTGGAATCACCCTTAAAAGTCCTTATCCAAGCTTAATCAACAAAAACTCAAGAACAAAAATTTAAGTTCTTGAAAAACACTATTCACCCTCTTCTTCCATGATTTTTAGGAAGAGATTGTGAATGAATTTGAAGCTCAAACTTATAGGATAGCTATATCTATGCATAAGGAGTATTAGATAATTACCTCACTAATTAACAAGGCTTGGATCTTAGATTTTGAATTTTCCTTCTTGAAATAAAGAGAAAAGCCGAGAGCTTCCTTGAAGAAAATGAAGTCAACTTCTATTTTTAGTGAAATGAATTGTTTTGGCTTGGTTGATGTTGTTTTGTTTGTTAATTACTTTTTACCATGGTAAATTTTGCATGGCCAAGAATCAACCAACAACACACTCCCTTTTTGTCATGCTTATGTCACCTTGTTATGTCATCCTCCCCCACTTGTCCTCTTATTATTGGTTTGATGACATCATCCTCACTAACCTCTTTGATTAGCTTCTAATTACTTGGCTAATTACCGCTGATCTGTTTTACGGTTCGCTTAACTTTCGTTTTCGTTTATCGTTTGAGGGATCATACCCGGGATCTTATTACTTGGGTTTCCTTAACCTTTCTCAATACATTATATTCCTTTTATGATCCCCTCTTATAATCCTTTAATTTAAATCCTTCTTATCCTGTTACCTTATACTCAATTCTTTCGGTATCTGGTGAATTTTCGGAAAAAATCAAAGTGTTCGAATTTGGATTCTGACGATCTTTACATACACTTATATATCATATAGAGTGTTAATAAGATCTCAGAATAACAATAAAAAAACCCCTACATAGTGTGGCATGAAAAGTTTTCGTATTTAGCAATATCAGCAAAAACACTATTCATAAGGGTTACAAAAAGTTCAAAATTTTGGGGTTATTACAGTCTCCCCTCCTTAAAAGGATTCCGTCCCGGAATCAAATAGAAAACAAATGGGGGTACTTTTCTAGCATTGCGCTCTCTAGTTCCCAAGTTGATTCTTCCACATTATGATTCTGCCAAAGCACTCTGACTAGCTTGATCACTTTGTTCCGAAGCACCTGCTCCTTCTTATCCATAATCTTTACTGGTTTCTCCACGTAAGTCAGATCTGGTTGCATATCCACATGCTCGTACTCCACTATGTGTCTGGCATCCCGATGATACTTCCTTAGCATTGACACATGGAACACATTATGAACTTGTTGTAGGTTCGGGGGTAAGGCTAGCTCGTAAGCCAACTTCCCAATCCGTCTTAGTATCTCAAAAGGTCCAATGTATCTTGGGCTTAGTTTTCCTTTCTTTCCGAACCTCATTACCCCCTTCCAAGGGGATACTTTTAGTAGTACTAAGTCCTCTACTTCATCCCAGTATAAGGGAGATCGACACCTTCTTCCGTACAGGGCCTCATAAGGCGGCATTCCGATGCTAGCATGAAAGCTATTGTTATAAGAAAACTCGATCAACGGCAAGTGATCATCCCAACTTCCTTTAAAGTCTATTACACAGACTCTCAACATATCCTCTAATTTCTGGATGGTCCTTTCACTCTGCCCATCCGTCTGGGAATGGCAAGCGGTACTCATATTTAACTTGGTCCCCACACATTCTTGAAAGCTCCTCCAAAATCTGGAGTTGAACCTGGGGTCTCGGTCTGAGACAATGGAAGCTGGGACTCCATGCCGCGTCACTATTTCCTTAAGGTAAATGTCCACCAGTCTATCGACTGTGTATCTCTCATTGATAGGAATGAAATGGGCTGACTTTGTCGGTCGGTCTATACTCACCCATATGGCATCATGGTTGGCTTTCGTCCTTGGTAAACCGACAACAAAATCCATGGCTATCTGTTCCCATTTCCATTCGGGAATCTCCAGGGGTCGTAAAAGTCCACTGGGTCTCTGGTGCTCTGCTTTTACTCTTTGGCAAGTCAAGCATTTGCTTACCCATTCTGCTACGTCCCTTTTCATGTTGGGCCACCAGTAATACTCCTTCAAATCCCTATACATCTTGGTGCTTCCCGGGTGAATGGAATACCTTGAACTATGGCTTTCATCCAAAATCTCGTCTTTAAGCTCTTGAACGTTCGGAACCCAAATCCGGTAGGAGTACCTCATTATCCCTTTATTATCTTTCTCAGTATGGATCTCTTCTCCAGTCATTGACTCTCTGCCTTCATTCATTACTTTCTCTTAGCACAATCTGATCTTTTCCAATAACTCTGGCTGCATCGAGATCTCAAACAGTTTTTCAGTTCCGGTTCCGATTACCTTTACTTCTATTTCCATTCTCTCCAAATCCTTTATCAATTCTTCCGAAGTCATTATCATTCTGAGTCTTTCCTTTCTACTAAGGGCATCAGCCACCACATTGGCTTTCCCCGAATGATAGAGAATCTCACAATCATAGTCCTTGATTAGCTCTAACCATCTCCTCTGGCACATGTTGAGCTCTTTCTGCGTAAATATGTACTTGAGGCTCTTATGGTCTGTGAAAATCTCGCACTTCTCTCCATACAAGTAGTGCCTCCAAATTTTTAAGGCAAAAACTATTGTCGCGATGTAACGCCCGAGAAATATTATGTATTTATTTTTTTATCAATAAATAATTATTATGTGATTTTATGTGAATTTTGGTGAATTATTTGATAATTGATATTAATATCTGGATGTTTATTTCTGATAAAATTTAGATATTTTAATTTTTAATTATCCAGAATTAAATCTAGATAATTTTGGTATTTTTCTGGTAATTTTTGGATTATTATATGATTTTATAAGAATTTATAGAATTGATAATGATTATTCTTACATAATTATAAAATTTATTTTTAAAATCAGAAATCGTCCCACTTCAGTCGCTTTTGCGTTTTTATAACCCGAAACTCTTCCGAAAACTCTTTCCTAACCTAATTTGATAATTCTGAACATTTTTCGTGTTTTGACTTTTTCGATCCGGGGTACGGTTTGGCCTGTACGAGTCCCGGTGTGAAATTTTCGATACGCAAATCATTTTATATCGATAAGAATCCATATTTTCAAAAGGCGAGACGTTATCACCTTAATTTCATATAAAGTATTTTATAGGGAGCTTTGTTTTGATAATTATCCAATTCTGATATTAAAATCGTATCGTCTTTTTAGTTACTTAGCGGTTAAGTAACCTATTTTCGGATCCTATCTGTAAATGTAATTATTGAATTATTAAACCAATAAAATAGGTGATGGTTCTGTCAGCTATGTGTCATTGTGGTATAAATTGTTTGTGATTGGTTGGACGCAAAGATTAATTTTATAATTACTTATTGAACTGTATGAATTTAATTTGTTTAAAATGATTTTAATTAAATATTGATGCTCATAAATGCTAAAATTGCTCCTAAAATTATTTTTGTCGTTTTATAATTTTATTTATTAGTTTTAGGAGTTTATAAATTTTGAAATCAATATTTCATTAATTATTTATCTTAAATGGTTTTCTGATTTTATTAAATCGTAAAATCAGTATTTAATTCCAAAATATTTCAAAAATCATGAAAATTTTATTTTATTAATTTTTGAATATTTCAAGAATTTTAAAATTATTTCGGAAATTTTCTGGCTTTTATTTAACTGCAAGTGCATTCGCTAAATGATAAATGCGGGTCTGATTTGCGTTTCAAAAATGATCTAGAAATTCTAAAAACTTTATTTTGATAACCTCTAAATATTTCGAGATTTTAAAAATTATTTCTGAGAATCTTTAAGTGATTTTACCTGTTAAACGCTCATTAAATTTTGAAATTTTGGTGTCTGAAATCGGAACTATCGTAATAAAATATTAAAATAAAACGAGAGAAAAAGGGGCACAGGGTTAAATCGGGTCCAACCCGTTTTCTTTTATCTCTTCGGCCCAGGTCTCTCTCTCTAATTCTCTCCTCAAAATCTCTCTTGTCTCTCCCGATCCTCTCTCTCTCTCGCTCATCTCTCATCCCTCTCAAATACTCCTTTCTCTCCTATTCTTCTTTATCTGTTCTTGGTTTCTTTTCTTCCCTTTTTCCGATTGCTCTGATTACGGTGAGATTTTCCGGCCATCCTGCTTCAGCAAATTCGTGGTTCTGTTTTGTTCACTATTGTGTATATATATATAGATAGATACGTATATATATATATATATATATATATATATATATACGTGCTTGTGTGCGTGTGTGTTCGAGTATGTGTGGGTGCGTTAGAGAGTGTGCGTGTGTAACACTCGTGTTTATACGTGTGTTCGATTGTTCCTCCTGGTTGTTGCCGCCTGGGTTGGGCGTTTCCCGGCCGTGTTTTATTCCGGTTCTGTTTGCAGATGTATTGCGGCAGCTCGTGAGGCGCGTGTGCTGGGTTGTATTTTGTTCAAATGGTTACGTTATTTTACTGATTAAATTTTTTATCTTGCAGCAAAATATTGACTGACGTTTCGTGATAAAATAAATCGCGCAAGGTTATACTAATTAATCGGTGAAATTCGTGTAGGACGTCCGTTATAAACGGAAACCCGCGAATTTTACTGTCGTCGGCGATGAGCTTCGGCGAGTCGACGGTGGGCGATGATGATTTTTATCTGAGTCCTACACTTATAAATGAAATAAATTAATTTTGAAACGAAAATTACGAATTAAAATATATTAAAAATAAAAATAAAAATAAAATACGAATAACAGTAAGTAATAATTAATAAATTAAGTTCATATTGGTGAATGGGATTAGTGAAAGTGGTTGTGAATTGGATGATTGCGATTGTTGGTTGTTGTTGTGTTGTGAATTTGACGTCGAACTGATTCGACGGGCAGGCCGATAAATAGAGGAAACGCTGCCCGATTTTCGGGAAAATTAATTCCGAAAATACGGGAACGTAACCTATAATTATCGGAGACGTCGAATAATCATATACAATTATATTATATGAACTGGACTGCGATTGAGACAAGATAATTTATGAATAATCGATTACCCTATTTTTCAAAACGACGAGTATACGTATTTTCTGAAAATAAATACCGAACCGAATTTCGAAGATGTGAACCATAACTGCTATGTGTATTTCGATAATACATATAAATATGAATTCGGTTATAAAATCGTATGGGTAGAATAGGATGACGATTTGATGTTAAGTTTAAGCGGTTATCTGAATTAGGGTATCTCAACCTTGTACGTTTTAGACGGAAGACCCGAGACGTGACATCAGACTAGGAATGATCTAGAGATTAGACATCGAGATCAATGAAGTTCCAACCAAAGGGTCTGAATGTTGGGATCGTATCGAGGATAGGATAGTAGGTGGACGATAAAGCCGAACGGTTAGAGTCGAACCAAAGTCAACCAGTAATAACGGTTAAAGCTTATTGAGGCAAGTATTCTGGATTTTTCTTTTAAATACTGCAAGTATTCTTGAATTTTCTTTTAATTACTGCAAATATTTATTCGCTCCTATTCTAAGTTCAGAATAGTTAAATGTTTTACATTTCGCTGCAATTACTCATATTATGCTTGTTCATTTATTCTTGATCCTGTAATTCGATTGCTCTCATGAGCAAATACCCATTCTTTCGGGTTATTTGCGAAAACTGAATTGGGAAGTTTTGACTTCAAAATGGTTTGACATCAAAATACTTTACGGGCTGGATAGTGATACTTTGGGGATTAAGTTTTACTTAATCCTAAGGACCGAAACATAATCGGTGCCTTGAGATGGGCCGTAGTGCCTGGGGACCCGACTGGATCTATACAGGTAGGTATAGATCTACACTGTATCCTGACTGATCAGCAGGGTATAAGTGTGAACTAGTGTCCAATCTAATTTTTTTGTTGATCACCATTAAGGGCATTCCTTCTCGGAAAAAAAATGTGTGATTATGGAGTAAAGTTATTCTTTCTTAGTACTCAGTTTCGGAAAATTACGGTGTTTCTAAATAAATTCGAGGTTCAGATTGTTACTGTAGCATTAGTTGCGCAGTGATAATTAGAGTCTTGAATGAATTGAGATCTTCTTAATTATTCAACCCGTCCTTATCAGGCTGGTTTAGCAGGCTAAGTTTATGAAAACTTAGTCGATAATGATAGATACTGAATAGTTAGGAATTTCTTGAACGTCGTTTTATAATTAGTTATTCAAGTATGAAGTGTTACCAGAAGCTATTTTGAAAACACACAATCCCTGAAGCTCTTACAAAAATGTCGTTATTCCCTATGTGATTTATAGCAATGCAAATCAAATTGATTTCTAAGTTGATAAAGTATATCCTTTAAATGATTTTGTGTTTCGCTCTTCAAAATATTTCAGAGATTTTGTCTGGAAGTTTTTCTTTGATATTAATGTTGAAACTCAAAATATATACTTGCTGGGCATTTTTGGCTCACTCTTGCTTTCCAAATTCTTATTTCTGCCAGAATCAGATAAGGATAAAAAAGTGAATAGCTTTGATAGACAACAGAAGTTAGAGAAATTTCCGCTGCGAGAGCTTGAAGGTGTTAAAAAAATGTGACAAATGCATTAGTTCAAAGGTATCTATACTTGTATTTTAATTATTGTGAGTTGTAAAGGGTTAGATTCTTGTTTCATACCATAACCTGTAAACGATCCAGATTCAAGGGGTTATTTATTTATTTCTTTATTTTATGTAAAGATTGTTTAGTAACACCAAATCTTGACCCCAGATTTGGGGTGTTACACGCGAGCTCAAGGTCATGAGTAGGATATCTAATCTCGTATTCCTTCAATTGTCTTGATGCATACACAATCACCTTACCGTGCTGCATAAGCACACACCCTAATCCTTTGTCCGACGCGTCACTATATACCACAAAATCTCCTTTTCCGTCTGGAAATGCCAACACCGGGGCTGTTACCAACCTTCTCTTTAATTCTTGAAAACTGTTCTCACATTTTTCCGTCCATTCAAACTTCTTTATCTTACGAGTAAGTCGTGTCAAAGGGGCTGCGATCTTCGCAAAGTCCTGTACAAATCTACGATAGTAGCCAGCCAATCCTATGAAACTTCTTACCTCTGTGGGTGTGGTTGGCCTTTCCCAATTTGAGACCGCCTCTATCGTGGAGGGGTCGTGTAACACCCCCAAATCCGGGGTCGGGGATCTGGGTTGTCACGAGTTCCATTTCCCTTAATAACACCCAATCTTAATAATTACTCAACTACTCTGTATTGTGACCCCACAATAAACACACACACCACACGTTATAGTCTCAGAGATGAACATCCAAAAATAACCACAAGTCATTTTATTCCAGAATTATCTGCCAATACACCTTAAAAGGTTTTCTAAATAAATTTACATTTCTTTGCCATTATTATAATTCATAAATATACATAATCTGGTACATCAAAAGTTGAAATCCTAGCCTATTGGTAGTTCCTACCTCAGCTACAGCGACATCAACGCCTATAGGAAACTGCGGAATGTTTCCTATCCGCTCGCGAATTGGGAGCTTGGTCCTGTTCATCTTGCCTATTTGATATTGTGTGATGAAAGAAGAAAGCAAGGGTGAACGGAAAGCCCACCAAAATAATATGTATAATGATTAACAATATATGAGCCTTCTCATAGTACTCATGAAAGTCTTGGTCAAAAGAAATGAACCAAGTTTGATATTTTAATGCGATGAAGTCGCAAAATATTCAGTATATATACATATATACTTTTCAAAATCTTGGAAGTCCTCTTCCATGCATAATATACACATAGTTCCAGTTTATAACTGTATAAAAATATCGTTGCAAGGTGATCTAATATATCTAACCTTGTCTCAACGTTTTTCTGAAAATCTTTGTCATACATAAGATAATCATTTACTAGATATAAGTTTAAAAGATGAAGTTACAAGATACTCCAATATACTTATATCTTTTTCCAAATACTACTTGAACTACCACCGTTCAAGTTATAATTAACTTCAAAAGTTCATCACACTGATGAGACTACAAGATAACACTTGAATAGATTCAATCTTTGAAATATTTTGAAGAAAATGAAGTTATGATATACTTCATTAAGTCCCGATATATATATATACACCTATATATATACATACGTTTCCTGAAAACCTCTGTCATGTAAAGTATGAACAGAATTGCAATATCCAATAAATTTGGAAAGGAAAGAATTTTGGCATAAACCTGATATCTTGCTGATCAGGAAAAGATACCAATAAGTAACCTTTTCTACTAGTAGATGGACGAATTACCCACTGGTCATCACCCTGGTCGCAATAGGACCTTATGCTGGACTGCCACTCAGCCACTTATGCATTTGATGGACTCCCACTGAGCCACTTACACTATCATGGACGCCCACTGAGCCCATGTTGCTTATGCCGACTCCATAGATGGACTTACTTCCCGAACATTGGGTAAGTAATCAATTCATTTACCAAAACAGCAACCTCGTTGCGAATATAAAATACACCACTGAGCCGGATTCCCCAGGTTTTGAGCGAATATTTAAATCCCCTTTGAAAGAAAGATCTTAAATATAAAAATGAGTTTTGGGATCCGCTCTAACTTTTAAAAATCATTTTGAAGACTCGAAAACATTTTTAAGAATGTTTGGAGTAATACTGATTTATTAAAATAAATCAGTCCCGATATGAAAGAAATATCTGAATATTATTATTTAAATAATATTCCCATAAGAATAATTGAGGTAGAAGTTGGAAAACTTATACTTGAATGAATAGCAAATAATCAAAGATATACTTATACGAAAGTAATATCTTTATTTGAATAATCAAAAATAAGTTTGATTATCGACACCTTATTCTTTAATAGAATAAAGAATATTATTAAGAAATAAGCGGAGTCATAATACCTCGAATGAATACTATAAATAATATTCATAAAATAAAGGAGTCATACATCCTCAAATGAATATCCAAGTAATATTCAATAATAATATAAACTGAGTCATAAGCCCTCGAATGAATATTCAAATAATATTCAAATAATAAAATAAACTGAGTCATAAGCCCTCGAATGAATATTCAAATAATAAAATAAACTGAGTCATAAGCCCTCGAATGAATATTCAAATAATATTCAAATAATAAAATAAACTGAGTCATAAGCCCTCGAATGAATACTCAAATTAATATTCAATTAAGTAAAATAAAGGTATCGAATAAACCTTATTCGATCCATAGTTTTAAAAACTATATCCATATATATATAAATATATATATATATAATATACTCGGGAACATCGACTCCCGGTTTAGAAATATGTTCACCTTTTATCCCCTATACTAAGGGTATACGCAACTACTTGCTTATTTCTAGCATAGGTATTATGCAACTATAAGCATTGAAATCAACAGATAGATAACCAGATTATGAAACAGACATGCATATATACCATATCAGCATGCTCCAATATATCACAAAATTTGCTAATAACAATCATGCACTATCACAAGATAATGCATATACATATATTTACATCACAACAACAGTATATCGGGTAGAAAACTTGTCTGAGCGACTGGGGGTTACGAATGGCTCGGGACGAGTCTGGTAACCTATAAGCAACAAGTAAGTTGGAATTAAACCAAAGTCACTTGTAAATCTATACTCTAACCAACTCAGACTCTAACGCTCGTTTTGCGCTTAACGATTTACTTAAGTCGCTCGAGTACCCTCGGCTCCACCATTTTTAATAATTTACCCATTACGAGTTTTAAGGCGATTCTTTCGCGAGTGTCTTATCAACTGCCTAACAAACTCTACATAAATGTTTTATGCTCCAATTAGTCATTTAAGGGCCTTAACCAAGGTTTCAAAGTAAGGCGAGGGGTAAAGGTTCGTTCGCGAAACACCGTTACTTAAAACGGTCGTTTCTCCTAAACCGTACATCGGATTCAAGCAAACCACATATCAAAACGAAGCTTGAAACATAACCTATCTAAGCATGGAAGTGGTTAGTTTATAGAAGTGGGTGTTCTGGTCCAACAGTTAATCACAAAACAGTTTATAGAAAATCAGGCATTACGACGGCTATAACCTAACGATTTCCAAAGTTTAAACTACACCAAATCATCACCAATTCAACAACAATCCAACATCCATCAACATCAAACTAAACCCATTCATCTAAGCACTATTATCATCCAAACAAACCAAACTTAAAACTAAGGATTCAAGAGTTTATACCTTCCTTGGAGAGTGGGTAGTCACTAACAAGCCTCTAGGAACCTTGATCTATGCTTAATCAACCTTAAGCTTTCATGAAAATCAAGAAAATCAAAGTAAGTTACTATTCACTACTATTCATCATCATCTTTGATGAGTGGATTAGCTATGCAAACCATAGAATCTTGATCTTAAACTCATGGTATAACTAAGTTATGAAATATAGGATCCAAGGAAACAAACCTTGTAATTTTCCATGGCCTAGAACTTGAGTTTTGAAAATCTATTTCTTCATTTCTTGAAAAGGCCGAATGGAAGAAGAAAGAAATGGGGGAGAGCTTTTGCTTGCTTGTCTTGCCTTGATATTTATGCAAAGAATGCATGGTTGTGGTTAATTATTGGCTAAATATCTTGTTTTCACTTGCTTATGTCATTGTTTGCATCACTACTTTGCCACATGTCTCATTCTTGTGGTGTGATGATGTCACCTTGCTTCTAACCACATGTTTTAGCTTATATTAGAAGCTTCCTTCTCATGTTACTTGCATGTGCTTGCCCCTTGGACGTTTATTTATTTTACGGTTCGCTTAACTCTCTTTCTCGTTGATCGTTTGAGGGATCATACCCGGGATCTTATTACTTGGGTTCCCTTAACCTTTCTCAATACATTATATTCCTTTTTATAATTCTCTCTTATAATCCTTGAATTTAAATCCCTTTAATCATGTTACCTTATACTCAATTCTTTCGGTATCTGGTGGATTTTCGAGAAAAATCAAAGTGTTCGGAATTGGATTTTGACGATCTTTACATACACTTATTTACTTTATGGAATACTAATACGATCTTAGAATATCCATAACAGAACCCCTACATAGTGTGGCATGAAAAGTTTTCTCATTCAGCAAAAACACTATTCATAAGGGTTTCAAAAATTTCCAAAAATTGGGGTTATTACAGTCTCCCCTCCTTAAAAGGATTCCGTCCCGGAATCAGATAGAAAATGAATAGGGATACTCTCTTAGCATTGCACTTTCTAACTCTCGAGTAAATTTTGCCACATTGTGGTCCTACCACCAAACTCTGCCTAGTTTGATAATCCTTCTCCTAAGCACTTGTTCCTTTTCACTCTATAACCCTTCCTGGTTGCTCCATATAGGTTACGTCTGGTTGCATGTCTATGCACTCATATGCCCCTATTTGTCTGGCATCCGAATTACACTTCCTTAACATTGATATGTGGAACACGCTATGAACTTACTACATGTTCGGGGGTAGGGCTAGCTAATATGCTAACTTCCCAAAACGTCTTAATATATCCAAGGGTCCAACAATTTGTGGACTTAGCTTTCCTTTCTTTCCGAACCTCATCAATCCTTTCCAAGGGATACCTATAACATTTCTAGGTCCCCTATTTCATACTCTTTGTCCTTTCGAGTCAAATCAGCATACCTCTTATGTCCATCTTGGGGTACTACCAGCCGTCCTCTGATTAGATCTATTATATCCATGGCCCTTTGGGCTACTGCGGGTCCGAGCATCTTGTGCTCTACAACTTTATCCTAACATAAGGGAGATCGACATTGTCTTCCCTCAAGGATCTCATAAGGCGACATCTCGATAATGACATATGATCTATTGTCGTAAGAAAACTTAATCCGTGTTAAGTGATCATTCCAAATTCTTTCAAGTCTATTGCACAGACTCTTATTATAGCTTTTAGCATTAGAGCTTTTGCTTCTTAATACCTATTCTTTTCCAGCTCGTAATCGCTACTACCTTCCGTTCCTAATATTATACTGGTTATACTTTTGCTTGTTAGCGCTCTATAACCTTTTAATAACCACGTCAACCTTGGTATCATGAATGTGCTTCCATTTTGAATACCACCATAACTTTACTACTCCTTTTTCAGATGTTTCTATTTCCCAAAGTTTGATCAATCATATAGAAGTAAAGGAATTTGTTGAGAGATCACTATGATCATGAACACTTGTTATATCGCATAGTTAGTACAGAAGGTGGCCAGCCTTTAGTACTTGACAATCAATTAAACAATAGATGGTATCCTACTAGGCTTCTATCACACAGATAGATAGTCATTCGGCAATACCTCCCCTTTCTGGAAGGGTTGTTCTTCTCAGCTTACATGAAATGAAAAGAAGAGAAAAGAACGAATTGAAGAGAATTGTATATATGAAAAAAAATATACTGCCACAAAATATCTGGCTTGGAACCTACCTCTGAACTATAGAGGTTTGTCATAGGAGAACGAAACATATGAGTATTTATATCAACATCAAGTATTATAGCATCGTATTTCACATGCCTAAATATTTGCTATTCCGTCCATCATTCTATGGACCCATGCTCTTCCTCGAGCTTATACACAATCACCTTTGAAACTCCCTCGATTTCGAAAATCGAACCGGGGATCTCATTCTAGACATCATCGTTACTAGAGTTCTATGCTTGCACCGCAACCTTTCTCGTATAATAATACGACTCTCTATTGATAAGAAAGAATAAATATACAATAGGTAGATACTCTACTTAATTAGTCTATCAATGATAACTTATACACTACCACGACCCGATTAGTGGTACTCAATCTCAACACCCATTCCAATACAACTCTCATGGTTGTAATCAGCTCAATACTCGCAGAATCATTGCTGCCTTACTATGGTCCACCACTGACTTACTGTAGTCATTCATTTTCCATGAAGTCTTAATAGCTAACCATACGGAGTCCATACATGTCGTATCAAATCCTTCTAAGGAGGTAACATAATCACCATTTCTGATTCATGAAGAACACTCCTGATCCTGACATACATACATGACATGAAGCAGATAAAATTGCAGAAGAGTTTCAATCAAAGCAACGATAACAGGTTAATACCATTCTAAATCATATGCCTTAAATAGAAGACTTACTCAAAGGTTCGTCTAGTCCTTTTTGAAACATGGTCCTGGCTTATCTCAAGATAGGACCTTCTAAGATAGATAGCCCGTTCATGGCGATTACACGAATTAAACCTTTACCAACTACTATTACGGTTGGGTATTGCACAGTCATCAGAAGGAATGTCAATCTTCCAAACCATAATACAACCTTCACAGCTTTAACCATCATCACTGTATTCTTTTGGCACAAGCGCCTATAATTATCCTCTTACCTTTAAAGTGTCGGCCACCTCTTTGGCCTTTCCTGATAGTACAATTTCCTTACAGTCAATGTCATTTTAACCACCTCCAAATAATTTTCTACCTCATTTCAATCACAGCTTATGTGAAGATGTTTTCCTTAAAATTAGATGGGTAAAAAAAAATATCACCATTTTTCCATAAGTTATTGCCTCAGTCTTTAGAGGCTAATCACTGTCAAGACTGACTCTCAATCATAGTTAGAATATCTTTTATCCTAGGCCCTAATGGCCCTGAACAATTTCGACCATTACTGGTTCGATCCATACTTTCTCGTGGTGTAACACGTGCCCCACTTGGCATCATTATAATTACGACACATTTCCTTTATCAACATTTCTATTCTGGAGAATTTTGAATATTACCTTTCTCCTTGTAAAACCTCTAAGGTTATCCTTGAATCGTTCCTCCTGTATTCCCTAGATATAGGGCATATCAAAATACCATTTACTAATACTAAAACCATTGTCTATATACTTCTGAAAAATTTCTCCACTGATCCTTAAAGGTAGTTATTACCTTAATCCTTTCCAAATCATACTGTCAAAACTCATACTGTCCCTATTAAGGGTGAAATGCCAACCTTTATGCATTCCCCTAGGATTCATTTTAAGTTACCGATGTTCTATTCTTAATTCCACCTTTAAAAGGTACCTGCATCCTTCCATGGATAATACAAGTCATATATCCCTGATAAGGGTGTCTTATTCAATCATTCCCACCTCGATAGTATATGCCTAATTTCACAATAACATCTGTATACAAAATGAGGTTAATCAAAATGGCCTCCAAAAGATAACAACGGTTATCCGCTATTCTTGCCTAATCTGGTAACGATAACAAGGATGTTCTGGAAGATATTGGTCGTGTTCAACGTGAACTTCTTCTTAATAATTCCTTATTTACTTTTGTTGTTTATCTCAACAGTCACCTCAATGTTGGGATATCTTTCATATCTGGCATCTCCCTTTTTGGGTATCATGCCACCGGTCTTACACTTCACCTTCTTGAAGGTCACTTCCTTCATCCAATTTTCTTAATATCTTACTTTCTTGTCTCCTCAGTCTATCCGCGTCTCATTATTTATCCTTCGAATTATCTCAAGGTTTCCTCGAATCTTCCCAACTTACAGGGGATAAAATATATGTATCTCTTATGCCCTCAACCATCAATTTTAACTCATGGTGAATCACCCTCATCCTGACGATTACATACTCTTCTATTTCTATTTCTACGAGTCTTTAGGGTTTCCTCATACCCAACTCCCTTATCATTCCTCAAACTCTATTGCCGTTATATTCCTTTCTCTTATCATTATTTCATGAACCAACACAACATAAGCATTGATTTCAAACATCCCGTCATTCTGGATTCGTGTCTTCAGAACGAATCTTGACAACTTTTACATCTTAGATTCATTATTCATCATACTCGTCTGCCTTTGTTCTGGCTCTAAAGCTTTTACACTATCTCCTTATCTTTGGGAATTACTTTCCCGAAAACAATTGACTGAACTTAAATCAGTTTATTATAATCTCTTGCTCCGTGCCTTCCTTGGCCTTTCACCAGCGGGTGGTCTCTCTCTTAGGAGGGTAAGTGACAAAAACAGTCTTTTATGGTTCATCAATCATTTTGAATCTCAAATGATTCTTATATTTCCTTTAGCTAGGCTCTTGCCTCGGCTGGGTCAGCTTGTTCCTTGGAACTCTGAGAGCTTAGCGACTTAAAGGTCATGAAAGAATTTCCTACCGCATTGTTTCCTCAAGGTGGTGGTTGGGGATAATAGTCTAAGTTCTTTTTAGACAGGTCCATGAATTGCCGTATAGGAGTACCGTCTCGGGTCCTTTCCTTACTCGACTTTCTGTTTCCTTAGTATGAAATGTTTCATCCTTCTCCCATACTTGGGGTTATCTTATACGTTAAAATCCTCATTTTCCACTTCATTATGTTATGGGTTCCTTCTATCTTAATGGCGTCCTCCCTGACTATCACATTCAGGGTTTGCCCTTAATCTTATTCCTTGAACTATGACTTTCATCTAAGATCTCATCTTTAAGCTCTTGAACATTTGGAACCCAAATTCTATAGGAATACCTCATTATTCCCTTATCATCTTTCTCGGTATTAATCTCATATCTATTTGTTGGCTCTCTGCCTTCATTCATCACTTTTTCTGGCACAATATGTTCTTTTCCGATAATTCGGTCTGTATTGCAATCTCAAACAGCTTTTCGGTACCGGCTCCGGTTACCTTCACTTCTATTTCCATTTTCTCAAAATCTCTTATAACTCTCCCAAGGACATTATCATCTTGAGTCTCTCCTTTCTACTAAGGGCATCAGCCACCACATCGGCTTTCCCCGAATGATAAAGAATCTCTCAATCATAATTCTTGATTAGCTCTAACCGCCTTCTCTGGCGTATGTTCAGCTCTCTCTACGGGAAAATGTACTAGAGCACTTATGGCTTAGGTAAATCTCGCACTTCTCTCCATACAAGTAGTGCCTCCAATATTTAGGGCAAAACTATTGCCACGAGCCCAAGCTCATGGGTGGGGATATCGAATTTCATATTACCTTAATTGTCTTGACGTGTACGCGATTACCTTACCGTGCTGCATAAGCACGCACCCTAAGCCCTTGTACGAAGCGTCACTACACTTCACAAAATCTCCTTTTCCATCCGGCAACGCCAGCATAGGGGCCGTCACCAACCTTTGCTTCAGTTCTTGAAAGCAGTTCTCGCATTTCTCTGTCCATTCGAACTTCTCAGTCTTACGAGTAAGCCACGTTAAAAGGGGCTACTATCTTTACAAACTTGAACGAACCTCCGGTAGTGATCGACCAATCCTACCTCTGGTAGTCGACTTAACCATGGTCATCAATTCATTAGTGGTCCTTTATTCATTC
The DNA here is from genome assembly GCF_009905375.1 of Apium graveolens. Taxonomy (NCBI): domain Eukaryota; kingdom Viridiplantae; phylum Streptophyta; class Magnoliopsida; order Apiales; family Apiaceae; genus Apium; species Apium graveolens. The sequence goes on from NC_133650.1 coordinate 141,759,833, forward strand.
TTGTCAGGATCCTCCATGGGATCCTCCTCAGCAACTATCCCTTCTAGGACAACATCCTCAACTGCTATATCCTCAATATCAACATTATCCGGTCCTGCATTAGGACGCTCCATCGGATCCACAATCTAATCTCCATTAAGTAATAAAACATCATCGCATTGTTGCTCCTCAACCTCAGGGTTCGGAGTCCCGCTACCATATACGATAACAAACTACGCTTCTATCACGATATTTATAAGGGTTCCCATAAGGGTTTTAACTGCCGGTGCTACGTTAGGTAGCCCGACTATGAACTTGGCAAGAGTTCTTATTATCTTAATGAACTTATTATCTTAACGTCACATCATCTCTGAGGTTTATAACGCTTAGCTCTGATACCATTTCTGTAACACCCCCAAATCCGGGGTCGGGGATCCGGGTTGTCACGAGTTCCATTTCCCTTAATAACACCCAATCTTAATAATTACTCAACTACTCTGTACTGTGACCCCACAATAAACACACACACCACACGTTATAGTCTCAGAGATGAACATCCAAAAATAACAACAAGTCATTTCATTCCACAATTATCTGCCAATACACCTTAAAAGGTTTTTTGAATAAATTTACATTTCTTTGCCATTATTACAATTCATAAATATACATAAATCTGGTACATCAAAAGTTGAAAGCCTAGCCTATTGGTAGTTTCTACCTCAGCTACAGCGACATCAACGCCTATAGGAAACTGCGGAATGTTTCCTATCCGCTCGCGAATTGGGAGCTTCGTCCTGTTCATCTTGCCTATCTGATATTGTGTGATAAAAGAAGAAAGCAAGGGTGAACATCAAGCCCACCAAAATAATATGTACAATGATTAACAATATATGAGCCTTCTCATAGTACTCATGAAAGTCTTGGTCAAAAGAAATGAACCAAGTTTGATATTTTAATGCGATGAAGTCGCAAAATATTCAGTATATATACATATATACTTTTCAAAATCTTGGAAGTCCTCTTCCATGCATAATATACACAAAGTTCCAGTTTATAACTGTATAAAAATATCGTTGCAAGGTGATCTAATATATCTAACCTTGTCTCAACGTTTTTCTGAAAATCTTTGTCATACATAAGATAATCATTTACTAGATATAAGTTTAAAAGATGAAGTTACAAGATACTCCAATATACTTATATCTTTTTCCAAATACTACTTGAACTACCACCGTTCAAGTTATAATTAACTTCAAAAGTTCATCACACTGATGAGACTACAAGATAAGACTTGAATAGATTCAATCTTTGAAATATTTTAAAGAAAATGAAGTTATGATATACTTCATTAAGTCCCGATATATATATATATATACACCTAAATATATACATACGTTTCCTGAAAACCTCTGTCATGTAAAGTATGAACAGAATTGCAATATCCAATAAATTTGGAAAGGAAAGAATTTTGGCATAAACCTGATATCTTGCTGATCAGCCAAAGATACCAATAAGTAACCTTTTCTACTAGTAGATGGACGAATTCCCCACTGGTCATCACCCTGGTCGCAATAGGACCTTATGCTGGACTGCCACTCAGCCACTTATGTATTTGATGGACTCCCACTGAGCCACTTACACTATCATGGACGCCCACTGAGCCCATGTTGCTTATGCCGACTCCATAGATGGACTTACTTCCCGAATGTTGGGTAAGTAATCAATTCATTTACCAAAACAGCAACCTCGTTGCGAATATAAAATACACCACTGAGCCGGATTCCCCAGGTTTTGAGCGAATATTTAAATCCCCTTTGAAAGGAAGATCTTAAATATAAAAATGAGTTTTGGGATCCGCTCTAACTTTTAAAAATCATTTTGAAGACTCGAAAACATTTTTAAGAATGTTTGGAGTAATACTGATTTATTAAAATAAATCAGTCCCGATATGAAAGAAATATCTGAATATTATTATTTAAATAATATTCCCATAAGAATAATTGAGGTAGAAGTTGGAAAACTTATACTTGAATGAATAGCAAATAATCAAAGATATATTTATACGAAAGTAATATCTTTATTTGAATAATCAAAAATAAGTTTGATTATCGACACCTTATTCTTTAATACAATAAAGAATATTATTAAGTAATAAGCGGAGTCATAATACCTCGAATGAATACTATAAATAATATTCATAAAATAAAGGAGTCATACATCCTCAAATGAATATCCAAGTAATATTCAATAATAATATAAACTGAGTCATAAGCCCTCGAATGAATATTCAAATAATATTCAAATAATAAAATAAACTGAGTCATAAGCCCTCGAATGAATATTCAAATAATAAAATAAACTGAGTCATAAGCCCTCGAATGAATATTCAAATAAAATTTAAATAATAAAATAAACTGAGTCATAAGCCCTCGAATGAATACTCAAATTAATATTCAATTAAGTAAAATAAAGGTATCGAATAAACCTTATTCGATCCATAGTTTTAAAAACTATATCCATATATATATAAATATATATATATATAATATACTCGGGAATATCGACTCCCGGTTTAGAAATATGTTCACCTTTTATCCCCTATACTAAGGGTATACGCAACTACTTGCTTATTTCTAGCATAGGTATTATGCAACTATAAGCATTGAAATCAACAGATAGATAACCAGATTACGAAACAGACATGCATATATACCATATCAGCATGCTCCAATATATCGCAAAATTTGCTAATAACAATCATGCACTATCACAAGATAATGCATATACATATATTTACATCACAACAACAGTATATCGGGTAGAAAACTTGCCTGAGCGACTGGGGGTTACGAATGGCTCGGGACGAGTCTGGTAACCTATAAGCAACAAGTAAGTTGGAATTAAACCAAAGTCACTTGTAAATCTATACTCTAACCAACTCAGACTCTAACGCTCGTTTTGCGCTTAACGATTTACTTAAGTCGCTCGAGTACCCTCGCTCCACCATTTTTAATAATTTACCCATTACGAGTTTTAAGGCGATTCTTTCGCGAGTGTCTTATCAACTGCCTAACACACTCTACATAAATGTTTCATGCTCTAATTAGTCATTTAAGGGCCTTAACCAAGGTTTCAAAGTAAGGCGAGGGGTAAAGGTTCGTTCGCGAAACACCGTTACTTAAAACGGTCGTTTCTCCTAAACCGTACATCGGATTCAAGCAAACCACATATCAAAACGAAGCTTGAAACATAACCTATCTAAGCATGGAAGTGGTTAGTTTATAGAAGTGGGTGTTCGGGTCCAACAGTTAATCACAAAACAGTTTATAGAAAATCAGGCATTACGACGGCTATAACCTAACGATTTCCAAAGTTTAAACTACACCAAATCATCACCAATTCAACAACAATCCAACATTCATCAACATCAAACTAAACCCATTCATCTAAGCACTATTATCATCCAAAAAACCAAACTTAAAACTAAGGGTTCAAGAGTTTATACCTTCCTTGGAGAGTGGGTAGTCACTAACAAGCCTCTAGGAACCTTGATCTATGCTTAATCAACCTTATGCTTTCATGAAAATCAAGAAAATCAAAGTAAGTTACTATTCACTACTATTCATCATCATCTTTGATGAGTGGATTAGCTATGCAAACCATGGAATCTTGATCTTAAACTCATGGTATAACTAAGTTATGAAATATAGGATCCAAGGAAACAAACCTTGTAATTTTCCATGGCCTTGAACTTGAGTTTTGAAAATCTATTTCTTCATTTCTTGAAAAGGCCGAATGGAAGAAGAAAGAAATGGGGGAGAGCTTTTGCTTGCTTGTCTTGCCTTGATATTTGTGCAAAGAATGCATGGTTGTGGTTAATTATTGGCTAAATATCTTGTTTTCACTTGCTTATGTCATTTCTTGCATCACTACTTTGCCACATGTCTCATTCTTGTGGTGTGATGATGTCACCTTGCTTCTAACCACATGTTTTAGCTTATATTAGAAGCTTCCTTCTCATGTTACTTGCATGTGCTTGCCCCTTGGACGTTTATTTATTTTACGGTTCGCTTAACTCTCTTTCTCGTTGATCGTTTGAGGGATCATACCCGGGATCTTATTACTTGGGTTCCCTTAGCCTTTCTCAATACATTATATTCCTTTTTATAATCATCTCTTATAATCCTTGAATTTAAATCCCTTTAATCATGTTACCTTATACTCAATTCTTTCGGTATCTGGTGGATTTTCGAGAAAAATCAAAGTGTTCGGAATTGGATTCTGACGATCTTTACATACACTTATTTATTTTATGGAATACTAATACGATCTTAGAATATCCATAACAGAACCCCTACATAGTGTGGCATGAAAAGTTTTCTCATTCAGCAAAAACACTATTCATAAGGGTTTCAAAAATTTCCAAAAATTGGGGTTATTACAGGTCGACCAATACTCCTTCTTTATTGATCAGATGTCCTAAAAACTGTACTTCATTCCGCCAGAATTCACACTTCGAGAATTTGGCATATAGCTGTTCCTCTCTGAGTATTCCTAGAGCTATCCTCAAATGCTCTGCATGTTCTGCCTCAGTCCTTGAGTAGATCAAAATATCATCGATAAAAACTATCACACACTTGTCCAAGTACTTCTTAAATACTCTGTTCATTAAATCCATGAAAGCTGCTGGGGCGTTGGTTAATCCAAAGGACATTACCAAGAACTCATAGTACCCATACCTGGTACGGAATGCGGTCTTGGGAATATCTTCGGGTTTAATCTTTAGCTGGTGGTATCCAGTTCTCAGGTCAATCTTGGAAAAATAAACAGCATCCTTTAGCTGGTCGAACAGATCATCTATTCTAGGTAACGGGTACCTGTTCTTTATGGTTAGCTTGTTCAACTCTCGGTAGTCGATGCACAGCCTCATGCTCCCATCTTTCTTCTTAACAAATAACACTGGTGCTCCCAATGGAGACACACTGGGTCTTATCATACCCTTATCCAAGAGTTCCTGCAATTGAGTAGCTAATTCCTTCATTTCTAATGGGGCTAACCGGTAAGGTGCTTTTGAAACTGGCGCCGTCCCTGGGGCCAACTCAATAGCAAATTCAATCACTCTATCGTGTGGTAATCCCGGAAGGTCTTATGGGAATACATCTTCAAATTCGTTGACTACCCGAATATCTTGTAAGTTGGGCACCTCCTTCTGCGTGTCCACCACATAGGCTAGGTAAGCCTCATTTCCTTTTCGTAGCATCATTCTGGCCTGGGCCATAGTCAAAAATTTATGTGTCTGCCTCTTTCCTCTAAATATGACTTCTTTCTTCCCTGGGATATTCAACTTAACTTTCTTCCCCTTACAGTCTATCTGAGCATCATTGCTAGATAGCCAGTCCATTCCCAAAATTACATCAAACTCCCCTAATTTAAAAGGAATCAGATCAACAATAAAAGTATGTTCCCCTATGCCTAACTCACAAGCGGGGTGAATCTGGTTAACAGGAATAATTTCATGATTGGCTATTTCTACTTGTAAGGGTTCTATCAAGGGTTCAGCCTTAAGTCTTAATTTACGTGCAAGGTCCTTTGATATAAAATATTTAGTTGCTCCCGAATCAAATAAAACATTTGCATTGACTGAATTTAGAGAAAGGGTACCTGCTATCACATCTGAGTCTTTCATAGCATCCTGGACTGTCATGTTGAAAGTCCTCGCAGTAGCTGGCTTATTGGAGGCAGCCCTGCTGGCTCCTGAAGCTGCTGGTTTGTTCATTGGGCATTCCCTCTTCCAATGACCCGGGCATCCACACTGATGACAAGTGGTGGTTGGAATGACGGTAGGGGCTGACGAAGGGCATTTGTGGGAATAGTGGCCCACTTGTCCACACTTAAAGCAGGTTACTGGCGTTCCCTTACACTCCCCAGAATACATCCTTCCACAAGTGTTACAGGCTGGCAATGGGGGTCGAGACTTGTTGGAATAGGACATTTTTGACTTCTGGTCGCTCTGGCTCACATTCACACTCATTGGCCGCTTAAACCCAGTGTTCTTTCCCGGTAGGGACACTGCTCCTCGATTAAATCTAGTTGGGAAGCTCCTTCCTGCGGAACCTCCACCCATACTCATACTTTTCCTCTTTATTCCCTTCTTCTCTCTTTCCTTCTGCATCTGTTCACTTCCGGCTTCTACAATTGTTGCCTTTTGCACCAGAGTGGCATAATCAGTAAGCTCGAGGATTGCCACCCTATTCTGAATCCACGGTTTCAGTCCCTGCTGAAACCTCCTAGCTTTCTTTTCCTCGGTGCTCACAAACTCTGGCACAAACCTTGATAACTCAGTAAATTTTGCTTCGTACTCTGCTACAGATAAGTTATTCTGCTTTAGCTCCAAGAACTTGAGCTCCATCTGGTTTTCCATAAACCTCGGGAAATATTTTCCCAGAAACAACTGACTGAATCTCTCCCAGGTTATAATAGCATCTGTCTCCATATTTTTCTTGGCCTCCCACCAGTAGTTAGCCTCTCCTTTCAGAAGGTAGGTAGCAAATACAGTCTTCTGTGCCTCATCGATACTCAGAATCTCAAAGGATTTCTCCATTTCCTTTAACCATGCCCTTGCCTCAACTAGGTCGGCTGATCTGTGGAACTCAGGGGGCTTAAGGGACTTGAAAGCCCTGAAGGAGTTTGCCACAACATTGTTATTTCCTTGAGGGGGTGGGTTGGGTTGACGTTCCAAGTTCTGCCTTAGTAGTTGCATGAACTGTCCCATGGGATCCATGCCTAGGTTTGGTACTGGTTGCTCAACCTCAGTTTCTCCTTCATCAGCCTCTATCTCAAATCCCTCAACATCATATGTTTCCTCCTCCTCTTCATACAGGGAGTCATCCTATTCAACATAATCCTCATCTTCCTCTTCACTGTGTTCTTGGTTCCTATCGTCCTGGTTATGGCTTCCCTGGTCCTCAGATCCAGGGTTCGCCCTAGTTCCAATCTTTCTTGGCGGCATGATACTGATAATTTTTTTTTTTGGGAAATTCAACGTTAGGTCATAATCATACACAAAATTGTGCCTCGCACAGTTCTATAATGAGGAGAATGTATCTCGCAATTCCATTATATTATGACAGTTCTAAAAGAAGTGCAGTAATAATAATGATAAAAACAGGGATCTCGTCACTAAGGAACTGAACTGAAAGGAAACAAATATATACATAATGCGAGAAATACATAGTTTGATCTGGTCAAAAGTACAACAGTGCTACAGCCATCTGCCCAAAAGTGATACACAAGAGTCTATCTGTCTAGTCAGAAAAAGGGATGCTATATACAAGTCAACTATCCCGGAAAATTGGCTCTTACTAAGGCCTCGACTAACTAGACAACTAGACTATCCCATCGTCGGTCCTGAATCACACACCGGAGCAGGTCAGCTCCCATACCCTTTCCATCGCACGACGGAAGATATAGTCGGCCTGCCGCCTGGAGATCCTACCATGCATGTCCCCCTGGAGCGATCGGAGTCTCGCTCGGGACGTGAGCTCTATCCCCGTCAGCTCCCTCCTCAAGGATCGGGGTATAGTAGCCTTAGTCTCATAAGCTCGGGCATGCCTGCCCGTCCTCTCCGCATCCAACTCCCTCCTGACCTCATCCAGTCGGGCCTCAACAACAGCCACTCGGGTCCTCAGCACATCCTGAACATAGCCGTGAGCTAACAAAGACTGCCTATAGGCAGGGTCGAGAGATGGTGAATCCGGAGCCGCTGGGGGTGCCTCCTCGGTTTGCCTCGGCTCGGAAGTATGGGTCTCTGAGCTGTCATCATAGGGGCTCCTAGATAGTGGTGGAGGGGTAGGAGCTCTGACCACCGGGAGTGAGGGTAAAGGGGTACCAGTATACTCCACTATAGCTCCGACCGGCACCTCAGCTACTGGGACCTCATCCGGGTCCTCCTCATCCGAAATAGTAACAACCTCTGTCTCTGACTCCTCTGAGGGGTCCTCCTCATCCTCCTCCATCTCAGACTCCTCCTGATCCTCGGCATCTAGCAGTGCCTCATCATGCTCACACTCGAACATCTCAGGGTCCTCTATCTCATGTGCCTACACATTAAACGAGCTAAGTTACTATCATGATACTTATAAGGGTTCCTGTAAGGGTTTTAACTGTTAGTGCTACTTTAAGTAGTCCGACTATGAACTTGGCAAGAGTTCTTATTATCTTTGTGAGTTTATTATTATATCGTCGCATCATCTCTGAGGTTTATAACGCTTAGCTCTGATACCATTTCTGTAACACCCCCAGATCCGGGGTCGGGGATCCGGGTCGTCACGGTCTTTCTTTCCACAATATCACTTAACTTAATTAATAATAAATAAACTCATGCTGTGACCCCACACTAACACACACCACAACCCGTTATAGTCTCAGAGATGAAATTGAAATAAGTACAAGTCCTTGAATCCACAATTTAAAAGTTATTACAACCCAAAATGATTACTTGATAAGTTTACAGTTAATTGCCATTATCTGCCATAAGTTATAATTATACAATATTTGGTTCCCAAAAGTAGAATGCCTGATCTACCAATAGATCTACCTCTGCAGCTATAGCAGCTACAACATCAACGGGAAGACGCGCGATGCTTCCCACGCGCTTGCGCTAGGTCTGCTTGAGTCTGGCCATCTTTCCTAACTGTTGTTGTGTGATGAAGAAATGAAGCAAGAGTGAGCATTACAGCTCACAAGATAATATATAGTGTAAACAATAATGCAAGTATCTAAATGGATAACTTACTAGAATCCTTTATCAAGTGTAAGGTAATTACTTACTGGATATAAGCTTAAAGGAAGATGAATTTCCCAATTATTTCACTATGCTTATACCATTTTTAGAAATCTACTTGAACTACCGTTGTTCAAAGTATAATAAGTTTCAAAAGTTCGTCCCATAGATGAGACCACAAGTTAAGACTTGAATAGATTCAATCTTTGAATTAATGTTTAAAGGAAATGAAGTTATGAGATACTTCATTCAATGGAAACACCATTACAACTGTTTGACCCTTGTCAATGCTTCGACAATCACCCATTCGTAGCCTTTCGATCGAAATGCTTCGGGTAGTGTTGCAGAAATATCCAACTGGATGATGAACTCATTACGGGAGTTTGTCGCGCCAGGAAGACCACTTACGATGATCAGTCGTAGTAGTGCAACCCCACCATTTTCTACATGTAGAGGAGAACCTGTCGGATTTACTTGTCAACCGAACACTGGACTCCTAAGGAATGGACCATCTTAGCGGAACTTCCGGGCCATTTGGGCCAATATAATAAGGCCGGGCCGGCGCCACTCGACCACTTACGCCACTCATAGTTCATAGGAAATCCATGACTCTGAAACGTAAAGCTCGTCCCCACTTTCTCCAAGTAGAAACTTGTTGATACGGCTCCACCAAGAAGTCGTATCTAGTTGGAAAGGAAAACTCACCGATATTTCCCAGGCGATGCCTGTTAATGGATTAACTTGTTCCAAAAATTTTACTTCCCGAGTGTTGGGTAAGTAATCAAAAATTCTTTTGTCAGAGTAACAACCTTGTTGCGAATATAAAATACACCACAGAGCCGGATCCCTCAGGTTTTGAGCGAGTATTAAAATCCCCTTCGAAAGGGAGGATCTTAAATATAAAAATGAGCTTTGGGATCCGCACTAACCTTTAAAATCATTTGGAAGACTCGAAAACATTTTTAAGAATGTTTGGAGTGATGTTGATTTAATAAAATAAATCAGTCCTAATATATTAGAAAATATCTGAATATTATTATTTAAATAATATTCCCATAAAGAATAATCTTTATAAAAATAATTGAAGTAGAAGCTTTAAAACTTATTCTTGAAATGAATATTAAATAACCAAAGATATACTTATACGAAAGTACTATCTTTATTTGAATAATCAAAAGTGAGTTTGATTATCGACACATTATTCTTTAATAAAATAAAGAATAATAATTAGTAAATAATCGGAGTCATAAGTCCTCGAATGAATATTCAAATAATAATATTCATTAAATAAAATAAACAGAGTCATATGTCCTCGAATGAATATTCAAAATAATATTCATTAATAAAATAAACGGAGTCATATGTCCTCGAATGAATATTCAAAATAATATTCATTAATAAAATAAACGGAGTCATATGTCCTCGAATGAATATTCAAAATAATATTCATTAATAAAATAAAGTTATCGAATAAACCTTATTCGATTCATAGTTTTGAAAACTATATCTATATATATATATAAATATATATATAATATACTTGGGAACATCGGCTCCCGGTTTTAGAAAATGTTCACCTTGGGGTCCCCTATACTAAGGGTATACGCAATTACTGCTTATCTCTAGCATAGGTATTATGCATCTGAATCAACAGATATATGTATCAAGATTACGAAACAGGCATGCATATATACCATATCACATGCTCCAATATATCGCAAGAATTTGCTAATTAACCATCATGCATCTATCACAAAATAATGCATATACATATGTATACATTACAACAACAGTATAACGGGTAGAAAACTTGCCTGAGCAACTGGGGGTGACAAATGGCTTGGGACGAGTCTGGTAACCTATAAACAATATATAAGTTGGAATTAAACCAAAGTCGCTTATGAATCTATACTTTAACCAAATAGACTCTAACACTCGATTTGCGCTCAACGATTCCCTTAAGTCACTCGAGTACCCTCGGCTCCACCATTTTTAATAAATTAACCATTAAGGGTTTTAAGGCGATTCTTTCGCGAGTGCCTTACCAACTGCCTAATACACTTTACATAAATGATTCATACTCCAATTAGTCCTTTAAGGTCTTTAACCTATGTTCCAAAGTAAGGCGAGGGGTAATGGTTCGTTCACGAAATGCCGTTACTTAAAACGGTCGTTTCTCCTAAACCGTACATCGGATTCAAACGAACGAAGCTCGTAACATGAACTATCTAATCATGGCAATGGTCAAAACCTAACAGTGAGTTCTCGGGTCCTGATGTTAAGAGCAAAAATAGTCTAAAGTAATCGGACATTACGACGGCTATGTTTACGCGATTACCAATTTTTATTCTACTCCAAACCAACCACCAATCAACCACAATTCATTCATACAACCAAAATCCATCCATATCATACTACAACAGCCCCAACACCTCAAGTTCTCCAATTTATATTATTCTCAAACATGAATTAAAACTATACTTAAGTTCATTAATCAATAATCCAAGAATTACAACTCCTACTCATTACAAAACCAACCACACTCTAAGTCTACAAGAATCATGCTTCTCATGAACCATAACAACAAAACTAAACCTAATACTCAAAGTAAAGTTAGGGTTTGGAGGGGTTATACCTTCCTTGGAGAGTGGAGAATCAACTAATTAGCTTGGAATCACCCTTAAAAGTCCTTATCCAAGCTTAATCTAAACAAAAACTCAAGAACAAAAATTTAAGTTCTTGAAAAACACTATTCACCCTCTTCTTCCATGATTTTTAGGAAGAGATTGTGAATGAATTTGAAGCTCAAACTTATAGGATAGCTATATCTATGCATAAGGAGTATTAGATAATTACCTCACTAATTAACAAGGCTTGGATCTTAGATTTTAAATTTTCCTTCTTGAAATAAAGAGAAAAGTCGAGAGCTTCCTTGAAGAAAATGAAGTCAACTTCTATTTTTGGTGAAATGAATTGTTTTGGCTTGGTTGATGTTGTTTTGTTTGTTAATTACTTTTTACCATGGTGAATTTTGCATGGCCAAGAATCAACCAACAACACACTCCCTTTTTGTCATGCTTATGTCACCTTGTTATGTCATCCTCCCCCACTTGTCCTCTTCTTATTGGTTTGATGACATCATCCTCACTAACCTCTTTGATTAGCTTCTAATTACTTGGCTAATGACCGCTGATCTGTTATACGGTTCGCTTAACTTTCATTTTCGTTTATCGTTTGAGGGATCATACCCGGGATCTTATTACTTGGGTTTCCTTAACCTTTCTCAATACATTATATTCCTTTTATGATCCCCTCTTATAATCCTTTAATTTAAATCCTTTTTATCCTGTTACCTTATACTCAATTCTTTCGGTATCTGGTGAATTTTCGGGAAAAATCAAAGTGTTCGAATTTGGATTCTGACGATCTTTACATACACTTATATATCATATAGAGTGCTAATAAGATCTCAGAATAACAATAAAAGAACCCCTACATAGTGTGGCATGAAAAGTTTTCTTATTTAGCAATATCAGCAAAAACACTGTTCATAAGGGTTACAAAAAGTTCAAAATTTTGGGGTTATTATATTTTGATTCAAGGGTTATTAGTTGAATTGGTTTATACCACCAGATAGATCGTAAGAAAAGGGATTGATTGATACCAGTTTGAAGAACGGAGGGTAAGCAATTCGAGTTGGCCAGGTTTTTTTGAAGCTCGCCGGACACAAACTTTTGGCCGGATTTTCTGGCCAAAATACGTGTCGTTTGTTGATTTTAATCTGTTAGTTATGTTCCTGGCAACATATCCTTTAAATCTGCAGTTTTTATCTAAGTTCTGAACTAGGGAGCAGAATTACGGCGAAACTCTGGCGAGGAGTTCGCCGGAGACGGTGACCGGTGGGATAAATTGTTATTTGACCCCCAGATTTTTGAAAACGAAGCACTTCAGTCCCTATAGTTTGCAAAACTTGCAAAAACCAGAGTACTGTTTTGTTTATTTACAAAAACAATATTCTGTTATTTAAAAAAAATTAGAAAATGTATATTTATTTATTTTAAATTTAGAAAATGTTTATCAGAAAACTGTTTTTAAGTATTTATTTACTTAAAAATAAATATGATTTATTTTATTTATTAATTTTAATTAGTTTGTAATTATTTTAATTAATTGATTAATTTAATATTAATTGATTAATTCATTTACTTAATTATTAATTGATTTTAATAAATTTAATAATGAGATTTAATTATTTATTTTTTATTTAAAAATTCTGAAAATTAGTTTGAGCTTTAAAATATTATTTTAAACTATTTTCAAGGCTCGATAATTATTATAAAATTATTTTAAAGTCATATTTGGGTGTTTAAACCCTATTATTTAATTATAACATGATTCGGAGTCCCGTTTTAATTCCGAAAAATGTTTAAAAATTCGTAATAAATACTTGGAAAATCATTTTGACCCCAAATCTTCTTTAAAAATTTTTTTGATCGAATATCTTGCTTGCTATATGATGGATGAGTTATATGCCTATGAAAATTACCAACTTGACCCTTAACCCAAGTATTATATTTGGTTATTTACTAAAATCGGGGTTATTGTTTGACTGTTTTAGTCATAAATTTCAATCTGTAAGTCGGATCTGGGTAAAACAAAGGGTAGATAAGAGCTTGTAATGTCTATGTGACGATTAAAATAATATGAGATTGAGTATTGATAGATACTCGTGGTACCAAACAGAGAAATGCAAGGCATAGGAAAGAAGAGCAAGTGATCAGTAAATAGCACAGAAGCGTAGAAAAAAAGGCAATTGATCGATGAATAGAAGCAAGGCATAGAAAACGAAGGAAAGTGATTGATGAGTAGAAATGTTAGATGAGTACAAGTAAAGTTGGAAATCATCTATGATAAGGCAAGTACTTTTGAACCTTCTTCAAGATATATTGCAAATATTTTCGAACTTTCTCATAACATGTTGTTAGTATTCAAAATAAATCATGTTTTATATTCCAAGCGCTTTAAACTATTTAACCTTGAACCCTAATCATATCAGTGAACTTAAGCTTTAAGCTTTATTTCGTGTAAACCACCAACGGTTGATTTTCTAGATATTAAACCATACAAATACGATACTACTCCACAAATACATACCCACCATAAAAAAATATTGTAACATAATTTCTTAAGCATACAGAAACTGATATACCCTAAACTACCCTATATCATCACAGATCTATACCCTGTTTTATCATTTAACTATTGTTCATCAGATACTTGATTCTTCATCAGGCTTGAAGCCGTTCTTCATATTTACACCTTGATATACCCTGGTGATATATATGGAATGGTTTATGCTCTGAGATAAATGTTTTATCAATTTTAATTATGATTCTATTTTTATTGAATTACAATGGTTATCATATTGAATCATTTTAGAATTGGATGGTTTTATAAATTTGGACCAGATTCGTGGTCAGACCAGATTCGTGGTCATAATAGGACAATGCGTGTTTTGGATCTGGTATAGAGAGCAGAGCTGTGTGCCTTGCTCGGGGTTAGTGCGTGACTGATCAACAACCTAACCTTATTTTTTAAAATAAAAAGTGAATATCCAATTCTAATACTTGCTTATCAAGAAACTTGATTCTTCTTAATCATTTCAACTGATCATTGTTTAACCTCAGTTATTGTTATTATGACTTGCTAAGCTAGTTAGATCACTCTTGCAAATCTTTTTATGTTATCCTATAGTTGAAAAGGAAATTGTTGGTAATGAGGATTCCTAGTCCAGTGTGCGAGCTATGATTCCAGGTTAAGTTGGATCAAGCTAGCAGGAGCTTTATATTGTAGCCGAGTTATGCAAGATTGTAAGGATTACAACATTATCAGTTGTAAGTGGAACTAGTTGGGATTTGGTATAATGTAATAAAAGTTAAGATTATGCCTTGATTTTGTACTTTAACCTGTTGCGATCCATGGTATTGTAAAGAAGAGTCAATGTATATAATATTTTATATCCAGGTTTATATATTGTGTGTGTTGTGAACCCCAAACTTCTCACCCGGGTTTGGAGGGCGTTACAGGTTTGGTATCGGAGCTACATGTTATAAGTCACTAAAACAAGCCTAAATTGTCGGGAATGGATAGAGGGTTAGGATTAGGATTAGAAAATAGAAAGATAGAATGTTGAGATGTGGAGTGCGAGTGTATATTAGGTTTTGGTATGATTCGTGATGAGATTCGAGATTCTTATATAGCGACGCGATTGTCAGATAGCGGAAATGGCAGATTCTTTTATTCCAGGATCGTCTGGTCATTCGGAGCCTTCAGCCAGAGGACTATCATCCGATTCACACCCTGCTCTTCCATCGGTGTTAGCCATATCACCTCCAGTTACGATGGTGGCACCTTTTCAAGCTAGTATCTCATCCCCTGATGTGAGACTACCTATTCGAGAATCCCCCACATGCTGATTCTGGTTCTACTGGATATTCAGCTGTGAGCGCATCTTTTCTTTTTACCCTACACCTTGTTCTATACCATCAGTTTAATACTCATCTTATGAAGAAACAGCACCTACGGGGATGGATTCGAGAGCTACAATATATGGTGAGTACACGAGGTATTAAGAAAAGTGAGAAGGAACCTAGAGAGAGGGTTCATGTATTCTGAAGGATAGCTACTACCCGGTTATATGTAACTACTAGTAATTATGCCACCCATGATTATCTTGTGGAGTGAGCTAGATGGATTTTAAAGGAGTTTGAGAAGATTGGTGATCGAGAGTTTTTTTGGAATTAGATTATGGTGTTATAACCAAACATGATACGTATAGTAGTAATGTGATGCGATATTAGTCGACCTTATTTTATTAATAGATTTGATGATTACTGGATAGACCTATAAGAAATGATGATGGGAGTGTTACCAGTATGGGAGACTAGAAATGAAGTTACGAATAATATAATATGCAACAATAACTGGAGTTTTTGTCGACTAATGAAGGTAAAATGGACCCCTAAGGGGTAAAAGATATATGGAAATAAATGGGCTCCTATCTGATTATTTTCCTAATTAAATTCCTTGTGGTGGTTGAGAAGGACGACAACCAACTCATATAGTAATGACGACCAGGTGTGTGATTTTCAAAATTTTAAACCAGTTTTAAAAGAGATTTTCTTAAAAAAAAAAATCTAAAAGTTCTTTAAACAAAACAAGTTTTAAAACTTGGTTGTCCAATTACTCCTTGAGTTTCTCAACTGTTATAAGATTTGGATTATCTAGAATAATACTTGTTCTAGAAGTTAGTATGGTTAATTTAGAAGGCCAAATAGACCCGCTATTATAGAGAAGGTTTGATTGTTCCTACCATAAGAATGCAAATGTTGTTTGATAAGTTTAACGACAGAATAAATGTACGGAGAAACTGTTCATCCAATTTCTGAGACGATTAGAGTTCAAAGAATACGTCGATTCACAAGAAGCCGAGTATGAGCAAAAGAGATTAAGAAAACTCCAGACTTTTCTAAAGTAAGAATGTTATTAGCAAAGGAGTTGATTGGTTGAATGATCAGTAGCGTAAGCAAAATTTGAAGTTATGATTGTAAATCTCATAAAAGTGCAATTAGGGTCGAATTATAAAAATATTGAACAATGAAGAGCGACGCTAAAGATACAAGACCTAATAAATGGGAAATTATTCTAATAATCGATTTAAGAAAGCATTACAGAGAACTTTCTTAAGTTAATATATGACTCGGAATGGGATTTATTGATCGGACAAGCATTGAAGCTGTAAACAGATGAAATGTGGATAGCGACCAATGATATCATTCTTTCCTATAATCCTATATATTCTTATGAATCTAGAGTAAAGCATGAACTTCTTTCATGATCAGTTCTATAAGGTGATAAGAAAATTTTTGAATCCCTTTCAAATCATACCCCTTCAAAATATTGCTTTCTGATTGAGACAAATAGTGTTATGGTGTGACGCTTTGTCAAAATGACAAAGAGTCTGGTGGGACGCCGCCTAATCATGTGATGTATGCCATATAGTATGAAAGACTGGCCATCTTGAGTACAAACATGGTTGTCTCACTCATATCCAAATCATCATTCATTTTTTCCTCTTCAATTAAGATTTATTGATTTATGGATCCTTCCGATTATTTCCTTGTGCTGTTATTCTTTACAAAAGGTTTCCAATCAGAATCATATATACAAATTCCCTTCTTGTGCAAGGTCTATTCTTTGAATATTTTAAAAAGGAAGTGAAATGAAGCCGTATAGAAGATGGAGTTACATGATAAGTATGGATGATTACAAGCCAATAAATGGTGGACATATACGTGCAAAGAAGAATCACTATGTCAATGACATGGTTATCACGATGACATCAAATTAGAAGCGGAAATCTGTATACATGATACATTTCAAGTCTGAGATTTTGGCGTGAATTGAAGTAGTTAGCGAACCATATGAAGTAAATTAACTACAGAAATAAGAAAGTAAAGCTGTGTATATCGGATAAGGAAAATGATTGATTGGACAGCAAAAACAAATGAAGAAATTCTTAATAATAACCAGATAATCGATTAATACATTGTGAAGATGAAGCATACCTCAATCATGTGGGAGATACTTGTCGTGAAGGTTGAAGATCGAAGAAATGCTAGATACGAATAAACTTTGAGTGTGTTCTTCAAGGTATGGTTGGGCTTTCCCACTCAAGTAAGTGAGTTATGGTAAAATTGATTCTCATAACTGAGCCAGCGAAGAAGATTTAGTATAAAAATGCATAAGTTGAAATGAAGATATGGTGATTTAACTGCAATAATTTTTAAGAAGTGATGCTTTAAAACCAACTGAATTCTTTCACAAGATTATAATAGTGTTGCTTAAGACCACGTGCTGGTTATCAGAAGTTGAACAAATGAACTAATAAGAATAAGTGTATGTTTTCAAGGATGGATAAATTGTTAATTAGAGAGCTTAAATTGAAACACGAACTAGAAGAATTATAGAATAATTTGTAATTGTACACATTAGTGATATTCTGTTACAATCAGAAGATATGAGAAAAGGTATGGTAAAATAAGAATTGTTCGCTATAATCTTAAGTTGAACTAAAAATAGGGGTTGTACTGGCTATTATATTATGTGAGGGTGAAATGGTGAGTTTAGAAGGTGGCAGTTGGTTGGTACACTTGTGGATTGATTGTTGGTTGTTTAATTAATTGTTGGTGTCGGCTTGAGTCCGACTGGTAATCAATAATATAAAGGAGATGCTGCCCAAATTTTCGGAAAATACCCTACTTTTACAGGTAAAAACTATACCTCTGTGTGTTATTGATATTCCGGATGATACTCCAAATGATTGCGATTTTGGTTCTTTAAAAAAAAGAAAGTTGTTATAGCCAAACCGACTATATACAATTGGTCTTTGATTTTAGTTAGCTAGTCATCACTTGGTGCAATTGATCAATTAAGGGAGTTAATTTGTTAAGTTTACCAATTAATGGTCAGTTAGATGGAAATCGATTCCAAATAGATTAAGTCAAATTTTGATGTGATTTTCAAATCCGAACTCAAAGCAGTGAGGAATTTGGAGAAAGTAAGGATATCAGTAGAATTCATAAATTGTTGCAAGTGTGTGAGGCTTTACTTGGATGAATATGTCCTTTGTAATAGACAAGAGAAATAAAAAGATATTTTTATAGACAGATGAGAAGACTATTTTTAAGAACTAAATATTCAAGATAGAGCAAAGAGAAAGAAGGAAGGAAAGGAAGAAGAGAGGTGGAAAAAAGAAGAGATTAGTAACTACACCAATATGGATTTTATTAGACAATCAAAGAGATTTTATCATCTACAATAAACTTTTATTAAAGGATGTCTGGTTTCTAAATAGTTTTGATAATCATACAAAAAATAATTTATTAAGTATTTCTGTTTTGGATAAAATGTGAGATACAGTTTTAATTCAGTTTCTGATTGATGTTGATACTTGGGTTGTTGTTAAATATCAAAAGTGGTATTAATATAAATGATTGATGTTTACTTCAGTATGGGATGTTGTGAGCATCAAAGTTCGCATTGATATCTAATTTGATATGACATCAAAATGAGTATTAATATCAAGAATTCGGTTTTGAATGAGCTATGAGAATGAAGAACGGAAATAGGAAAGAAAGTGAAATCAAAAGGATGATAAAGAAACTTTATAAAATGCCATGATATAGGTAAGATATGAGTAATATGAAGGACAAAAGTAAGGTGAAAAATTTAGGAAACATTTGTAAATTGAGATTGGGAATGCATCCCAGGAGTATGATCAAGTACCGAGGACTAAAAGAAAATATCTAGTGACTAGGCGTGAAGAGAAAATGGGGGAAAACATGTTATACCTACCCAAGAATTAAGGCAGGACATCAAAGACTAGATGAATACATTTCGCCAAGAGATGTCGTAGTGAAGTCACCTAAGAACCAAATGTGAGGAAAGTGTTAATTGCATCATTATTAATAGGTTTTCCAAACCTAATCATTCTCTTTTATTAATAAACAGTTTGTCCAATAAGTGGGTTAGTTGCTGTTTGAAGAAGTGGTGGTACGTCATTAGATCCAGAAATTGATTGTAAATGATCAAGATTATTTGATTTGAGATTTGACAGAAGTTTTCAGAATGCGATGAATTATGTTGAACTAGAATAGTGTATACCACTCCTAGATGAACGGGCGTTAAGTAAGGCGAAACTAAAAGATAGGAATTTGGCTAAATATCGATAACTCAAGGGATTCAAATATGATATAAGACATGGATGTCAAAGAAGACTTTCTGATAGTACGACATAAAAAATGAATAAGTGTTATATGTGACTAGACGTCAAGGAAGAACATTGCAGTCAGTTCGTATAAGAACCCCCTAAAACAAAAATAAATGATAATATGGGTTAGAATATGCTGGTGATGCCTCCAGGTTAGTATATTTTCTTCTAAATAGTAAGAGATTTTTACTCGGTAAAGATATTCGATTATGATTCAAGGAAAATAAGATATAGTGATAAGTTTGTGCGTCAATCATATCCAGTCGAGATTTTCTCGTTAATTCTTAATTCTAGAATAATTTTGAGGATGTTAGAAATCGAATACGCCATGGTTTCAGTATATCATTCGCAGATGGACAAGAAGATTAAATGACGATTAAAGAACCCCAAATGCAATTGGAAGTGATTACAAACTAAGTTAATTGAACAAAGAAATATATGGGAATGAGGTTCAACAACCAGTAAACTATTGGAAACGGTCATGAGCACGAATTACTAGAATTAGAAAGAAAAGAGAATTAATATGCATTATTCTGGTCCTTTTGGAACAGTAAAATATGCAGGATAAGTGTAAGTGAGTTGGCTTCACCGCCACATGTATAACAGATTCATAGGGTGTTTATACGTGTATATTCAGGAAGAGTAATTTAGCTCCATTATATATAAAATGGAGGCTTGAATTGAATATTATGACAACTAATAGAATATGATGTCAACGAGAGGCTGTTAAGTAATGAATGATGGTGCGGGTAAAAGTTTATGAAAAGTTGTAAGGTGAGAAATCAACCTGAGAAAATGGAAGTGAGATACTTGAATGTATCATTATCTGATCCTTAATGTGATTTTGAGGACCGAATCCTTTTAAGGGGGGAAGGATGTAATATCCGGGATATAGCGTGTAAGTATTTTTATCAATAAATAATTATTATGTGATTATTATGTGATTTTTGATAAATAATCTGATGATTGGTGTTGGTATGTGGATGTTTATATGTGGATGTTTATATGTGATATAATATAATGTACGTTAATTTTATTATGTCCAGAATAAAATATAGATAATTTTGGTATTTTTATGGTAAATTTTGGAGTTTTATATATATTAAAATGATTTATGAAATTTATTAATTATTTTCTGAATAATTCCAAAACTATTTTAAAAAGCCGGGAATCGTCCAACTTCAACAGTTTTTACGTTTTTACAACCCAAAACTCTTCGGAAAACTCCTTCCTAACCTAAATTGGTAATTCTAGACATTTTCCGTGTTATGACTTTTTCGATCTGAATTACGGTTTCACCCGTGCGCGGCCCGACGTAAAATTTTCGGTACGATAATCATTTCGATAGATCAACAAAACCCGTATTCTCAAAAGAAGAGATAATATTACTTTATTTTTGTATAAATTGTTTTATTAGAAGCTCGGTTTGGATAATTATCCACTACGAGTATCAAAACAGATCATTTTTGTAGTTACTTAGCGGCTAAATAACTAATTTATCGATCCAAAACGATCCAACACAAACCAATATTCCATAAATATATATAGCCCTTTTATTTTTTCATTTTATTCGTATAATTATAATTGAACAGTAAAAATATAGAAGTTACAGAGAAAAACACTAAAAACATTGCGTTCTTCATAATCAAACTCACGAACGAAGGCATTATCGAACTCTGATTCAAGTGTGCAATATATCAAATCGAAGCTCTCGAAAATAACTTTCTGAATCAATCAACTATTTTGGTGCAGAAATCGAGGTAATTTTCTTATTTAATTATTTTATTTCGAATTAATTAAAGATTAAATTAGGAATTTTTGTTCTTGATGTTTTGATATGATTTAATGCTTGAATCATGTAGATAATTTTATCCTGGTCATTTTGGTATATTATATGACTAATTTGGAGTTCAATAACATGTCCAAATTGAAGTTTGATTCTCGGATTTTAAAATTAGGGTGTATAGCTTTGAATGTTCTTAATTGAAATTTGGGAGTGATTGATCCAAGGGTTATTAGTTGAATTGGTTTATACCATCAGATAGATCTTAATAAAAGGGATTGATTGAGACCAGTTTGAAGAACAGAGGGTAAGCGATTCGAGTTAGTCGGGTTTTTTTGAAGCTCGCCGGCGGCGAAGTTTTGGCCGGATTTTCTGGCCAAAATACGTATCGTTTGTTGATTTTAATATGTTAATTATGTTCCTGGCAACGTATCCTTTAAATTTGCAGTTTTTAGCTAAGTTTTTAAGGGAGAGAAAAATTACGGCGAAACTCCCGTGAGGAGTTCGCCGGAGATAGTGACTAGGGGATAAATTGTAGTATGACCCCCAAATTTTTGAAAACGAAGCCCTTCAGTCCCTATAGTTTGCATAACTTGCAAAAACCAGATTTCTGTTTTTTTATTTACGAAAACAATATTATGCTATTTTAAAAAAATCAGAAAATGTATATTTATTTATTTTAAATTCAGAAAATCTTAATCAGAAAACCATTTTTAATTATTCATTTACTTAAAAATAAATCTGATTTATTTTATTAATTAATTTTAATTAGTTTTTAATTATTTTAATTAATTGATTAATTTAATTTTAATTGATTAATTAATTTACTTAATTATTAATTGATTTTAATTAATTTAATAATTAGATTTAATTATTTATTTTTGATTTAAAAATTCTGAAATATAGTTTCGAGCTTTAGATATTATTTTAAACTATTTTCAAGGCTCGATAATTATTATAATATTATTTTAAAGTCATATTTGGGAGTTCAAACCTTATTATTTAATTATAAAATGATTCGGAGTCCCGTTTTAATTCCGAAAAATGTTCAAAAATTCGTAATAAATACTTTGAAAATCATTTTGACCCAAAATCTTCTTTGAAAAATTATTTTGATCGAATATCTCGGGTGCTATGTGCTACGTGCTATCTGATGGATGTGTTATATGCCTATGTGGTTATTGTTTGACTGTTTAAGTCATAACTTTCAATCCGTAAGTCGGATCTGGGTAAAACGAAGGGTATATAAGAGCTTGTAATGTCTATGTGTTGATTAAAATAATATGAGATTGAGTATTAATAAATACTCATGGTACCAAACAGAGAAATGCAAGGCATAGGAAAGAAGAGCAAGTGATTAGTAAATAGCACTGAAGCGTAGAAAAAGAAGGCAAATGATCGATGAATAGAAGCATGACATATAAAAAGAAGGAAAGTGATTGATGAGTAGAACTGTTAGATGAGTACAAGTAAAGTTGGAAATCATCTGTGATAAGGCAAGTACTTTTGAACCTTCTTCAAGATATATTGTAAATATTTTCGAACTTTCTCATACATGTTGCTAGTATTCAAAATAAATTATGTTTTATATTGCAAGCGCTTTAAACTATTCAACCTTGAACCCTAATCATATCATTGAACTTGAGCTTTAAGCCTTATTTCTTGTAAACTATCAACAGTTGATTACCTAGATATTAAACCATACAAATACGATACTACTGCACAAATACTTACCCACCATAAATAAAATACTGAAACCAAATTATTTGAGCATACATAAACTGATATACCCTATACTACCCTATATCATCAAAGATCTATACCCTGCTTTATCATTGAACTATTATTCATCAGATACTTGATTCAGGCTTGAAGCCATTCTTCATATCTACACCTTGATATACCCTGGTGATACCTATGAAATGGTTTATGCTCCAAGATAAATGCTGTTAGATATATTTGATAATGTCATGGCTAATATGTTTTATGTTTAGCTTTCAGATCTTACGTGAACAGGATAAATCAGTACTTAACTGTTGATCAGTACTTATATTGGAAGTCAGGACTTAAGGATATCAGTACTTATATTATCAGGAGATAATCATCAGAAGATAGATATCAGAACTTAAGTGCTGAAGGACAATCAGATAAGGACAGTAGCTGATTAAAGGAAAGAAGATTGAGATAAATATAAGAAGAGATATGCATGAAGAAGGAATTCCGTGAAGAATGGAATACTTGGAAGAAAAGATATCTGATTGATATATTTTAGGAAGCAGAATTATATTCCATATCAATTAGCGATTATCTTGTAACTGTGTAGTATATAAACACAGGCATAGGGTTTACACTATAAGTGTTATCATTATCGAAGTTATTATTCTATATAACCCTAGCAGCTCTCGTGATATTTGTTCATCACTGAGAGGTAACAGTTCCATACTGTAACAGAGTTTATTGTTTCAATAAAATTTGTTTTCTGTTACTTAAGTTCTTAAAGTTCGATTTGAGTGTACTATACACTGTATTCACCCCCTCTACAGTGTGTGTGTGACCTAACAAATGATTTCTGTTAACTTACATACAGTTAAAGATCCAAACACAATCATGTCGGACACAGAAACTCCAACTAAGCCTACCATAACTGAGGAACCACCAAAGACACTAATTCAGAGTCGGTATGAGACCATCAGAGTCCCCATACTGAGACCATCTGAATATCCCATATGGAAGGTAAGGATGACCATGTTCCTGGAAGCAACAGATCCAGAATACCTGGATATAATCAAGGAAGGTCCTCACAAACCAACCAAACTCGCTGTTGCAGTTGCAGGTGAAGCAGCAATGACCGTACCAAAGGAGAAGAGTGATTATACTGCTGAAGACATAGCATCAATTGCTAAGGATGCTAAGGTACGACACTTACTGCATAGTGCCATTGATAATGTAATGTCAAACAGGGTAATCAACTGCAAGACTGCTAAGGAGATATGGGATGCTCTGGAAACAAGGTGTCAGGGAACTGACAAAATTAAGAAGAACAGGAAGACAATACTCACTCAAGAGTATGAACACTTTGACTCAAAGACTAATGAGTCATTGAATGATTTATATGATAGATTTGTCAAAATTTTGAATGATTTGTCATTGGCTGATAAAGAGTATGATCTTGAAGATTCAAACCTTAAGTTCCTGTTAGCTCTTCCTGAATGCTGGGATTTGAAGGCAACGACAATAAGAGACAACTACAATCTTAATGAAACAACTCTTGACGAAATCTATGGAATGCTCAAGACTCATGAGCTAGAGATGGAACAAAGAAGCAAGAGAAAAGGAGGAAAGTCAAGGACAGTCACTCTTAAGGCTGAAGAAGAATTCCCCAAGGCAGCTTCCTCAAAGAAAGACAAGGGTAAAGCTCTTTTCATAAAGTCTGATACTGAGTCATCAAGTTCTGAGAGTGATGATGACTCAGATTCTGAAAGCTTGCCTGAGACCGATGCTGATGAGGAGATGATGAAGCTGTGTGCTCTTATGGTGAAAGGAATCACCAAGATTGCATACAGGAAGTTCAGGAAGGGAAAGAAGTTTTCCAGAAAAAGCATAAGTTCTGATAAGAAGAATTTCAGAAGATCTGAAGGCAGAGGAGGAAAGTCTGACAGAGGAGATTACACCAATGTTAAATGCTATAACTGTGGTGAGAAAGGCCACATATCTCCTGACTGCAAGAAGGTAAAGGGTGACAGAGGCAAGGCTCTTGTCATAAAGCAGAAAAGCTGGACAGACACTTCAGACTCTGAAAGTGAGGAGAACTATGCATTGATGGCAAATGCTGATAAAGAAAGTGCTGAGAGCAGTTCTGAAGCTGCTGAAACAAAGGTACCTCAGACTACTTATGCTTTTCATACTGATGATATTAATGAGTTGAGAAGATATCTTAAAACCATGTTTGTTAGTTATAGAGATCAAACCTTAACATGTGAAAGATTAACTTCTGAAAATCTTGCTTTTAAGAAAAGAAATGATTTCTTAGAAAAAGAGTTAGTTATATTCCATCAAACTCAGAAGGATAGAGATGATGCTTTTTATGTTAGGGATGAAGTGCTAAAAATGAATGAATCTCTAAAAACTGAGTTAGAAAAGGAAAGAGAGATAATCAGGACTTGGACTAACTCTGGCAGAACAACTCAAAATTTGCTAAGTAGTGAAAATTGGAAAGAGGGCTTAGGTTATGGAGAGAATAAGAATGATAAAGGAACTGAAGAAATTAAGCCTGTTGTTAAGCAAAAGCCAAAGTTAAAACCTGTTAAGTTTGTAACTGTAAAATCTGATAATGAGAAATCAGAAGTTAAAAAGGAATTTACTTCTGACAAACTAAAACAGGAAAAGACAGCTGAAGTAAACATAGGCTTAATGACAAAGAAGCAGCTTAAGCATAAGCTGAAAGATGTCAAGAATGTAAACAAGGTAAAATCACCTAGGAAAAATAGGAATGGAAAGGAAGGTGTGAATAAAAGCAATGATTATAAACCTGTTCCTGATGCTCCTAGGAAAACATGTCATAACTGTGGAAGTTCTAACCATCTGGCTTCTTTTTGTAGGAAAAATAAGAATATTAACTCCTTACCTTCAAAATCAGGAGTTAAGAGTCAGTCAGTTAGATACAAACCACAAAATCCTTGTTTTCATTGTGGTAGTTTATGGCATTCCATTTATACTTGTAAGGAATATCATAGTTTGTACTATGATTATTATCAAATAAAACCTCCTTTGAAGAAAGTTTCCATTGTCCCTTCTAGTGTAAATTCTGATTCAAAGTCTGATAATGTAAATTCTGATAAGAAAAATGTTAACATAAACTCTGATGCTAAATCCGCTGCATATGTTAACAAACTTAATAAGGCCAAAGGATCCAAGCAAGTCTGGGTCCTTAAAACTAATAACTAGTGGTCTTTGTGATTGTAGGGCAACAGAAAAAATATTCTAGTTCTGGACAGTGGATGTTCAGGTCATATGACTGGAAATAAGGCCCTGCTATCAGACTTTGTGGAGAAAGTTGGCCCAAGTGTTTCTTATGGAGATGGCAACATTGGAAAAACATTGGGATATGGCAATATCAATCTTGGGAATGTCATCATTAAAGAAGTAGCTCTGGTCTCAGGACTTAAACACAACCTACTGAGTATAAGTCAAATATGTGACAGAGGTTATCATGTTGATTTCTTTGAAGAACACTGTGAAGTTGTGAGTAAATCTAAAGGCAAAGTTGTTCTGAAAGGATACAGACGTGGTAACATTTATGAAGCTAAGCTTTCAACAAGTACTGATGGCTCTGCAATCTGTCTGTTAAGTAGAGCATCAATTGAAGAAAGCTGGAATTGGCATAAGAAACTCTCTCATTTAAATTTCAACAATATAAATGAACTGGTCAAGAAAGATCTTGTGAGAGGATTGCCAAACACAGTATTTGCTCCTGATGGTCTTTGTGATTCATGTCAGAAAGCCAAACAAAGAAAATCTTCTTTCAAGAGTAAGACTGAATCATCAATTCTTGAGCCTTATCATCTTATACATGTTGATCTATTTGGTCCAGTAAATGTCATGTCTATTGCAAAGAAGAAGTATGTGTTGGTCATAGTGGATGAGTTCACCAGATACACATGGGTGTATTTCTTGCACACAAAAACTGAAACTGCATCTATCTTGATTGATCATGTCAAACAGCTGGATAAAATGGTCACAGATTCTGTGAAAATTTTAAGGAGTGATAATGGCACTGAATTCAAGAATTTGATAATGGAAGAGTTCTGCAAAAGCCATGGAATAAAGCAGGAATTTTCTGCTCCTGGAACTCCACAGCAAAATGGAGTTGTTGAAAGGAAGAATAGAACTCTCGTTGAAGCTGCACGTACAATGCTTGAAGAAGCAAAGCTTCCAACCTATTTCTGGGCTGAAGCTGTGCAGACTGCTTGTTTTACTCAAAATGCAACACTCATTAACAAGCATGGAAAAACACCATATGAGATGGTGAAGAAAAAGAAGCCAAATCTGAAATATTTTCATGTATTTGGATGCAAGTTTTTTGTTCTCAAGACTCATCCTGAACAGCTATCAAAGTTTGATCTAAAAGCTGATGAAGGAATCTTTGTTGGATATCCACTTTCCACAAAAGCCTTCAGAGTCTATAATTTGAGAACAAAAGTGGTCATGGAATCTATCAATGTCTCTTTTGATGACAAGAAGATCACTGGTCTTAAAGATTTCGTTGACCATGATCAGCTGAGATTTGAAAATGAAGACTCATATTCTGATACTGAAAATCCTGACAGTCTAAGTCCTGATACTGCAAACTCTGATGGATTAAACTCTGATGTTATTGAAACTGTGGTGACTACGTTAAATGACGATGCCCCTATGCAGGGGGAGCATACTCAAAATCCTACCACATCTCAAGAAACATTCGAACATGCATCTGGCTCTTCAAGTTCTGATTCGTCAAGTTCTGATAAGCCAAGTTCTGATAATACTGAAAATCTAAATACTGAAGAATCCAACTCGGAAAGCATAGTTTCAGGGGGAGCATCAAAAAATGAAAATGAAGATAGCATGGATCATGGGGGAGCATCCAGTTCTAGAGAAAACCTTCCATCTGCAAGGAAGTAGACAAAATCACATACACCTGATTTGATAATTGGAAATCCTGATGCAGGTGTCAGAACTAGAACAGGTACTTCAAATGAGTGTCTTTACAATTCTTTTCTCTCTCAGAATGAGCCAAGGAAAGTGGAAGAAGCTCTTCAAGATGCTGATTGGGTGCAAGCAATGCAGGAAGAGTTGAATGAATTTGAAAGAAACAAAGTCTAGACCCTAGTCCCAAGACCAAAGAATAGATCTGTTGTTGGTACAAAGTGGGTATTCAGAAACAAAACTGACAGTGATGGCATAATTACAAGGAATAAGGCAAGGCTAGTTGCAAAAGGATATTCTCAACATGAGGGAATTGATTATGATGAAACATTTGCACCAGTTGCTAGGTTAGAAGCCATAAGGATATTTTTGGCTTATGCTGCTCACAAAAAGTTTACTGTCTTTCAAATGGATGTGAAAAGTGCTTTTCTAAATGGAGAATTGAAGGAAGAGGTATATGTTGAACAACCTCCAGGTTTTGTAGATACCATACATTCAGATTATGTCTACAGACTTGACAAAGCACTTTATGGACTTAAGCAAGCTCCTAGAGCATGGTATGAGACTTTAGCTCAGTTTCTTCTGGAAAGTGGATTCAACAGAGGGACAATAGACAAAACACTGTTCTACCTCAACCATGGAAAGGACTTACTTCTGGTCCAGATTTATGTTGATGATATCATTTTTGGATCTACAAATGACAAACTTTGCAAGAAGTTTGCCAAACTTATGCAGTCAAGATATCAGATGAGTATGATGGGGAAACTTAGCTATTTTCTGGGCCTTCAAGTCAAGCAGAATGAGGAAGGCACTTTTATTTGTCAAACCAAGTACACCAGAAACTTGCTAAAGAAATTTGGAATGCAAGATTGTTCAAGTGCATCCACTCCAATGGCCACTATAACAAAACTGGATAAGGATACCGGTAAATCAGTAGATATTACTGACTACAGAGGTATGATTGGCTCTCTACTCTATCTAACTGCTAGTAGACCTGATATCATGTATGCTACCTGTCTTTGTGCAAGATTTCAAGCAGATCCAAGAGAACCTCACTTAACAGCTGTAAAAAGAATCTTTAAGTATCTTAAAGGAACAGCTGCTCTGGGATTATGGTATCCTAGAGAATCAGATTTTAAACTAATAGGTTACTCAGATGCAGATTTTGCAGGTTGCAAAATTGACAGGAAAAGCACAAGTGGAAGCTGCCAATTTCTTGGAGGCAGATTGGTTTCTTGGTACAGCAAGAAACAAAAGTCAATTTCCACATCAACTGCAGAAGCAGAGTATATTGCTGCAGGAAGCTGTTGTGCACAGATTCTTTGGATGAAGAATCAGTTACTGGATTATGGGTTAACATATTTCAAAATCCCTATTTACTGTGATAATCAAAGTGCTATTGCTATGACAGGTAATCCAGTTCAACACTCAATAACAAAGCACATCAGCATCAGGTACCACTTCATCAGGGAACATGTGGATGAAGGTACAGTGGAATTGCATTTTGTTCCCACAGATCAACAGTTGGCAGATATCTTCACAAAACCATTATGTGAAGCTACTTTTACAAGATTGGTAAATGAACTTGGAATGGTTTCAGGTTCCTTCTCTAAATCTGCTTAGACTTGTTCTGTGTTTTCAGACTTTATGCTCAGTATTTACAGAATTCATCTCATTGTGTATTCTGTGCTTAATTGATAAATGTCTTTAAGTACTGACTGTTGTTTGATATATGTTTCTAACCTCTCATAAGTGATATGTCTGTTCTACTACCTATTCAATCCTATAAGGATAACTGTGCTAGATACTGACCTAGTAGTCTTCAATAAACAAATGATTACATGGAAGAAGTAATTATTTCAGTGGAAATCTTATGACACTAGCAAATTCTGATAACTGAGCTTAGTTAAGTTCACTTTGTATATCTTATTACTAAGTCACAAATTAGAATAATGCTACTCATCTGTTAAGTTCTGATACTAGTAAAACTGCTGAATGTACTAAGTGCTGATAGACCTCTCTTATCAAAAGCAAAAGCAAAAAGATCAAAGATTAAAATCAGGTACTCCTTTGAGATCTAGAGTAAAAATGTGGAAGGGACGACCCAAGTGCATTCCTGTTATTAAGTAAATATGCATCAGAAAAGCAAAATATTATCTTGGTGACTTTTCACACTCTATGATTACTGGAGAAATACTCTGAAAATAGCATAAATTCTGATAAACAGTCGTGACTCACTTACACTGAGAAGCCACTGTAAAATAGAATTTCAAAAGATGCATAAAATTAGCACAAAACAGTTGAGGTGGACTCAAGTATAAACTCATTCTTCAGTCGGTTTCAGGACAATGACAGATCTTTAGCAAAATTTTAGTTATGCCTTATTTCTAAGATGTACTGCAGTGAATCAGACTTTACTCTTTGTCTGTTTTTAGCTTAATGCACACACTAATCACTCCATCTGAATGATGAAAATTTCTGTGGTGGTCTATGTTATTCTAGATAAAACAGTCAATGTGTCATTATTGCACAAATTCCGAGGACAAGTTCTAAGTTACACGTTCTGATGATTAAGTACTGACGTCCATAACTCAGAACTTGTATGAGTATTTACTAAGATAGGCATTCCTTTTTCGAGTTAAGAAATTATGTTCTGATGACTGTTAAGTTCTGGTATAGGTCTAAGTTCTGATTTCTCAGTCTAATCCTTTACTTGGCTTATCTTTGAATAAAATTTGATAACAGTCTCAGTTTGTACTCGAATATGTTGAAGTGGAAGATTAATAGTCACTGTGATTAGGATTAATGGTATTTGTACTTGAACAGACCACTGTTTCTTGTGTTTTGTGCGGTCTAGACCATGCTTCCTCTTTCCAATGACTGTTATTCTTTTTCAAAGTCTAGGGAGACGAGGTAGAATTAATTCTACCTGTCAGCATTAAATATCTTTGCGTCTCTTGGCATTCTCTTGCCTATATAAGCAACCACTTCACATCAGTCTTTCCATCACATTCTTCTCACACACTTATCCTCCTTCTTCTATCAAAAACACAATGGTTCGATACAACATGTTTTTGAACAACCAAACCTTCACAATGGAGCTAAGTTGTGCCGATTGGCAGCAGGAGTGGCATGTAACAACCATTCCTGAGGAGATCTGGGATTCTGTCCCACAGGAGGTGCTAACTCACCTTCTATTCTTCTATATGGATTACCATTGCCATCTGGAGTGATTGGAGGAGGAAAGGCGGGAAGCTATCCGTCAGCAAGAGCGAATCATACGACTTGCCATCTTATTCGTCGAAGATAGGAAGAGGAAGATGACTTAATCTCGTCTTCTTCCTGTTCTTCTTCATCTTCAGCTTTGTCAGGCTTCTTAGCTAGGACTAAAGCTGTTGACGTTAGGATTAGAAGCTTAGGGAAAATCTTGTATAAGTATTGATGTCATTTCCATTTCATAAATGTATTGACTTGATATATTAATGAAAATTGTTTTTACTTCAAGATTTTGTCTCTGAGTTATTTTATCTTGTGTTGATAAATCCTGATTGATATTCTGATGACCATTTAAATTGTGCTTTTATTTAAGTTCTGATTCTCTGTCAGCACTTATTCATCGAAATTATCTCGGTCATTTTTAACATGATTTATTTTCAGAATATTAATGTTGCAGTGACAAATAATTCAATCAGTGCTAACGGTTTAAATTTTGAATTAAAACTGTTTCTCTTGATTAAAGGAACGGTTTTTCCTTGAAACAAGGCAACTGGGTAAGTAATCATTCCTGTTTTCTCGAGCCCAGTAACTATCCGTTATTACTGAATGTCTGACAGGTGTCCAACGGTAATATTTTTTTTGTATAAGTCAGCAGAGAGAAGATTTCTGTAATCTTTTTAATTTCTTCATCTTTTATCTCTCTTCTTACTTTTACTCTCCTTCACTTTACTATTTCCGTTGTTTTCATACAGATATTATATCAAACACCTATCAGGCATACTTAATTCTCAATTTTTTCACATGGCACCAAAGGATTTAATCATTGATGGAGCTAACTTTGTTCCAAACAACTATGCTGCAATTCTTGATCATGCTGAAGCTCCATCTGAATTGCACTTTGTGCAAGATCTTCTTGCACATAGTGAGGTTGGGTACGCCTTAACTCAGCCTGAATTATTTTCAAGTCAACAAGTTCTGAGGTTCTGGAGGACTGGCGTTTTTGATGATGGTGGTAACCGTGGAACTCCCAGTATTATCTTCCAAGTGGGTGATTCATCTTTTATAGTCACTCCTGGTACAGTACGCAGGGCTTTACATCTTCCCGAGGATTGTACTTTCTCAGTTCCAGAGGACTCAGCCCTTCGGGAGTTAATGGCTGAATTGGGATATGAAAAGAGTCTGACGAAACTTGGACAGTTGAAAATGGGCTAATATCAGAAGAGAATGGAGTTTCTTCTTTGATTGCATCACCAAAGCTTTTGGGAACAAATGTTCAAATTTTGATGCTATCCCAATTCTGAGTCAGCACATAGGGTATGCTATTATCCATCAAACTCATTTTGATTTTGCAACTGGAATAATTGGTTTTATTGGGGATAGGATGACAGAGGATCGAGATGTTGTTTATTTTGCTAGATTCTGTCAACTTATTTACACTTACTGTACTGATGAACCTCAGTTAGTCAGCACTCAAACCCCACCTTTTAAGGTTGCAAAAAGGTACTTTCACGACCTGATAAATGCTGACACAAAGAAATCAATGGTGAGACAATTACAGATTCCTCAGTCTGTGAAACAGATTATGGTAAATGCTGATCCTGCTACTTACAAATCTGTTTACTCAAATGTTCAACCAACTCACCATAACCAAAATCTATCAACCTCAGTACCTACCTCTCATTCTACTCAACCTACCCTCAGAACTTATCTCAAATCCTATCTCTCCACTTCACAGACTGCTCAACCTTCTTCTTCAGCACCTACTGTGAAGCCTACATCCTCTAAGCCAAAGAGAACAAAGACTGTTCCTCAAACACCTCAAAAGAGGAGGAGATTTACTTTGAGAGATGAATCAGATTCTGAGGAACAGATTCCTTCTTCAGAACCTGTGGTGGTTGAAGCTGAGAACGCAACTTCTCAGAAGGATTCTGCAATTGGGGGTTCTAGGCTTCTCAAGAGGATTAGACGCATGATAGTTCTTGAAACTCCCAAGGAATCCAAATCAACAAGGAAGTACAAGAAACAGAGGGTACAAAGGCCATTTTCAGATGATGAGGAGGAAGCAGCTAAGGAAGGGGATCAGGAATCTCTGTTCTCACAAGACAAGGAATTTGCTCCAGTCACTTCTTCTCCATCAACTCCATCTCAGGAAGCTGTATCTGACAAGGCTAACTCACCATCTGCGTCTCTTGTTGATCCAGGCACAAGTGCTGAAATTGATATTCAGAACCTGGTTGTGCCTGAAATACTTTTCTTAGAAGCTCC
This sequence comes from Apium graveolens, assembly GCF_009905375.1. Classification (NCBI taxonomy): domain Eukaryota; kingdom Viridiplantae; phylum Streptophyta; class Magnoliopsida; order Apiales; family Apiaceae; genus Apium; species Apium graveolens. The sequence goes on from NC_133650.1 coordinate 141,793,373, forward strand.
AACAGCAAATAATACTTCTACAACACCTGTTATTGATGCTGTTCAAACTCCAGAGTTATCAACAACACCTTCTCTGCATCAAGATGCTGATGATCAGATTTTAGGTGAGCATCAGGATATGGCTGTTGATCAGAACTTAGTATCAGATCAGCAATTAGAGGATGCTGAAGCCTCCATTGCTACTCACTCTGTTGTCTTATCAGAAGATACTGATTCTTTAAGTTCTGATGCTGCAAATGTTGGAGATACTGGTGAAGCTGCTACAACTGTAGATGCTGATGAAGCAGGTCCTTCAGGACATACTCCTCCACCGACTCTTCCTAAGTCTGAACTGGTAAATGAGTTTGTTATCAGGGATGCACCAGTACCTTGGAGTGAAACTCCTGCAGGTCAGGAGTGGACTAAGGAATGGAACTCAGTTTCATGTGTTCCAAATGCTTTACATCTTGCTGAGCACTTGACTAAAGCTGATGAAATGTTAAATTCTGATGATTTTAAAACCCAGCTTAGAGTCACTGCATTGAGTACTAAACATCTACAAGGTCTTCATTCCAATACTCATGCAGAGCTACACAAGATTCAGGAGAACTTTATCAAACAGGAACAAGTTTGGAAAATTGATAAGAAAAAGTTCTTCCAACCTACCATTGACAGGGTTGCTTATATTGAGAAAACTCAAGAGAAACAACAAGCACAGATTGATCAAATTCTGACAAATCAAGCTTCTCAGCAATCGCAACTTACTGAAATCCAGACCTCAGTGGAACGACTTATCTCTCTTTTATTACCTGCTAATGCCAAAAGGGGGGAGAAGGTAATTAAGTCCAAATGCAAAACCAACAAGACACTGCAAGGAAAGGATGATGGAAAAGATGACCAAGGAACCTCTGGAATGGGTAGTGGTCATAGTCAAGGTAGAAGGTTTACATCAAGACAAGCTAGTCACAGAACAAGTTCTGATACTGGGAAAAGAATAAGTTCTGCTGCTGGTAAAAGGATAAGTTCTGATGAACTTCTAGATCTTGATGAGGAAATGTCAAGACAGTTATTTCTTCAAGAAAATCCAGGGATGGACTTGGAAAGTTTAAAGGAAGAAGAAGCCAGACTTAAATCAAAGAAAGTCACATCTAAATCTGAAGCTTCTAGTAAAAAGTTACTTCCAAAACCTAAAGGCATTGTGATCAAAGAAAGGATACATACTGAAGCAACTTTGGCTAGATCACAACCACAGATAGATCCAAGATCCAAGGGTAAAGAAAAGGTTGGTGAACTGATCAAGCCTTATGTACCTCCTGAGGAAGAAGAAATTATTGATGAAAAAGATGATCTTGCTCTGACTACAAGAAAAGTTCTTAAAACAACCTCTGACATGGCTCAAGTTGTTCAGAGTCAAGAAATTGTAAGTTCTGATATTCAGAAGAAGCAAGTAACCTCTGACAGTGCTCAAGTTAACTTGATATCAGAAAATAGATCTAAAACACTCCTACCAGGATTCACTAAAGCAAAACAGACTCAATCTTTGAAGACTACTGCAAGTGGTTTTGAAGCAAGTTTTGAAGCAAGAGTAGTTACTGGAAAGGAAGCTAGAGATAAAACTGGATTGGGAAGTGCTGATGAAAGAAGAGTACACAACACTACCAATGATCCAACTTCCTTGAGTGAACCAGGTATTGGAGCAACTCCTGAGAGATTGAATCAACTGGAATCTGTACAGATGGTTTACCATACCTACTTGAAAGAATACATCATGTTGTATTTCATGACAGATGGTAGGGTTTATCATATAAGGCAAAATGCCATTCCTTTGAAGTATTTTGAAGAATTGGAGCATGTACTTTTCTTACTTCAAGTGGATGACAGAATAACAGAGACTGCTGCAAACTACTTAAAAGAACAGATTCAGAGACAGAAAAGGCTTTATTCTGTTAAGTCTGACAGCATATATGTTCCAAAGTACAGAGATCACAATGATGATATTGTTGATATGAAGCCTAATACTGCACAGATCAGAACGTATCTTGGTATTAAGGGACTTGAATTCAATCTTGAATCTGACAAAGCTTATGTCATAAGACTAGATCAGGAGTTAAGAAAAGCAAAGATTAATGATCTCAGAGCTGCAATCTTTCAAACCGGTGAAGATACTGCAGAGCTTAAAGATGTTAAAAGGAGAATGATTGATGAACTAAGATATGCTGAGAAATGTTTGTTGAAGAACTATCTCAGAACAACTCCTGACATCAGAGAGATCAGAAAATGAAGAAGCCAAGTCGAAGATCTACAACTTCTTAAATTATGATATTTATACAGATTGAAGTTGTTATCAGAAGTTGAAATTGGTAAAAACTTTAAGGACTGTAAGTTGTAGTTATCTAGTCTATTTCTCATGCATTTGTACTTAATGTTTTTGACATCATCAAATATCTGTTAAACTTGTATATTTTGTTAATTTACAAGTTGGGGGAGATTGTTAGATATATTTGATAATGTCATGGCTAATATGTTTTATGTTTAGCTTTCAGATCTTATGTGAACAGGATAAATCAGTACTTAACTGTTGATCAGTACTTATACTGGAAGTCAGGACTTAAGGATATCAGTACTTATATTATCAGGAGATAATCATCAGAAGATAGATATCAGAACTTAAGTGCTGAAGGACAATCAGATAAGGACAGTAGCTGATTAAAGGAAAGAAGATCGAGATAAACATAAGAAGAGATATGCATGAAGAAGGAATTCCGTGAAGAATGGAATACTTGGAAGAAAAGATATCTGATTGATATATTTTAGGAAGCAGAATTATATTCTATATCAATTAGCGATTATCTTGTAACTGTGTAGTATATAAACACAGGCATAGGGTTTACACTATAAGTGTTATCATTATCGAAGTTATTATTCTATATAACCCTTGCAGCTCTCGTGATATTTGTTCATCACTGAGAGGTAACAGTTCCATACTGTAACAGAGTTTATTGTTTCAATAAAATTTGTTTTTTGTTACTTAAGTTCTTAAAGTTCGATTTGAGTGTACTATACACTGTATTCACCCCCTCTACAGTGTGTGTGTGACCTAACAAATGCTTTATCAATGTTAATTATGATTAAGTTTTTATTGAAATACAATGATTATCATATTAAATCATTTTAGAATTGGATGGTTTGATAAATGTGGACCAGATTCATGGTTAGACCAGATTCGTGGTCATAATAGGCCAATGCCTGCATTGAATCCAGTATAGAGAGCAGAGCTGTGTGCCTTGCTCGGGGTTAGTGTGTGACTGATCAGCAGCCTAACCTTGGTTTTTAAAATAAAATGTGAATATCCAATTCTAATCCTTGCTTATCAAGAAACTTGATTCTTCTGAATCATTTCAATTGATCATCGTTTAACTTCAGTTATTGCTATTATGACTTGCTGAGCTAGTTAGCTCACTCTTGCAAATCTTTTTATGTTATCCTACAGTTGAAAAGGAAATTGTTGGTAATGAGGATTCCCAGTCCAATGTGTGAGCTAGGATTCCAGGTTAAGTTGGATTAAGCTAGCAGGAGCTTTATATTGTAGCTGAGTTATGGAAGATTGTAAAAATGACATCATTATCAGTTGTAAGTGGAACTAGTTGGGATTTGGTACGATGTAATAAAAGTTAAGGTTGTGGCTTGATTTCATACTTTAACCAGTTGAGATCCGTGGTATTGTAAAGAAGGGTCAATGCATATAATATTTTATATCCAGGTTTTTATATTTTGTGTGTGTGTTGTGAACCCCAAACTTCTGACCTGAGTTTGGAGGGCGTCACACTGATGATTCAAATCCTAATGGTGGAGATAAAGGAGGAATGAAAGAAATTATGAAAAGAAAAGGAGAAGATGTAGTTGGGATTAGTGGAGGAAGTAGGAAGAATCAGAGGATAATTCAACATTTAAAGGAACTGACTATGACTACAACAAATCAAGAAACTCTAAAAGTCACAACTGCTGATGATGACTAAGGCATTCTGGAGATAGAAGTTGGTGGAGAAGCAAGTTAGTATCTTTAAACTTTGAAAATAAAAGGAAGAAAAACAACTATGTTCTACAAGGACCCAAAGGTTCAAGCATTTGACTCTGAGGTGAGTAGAAGAATATTTGAGAAAGAGAACCCAGGTGTTGATCCAGAACAACTAAGGCAGATGGAGGAAGATTTCAAGAACTCTATGAAGACAGTAAATACTGATGTTGTTATCTCCTAAGATCCTTATAAAGATGATCCTTCCAGAAGACCAACAAAAGGGGTAGTCATAAGGGAGGTAAGTCAAGAAAATGCTAAAAGACCTCTAAGGTCCCAAGAAATTTTAACCGTTGACAGGAGACTTAAGGGGAAGGAGAAGATATGAGGGAAGTCCAAGCCATCAAAACCTAAAGATAAAGCTGTTGTTAAGAAGAAATTAGTATCTAAGGCACCTAATCAATTACTGATAGATCCAGTCTATACAGTTTCTCAAGCTTTTGATACTGAAGAAAGAGATGAAGAAGAAAAAGTCAGTCAAGCTCAGAAAAAAGAAAGATTCATGGAGTTGATTGGGCTAACTATTTGAAGTTAGCCTCTAACACTGCTCAAGTTAATAAAGAAGCAAATCTTGATGTTTAATTAATTACAACCTCTGATACTACTCAAGTTGTTGATTTTCTATATCCAATTCAAGCTGAAATAATAAATCTTGATTCTGACAACATAAATCCTGATGTGTCAGCTTACTTTTGAAGAGAAGAGAAAGTTGTTATGGGGAAACAAGAAGCCTGCACCCAGAAGAGATTCCTCTGAAACTTTAAAGAAAATTTCAGTGGGATTTCTCATGCTAGAAGACCTGGAATCATAAGTGGTCTAGGAAGGTTAAATATTGATCCATCTGTTGGTGATGCTTTGATTCTAAGAAAGCATGCAAATCTAACAGAAATTGGATACAATGTGATGCTTGAGGACTTATAAAAGATCATATCAGTACAAATTGTCATTGATCTTGTTGGAGAGAAATTGATCTATTTTCCGGAGTCTGGGAAAAGGTTGAGGTTGATATAAGAACATATGAAAGATAAACCATGGCAGAAGTTGGAATGTGTTCCTACAATTCTTAAGGTAAATAACTCTAGAACTACTGGATGGTCTATATTTTTAAAGAACCTAATACAGTTGAAACAGAATGGAATGACTTACAAGTCAAACTACATTCCAAAGTTCATTGATGAAACTGAATATGCTGTTGATATGCCTATTGGAGGAGCCAAGGTGATTATGTCTATAGGAAGAGAAATTCTTACTTTTAATCTTGATCGAAATATAATTGGATTTCTGGAATTGGATGATCTATCTCTTGGAAATTCAAAGTTACTTGACCTCAGGGCAGCCATTTATCAAAATGATGAATCTACAGATGAGCTTAAAGATATAAAATAGAGGATGCAATGGTATTTGAATGTAATGGAAGAAAATCTGCTGAAGAAGTTTCTTAAAGAAGCTACAGACTATGTTAGAGTTTAGGAATGAAGTCTGATAATCACTATCTGTAAGATTGTATAAGTTTATTTGACTTCTGCATTTAGACAGTTTTGACATCATCAATTAGAACTTGTACATGATTACATAATGCACAAGTTGGGGGAGATTGTTCGATATAATTGATAATATCAGGATATAAACTATTAGAGTTCATTATCAGGACTTAATATCAGTATTTACTAGAGGTCACATCATCAGTACTTGTCCATCGGTACTTGATGATTAGCAGTTGATGTCATCAGGATTTGATAACTTCAATAGATATTCTACAAGGAAAAGGATTGTAGAATCTAGGAGGTGAAAGACTTTATTCATAAGCAATCATACTGGATATGTACTAGGTTTTCTTATTGTAATAGAATAGGATTCCTAATTGATTGTGTAAATGTGCACTATATAAGCACATATTAGGTTTACTCTATATGAGTTACGTTAATGAATTATAATATCTTTCTGATAACCTAGCAGCTCTCAAGGATAATTGTTCATCCTTTGAGAGAGTACGTGTGTAACAATTTTTATTTATTTAATATAAAAACTGTTTATTATGTTAAAGCTTTGTCGAATTGATTGCATAAACTGTATTCACCCCCTTTACAGTTGATTACGGACCTAAAATCTTACCTATTAGAGAGACTACTCCTGTTCATGAGTTAAAAGAGATTTTTCAGCATGATATTGTTAGACTTCAAGGTGTGCCTATGTCGATAATTTCTGACAGAGATACGAGATTTATATCATGTTTTTGGAAGGATTTTCAACAAACTTGGAGTACGAGGTTTAATTTTAGTACATCTTATCATCCTAAGACCGATGGACAGTCAGAGCGGATGATGCAGACATTGGAGGATATGTTGAGGGCATGCTCTTTGGAGTGGACAAGTGATTGGGATAAGTATTTGTATCTTGTTGAGTTTGCGTACAGTAATAGTTGGCACGTGGGTATTGGTATTCCACCATTTTGTTAGGATGAGGTTGGAGAGAAAGTCATTGAAGGACCAGAGCTAGTTAGAATCACTAATGAGAAGGTAAAGAAAGTTAAAGAAAGTATGAAGGAAGCTCGATCGCGTCAAAAGAGTTATGCGGGTCAACATCGGAAGTTTGGTGGATTTGAGCCAGGTGATCATGTATTCTTAAAGGGGTCGCCTTGTAAGGGTGTGAAGTGTTTTGGTATGTAGGGGAAGCTTAGTCTGAGATATATTGGACCTTTTGATGTTATAAAGAAAGTGGGGGAAGTGTCGTATAAAGTTTCATTGCCGCCAATACCATCTCATGTGCATAAAGTGTTTCATGTGTCTGTTTTGAGGGATCATAAATATAATCCATTACACGTAGTTCAGTATCCATTACATAAGATTCGAGAGGATCTTTCTTGTTAAGAAGAAGCCAAGGCTATTTTAGCTCGAGAGGAGCGAATTTTGAGGAAGAACGCCATTCCAATTATGAAAGTTTTGTGGAAAAATCATTATGAAAGAGAAGCTACTTGGGAATTAGAAGAATCTATTCGTGAGAAATATCCACATTTATTTGATTCAAGTACGACTATCTGGTTTCGTTTGATTTCGGGGATGAAATCCCTTTTAAGAGGGTATATATGTAATATCAGTGATTTTAAATACTACTACTACTACTACTACTACTAATAATAATAATAATAATACTAGTAAAATATTTTAAACTATGATTAGATTAAGAAGAAGTGCCCTAATAGATTATTTAGTTATTTTAGAAGAAGGATTTATGTTAGACATTTTAGTTTATTATTAGAATTCTAAAGGTCGTAGGATATTAAGTACTCTATATATTAGTCTATTCGATTTATGTTTAAGTATCCGAGTCTAGTAACAAAACACTAGGGGAGCAGTCGCGGAGGGGGAAAAATACAGAGGAAAACAGAGGCATACTTTTCCTTTTTGTGTCTATTAGTCTACTAGATCAGGTAACTCTTTATTGCCACCACTAATGTCTCCATCTTGGGTACTTGATAAATTAGTTACTATATTCAATCTGCCATGATAATTTTATATACTAAACATGTGTTATTAAAAGGCTAGTGATATAGGCTGCATGTGGATCTTTATCGCACACTAACTGTAATAACCCCAATTTTTGGAAATTTTTGAAACCCTTATGAATAGTGATTTTGCAGATTATGCTGAATGAGAAAACTTTTTATGCCACACTATGTAGGGGTTCTGTTATGGATATTCTGAGATTTTATTAGTACTCTATATGGTATATAAGTGTATGTAAAGATCGTCAGAATCCAATTCCGAACACTTTGATTTATCCCGGAAATCCACTAGATACGGAAAGAATTGAGTATAAGGTAACAGGATAAAAAGGATTTAAATTATAGGATTATAAGAGAGGATCATAAAAGGATTATAATGTATTGAGAAAGGTTAAGGAAACCCAAGTAATAAGATCCCAGGTATGATCCCTCAAACGATAAACGAAAGCGAAAGTTAAGCGAACCGTATAACAGCTCAGCGGTCATTAGGCAAACAATTAGGAAGTTAATCAAGGAGGTTAGGGATGATGAGGTCAACCAACCAATAAGAAGAGGGCAAGTAAGGGATGATGACATCACAAAGTGACATAAGCATGACGTAGGAGGGAAGGAGGTGTGGATGAATGAAAACCACACAAAGTTCAAGGTTAATAAGGTAATTAACCAAAATCAAAACAAAAACAACCAAGGCAAATCAAAACAATCACAAAACACAAAACCCCCCCATTTTCTTCATGAAGCTCTCGGCTTCTTTTATAAAAAAATGAAGATCCAAGCTCCACCACTTACTATTTGGCAAGGTATTTATCTAAGCTTCCCCATGGATAGTTACATACTTCCTATAAGTTTAAGCTTCTAATTCCATGCCAATCTTTTTTTATAAATCAAGGAAGAAGATGGTGAATAGTACTTCTTGAAATTAATTTTTGTGTTCTTGATTTCTTTGAAAGATCAAGCTTGTACGAGGTTAGATTAAGGCTTCCATGGGCATTCCAAGGATCTTTCATGGATTAAAAGCTTCAAGGAAGGTATAACTCTTCATGATCTTAGTCTTAAGTTTTGTTGTTTAGATTTCCTAATGTTTAGATGATGGGTTAGTGTAATGGGTGTGTAATCATGTTTAAAGCTTGTTATGAGTAGTTTAGTTGATGAGAGGCATGATTATTGTGTGTTTAGAGATTGGTTGGTTTTGTGATATTTTTGGAGTTGAAAGTCTTGGTTATTAGTGAATGAACTTAAGTAAACTCTTAGTTCATAATTGGGAAATAAGTATGAATTGATATTGAGTTGTTGGGGCTGTTGTAGTATGGTATGGATGGATTTTTGATTGTGGATTGATTGTGGGTTGAATTGGAATGGTATAAAATTGGGAAATCGCGTAAACATAGCCGTCGTAATATCCGATTTACTTTAGACTGCTTTTGTTCATAACATTAGGACCCGAGAACTACCTGCTAGGTTTTTACCATTGCCATTTTTAGATAGTTCATGTTGCGATCTTCGTTTTGATATGTGGTTCGTTTGAATCCGATGTACGGTTTAGGAGAAACGACCGTTTTAAGTAACGGCGTTTCGCGACCGAACCATTACCCCTCGCCTTACTTTGAAACCTTGGTTAAGGACCTTAAATGACTAATTGGGGTAAGAAACAATTATTTAAAGTGGATTAGGCAGTTGGTAAGGTACTCGCGAAGGAATCGCCTTAAAACTCATAATGGTTAAATTATTAAAAATGGTGGAGCCGAGGGTACTCGAGCGACTTAAGTAAATCGTTAAGTGCGAAAGCGAACGTTAGGACTCTAAATGGTTAAAGTCTAGTTTCTTAAGCGACCGGGGTTTAATTCCAACTTATGTTATTGTTCATAGGTTATCGGACCCACTCTAAGCTTAAGTCTATCTAGGAGCACTCAGCCAAGTTTTCTACCCGTATAACTGTTGTTGTGATGTATATGTGTATATGCATGATCTTGCGATAAATGCATATTTGTTATTAGCAAATTCTTGCGATATATTGTAGCATGTGATAGGGTATATATGCATGCCTGTTTCATATTCTTGATTATATATCTGTTGGTTCAATGCTTATAGTTGCATAATACCTATGCTAGAAATAAGCAGTATTTGAGTTTACCCTTAGTATAGGGGATCAAAAGGTGAACATATTTCTAAACCGGGAGTCGATGTTCCCGAGTATATATATATATATATATATATATATGGATACAGTTTTCAAAACTATGAATCGAATAAGGTTTATTCGATAACTTTATTTTATTAATGAATATTATCTTGAATATTCATTCGAGGGCTTATGACTCCGTTTATTTTATTAATGAATATTATTTTGAATATTCATTCGAGGACTTATGACTCCGATTATTTACTAAATAATATTCTTGATTTTATTATAGAATAATGTGTCAATAATCAAACTTACTTTTGATTATTCAAATAAAGATATTACTTTCGTATAAGTACATCTTTGATTATTTAAGATTCATTTCAAGTATAAGTTTTACAACTTCTACTTCAATTATTTTTATAAAGATTATTCTTTATGGGATTATTATTTAAATAATAATATTCAGATATTTTCTAATATATTGGGACTGATTTATTTTACCAAATCAGCATCACTCCGAACATTCTTAAAAAATGTTTTGCGAGTCTTCAAAATGATTTTAAAAGTTAGAGCGGATCCCAAAACTCATTTTTATATTTAAGATCCTCCTTTCGAAGGGGATTTAAATACTCGCTCAAAACCTGAGGGATCCGGCTCTGTGGTGTGTTTTATATTCGCAACAAGGTTGCTGTCTTGATAAAAGAGTTTCTGATTACTTACCCAATACTCGGGAAGTAAAATTCTTGGAACAAGTTAATCCATTAACAGGCATCGCCTGGGAAATATTGATGAGTTTTCCTTTCCAACTAGATACGACTTCTTGGTGGAGCCGTATCAACAAGTTTCTACTTGGGGAAAGGGGGGACGAGCTTTACGTTTCAGAGTCATGGATTTCATCTGAACTAGGAGTGGCGTAAGTGGTCGAGTGGCGCCGGCCCAGCCTTATTATATTGGCCCAAAATGGCCTGGAAGTTCCGCTAAGACGGTCCATTACTTAGGAGTCCAGTGTTCGGTTGACAAGTAAATCCGACAGGTTCTCCTCTACATGTAGAAAATGGTGGGGTTGTACTACTACGACTGATCATCGTAAGTGGTCTTCCTGGCGTGGCAAACTCCCGTAATGAGTTCATCATCCAATTGGATATTTCTGCATCACTACCCAGAGCACTTCGATAGAAAGGCTACGGTTGGGCGATTGTTGAGTGTTGGCAGGGTCAAGTTTTCAAAATGATGTGTGCATCAAATGAAGTATCTCATTACTTCATTTTATTTTGATGATATTTTAAAGATTGATTCTATACAAGTTTTGTCTTGTAGCATAATCTATGGGATGAACTATTTATACATTAAACGGTAGTAGTTCAAGTAGAATTCGAAAAAAGATATAAGTATATTGGGGTATCTTGTAACTTCATCTTTTAAACTTATATCTAGTAAATGATTATCTTGTGCATGTCAAAGATTTTCAGAAAAACGTTGAGACAAGGTTAGACATATGAGATCACCTTGCAACGATATTTTTATACAGTTATAAACTAGAACTCTGTGTATATTATGCATGGAAGAGGACTTCCAATATTTTGAAAAGTATATATGTATATATACTGAATATTTGGCGACTTCATCGCATTAAGATATCAAACTTGGTTCATTTCTTTTGACCAAAACTTTCATGAGTACTATGAGAATGCTCGTATATTGTTAATCATTATACATATTATTTTGGTGGGCTTGTTGCTCACCCTTGCTTTCTTCTTTCATCACACAATATCAGATAAACAAGATGAACATGACCAAGCTCCCAATTCGCGAGTGGATAGGAAACGTTCCGCAGTTTCCTATAGGTGTTGATGTCGCTGTAGCTGAGGTAGGAACTACCAATAGGCTAGGCTTTCAACTTTTGACGTACCAGATTTATGTATATTTACGAATTGTACTAATGGCAAAGAAAGTAAATTTATTCAGAAACCATTTTAAAGTGTATTGGCATATAATGGTGGAATAAAACGACTTGTGATTATTTTTTTGGATATTCATCTCTGAGACTATAACTTGTGATGTGTGTGTTTATGGTGGGGTCACAGTACAGAGTAGTTGATTATTTATTAAGATTGGGTGTTATTAAGGAAAATGGAACTCGTGACAACCCGGATCCCCGACCCCGGATTTGGGGGTGTTACACTAACATTTATATTTTAATACTATATTTGGTAGTCTTTTATGTGACTATCATGCTTCTAAAGTATAAGGATTATTATAATATTTATGTGACATTTCTGTGTACGATTTCCTGAAAATCAATGTCCTTTGGTTTTGTAGGTCATTAATTCGATATTATGTACCAATAATTTATATATTTATTTAATAATAAATTCTTTTTTTTTAGTTTGAACATGGATTGAATTCAATTTTATAATATTAATGAGTTTGTGTAGTATGTGATATGTAATAAAATATTATTATTATTAACACTGTTATAAAATCATGATAACAAATTTTGTGATAGTTGATCCAATAGCTTGAATAGTTTTAGGATCATGGTGTTGTGTTAAAATAAAAAATTAGGATTGTATAATGTTCATGTACATGATTTCTCTCAGTATTTTATTATATTTATTTATTTGATATTGTCAAACTAGTAACATAAAAATGGATGTCATGGTACATGCGTGTAGATTGGGTTAGTTGTCTTATATTAATTGATTAATAAGGCCTACATGTTACTAGATGGTCACTGTAGTGCATAGACTTTGAATTCATATATAGTGAGTTTATACATCTTTTGGCTAAAAATTGTTAATTTCTTTATTAATTAATGTATTGAGTTGATCATTTCCCTGACGTGGCAACACAAAGTATGTATACATGCAAGTGAATTTGGTCGACCTGGTTAGCTAACTTTAGCATAGACATGTAATTAATAATGTATATTAATTATAAATTATAATTTTGTAAATAGGTCAGGAACCGGGAATTTAGAGCATCATGTGATTTCGGTAGTAATAGAGTTGCGATATTTGAGCTACAGATTCTATCTCCTTTTTATTCAGCGCTACTTCTCTTAGGAATTAAATATCTCTGATTTGTTGAATTCTATACTTTATTTGCTCCGTTAATATTGTTTGATCATTTTGACTTCTGGAAATTGTTTTAAAAGTTAATTTTAAAAATTTTAAATATATGTTTATGCGGTTTTCAAAAATCATTTATGACATCCTCTGTTTTGGAAAACTAAATTATTTGTCTCATGTGATTTTAAAATTTATCAAGAATATTTTTATTTGAACCCTTAGAGATATAGGGTATACCGAGTTAACCAGCTGTAGGGGTACTACACCTATGTCATTGCGACACTAGTGACATGACACTTCCGTGACAGTGTGATTGGTCACGATGTATCCTTTTGTTAGCTCTTGGGAGGAGATTATTTCCATTTAATATTTGTTAAGGATACGTGGGTGCACCCAGAGTTTGATTTGTGATTTATTTACGGTGACGATGTATCCTCCGTACACGTTAGTCGTTATGTTGCATGCATTAGGTACCCTATGATGTGTGTATTTATATCTGTTCGGATCTTGGTATGAAATATCCTAACCCCTCATTGCTTCAGCCTTACTTATTTTAAAAATTGTTATTTTATTGTAAACTGCAGATTATATATTTTTGATCTCGTATTTTGTAAACTGTATTCCAAATCCGTACTGGGCGTTTAGCTCATCCCCTATTCTTTTTCTTGCAGGTGCTTAGGGGGATCTAGGACTTGTGATGAAGAGCTACCCCATTTTACTGATTAGGATTTCAAACTTTATCATTATCCAAACTTAATTATTTATTTAGAGAATTCAAATTATATTATTGGTTTAGATAGTTTGGAGATTTAATATTATTTTAGAGATTTTTAGACTGTTTAATTATTGTTTAGAAATATATTAATGCTCTGTTTGCAGGTTTATGGATTTTAAGTAATATATCCTTTTAAACTAAAAAAGGGGTTGTTGTAGAGATGGTATCAGAGCTTAGGTTCTTTCTTGTAGAAAACCTACTTAGGTTGATCTGTGAGTTTGGGTAGACAATAGGATGGGTGTTCCATTTAATATCGTTTTATTATACTCTTTATCATTTCATTTTGCTTCATCATTTTGAAATCTGTTTGGAACTGCTTCATCATAATTGTTCTCGTAATCTTCATGCGTTCGCTATCTTACATTGTAGATGCCTCCTAGACGTGATCTTTTTCACATTGACCCCACTGAGCTTACTACGATGATAGGGGAAGAAGTGGCTCAGACTATACAACAGGCTTTGGAAAACCAAGGAAATCAGAATGGAGAGGGAAATCGGAATGGACAAGGAAATTAGTATGGTGAGGGAAAACAGGATGGACAATGAAATCAGAATAGAAATGGGAATCAGAATCAGAACGGTCAGGGCCATCAGTTAGAGCCGTTTGTATGGTTTGAGAGGTTTTTGAAGCAGAAACCAGACTCTTTTAGTTCAACACTGACTCCTATTGATGCTGAAAATTGGATTGTTCATCTCGAGAAGCTCAGAGGTGGTGGAGAGGAGTGAAAGCTACTAGAAGGGAGAGGTATGTAGAGGCTTTGGAATGGAAGGGATTCAAGGAGGTGTTCTATGAGCAGTACTTCTCTAATGCTGATAAGGAAGTTTATTTGAGGGAGTTGCATTCTATTGCACAGCATCATGATGAAAGCATTACTGATTAAATGGAAAGGTTTATATGGTCGACTGTAATTGCTGGGACAGTTACAGGGACTGCTGCACAGCAAGATGATATATTTAAATGGGGGTTGAAGTCTTATCTGAGGGGTTCCATAAATTCTTTTAAGTTTGGTAATGTGACAGAGGTGGCTGATGCAGCAAAGGATGTTGAGAAAGAGCGCATTGATTTCAGGACTTCCAGGTCTAATAGTGGTAGTAAGAAGACTAGGGTTGATCAGGTTTTCTTAAAGAGGGATGAAAGGAAAATAAGAGATTGTATAACTCATACTACTACTTTAAAATTTATTGCAGATAAACTTTCTTCTTGTTGCATTATAGATGTAGTTTCCTTCCTATTCCCCTCGTCCCCTTAGATAAGTAAAAATACCAATGGTCTGCGTGGGAACATAGGGTAGTGGATCCTCATATCTACTGCAAATGAATTAAATTTAGTCATTTATTTATAAATATAGTCCCGCACCGAGACTGATTTCAATGGCTAAGCCTTTAAGTTGGCTTGGACAACGAACTTGCTCATCAACAAATCCACCACCAGCAGCTACAACTCTGGAACTTTTGGGCAAAACAGTATTACAAAAATGAGGTGTTTACTGATTTTAGTAATTGTGTCTTCTCCTTACGTTTTTCTTTTAAATTTTTACATTTCTTTATGTTTTATTTTAATTATTTTGGTAACTTATTTTTGGGATATTTTTATTTTCATGGTCAAATCCTCTGCAATTCTAGATAAACTTATGTCTGAGATTTTATAAATTTAGGTATGCACTTGCATTCCATTGTGTACATGCATTATAATGATGCAATTTTTTTCCTTCATTTTGTATGCTAAGTTATCAGCCTCACTTCAGGTTCTTTAATACCATTGTTTTTTATTTGGTATGGTGCAGATTAAACTCAGACATCCATCGCTACTTATTTATTTAAGTAATCTATATAAAGTAAAATCACTACCGTCTGTCATGGCATCTCCCAAATGTGTTTAAACTATTTAATCTGAATTCCCGAGTCTCTATCCATTTCTCTATTTTACTTCCTCACTCTTTGTAACTGAACCGCAATTGATGCAAAAAAAATCAACAGAAAACCCTAAATGCACGAAAATTCCTGCCCGGAACATCAATAGCCATAGCCATTCGTTTAATTCAGTTTTGGACTCTCTATCTTAATTAATTGGCCGAACATGAGGATATAGCGAGTATAAGTACCCCTGAGCTCCACCTTTCTCCTCCAAGCATCAATGTTTATCAATGTTTAATTAATCTTAGTGTTTTAGCTATATCATATATCCTCGCCGGATTATCGGCAAATATTTCAGGTATCCATGGTCAATCAATCATTAATTCTATTTCTTCGATTTAATTTATGGATTTTCCATTTTGTTAATGGTATTTACATTGTAGCATCTAATGTTTAATTTGTTGTCCTCCAGAGTACGCAGTGAAATTTATCCTTTTTGGCACACGATGTAGAGGCGAGTTAGTGTTCATTATACTTGTGTTAGCATTACATTGTGTTTTTTAATAAAACTTAATTTATAATATTTTACGGACCTTTTAGAGTTCTGTTGAAATATCCAAGTTACTTTTATGACTCCCTACAATTTTAATAGTTTTAATTGGAGCTCTCTTTAATGTTAGTATTGTATATATGTAATAATCCCAAAATTTTGGAAATATTGTAATCCTTATGAATAGTAAAATTTTGATGATTGTGTTAATTAGAGAAAATTGTCAGACCAACCTATATAGGGGCTATTTTATGGATATTCTGAGATCATATTAATACTCCATCATGTAAATGACTGTATGCAAAAATCGTCAGAATTCGAATTCGAACACTTTGATTTTTCCCGAAAATCCACCAGATACAGAAAGAATTAAGTATAAAGTAATATGATTAAAAGGATTTCAATTCAAGGATTGTAAGAGAGTATCATTAAAGGGATATAAAATATTAAGAAAGGTTTAGGGAAACCCAAGAAATTAAGATCCTGGATATGATCTCTCAAACGATTAACGAGAACGAGAGTTAAGCGAACCGTAAAACAGATAAGTGACCATTAACCAAATAATTAAGCACTAATCAAGAGGATTAGAACAAGATGAGGTCATCAAGCCACAAGAACTTAACAAGTGGCAAGGAGTAGAGGTAAGCTTAGTGATGTAAGCATGATTATTGAGATAATTTACAAGAATCAATTTGGACCAAGTGTTTTAATCAAGGGAATTAACTGAGGTTAAGTTAAAGTTAAAAACACACAATTATCAAGGAAAGATAACAATTAATTCATTTTCATCACCATCTTTCTCAAGGAGAAGCTCTCTGCCTCTTTTTAAGGAAATAGAAAGTTCAAACTACTCCACTTTTTCTTTTACAAGGTAATTATCCAAGGTTCCTCATGTTAAGTTACATACACTCTAGAAATCCTAACTTCAAAATCCTTTCCTAAAGTTTTCTATAATTTATTAAAGGAGATGATGAATATTTTTTTTCTTTGAAAATAACGTTGATTTCACGGTTTAATGGTTAGATCAAGGTTACTTTGGAGTGGATCTAAGCTTCCCTAGAACTTTCAAGGCTTTTGTATTGTTTCAAGGCTCCAATGAAGGTATAAATCTCTAACCCCTTAGTGTTAAATGGATTATTTTGAGTTCTTATGATAATTAGATGATGGATCTAGTATAGTAGTGGTATAAGCATTTTTAGATCTTGGATTGTTAAGTAATTTGTTGATTTTTTGGAGTTAAGAGTAATACTAGTTGTTCTTGATGATTCTTGGTTTTATTTGGGCTTAGTTTAATGTTTTAACTTTGTTTGATGAGTGATATTGTCATATGGTTGTATTGAGATTGATTGGTGGTGGTTTGGTGTTGAATTCATTTGGTAAAATTTGGGAATCGCTAAGTTATAGTTGTCGTAGTGCCCAATTTTCCTTAAACTATCTTTGTACATAACAATTACACCCTGAACACTCACTTCCATAAACGGACCATTGCCATTCTTAAATAGTTTATGATTCAAGCTTTTTTTTGATATGTGGATCGCTTAGATCCTATTTATGGTTTAGGAGAAACAATCGTTTTAAGTAACAGCGTTTCACGAACGAACCCTTAACCCTCGCATAACTTTGAGACCTTGTTTAAGGCCCTTAAAATACTAAATAGAATATGAAACAATTATGTAATGTTTATTAGGAAGTTGGTAGAGGCGAAAGAGTCACCTTAAAACGTTTAACAGTTAATTTTATAAAAATGGTGCAGCCGAGGGTACGCGAGAGACTAATGTAAATCGTTAAGCGCAAAAAGCGAACGTGAGGGTGTAAATGGATAAAGTCTAGTTTCTTAAACGATCGTGGATTAATTCTGGTTTATATGTTGTTTATAGGTTACCGGACTCACACCAGACCTATTTCACCCCAGATCGAAAATTTTGCAATATATTGAAACATGTTTATATATATATATATGCATGCCTGTTTTGAAATCTTGATATTTTATTGTCAATTCAATTGCTTATAAACTGCATAATACCTATGCAAGAGATAAACAATAGTTGCGTATACCCTTAGTATAGGGGACCCAAAGTTGAACACTTTTTCTAAACCAGGAGTCGATGTTCCCAAGTATTATATATATATATAGTTTACTATAACGATTAATCGAATAAGGTTATTCGATAGTTTTGATTAATAATCAAACATTATTTTCAATTATTCAAATAAAGTTTTGTTATTTATTATTCATTTCAAGTATTAGTTTTAAAACTTTTACTTCATTTATTTTATAAAAACTATTCTTTATGGGAATATTATATAAATAATAATATTCAGATATTTTATAATATATCAGATATGATTTATTTTATTAAATCATCCCTACTTCAAACATTTTCAAAAATGTTTTCGAGTCTTCAAAATAATTTTAAAAGCTAGAGCGGATCTCAAAACTCGTTTTTAACTTAAATTTTTCCTTTCGTGGAGGGATTTAAATACTCGCTCAAAACCTAAGGGATCCGGCAACGAAGTTGCTGATTTAATAAAAGAATTTTTGAAAATTTGCCCAACATTCGGGAATTAAGTCCATCTAAATGCGTCGGCATAGGCGACATGACAAGGTACGTCAAATCAAAGTGTAAGGGACTGGGTGATAGTCCATCAACATGCAAGAGGCCGGGTGACGGTCCAACATAAGGTCATAATGCGGCCAGGGTGATGACCGGAGAGGAATTCATCCATCTATTAGTAGATAAAGTGACTTGATTGATATCTTTGCCTGATCAGCAAGGTATCGGGTTTATGCCAAAGCTTTCTTCCTTCCAAATTCATTGGGTATAACAACTCTGTTTATACTTTTCATAACAAAGAGTTTCAAGGAGTGTATGAGATATATATGCATGTGTATGTGTGTGTGTGTGTGCGTGTGTGTGTATGTATATCGGGACTTAATGAAATATCTCATAACTTCATTTCTTTTAAATGATATTTCAAAGATTAATTTTATACAAGTTTTATCTTGTAGCTTCTTCTATATGATGAACTTTTGAAAACTTATTATACTTTGAACAATGGCAGTTCAAGTAGTTTCTCTAAAAAGGTATAAGTATATTGGATTATTTTATAACTTTATCTTTTTAAGCTTATATCCAGTAAGTAATTATCTTACATTTGATAAAGATTTTCAGTAAGTTATCGATTCAGATACTTGCATTATTGATTAAACTATATATTATCTTGCGAGCTGTAATGCTCATTCTTACTTCATTACATCATCACACAACAACAGTTAGGGAGGATGGCCAGACTTAAGCAAACCCAATGCAAGAGCGTTGGAAGCATCTCGCGTCTACCTGCTGATATCGTAGCTGTCATTGCTGTAGAGGTAGATCTATCTGTAGATCAGGCATTCTGCTTTTGGGAATCAAATTATGTATAATTATAACTTGTGTTGAATAATGGAAAAGAAATGTAAACCTATTAAGTAATCATTTTGGGTTGTAATAACTTTTAAATTATGGATTCAATGACTGTTACCTATTTCAATTTCATCTTTGAGACTATAACGTGTTGTGGAGTGTGTAGTATTGTGGGGTCACAACATGCAGTTATTTGTTTTAATTTAAGTTAAGTGATATTAATGGAAAGAAAGACCGTGAAAACTCAGATTCCCGACCCCGAATCTGGGGGTGTTTCATATGTGCGGTTAAATTGCTTAATGATAAACATTTTACATTGGAGGGTAAAAATGTGGTTATAGTATTATGGGACAAGAGTTTCAAGGACTATAGTGCTCAAAGGTTAATGGATTTGTTTTAAGAGTTGGTGAGGTTCGTTACGTGCTTATTAGAATTTTTGAAGTAAACAAATGGTTTGTTGTTATTATCGTGGCTTCAGAAGATGCTGTTGCCATCAGGAGTGTTGTCGGTAATCTTGGTAATCGTTGATAGTGTTGTCAATTTTAAGACCTATTTCCGTTGTGTTTCTGATTGTTCAGCGTCTTCTAGGTCCTCAGCAATATGTATAATCTAGAAGTCCAAG
The DNA here is from genome assembly GCF_009905375.1 of Apium graveolens. Classification (NCBI taxonomy): domain Eukaryota; kingdom Viridiplantae; phylum Streptophyta; class Magnoliopsida; order Apiales; family Apiaceae; genus Apium; species Apium graveolens. Next base: position 141,813,324 of record NC_133650.1, read on the forward strand.
GTACATATATGTGGAAACAATATTTGTGAATCGAGATCTTCCTAGGTGCAATGTGTTAAGTATCATAATATAAATAGATTTGTGACCCTTTACCATGTTTCGAGGACAACCTAACTCGATTATAATATTATACATGGTTGTTTTCTATGTCCACATCTGTAATGTGTGTGAATTTGTATTTTTTGGATATTTTAAATTCTGAATGCATTTAATATATCAGATCTGGGGCTTGATTATATAACTAAACTGGTTTTTTGCTGATATATTCTGTGCTCTATAGAGAGCAATTTAAGACATACCAATAGTTAACATACTACATTTTAGTATATTTTTGGATTGAATATTATTCTATATGGATAATCAAAAAGCAACTAAAGACGTGGTTATAGTTGATTATATTCGTGTTAGCATTGCATTATGTTAATCTTGATAAAACTTAATTTACAATGTTTAACGAATTTTTCAGAGTTCTTAATATCTCCAAATTACTTTCATGACTCACTACAACTTTAATAGCCTTAGTCAGAACTCTCATTAGTGTTAGTATTGTATATATATATATCTGTAGATAAATTCTTGAATGATGGTCATGTTGTGTTGGAAGGTAAAAATGTGGTTACTATGAGACAAGAGTTGAGAGAACTATAGAGCTCAAAGGTTAATGGATTTATTTCAAGAGTTTAATATTTTTATAAAATGCATGTACAAATTGTTGGGTAATTACAAACACTACGCGCAATAATTGGACAAACCCACACAAACATTTCAATCTACTAACTTCACCTCAATTTCTATATGGATTACACTAAGAAAATGACTTAAATCAAAATATGAAAACTTAATTCCTCATATCAAGGATCAACCTCCAACAATTAGTTTTAGGGAATTGTATTAAGAACATGTCTAAAAAAAGCTTCAAACTTTTCATTTTCTAACAATCCCCCACAAATCCATACATAAATGCATATTAGATTTTATCATGACTTGCTTTTCAGAGTCGGTGCCCTTCCTGGTTTGAACCCTCCTAAGTCCCCTACTTTGATGGCTACCGGATATATATGAAATATTTCACCTTGAATCTCTATTCGTTTAGTGTAACCACACTCCATAGCCGATGATAAGTCAAAAGGCTATGGTGCATATCTACGGCTTTGAGACATTATGGCCACAATTGCATTCGCTTAGCTGGTCATCTCCAAAGATGTACGGCCAACATCTCGTCTTATGACTTGACCCCATTCAAAGTTTATAAATCCTGACACAACAGTTGGTGCATCAGTATATATTAAATTCTGAACGAGAACTATTTACATCAGATTTTATTAAAACTATTGCCAACTAGCAGTTTAAGTACCTCTTAAGGTTTATAGGGGATAGATTCAGATACATAAGAACTTATATTTAAATGGTAGATGTACTACCAATTCATCCTTAAAACTTATTATTACCATATTGAATACACTTCGAGGGATCTCCTCTCAGGTGTATTGGGTTCCCGCTGTTGATGAATTATGATGGGTTACTAGTCCCATCCCCAACCTCGACTTAAGGACTACAGCATGCGCAAGCCCCTTAGTTAGCAGATCACCTATATTATCTTGAGTTCCAATGAAATCTATAGCAATAATCCTATCAGACACAAGACCCCTTATAGACTTCATTCTAACTTGGATGTATCTCATTATCTTAGCATTATACTTCACACTTCTGATCCTGATAGTTTTACGGCTATTATATTAGACTGAAATGGCAGGAAGCGGTTTACTTACTATAGGTAACAGAGACATAAGCCCATGTAGCCATTCAGCCTCTGTCCTCGTGGCATCAAGTGCACACAACTCAGCCTAAAAAATAGACCGAGTAATCAAAGTCTGTCTAGAAGACTTCCAGGACACTACTCCACTTGTAAGGGTAAACACATATCAAGTCACTCCATTAGAACTAGATTTCTTAGCTATCTATTAAGTGGCATTTATGTCCACTTAGAATCCTCTATAAAGGCTTGAATTGGCATTTTGTACTCAAGTATTTTGTGTATTTGATTCATTTTTGTAGTATTTTGCATTTCAGGCATAAATAAGGGATCAAAGAGATTTAACATTGCTTTGATGCTAAATTGGTTTTAGGAAGGTGCTAGGGATGTTTTCTCGTAGATCGCCATCAAGAACCAGCAATTAAGACAAAAATTGGAAGTTTTTCCGGAAGGTCAGCGCGCCCGCGCGCGCGGTCGCGCCGGTTGTCAGAGTTGCAGCGCGCCCGCGCTGGTGAAGCGTGCGGTCGTGCCGGGTTGATTTCCAAGAATCCTGTTTTGAATAGAAGATTGATTTTCTGAGCTCTTGGACGATTTGGGCTGCTATATAAAGACAACTTAACACAGCGTGGGCGCGCCGATTGTCAGAGTTGCAGCGCGCCCGCGCTGGTGAAGCGCGCGGCCGTGCCGGGTCGATTTCCAGGAATCCTGTTTTGAATAGAACATTGATTTTCTGGGCTCGTGGAAGATTTGGGCTGCTATATAAAGATAACTTAAAGAAGTTTTTCAGAACGGAGCTTAAGGAGAAAACATTGAGAAGACCTAAGAGCACAAATACAACCAAGGCGAAGAGGATCTAGTTTATTCTTTTGATTCTTTATTTTCAGTTGTAATCTTGGATGCTAGTTTTCATATTTTGTTGAACCTATACTCTTGTTTAACGTAATTTGATTATTATTCAGTTTTATAAAGACTTAGTTTATTATACCATGCTTTCTTGGGACCCACGGTGATGAAGAGTTTGGTTATGGGCTAATCGTTATCGTGGGATTTTAGCGGATTTACTTATGGATTTCAATAGTTAAATTTTTTCGATACCTTAGTGTGTGGTGATTGTATGATATCCTAGTATTGGTTGTGCTTATTCGTCTTGTGAGCGTCGCGAACTTATAAGATAGCATGTTAATCTTTATTGAAGCGAAAGTGAATATAGAGGTTTAGAACTTGCCATGCTAGCATAGGTTCATGTATTTGATATGCATGATTCGTAGGTAATTTTAACCATCTTACTTGCCCTATGTAATCACAATAGATAACTTGCACTTTAAACCGTTATGTTGTCAAATTCTATAGACATATAGGGTCTCAATATAATTGGTGTCTATTCAGCTTCCATCTCTTTTATGGATGTCTGGTAGTAGGGTATTCATTTGGCGTTTACTAGTTTCGTTTATCTGATTAGTTGTCACCACCATTGAATGCTGAAGTTAAGAACAAAAAGGATATTGAATGAAGTAGTGATGAAGTTAGAATCCCATGTTTGTATCATATAGTAAATCAACCTTTTAATCTCTTAGTTAATTGCTTGTTAGTTAATATTATAGTTATAAAAACTCTCAACTTGGTCTCATCTTAGCATTGAATAATAACGATACCATTGTTGCATAAGTATATTAATTAAAATTAACCTAAACCAGTCTATGTGGGAATGAACTAGAATTAATTCTATATTACTTGTGATCACGTATACTTGCGTGAATATTAGCACGTGTTTTCGTCCGAACAAGTTTTTGGCGCCGCTTCCGGGAACTCGGTGTTAATTTTTAGTTTATGTGCTTGACATCCGTGGTCGTTAAAGTTCCCTGACTCGGATATTTTACTTACTTGTTTGCTTGTATCTTTTTCAGGTACTCTAGAGAGCGTGTATGTAAACCTGTTCCCGATCTCGCAAGATAACAATGGATAAAGTGGAGGAGGAAGTTTTAGTAGAGGAAGAAATTCTTGTAGAAGAGGAGAAAGTTGAAGAAGAAGCTCTTGTTGCAATGGGTGAATCAGAAGCAAATACAAAGGCTTTGATGGACTACTTTCAGCCGAAAATCAATGATATTCAGTCTAGCATTGTCAGACCTGCCATCGCGGCTAACACTTTTGAAATCAATGCTAACACGATTTAGATGGTGCAGAAATCGGTTCAGTTTTGGGGTCCTCCGACGGAAGATCCTAATATGCATATTAGAGATTTCATCGAGATTTACGACACTTTCAAATTTAGCAATATCTCTGAAGATGCTATTAAGTTGAGGCTTTTCCCATTCTCTCTGAGGGATAAAGCTAAGTGCTGGTTGCATTCTCTACCACCAGGCTCTATCACCAAGTGGGAAGACCTTGCTTAGAAGTTTCTCACTAAATTCTTCCATATGGCGAAGACAGTTGCAATCAGAAATGCTCTTACTCAATTTGCGCAGCAATCGGGAGAATCTTTGTGTGAAGCTTGGGATCGTTATAAGTAGATGCTTAGAAAGTGTCCTCATCATAGGATTCCTGACTGGATGCTCATTAACTACTTTTATAATGGTTTGGGCGCGACTTTTAGACCAATGCTTGATGCAGTATCAGGTGGAGCCTTATGGACTAAGAGCTACGAGAAAGCTTATCACTTGATTAAACTGATGGCTACTAATGAAAACCAGAATCCTTCTCAGAGACTAACTCAAGGCAAAGTAGCAGGAATTCTGGAGGTAGATGCAACTACTGCTATAGCTGCTCAGTTAGGCTTTGACGATGAAGGTGGATTCTTTGGCTAATTAGGGAGTTAATCAGATCACTAGTGTCTGTGAGCTTTGAGCTGGTCCACATGAGTCGGAGTAGTGTGCTATTTCTAGTGAATCAGCTCAGTTTGTGAGCAACTTTCAGAGGTCGCAGCAACCAGTTCCAGCCACCTATCATCCCAACAACCATAATCATCCTAACTTCAGCTGGAGCAACACTCAGAATATGGTGCAGCAGCCTTATCAGCAGTATGCAGCAAAGCAATACAACCCTCCTAGTTTTCAGCAAACGCAATACGCACCAAGACAACAACTCCAACTGCAAAAATCTAATGAAAAATCTGAATTGGAGGAGCTGAGGCTCATGTGCAAGAGCCAAGCGGTTTCTATTTAGACTGTGGAAAATCAAATTTGGCAGATTGCCAATGCCTTGCTGAATTGATAACTTGGTACACTCCCTAGTAACACAGAAGTGCCAGGAAAGAAGGAAGCAAAAGAGCAGGTTAAGGCAATTACATTGAGGTCTGGGAAGGTTGCAAGCCAAGAAAAAGCTCAAGTTCCAGAATCTGAAGATGTGGTTGAAGAAGAAGTGTAGAAGGAAGCAAAAGTGGAACCAAGGAAGAAAACTGTGGAACACACTCCTCCTGAGGGTAATACAGGGGAGAAACAGGTCTATCATCCACCTCCTTTTCCTAAAAGACTGCAGAAGCAAAAGTTGGATAAGCAGTTTGCTAAGTTTCTGGAGTTGTTCATGAAACTTTATATCAACATACCTTTTGCTGAAGAGTTTCTTTTGGTTTGTGTGGTGCACCTGCCACATTTCAGAAATGCATATTGGCTATCTTCTTTAACATGATTGGTCAGAATGTGGAGGTGTTTATGGATGATTTCTCTATATTTGGTGATTCTTTTGATGAGTGCTTGCAAAATCTTGGCACCGTTCTAAAAGGTGTGTTGTGACCAATCTGGTGCTCAATTGGGAGAAATGTCACTTTATGGTGCAACATGGCATCATTCTTGGGAACAAGGTCTCTAGTAAGGGTCTTGAGGTGGACAAAGCCAAGGTGGGTGTCATTGAAAACCTTCCTCCACCAATTTCTGTTAAGGAAGTCCGCGGCTTTCTTGGTCATGCGGGTTTCTATCGATGGTTCATCAAGGACTTCTCTAAAATTTCTAAACCCTTGTGCAATCTTTTAGAGAAAGATGTCCTTTTTAAGTTTGATGATGAGTGCCTAGCTGCTTTTGAGATCTTAAAGAAGAGTTTAATCACGACACCTGTCATAACTACACCTGATTGGAATGAACATTTTGAAATGATGTGCGATGCAAGTGACTATGCAGTTGGAGTATTTCTTCGGCAGAGGAAGAAAAACATATTTCATGTGGTCTACTATGCTATTAAGACCCTCAATGGTGCTCAACTGAACTATACTACTACTGAAAAAGAACTCTTAGCCATTGTCTACGGTTTTAAAAAGTTTCGATTTTATTTTCTTGGGTTGAAGGTGATAGTTTTCACTGATCACACTACTATTCTCTATCTCGTCTCGAAGAAGGACTTGAAGCCTAGATTGATTCGATGGGTTCTTTTACTTCAAGAGTTTGAGTTGGAGATCAAGGACAGGTGTAACACTCCCAAATCCGGGGCCGGGGATCCGGGTTGTCACGAGTTCCATTTCCCTTAATAACACTTAATCTTAATAAGAAACCAACTCATGCGTACTGTGACCCCTTAATATACACACACATACCACAAGTTAAAGTCTCATAGATGAATACCAAAAATAACACAAGTCATTTTATTCCACAATTATAAGCCATTACACCTCAAAAAGGGTTTCTGAATAAATTTACATATTCTTTACCATTATTATAATTCATAAATATATATAAGTCTGGTACATCAAAATTTGAAAGCCTAGCCTGTTGGTAGTTCCTACCTCAGCTACAACGACATCAACGCCTACAAGAAATTGCAGAACATTTCCTATCCACTCATGAATTGGGAGCTTGGTCCTGTTCATCTTGTCTAGCTGTTGTTGTGTGATGAAAGAATAAAGCAATAGTGAGCAACAAGCCCACCGAAATAACATGTATAATAATAAAAAATATATGAGCATTTTCATAGTACTCATGAAAGTCTTGGTCAAGCAGAAATGAGCCAAGTATGATATCTTAACACGACCAAGTCGTAAAATATTCAGTATATATGTATATATACTTTTCAAAATCATGGAAATCCTCTTCCATGCATAATATATACAGAGTTCCAGTTTATAACTGTATAAAAATATCGTTGCAAGGTGATCTCAGATATCTAACCTTGTCTCATTATTTTTCTGAAAATCTTTGTCATGCATAAGATAATCATTAACTGGATATAAGTTGAAAAGATGAAGTTCCAAGATACTCAAATATACTTATATCTTTTCCGAATACTACTTGAACTACCACCGTTCAACGTATAATCAGTTTTAAAAGTTCATCATATAGATGAGACTACAAGATAAGACTTGAATAGATTCAACCTTTGAAATATCATTTGAAAGAAATAAAGTTACGAGATACTTCATTAAGTCCCGATATATATATACACCTATATATATATATCTCATACACTCCTTGAAAACCTCTGTCATGAAAATTATAAACAGAGTTGTAATATCCAATGAATTTGGAAAGAAGAAAACATTGGCATAAACCTGATATATTGCTGATCAGGAAAAGATACCAATTAAGTCACCTTTTCTACTACTAGATGGATGAATTCCCCACTGGTCATCACCCTGGCCATATTAGGACCTTATACTGGACTGCCACTCAACCACTTACGCTTTGATGGACTCCCACTGAGCCACCTACACTTTGATGGACTCCCACTGAGCCCATGGCATCTATGCCGACACATTTTGATTGGGCTTACTTCCCGAACATTGGGCAAGTAATCAAACTCTTTTATCAAATTAGCCACTTCGTTGCGCCGAAAATATACCATGAAGCCGGATCCCTTAGGTTTTGAGCGAGTATTTAAATCCCCTTCGAAAGAAAGATCTTAAATTAAAATCGAGTTTTGGGATCCGCTCTAACCTTTTAAATTCATTTTGAAGATTCGAAAACATTTTTAAAAATGTTTGGAGTAATGATGATTTAATAAAATAAATCAGTCCCGATATGTTAGAAAATATCTGCATATTATTATTTAAATAATATTCCCATAAAGGATAATCTTTATAAAAATAAATGAAGTAGAAGTCTTAAAACTCATACTTGAAACGAATGATAAATAAAAAAGATATACTTATACGAAATTAAGATCTTTATTTGAATAATCGAAAATAAGTTTGATTATTATTCAAAACTATAAAATATAACTTATTCGATTAATAGTTATAGAAAACTATATAAAATATACTCGGGAACCTCGCCTCCCGGTTTTAGGGAAAATGTTCACCTTTGGGTCCCCTATACTAAGGTTATACACAACTACTGTTTATCTCTAGCATAGGTATTATGCAGTTTATAAGCATTTGAATTGGTAATGAAATATCAAGATTTCACAACATGCATATATATACCATATCAACATGCTCCTATATATCACAAGATTTGCTAATAACAACCATGCACTTATCGCAAGATAATGCATCAATATATTTACATCACAACAACAGTATAATGGGTAGAAAACTTGTCTGAGTGTTCCGGGGTAGACTTAAGTTTAGAGTGGGTCCGGTAACCTATGAACAACAACATAAGCCGGAAATAAACCAAGGTCGCTTAAGAAACTAGACTTTATCCACTTAGACCCTAACGTTCGCTTTTGCGCTTAACGATTTACATAAGTCGCTCGAGTACCCTCGGCTCCACCATTTGTATAAAATTAACCGCTTAACTTTTTAAGGAGACTCTTTCACGAATACTCTACCGACTGACTAATTAATCTTGCATAATTGTTTCATACTCCAATTAGTCATTTAAGGACCTTAATCAAGGTTTCAAAGTAAAGCGAGGGGCAATGGTTTACTCGTGAAACGCCGTTACTTAAAATGATCGTTTCTCCTAAATTGTACATCGGATCTAAGCGAACCACATACCAAAATGAAGCTTACGACATGATCTAGCTAAACATGGCAAAGTTATAGCTTAGTCAGTGAGTTCTCTTGTCCGAAAGTCATGCACAAACAGTCAAAGGAAAACGGGCATTACGACAGTTATTTTTACATTATTCCCAAATTGTAACACCACAAATTAACACCATTCTACCACCATTCAAACAAAATACAAGATCATTCAACCACCAATATTTTACCATAATCTAATCCACCAATTTCTAGGTTAAATATTCAAGATTCATAAATTTAATCATTAAGCATTAATTGACTAACTAATGGCAATAACCAACCATAACTCATCCAAATCATATCTCTAATCATACCAATTCTTAGCATACTCCCACAACTATCATAATATGTTTAAAACCACATTAATCCAAATGATTTCTAAGGGTTCAAGGGCTTTATACCTTCCTTGGAGAGTGGGGATTCACTTAGAAGCTTCAAGGAGTGCTTATAAGGCCCAAGGAAGCTTGGATCTTCAATGGAACCTAAGAAAACCAAAACCAAATTCAACTTGGTTACTATTCACCCTCCACTAAAATGATTTATTTGAGCTAGTAAACATTGGATTTAAGCACTCAAACTACTTGCTCTTCTTAGTTAGGAAAATGGAGCTATAGAGACTAACCTCTTGATTTATGGTGGACTAGAGCTTGGACTTTGCATTTTTAAATCACCATTTATCTTGAAAGGCCGAGAGCTTCTTGGATGGGGGAGGAAGATGAGTTTTTCCTTGGCTTTGTCTTGGAATGTGTGAAAGAATGCTTGGTTGCAAATGATCCTTGCTAAAATATCTAGATCTTACTTTATTAAAGTGCTTGCATCACCTAGATGACATCACCTGCATGCCACGTGTCCAAATCTTATGGTGTGAGGGTGGCTTAAACTTTTAACCACAAGTTTTAGCTTCTCTTGGAAGCTTCCTTCTCATGCTACTTGCATGTGCTTGCCCCTTGGTCATTTATTTGTTTTACGGTTCTCTTAACTCTTGTTCTCGTTGATCGTTTGAGGGATCATATTCGGGATCTTGTTATTTGAGCTTTCCTAAACCTTTCTTAATATTTTATACTCCTTTAATGATCCTCTCCTATAATCCTTGAAATAAAATCCTTTTAATCATATTACCTTATACTCAATTATTTCGGTATCTGGTGGATTTTCGGGAAAAATCAAAGTGTCCAAATTCAAATTCTGACGATCTTTACATACCCTCATATACATTATGGAGTGCTAATATGATCTCAGAATATCCATTAAAGAACCCCTACATAGGGTGGTCTGAAAATTTTTATTAATCAGTAATATCAACAAAAGTTACTATTCATCAGGGTCTCAAAAATTTCCAAAAATTGGAGTTATTACAACAGGAAAGGTACTGAGAATCAAGTCGCTGGTCATCTCTCTCGTTTAGAAGATCCGAGTATGACTTCACAGGATAAGACATTGATTAATGAGTCTTTTTCCGTGAGTAGTTGTTTGGGGTGGAAGAGGAAGAACTGTGGTTCACAGACATTGTGAACTACCTTGTGAGTAATATTATGCCTCCAGACTTGTCTTCTGCTCAAAGGAAGAAGTTTCTTCATGAAGTGAAGTGGTACATGTGGGATGAGCCATTTTTGTTTAGGCAAGGAGCTGACCAAATCATCAGGAGATATATTTCATACAGCGAGATGAAGGGTATCTTACGAGACTGTCATTCGACTGTTTATGGAGGCCACTATGGTGGAGAGAAGACAGCAGCTCATATCCTTCAAGCGGGATTCTTCTGGCCTATATTGTTTAAGGATGCGCATCGGTTCGTTTTGAAGAGTGATCGCTGTCAGCGTGTGGGTAATATGTCCAAAAGGGATGAGATGCCTCTTAATGTGCTTCTCGAGGTTGAGGTATTCGATGTTTGGGGAATTAACTTCATAGGGCCATTTGTCTCATCTTGCAATAATCAGTATATCTTGTTGGAGGTTGATTATATCTCAAAATGGGTTGAAGTCAAGGCTTTGAAGATGAATGATGTAAGGGTAGTGCTTAACTTTCTTCATAAGTAGATATTCACAAGATTTGGGACTCCAAGAGTCATAATCAGTGACGAGCGGTCGCATTTCTTCAATCGTAAGTTCATTGCTATGATGTAAAGATATAATGTGAATCATCGCATTGCTACATCCTACCATCCTCAGACTAATGGTCAAGATGATGTATCTAATAGAGAGATCAAGCGTATTCTAGAGAAAGTTGTTTGTCCATCAAGGAAGGATTGGTCTTTGAAGCTGGATGAAGCTGTTTGGGCGTATCGAATAGCATACAAGACTAAGCTAGGCATGTGACCATTTCAGTTGGTTTATGGTAAGGGATGTCATTTTCCTGTGGAGCTCGAACATAAAGCATATTGGGCTTTGAAGAAGTCAAACCTTGATATGGAGGCAGCTGGAAAGAAAAGGATGCTTCAATTAAATGAACTCGATGAGTTTCGACTTCAAGCGTATGAGAACAATAAAATATATAAGGAAAAAGTCAATAGGTGGCACGATAGGGGTCTAGTGCTCAAATCATTTGTGCCGGGGCAACAAGTTCTTTTGTTCAACTCTCGTCTCTATCTTTTTCCTGGAAAGTTGAAATCAAGATGGTCAGGGCTGTTTGTTATCAAAATGTGTTTCCACATGGAGCGGTGGAGATCTTTGGGAATGATCCGGGCCAAGCGTTCAAGGTGAATGGACAACGGTTGAAGCATTACTATAGAGATACGACAAACTGTGAGGTGGTTAGTTCCGAATACAGCCGAATTTCCCTCTCCCACCTTCCATATTTCCCTCTCAAAATCAGTTTCAATCACCCCATTACTCACATTATGCCCATAATTAATTCCCACTTCTGTTCTAAAACTAATTCCTAATTCCCTATATAGACACACTTATACACAATCTTCTCCATTACTTCTCAATTCTCAAACACACAAATCTCTCTTAAACACATCTTTTCTCTCAAACTTAGTCAAATTCAATGGCACCTAAGAGACAATGAACCCAAGTAGCAGCAGCACCACCGATTCTTCAAGTGTCGGGGGTGTGAGACCCGGGTTTTCTACTCTGGAGGCTGAAGCTGAGTATACGAGGTTGCTGTCATAGCCGATAGCCAAGGAGAGAGGATTTCCACCATCGGGGAGGGATCGTAATTTGCTTGAGATGATTCTGGAGATGGGTTGGGTCTCTTTTTGCGAGACACCCGTTGTTGTGCCCATGAGTGTGGTTCGCGAGTTTTACACGATTGAGAAGGAGGATAAGAATGGTTTTACTGTGGTAAGGGGCTGACTATGGATTATAGTGCTGAGGCTATTCGTCGGGTGATAAATCAGCCTGAGAAATAGCCGGGTCAGGATGATTGGGTGACGAAGACCGGCGAGGATTTTAACTTGGACTTGATTATTGCTATGTTGTGTGTTCCTGAGAATCATTGGAAGTTCAAGAGGGGCACGAACGAGTATTCGAATTTCCCTGCCTCATACATGAACATGTATGCCCGTGCATAGAACTCTTTTATTTATGCTAACATTATGCCTTCATTACATGTGCATGATGTTATGGTGGACCAGGAAAAGCTATCATGGGGTATTCAGCAGGGAGATTATGTGGACTTGGGGTCTGTGATTTATTAGGGTATATTGAGGTTTCTGCAAAGGAGCACTACGGGTTCTATTCTGTATGCATCGATTGTGACAAAGTTGTGTGTGGCTGTTAGAGTTCATTGGCCAGCACATGAGCAGCTGCAGATCTCTAGTGCCCCGATTGAAAATTCGACGATAGTAGTGATGCAAGAGTGGGCTGATCAAACATATGGTGGTGGTACGACTCAGGTGAGAAGAGCAGCATGGAGAGTTCAGTTGGGCGAGGCCGGTCCTTCGCAGCAGCAGTAGCAGGAAGCAGATGACAGTGTTGGTTTGGGTTCAGCGTAGTATAGGCGCTTGATCAGGAGGATGGATGCGACATCCATAGTAGGTTTGGACATGATCTTACCCAGGTGTTGGGGACTGCATTCATACCCACATGAGTTGATATCCAGTGGCCAGTTTTTGGTGAGGACTCTGTGTACCCGCATCCTGACACTCCACCCGTTGAGGGTGGTGATCCTGATTCTGAGTAGGTATGCCTGGTTCCTTACTATTACCTTCACTGAGGATAGTGAATATTTTTTTAAGTTTGGGGGTGGTAGTTAAGGAATGTATTGTTGGATTTTTAAACGCAGCGGGGGCATGGTAAAACACTTTTACACATACAAAATCCAAATAAAAGCATATAAATCGTGAATAAAAATTCGAGGGATCGAATCTAACCTTTTAAAATTAATTCGGAGACAACGATCAGAGATCCTTAGCAGTTGCTCCTCAAGTGTGAAGCACTCCACCGGTATCCACCAAGAAAACGACTTTTAGGAGGAGGAGGAGGTGGAGAGAATTTGGTTTTCTGAAACTTTTGGGTTTCTGGGGTTAGAATAAAATAGGGTCTATAATAGTGTATTTATAGGCAAAATTTTCAGCTGAAATTTTCCCATAAATAATATTATTATTATCCCATTTATTATTCTCATTAATAATTAAAACACCTTTTAATTATTAATCCTTTTTCTAAACACTTTAGAATTAATTCTCTCTCTTGGTTTAATTTCCAAAAATAAAATCCTTAATTAATAATATTAAGAACTTTTCTTAATTAATTTATAATCAATTAAATCTCATTTAATCAATTATTAAATTTGCCAATTAATTATTTATTTCACAAATAAATAATTATTAGCCATTATTAATTAATTCCTCCACCATAAAATCATTCTCTTTTTATGGTGTGACCCTGTAGGTTCAATATTAAGCCGGTAGTAGAAATAAATAATAATAAAACTATTTTATCATTATTTATATAAATTCTCTAATTTATTAAATATGATTAATTAATTAATCACATTTGTTCTACATCGTGAGTGATGCTTCTCAACATATCGCGACTATCCGGATAATATGAATTCACTGCTTAGAATACCAAGAACCTGTCAGTGAATAGTTACCGTACAATAAACTCCTTCTACCCTACAATGTCCCGATTAAATACAAGGCATGGATCTCGTGTCAAGCCTATCTAATTCAATCACTTGCTTACCATCTATTATGTGTAGTTCTATGCAAATTAGAAACTCCTTTCTAATTTCATTTACTCTGGCCAGAGATTCCTGAACTAGCTTAAGTGGATCAGCCTTGAACATTCGCTTCCTTCACTGGAAGGGGTAGATCCTTTATTGATCATACACTATCTTCGTGTACAAATTCCTATACCAGAAGAGCCCTAATAATTGTCCCTGGAGACTAAGAACTAAACCAAAGCATAGTTCAGTGTACACAAGATGACTATGATGACCTCAAGTCTAAGGATACTTGTACAACTATCACTAAGCGAACAACTGCTGACACGTGAGTGAACTCCATCAGTTGTTCAGCTGGGCGAGTCATGTTCAGTGAACTTATTCCATAATAAGCACCTACATACTAGCTATAGTGTCACCACACAAATGTCTATGAGAACAGACATCCTTCATAATGAAGCAAGCATAGTATGTACCGATCTTTACGGATTATTAATTACCAGTTAGTAATCCTATGACCAGGAACTATTTAAGTTTAGAGTTATCATCTTTTTAGGTCTCACTATTATGATCTCATCATAATCCATAAAAAGCTTTACTCTAAACTATGGTATATCTTATTTAAACACTTAAATAGATAAAGCCCGTAATAAAAACAAAACAAGTCTTTATTAATATCAATAAAATCAAAACAGATTACATAAAAGTTATTCCTAAATCCTAATACATGATTGGACTTAGGACATATTCCTTTCAATCTCCCACTTGTACTAAAGCCAATCACTCTGGTATCTAATACCCATCTCATCTTTATGACGATCAAAGTGACTTTCAAAAAGTAGCTTTGTGAGTGGGTCTGCTATGTTGTTGTGTGTGTCAACTCTAATTCAATACAATATAAGAAATGTTACCGCGCTTCCACTAACCCTTTTGTAGACGCATGGTTCATCTACGTTTTCGATAAAATCAAACTCTTTGATTATCTCATCAAAATGAATGTTCCATCTTTCGAGAAGCTTGCTTTAAACCACATTAATTGCAAGTAAAATCTGAACTGATTTTTACAGGGCTTCATGTAAAAAGTTTCATCAAAGTCAATCCATTGCCTTTGTTTGAATCCTTTTCCCAAAAGCCTGGCCTTTTAGGTCTCCACCTGGCCATCTGCTATAATCTATCTTTTGTATACCGTATACATAGATTCCATTCTGGATTTCATGGCACTATGCCATTTCTCTGAGTCAACACTACTCATAGCCTCATTATAGGTCACAGGGTCGTCATCATCAAATGATTGACAACTCATTTTCATTCTCAATGACAAGGCCATATTACCTCTCAGGTTGGCGAGACACTCTCCCTGACCTATGAATGGCTGGTCCACAAAAGGTTGTTCTGTCAGAACAGGTGTTTCCACTTGATCCGTAGTAGTTTGTGCTTCTTGAACTTCATCAAGTTCAACTTTTTCTCCCACTGTTTCCTTCAAGGATAAACTCCTTTTCCAAGAAGGTAGCATGTCTGGAGACAAACACCCGATGATCGGTGCAAAATTAATACCCTAAAGTCTCTTTAGGATATCCCACAAAACTATATTTTACGGATCGATATTCCAGCTTATCTGGGTCAACTTACTTGACATAAGCTGGACATCCCCAAATCTTAACGTGTTTAAGACTCGGTTTCCTTTCTTTCCATATCTCATACGGAGTTTGAGGAACAGATTTTGGAAAGCACCTTATTCAATAAATATGCTGAGGTTTCCAATGCATAACCCCATAGGAATACTGGAAGATTTGCATAGCTCATCATGGACCGAACTATATCTAACAAAGTTCGATTTCTCCTTTCAGATACTAATCTGGAGGAGTGCACTGGGAGACTATACCATTTACTTTGAGATAATCTAGAAACTCTCCGTTCAAGTATTCACCACCTCGATCTAATCGAAGAGTTATAATACTATGTTTGGTTGTTTCTCCACTTCATACTTATATTCTTTAAACTTTTCAAAGGCCTCAGACTTGTGTTTCATCAAACACATATCCGAATCCAGATCTATCATCTATGAAAGTAATGAAGTATGAAAATCCACCCATGGCTTGCATAGACATTGGTCCACATACATATGTGTGTACCATTCCTAGCAAATTTGCAGCCCTCTCTCCATGTCTACTAAATGGAGACTGCAGTGCCACTATAAAGTGAGATTTTCATCATCCCTTTTCTTTTATTAGTTTGTTCAATCTGAAGTAAATTATGTCACATTTATACAGACCATTATTTAAAGCACCACGTCCATAAAGAATATTATCTCTAAGAATAGAACATTCATTATTCTCAATAATAAATGAAAATCCAGCCAAGTCTAACATGGGAATAATATTCCTCACAATCGAGGGAACAAAATAACAATTATTTCAAACAATAGTCTTGCCCGTAGGCCTATGTAAATGAAATGATTCTACATCTACAGCAGCAACTCTTGCTCCATTTCCCATCAGTAGAACCACCTCCTCTTCCTCAAGAGTCCTACTTCTCCTTGGTCCCTGCAACAATTACAGATATGAGAACCACAGGCGGTATCGAATACCCAAGTAGAAATTTGATTTAATGACATATTCATTTCTATCATGAACATACCTGAATCAGAAGCGGTAGTCTCACTACCCTTCTTCTTCAATTCTGCAAGGTAAACCTTGCAGTTACTCTTCCAGTGCCCCACCTTGTTACAGTGAAAGCAAACAATTTTGCTCTCGGGGTCTTCAGCTTTTGGTGGAACCGGCGTTTTCTCACCTACTTTCTTCTTCTTGGAAGAGTTCCTCTTCCTTTTCTTAGGATTGGAACCTTCACCAATTAGAAGAACAGAACTCTTCTTAGGGGGAAAATTCGATTCCGCAGTCTTCAACATGTTGTGGAGTTCAGGCAGGCTGACATCCAACTTATTCATGTGAAAGTTCACAACAAACTGCGAGAACGAACTCGGAAGCGATTGCAAGACCAAGTCTTGGCTCAGTTCCCCATCCATGGCAAAACCAAGTTGTCCAAGACGTTCAATCAAATTGATCATCTTAAGTACATGGTCATTCACAGATGATCCCTCAGACATCCTACAACCGAACAACTCCTTCGATATCTCATATCGAGCTGTCCTCCCCGCCACATCATACAACTCTTGTAGATGCATGAGGATAGTGTGAGCATCCATATGCTCATGTTGCTTCTGTAGCTCAATGTTCATGGAAGCTAGCATGATGCATTGAGCAACATTTGCATCATCTATCCACTTACGATACACAACGTGTTCATCATTATATGCATCACTAGCAGGTTCAGTAGGCTTAGGTGAGTCAATCACGTATTCCAGCTTCTCAATCCTGAGAACAATTCTCAAGTTTCGAAGCCAGTCAGCATAATTAGGACCAGTCAATTTGTGAGCATCCAGTATGCTCCTAAGTGATAGTGCAGAAGACATAACGTACAAAGTAAATCTGTAAATGATAAACACATAACAACACTTAGCAAATATTCGATTTCATTTCAAAACACTATATGAATCGGGTCTTTATTCATAAGTGGCTCCCACTAGTTTTCCTAATTTATTCAACCCCCTACGTGAAAAATTAAGCATTCATAATGCTAGTGGGATTAGGGATCCTACATTCCATTACACGACCCCGGCTGTAGCACGAACCGCCATGTAATGTTCAATAGGCAGACAACTCTTGTCAATTACATCTCATGTTATTTCCTAATCAACTTTAGCCTCTTGAATAATTGAGTCTCGGCTGTAGCACGACAAACTCAATATTCTAAGTCAAGTCTAACCCAACATTCCGTACAGTTGAATCAGTCCCCAAAGGCCCACGGCTCTAGCACGTACTGACCTTTAGATTCTTATTCAATGTACACATCTCTATGTAATAGACAAGTATTTCTTATTTCAAAATCAAAGCCCTCGGCTGTAGCACGAACCGACAATGATTCAAAAATAAGAACTACTTTCTATCATGTTGGAAGGCTATGACCGACACAAGCCCGTTGTATCATTGGCCAATTACTACTTGATATTATTTAATTTTAGAGGGATTATATTACGTTACAATCATAATCATATTATAAAGAGATTCTTCCTTTTAAATTAAATATTTCAAATCAATAATCAATAATCAGACGATTCCCAGATCGGGTGGAGCATTGTCAAGAGGCGTCACTTAATAACCCTTTCTTACAGATAGAAATCTGTTGTTGACAGAATCATCCTTTCTCTCATATCGAAAATTCATATTCAATTACGTGTTTCACAAACACGAGAATCTCATGATTGTATTCATAATATTATTCTTAAGGTTATGAAACAATTTTACTATACTAGGTTGTCTAACAAACGCCTTATGTTCATTCAAGTTCACCTAAATCTATCATCGCATGATAAACTAAGCATATATCACATATATGAACATGAATAAACATCAAGGTAGGCATGTTACATCATCTAGCACATTAGTCTAAGCATTATACATCTCTATGTATCACATGAAGCATTTAAAAGCAATTAAAATAGTCAAAAACATCTTTAAAACACTTCATGGAAATATAAACAGTTCAAAACTTTTATATAAACTAAAATTGATCACTCCATTAGATCCGTCTTGGAAAAACGAATCCAACGGTATATTGCACGCCCAAAACGGAGTTACGAAACTCCCAGAAAATCAATTTTAATATCAACAGACGGGCTGTAACGCATGACAGGAACGCGTTACAAGCCCTGTAACGCATTCTGGTGATGCGTTACAGCCCTTTTAAGCCATTAAAGGGTGTAACGCATTCTTTGAATGCGCCACAGGTGTGTAACGCATTCCCGGAATGCGTTACACCCCTATAATTTTTTTTTTCATAATTTTAGGATGTATAGATCCATTGTTGGATTTTTAAACACAGCGGGGGCATGGTAAAACACTTTTACACATACAAAATCCAAATAAAAGCATATAAATCGTGAATAAAAATTCGAGGGATCGAATCTAACCTTTTAAAATTAATTCGGAGACAACGATCAGAGATCCTTAGCAGTTGCTCCTCAAGTGTGAAGCACTCCACCGGTATCCACCAAGAAAACGACTTTTAGGAGGAGGAGGAGGTGGAGAGAATTTGGTTTTCTGAAACTTTTGGGTTTCTGGGGTTAGAATAAAATAGGGTCTATAATAGTGTATTTATAGGCAAAATTTTCAGCTGAAATTTTCCCATAAATAATATTATTATTATCCCATTTAGTATTCTCATTAATAATTAAAACACCTTTTAATTATTAATCCTTTTTCTAAACACTTTAGAATTAATTCTCTCTCTTGGTTTAATTTCCAAAAATAAAATCCTTAATTAATAATATTAAGAACTTTTCTTAATTAATTTATAATCAATTAAATCTCATTTAATCAATTATTAAATTTGCCAATTAATTATTTATTTCACAAATAAATAATTATTAGCCATTATTAATTAATTCCTCCACCATAAAATCATTCTCTTTTTATGGTGTGACCCTGTAGGTTCAATATTAAGCCGGTAGTAGAAATAAATAATAATAAAACTATTTTATCATTATTTATATAAATTCTCTAATT
Organism: Apium graveolens; assembly: GCF_009905375.1. Taxonomy (NCBI): domain Eukaryota; kingdom Viridiplantae; phylum Streptophyta; class Magnoliopsida; order Apiales; family Apiaceae; genus Apium; species Apium graveolens. The sequence goes on from NC_133650.1 coordinate 141,832,696, forward strand.
TATTAAATATGATTAATTAATTAATCACATTTGTTCTACATCGTGAGTGATGCTTCTCAACATATCGCGACTATCCGGATAATATGAATTCACTGCTTAGAATACCAAGAACCTGTCAGTGAATAGTTACCGTACAATAAACTCCTTCTACCCTACAATGTCCCGATTAAATACAAGGCATGGATCTCGTGTCAAGCCTATCTAATTCAATCACTTGCTTACCATCTATTATGTGTAGTTCTATGCAAATTAGAAACTCCTTTCTAATTTCATTTACTCTGGCCAGAGATTCCTGAACTAGCATAAGTGGATCAGCCTTGAACATTCGCTTCCTTTACTGGAAGGGGTAGATCCTTTATTGATCATACACTATCTTCGTGTACAAATTCCTATACCCAGAAGAGCCCTAATAATTGTCCCTGGAGACTAAGAACTAAACCAAAGCATAGTTCAGTGTACACAAGATGACTATGATGACCTCAAGTCTAAGGATACTTGTACAACTATCACTAAGCGAACAACTGCTGACACGTGAGTGAACTCCATCAGTTGTTCAGCTGGGCGAGTCATGTTCAGTGAACTTATTCCATAATAAGCACCTACATACTAGCTATAGTGTCACCACACAAATGTCTATGAGAACAGACATCCTTCATAATGAAGCAAGCATAGTATGTACCGATCTTTACAGATTATTAATTACCAGTTAGTAATCCTATGACCAGGAACTATTTAAGTTTAGAGTTATTATCTTTTTAGGTCTCACTATTATGATCTCATCATAATCCATAAAAAGCTTTACTCTAAACTATGGTATATCTTATTTAAACACTTAAATAGATAAAGCCCGTAATAAAAACAAAACAAGTCTTTATTAATATCAATGAAATCAAAACAGATTACATAAAAGTTATTCCTAAATCCTAATACATGATTGGACTTAGGACATATTCCTTTCATGTATATTTGTGTGAGTCCATATAGTTTGCATATTCATGATAGTTTAGTTTATATAGTTGCATATTTGTCATGTAATGTTTTTTATTTTGCATGTTAGTATGTTACATATTGTTGCATGTGCATTATAATATGATCCCTTAAGTTTGCTTTTCCGATTGATTTGTGATATTGATGCTAGTGTAGTGATGTCGTGTATAGTGATGTTAAGTCCTATCGAGTTAAATTGCATGCTAGAAGCAATAAAATTTCACTAAGTCTTATAGGTTGTTTGAGTGCTAGATCATAGTCATGGTTTGTTTTTTTGTCAAGGTTTAATCACATGTTTATATTTAGAATTTAGGATATTCTCTTAATGGAAATATAACATAGATATTTAAAAATTGGAGAAAAATATTGGATTTCATTGCTAGTTGTGTGGCTAGGTGTCAAATGGTTAATAGTCAGCTCATATTTATATGAGTAGTTTAGGGTTGAACGAGATGGAGCGAAAGGCACTCGTTCAGAAATTGAGAAAAAAAAGACAAAATAGAAAAAAGAGAAAAAGAAAAAAAATATGTGTTGATGCATAATCCATCACGAGTGGGCTCTTTAATACTCGAGTTATTAAGTTATTAGGGGACTTTGTGCCTAGTGACCTAAGGCTTTTATATTCTGGGATCCACTAACTTAACGCTCGCTATATGGGTATTATTGTATAAGTCTTTTATGGACCTCACTCATTGCACGGTCAAATAAGCATATTTGTGTTGTTATGTGTTACGAATAAAAGAATGAGTCCATATAATAACTCCGATAATAGAATTGAAGTGTTGTCAGTCATTTTGAGCTTAGCTTTTATTCTGTTTATAACCTTGTGATTGCATTGATGAGTAGTGCGTCATAATTATTGATCTAGTTGCGATAGTATATCTACTAAGCATTTGCACACACGCATGTTTCTGGCTTGTAAGTTGATTTTTGGGATTTGATTGATCTTTGTGTGAATAACTGCATTTGTTGAGATGTTGCTTATTGGTTGGTTTAGTTAATCTGAGGGGATCATTGCATTCATGTAGTTTGGATTCATGCATTTTTATTTCTTGTTCTTTGAGTCTGTTTATGCTTGAGGAAAAGCATCGGTTCAAGTTTGGGGGTGTGTTAAGTGGCATTTATGTCCACTTAGAATGCTCTATAAAGGTTTGAATTGGCGTTTTGTACTCAAGTATTTTGTGTATTTCATTCGTTTTTGTAGTGTTTTGCATTTCAGGCATAAATAAGGGATCAAGAAGATTTAGCAAGCTTTGATACTAAATTGGTGTTAGGAAGGTTCTAGGGATGTTTGCTCGTGGATCGCTGTCAAGAACCAGCAATTAAAACAAAAATTAGAAGTTTTTCCAGAAGGTCAGTGCGCCCGCGTTGTGTTAGCGTGCGGTCGCGCCGGTTGTCAAAGTTACAGCGCGCCCGCGCTGGTGAAGCGCGCGCCCGCGCCGGGTCTATTTCTAGGAATCCTGTTTAGAATAGAAGATTGATTTTCTGGGCTCTTGGACGAATTGGGCTGCTATATAAAGACAACTTAAAGACGTTTTTCATAACGGAGCTTAAGGAAAAGACATCGAGAAGACTTAAGAGCACAAATACAACCAAGGCGAAGATGATCTAGTTTATTCTTGTGATTCTTTATTTTAAGTTGTAATCTTGGATGCTAGTTTTCTGGTTTTATTGAACCTATACTCTTGTTTAACGTACTTTGATTATTATTCAGTTTTATAAAGACCTGGTTTCTTATACCATGCTTTCATCGGAACCCATGGTGATGATGAGTTCGGTTATGGGCCAATCGTTATCGTGGTGTTCTAGCGGATTTACTTATGGATTTCAATAGTTAAATAATTTTGATACCTTAGTGTGCGGTGATTGTATGATATCCTAGTGTTGGTTCTGCTTATTCGCCTTATGAGCATCGCAAACTTATAAGATAGCGTGTTAATCTTTATTGAAGCAAAAGTGAATATTGAGGTTTAGAACTTCTCATGCTAACATAGGTTCATGTATTTGATATGCATGATTCATAGGTAATTTTAACCATCTTACTTGCCCTATGTAATCACGATAGATAACTTGCACATTAAACCGTTATGTTGTCAAATTCTATAGACATATAGGGTCTCAATATAATTGATGTATATATAGCTTCTATCTCTTTTATGAATGTCTGGTAGTAGGGTACTAGTACAACGGAAGTTGGCGTTTAGTAGTTTCGTGTTATCTGATTAGTTGTCATCACCATTGCATGCTAAGGTTAAGAACAAAAAGGTTACTTAATGAAGTTATAATCCCATGTTTGTATCAAATAGTAAATCAACCTTTCATTCTCTTAGTTAATTGAATGCTAGTTAATATTGTAGTTATAAACAGTCTCAACTTATTATCAACTTAGCATTGAATAATAACTGTACCATTATTGCATAAGTACATTAATTAAAATTGACCTAAACAAATCTCTGTGGGAATGAACTAGAATTAATTCTATATTACTTGCGATCACGTATACTTGCGTTAATATTAGCGCATTTTTTCGTCCTAACATTATCCAACTTGCATCATTGTACCTCTCGAATACCCCCAGAAATCTCGCGTAATGCAAGCCAAGGAAAATAGTTCCCTTGAGATATCTAAGAACTCTATCCAGTGCCTCCCAATGAGTCTTGTTTGGACAACTTGTATAACTAGCTAACTTAGACACGGAAAAAGAAATATCTGTTCCAGTCATAATAGCAAGATATTGCAAACTCGAAATAATTTGAGAATGCCTTAACTTAGACAAATTAACTCCTGAACTATTCTAAACTATAGAAAGATTTGAATCATATGGTGTACCAACGATTCTATAATTTGAATAACCATACTTCTCAAGTATAGTTTTTTCTATATAATGAGACCGTGGCAATGTTACTCCAACAGTTGACTAAGTCAACTTGATCCCAAGAATCACACTAGCCTCACCCATAGCCTTCATTTCAAAGTGCCTCTTCAAGAAACTCTTTATCTCGTTAATAATACCAATATTGGTTCCAAACAACAGAATATCATCTACATACAAGCATACAATTACACAATAATTACCTCTAACCTTATAGTAGACACACTTGTCACTTTCATTAACTAAAATCGAAGCCTAAACAGTTTCATCAAACTTTTTATGCCAATCTATAGGTTCTTGTTTAAGGCCGTATATTGACTTGACTAGTCTACATACTTTCTTCTCATTATGAGAAGCAATAAATTCTTCAGGCTAATCCATATAAATCTCTTCTTGAAGGTCACCATGAAGAAAAAATGTCTTTATATCCATTTGATGGATGATAAACCATGTACGGAAGCCAATGCAATAAGCATTCTGATTGTTGTCATTCGGGAAATAGGAGATTATGTATCAAAATAATCAATCCCTTCCCTTTGCTTAAAGCCATTAGCAACTAGCCTAGCCTTGTACTTATCTATTGAGCCATCAAGGTTTAGCTTCCTATTGAAGATCCATTTACATCCAATAGTAGAACACCCAGGAGGGAGATCAACTAACTCCCATGTTCCGTTAGAAACAATTGAGTCAATTTCACTCTTCACAACGCCTTCCCAATGCCTTGACTCCGACAAATTCATGGCTTGATGAGAAAGTTAAAGGCTCCTCCTTGCCGTTGTAAGTGATAAAACCACTACGAATGTCCTTAACTACCTTTGTTAGTCCCTTAACAATATAGCAAGAATTACAAAAGGGGGGTTGAATGAAATTCTTGAACCTTTTTTTTAAAATAAAATTGTTCAAACTCGAATACAAATATAAGTGTTTTGATTAGCACAATGCGGAATAAAAACTTAATTGAATCAAAACATAAGTAATTAAAAACAAGAGTCTTTAAAAACTTTCTGGTGGATTTAAACAATTCCACCAGAGATATATATTATATCGAGAGAACTCTATGTGCAAGAATGCTCACAGCTGCTTACAAATTTGAACTACTGAGAATACAGAGAAATACTAATGATTCTGCTTACAAATGTTTCTCACTTTTTGTATCTCAGATCTTTATTTCTATTTGCTACTTCTTGGTTTATATATTACCAAGATTACAAAGTCAAAAGATAGAATCATTATAAAAATTATCAGTTTTTATGCTTTGCTACTTTGTTCTCTATTACCCAGTTAATAGGCTTCCTCATTCCATTTGCATACATCCTGACGCATGTGACCAGTTGTCACTGTCAACTGATGTTTGAATTCTTTGTCCGTTGGGTCCATGATCATCCGTCGGATTGTTAATCATCCGTCGGGTTGTTGATCATCCGTCGGGTTCTTTGTAGGTTATCCGTCGGGTAGCAATCAGGCACTTGACTTCATTTCACTTATACAGAATTACAAGACATCATATATGTACAATTAATCAACCTATTCTGTATATCTAGTTAAAGTCAACATGACTTATATGCTACTACAGAATCTATACAAAGGTGTATGCAGAAATGTGCTACAGACTCATTATTACATAACTACTCATTCGATGGATAATAAGTCATCATCCGTCGGGACTATAATGAGTTATCCGTCGGGACTATAATTCTTATCCGTTGAGTGCTACATTATTTCACTAAGTAAAATCTACTTAGGTGTTTTGTTTATGAAATCATCAAGTACACAACATATGCACAACAATCTCCCCCAATTTATGTCTACTGGAATTGTAGCCATAAATTAAGAAATACTTGATGATAACAAAACACCCTAAACATACATCTTTAAAAGAAAGTAGATAATACTGAAAGTGCTTCAACTAATTAAAATGTGCAAAGTTTAGCTCACAGTTATTTCAAGATGCTCCTCTAGCCTGAGCAGATTTTTCTAGTTTCTTGAAGGTCTGGATCTTCTTCCAAGCTTTTTGTTGTTTTCATCAATCTGATTTTAGAGTTGCCTGTGGAATTCCAGTTCATCAGATTCTGAGAGATTTAGCTTTCCTTACATTTCCAAGAGAGTCTCATTGCTGGAGATGCTCAGTTGGTCTTCTAATCTGAAGAATCTTCTCACACCTTTGTCATCTATGAACTCCATCACCCAGTAGGGCCTTAGATGCACTCTTCTCCCTGTGTATGGGATGATTAGAGTCTTTGGGAGTGCATCTTTAGCTCTAACACTCCTTAGTTCTTCAATCTTCTTCAATACTAGTCTTCTTGCAGTGACATTGAACCCAAAGTTCTTCGTGAAGGATGAATAAACCTTATTCAGTACAGCTTGGCTCTCTTAAAGAATCCTCTGAAGTGGCCACTGAATCTCCTTTCCTCCTTTGTACTTGAACACTAACCTTTCAGGTAGGTTTCTGTATGCATCAATTCCCCTCACTTCATCTAGTTCATCCAGATAGAGATTTAGATCAGAAAATTCTTTGATGTCACACAAGTACAAGTAGTCTCCCTTATTGACTTTGGGCTGAGCTTTGACTACAGATTTGGATTTGAGGGGTGACAGCTTCACTTTCTTGACTGCCCTTGACTTTTTCCTTTTTGGCTTGCTAAGGATTGGTAGACTGAAGTCAGGAATTGGTATGTTATCCCATTCTATTGGCTCATCCTTGGGCACAATAGGTTTACCATGAATATTCCTGTAAGGATCCACCACCCTTATATCTTCAAATACCACAGAGGGCTTTGATGCTTGAGTTGTAGCTGGTGTGGATTCCTTAGGAAATTGATCTCCCAATTCCTTGTCAACAATATCCAGTTTCCTTTTTGTTCTCTTAGCCAATTCTTTCTTTCTTGGAGATTTCTTCTGTTCTTCAACTTGCTCCTTTGATTCAGTAGCTTCAGATGGTTGAGAGGGAATTTGTTCAGATGAACTGACAGCCTGTAGCTTGGCCAAGCTAGCAATATGCTCTTTCTTTTGTTTAGCCTTCTTTGCATCTAGAGCAGCTTGCTTCTTTTCCTTCTTTAATCTGGCTTTCTCTTCTCTCTTTGCTTGAGCAAATTGAGGATGTCCAGCTATCACACAAATTTCCTTCCCATTTCTGAATATCTTAGCAATCCTCTTTTTAGAAGCTGAATCAGTTGGATCTTTGTAGAAAATAATTGATCTTGACAGAAGCTTCTTCTCATCAGGCTTGGGTGTCTCATACACAGTATCCAAGGGGTTCTTCAAGGATGATTTTGAATAGTTTACCCTTTGTTTAAGGATCATTTCAGCCTTTGGAGACTTGATGCAGAAAGATTGTCCTCTTTCCAGATAATTCATGCTCATCTCATTCACACTGATTTGCTTAACTTGAGAGTGATGGATGGCTGACTTAACTGGCTCCTTGACAAGTTGAAACTTCTTCTGTATCTCCTCATCAATCTTCTCCCAGTTGATCAAACTCAACTTTCCTTTCTCGGCAACTTTCAAGTTTGCTGCTGCTGCTTGAATCAGATCTATACCATCTGCAACTGGTGGCTTTGAGATAGTAATTGAAGCTACAATTACTTTTTTGATTTGTATTTGAAGTTTCTCCCCCTCACTTGGTCCTTTCTCCCCCTTACTTGGTTCTTTCTCCCCTTTTTTGTTATCATCAAGTTGAGGAGTCAGGACTTGTGCTTTAGCCAGTTGCATTAGAAGATTTGTCTGAGACTGTTGATTTTGAAGAATGGTGGCCACAGAATTTTCAATAACTTGAACTCTGTCTTCCAACTTGGCCAGCTTCTTTTCAGCGTCTGATTCTCTTCTCAGTCTCAGTAATAGATCCTGCATGGTACCATATGGCATGACTGAATCCAGCTTCTCAGAATTGTAGGAATTCAAGTCAGCTATATCCTTTTTGAGTTTATCTACACATAGATTCTGTCTTAAGTGTTGTAGCTTCATTAGATGTAGAGAATCTAGGTGAGTTTGAAGAATAGCCTTGGTACCGGCGTTTGAGCTCTTCTGAATGGCCTGTTGGATAGACATGATTTGTTTGACCAAGGATACATTAAATTGTCCTGGTGTGGACTCCTTTGTCAAGGCCCATTCAGGTAAATCTGGAATATAACTTGGGCCTTCATCTCCCCCTAAGTTCATGATTCCATCAAATGAAATAGAGTCATCATCATTAGAATTTACTCCAAATTCCAAAGATGGCTCACCAGCTGTAGAAGGCATTAAATTGACAGCAGCTTTATCCCTTTGTAGAGACTCTGAAGTATGCACCAGATTCAAAGTCTTTTCTGCCTCCTCATTGCCCTGAGCAGCCAACAATTGATAGGCTGACACAGGATGAGTAAAATTGTCAGCATCCAAGGAAATGTTATCAATTACAGCTTTGTAATGTTGCTGAAATTGTCTTTCCTTTTCAGCATCATCCACAATCATTGACTCATGAGCAATGGCCGGATCCACCCTTATACCCTCTGTACCTGCTTTTTTCTCATGTTCTCTCTTTTGTTACATCAGGGTCTCACCCTAGCTCCCCACCCTCACACCCTCACCTTCACCTACTAAGGTGGGACTCCTCTCACTCCCTTTTGCCAATCCTAAATAAATGGATTGCTGATTTTCACTCATTTCCTCTCCTTTGGCCTGGGAGCAACCCAGCCTCTCACTCAAGACACTCTGTTCTCTCAGTCCCAAGAGTGACTGTACAACCACTAAATCTTCTGCACTTGAAATAATTGAAGTTTGAAGTTGTGCAGAGATACTCGACGGATGAGTGATATCCATCGAGTGAGTGGTAATGCTATCCGACGGATAACTGCTGTTAGGCTTATCCGTCGGGATACAGTCACTACTCGACGGATGAGCAATATCCGTCGAGAGGGTAGAAATGAATGAGGTGGGAAGGGAAACTATTGTTGACTCTGTGCTGATTGAAGATATTTGGGGCACAGATGTCATAATAGTTTCTGAAAGAATTGGCAAGTGAGCCAATAAATCATCTAAAAGATGATGCTCACTTGTACTGAATTTTGGCTTCCCCAATAGAGTTAAAGAAGGGGAATCAGGAATTGAAGTGTTTATCATATCCACTTCCAGAGAGTTTGTTGGTGAGCATGGTGTATGAGATGTTTCTATAACTAGAGATGTTGGCTGTGACTCCACATTTATTGGAGCCACATCAAACTGAATTTGAGAGAGTGCAGGGATTGTGTCTTTAGCACTAGTTTACACTGTGTGTGTGCCCTGTGCATCCCCAGAGGTTTTAGATTTCTTCTTTCTTGTATAAGTTTGGGGTGAGCTTGTGTCCCTAACCGTTTTGGCATGTGCTCTTGGCTGAGAGCTTTGTTCAATAACTACATCCTTTTGGGAGGATGCAGCTAGAAGTGAGCTTTTGTCCTTTTTAAACACTGCAGTTTGTTGGGAAACTACAGTGTGGCTAGGCTGGGATTCACTCAACTCTCCAACCTTATTCTTGGGGTTTCTCTGATGTTCACCCCTTCCCTCACCTAACTTACCCTCCTTCACACTCCCCTCTTTGGCTTTGGTGGATTTTTCAACTGGTATCTTCTGAGAGATACCAGAAGGGGGTTTTCTTTGATTTGGATTTAGAAATAGTAGTAGGTTTGGCAGCTTTGGTAGGCAACTGTTTGGTCATTGGTACAGTTGCCATAGCTACTCTTGAACTCAAAGAAATTGTGGAGGTTGGAATAGTCGAGGGATGGATGAACTTACCTCACTTACCTGAGGTGCCTGCATTACAGGAAAGTAGAACATTGGCACATCCTTGTGATGATTGGCCCTGTTCAAATCTGCAATGAGTCTTCTCTCTTGAACCCAACAAACTAGTTTGTTGTTTGGGTTCTCAAGCACAATCTCTTCACAGAGGTGGTTAGCCAATAACATGAAAAAATCTAGCATAATGCACATTCTTACCTTTTTTAGCTAACTCACCTAATTTAAAACCTAACTCAAACAAGACAAGGTCACTGAAATTATAAACTTTATCTGTAACTAGCATGTATAGCATGTTAAGCATGGAAATGTTCACTGAATCAAAATTACTGACTTTTCCAGAGAAAACCTTAGTAACTACATCACACATGAAACTCCACTCCTTCCTAAGACCCATTCTCCTAATATCACTCAGTTTAAAAGTAGGAAGTGCATAATGCATGGAATTAAGCATATTGATAATATCAGTGTCATTGTGTGGTGAAGTCACATTATTATCAGGAATTTTGAAACATGCTTTTATCACATCACTATTGATACAGAATTCATTACCTTTGATGGTTAGAGTGATGGTCTTGTCAGTAGAGTTGTAGATTGCAGTGGTCCACATCTCTTCAACAACTTCACAGAAGATTGTGGGTGATTCCAGCATGGCGTAATTTAGCTTGCAATTTTTCACAAAGTCCATCATCTTGTGATAGTCCTCTGATTGCTGAATGCCCTTGTTGATCAATGCAGTGAAATTGTTCTTCTCATAAATGAACCCAGTTTGAGATATAATCTTTACTACAGGTGCCATTGTTAGATAATGAAAGCTTGAAGAGAAGGAGAATAATTGCTTGAGAGAGAATGAAATAAGAGCAGTTGAATTTGAGAATGATAAAAGAAAACAATTACAATAAAATAAGCTTTTATACTATCTCAAAAATAACTGATAAAAATAATAAAGTAAAGTAAATTAACTAATAGAAATTGTTAGGTCACACACACTGTAGAGGGGGTGAATACAGTGTAAAATACAATCAAATCGAACTTTTAATATTTCAAGTAACAGAAAACAAACTTTATTGAAACAATAAACTTTGTTACAGTATGGAACTGTTACCTCTCAGTGATGAATAAATATCACGAGAGCTGCTAGGGTTACAATAAATAATCTTCTCGAATATGATAACACTTATAGTGTAAACCATATGTCTGTGTTTATATACTACACAGTTACAAGATAATCGCTAATTGATATGGAATATAATTCTGCTTCCTAAAATATATCAATCAGATATCTTTTCTTCCAAGTATTCTATTCTTCATAGAATTCCTTCTTCATGCATATCTCTTCTTATATTTATCTCGATCTTCTTTCCTTTAATCAGCTACTGTCCTTATCTGAACGCCTTCAGCACTTAAGTTCTGATATCCATCTTCTGATGATTATCTCCTGATAATATAAGTACTGATATCCTTAAGTCCTGACTTCCAGTATAAGTACTGATTTCCAGTTAAGTAGTGATTTGTCCTGTTAAGTAAGATCTGAAAACTAAACATAAATCATATTAGCCATGACATTATCAAATATATCTAACAATCTCCCCCAACTTGTAAATTAGCAAAATATACAAGTTTAACAGATATTTGATGATGTCAAAAACATTAAGTACAAATGCATGAGAATTAGACTAGATAACTACAACTTACAGTCCTTAAAGCTTTACCAACATTTAACTTCTGATAACAGCTTCAGTCTGTACAAATATCAGAATTCAATCAGTTGTAGATCTTGACTTGGCTTCATCTTCTGATCTCTCTGATGTCAGGAGTTGTTCTGAGATAGTTCTTCAACAAACATCTCTCAGCATATCTAAGTTCATCAATCATCCTCCTTTTAGCATCTTTAAGCTCTGCAGTATCTTCACCAATTTGAAAGATTGCAGCCCTGAGATCATTAATCTTTGCTTTTCTTATATCCTGATCTAGTCTGATCAAATAAGCTTTATCAGACTTAAGATTGAATTCCACAGCCCTGTACCCTAGAAAGGTAGTTATAATTTTAGCAGTGTTGGGCTTCATTTCAACTATATCATCCTTGTGATCTCTGTACTTTGTAACATATGTGCTGTCAGACTTAACAGAATAAAGCCTTTTCTGTCTCTGAATCTGATCCTTCAAATAGTTTGCAGCACTTCCTGTCAATCTGTCATCCACTTGAAGTAAGAATAGTACATGCTCCAGTTCTTCAAAATACTTCAATGGAATGGCATTTTGCCTTATATGATAAACCCTACCATCTGTCATGAAGTACAACAAGATGTGTTCTTTCAAGTAGGTATGGTAAACCATTTGTAAAGATTCTAGTTGATTCAATCTCTCAGGAGTTGCACCAATACCTGGTTCACTCAAGGAAGTTGGATCATTGGTAGTGTTCTGTATTCTTCTTTCATCAGCACTTCCCGATCCAGTTTTATCTCTTGCTTCCTTTCCGGTAACTACTCTTGCTTCAAAACCACTTGCATCAGTCTTCAAAGGTTGAGTCTGTTTTGCTTTAGTGAATCCTGGTAGGAGTGTCTTTGGTCTATCTTCTGATTTCAAGTTAACTTGAGCTGTGTCAGAGGTTACTTGCTTCTTTTGAATATCAGAACTTACAGTTTCTTGACTCTGAACAACTTGAGCCATGTCGGAGGTAATTTTAAGAACTTTTCTTGAAGTCAGAGCAAGATCATCCTTTTCATCAGTGATTTCTTCATTCTCAGGAGGCACATAAACCTTGATAGGTTCACCAACCTTTTCTTTACCCTTGGATCTTGGATCTATCTGCGGTTGTGATTTAGCCAATATTGCTTCAGTATGTGTCCTTTCTTTGATCACAATGCCTTTGAGTTTTGGAAGTGGCTTTTTACCAGAAGCTTCAGATTTAGATGTGACTTTCTCTGATTTAAGTCTAGCTTCTTCTTCCATTAAACTCTCCAAGTCCATTCCTGGATTTTCCTGAAGAAATAACTGTCTTGACATTTCTTCATCAAGATCTAAAAGTTCATCAGAACTTATCCTTTTACCAGTAGCAGAACTAATTCTTTTCACAGTATCAGAACTTGTCCTATGACTTGTGATTTCAGCTTTTCTTGATGTGAATCCTCTACCTTGACTATGACCTCTACCCATTCCAGAGTTTTCTTGATCATCCTTTTCATCATCCTTCCCTTTCAGTGTCTTGTCAGTCTTGCATTTGGACTTAATTACTTTCTCCCCCTTTTTGGCATTAGCAGGTAGTAGAAGAGAGACAAGCAATTCCACTGAGGCTTGGATTTCATTAAGTTGTGATTGCTGAGAAGCTTGATTTTTCAGAATATCATCAATCTGAGCTTGTTGAGTATCTTGAGTCTTCTCAATATAAGCAATCCTGTCAAAGGTAGGTTGGAAAAACTTTTTCTTATCAATCTTTTGAACTTGTTCCTGTTTGATAAATTCTTCCTGAATCTTGTATAGCTCTGCATGAGTAGTTGAATGAAGACCTTGTAGATGTTTAGTACTCAATGCAGTGACTATAAGCTGTGTTTTGGAATCATCAGAATTTAACATTTCATCAGCTTTTGTCAAGTGCTCAGCAAGATGCTTTGCAGTTGGAACACAGGAAATGAGTTCCATTCCCTAGTCCACTCCTGTCCGGCAGGAGTTTCACTCCAAGGCACTGGTGCTTCTCTGGTAACAAACTTCTTAACAAGTTCAGACTTAAGAATAGTTTGTTGAGGAGCATGTCCTGAAGGACCTGCTTCATCAGCATCTGCATTTGGAGCAGCATCACCAGTATCTCCAGCATTTGCAGCATCAGAACTTACAGAATCAGTATCTTCTGATAAAACAACAGTGTGAGTAGCAATGGAGGCTTCAGCATCCTCTAATTGCTGATCTGGTTCTAAGTTCTGATCAACAGCCATATCCTGATGCTCACCTAAATTCGGATCATCAGCATCTAGATGCAGAGAAGGTGTAGTAGATAACTCTGAAGTTTGAACAGCATCAGTAACATGTGTTGTTGAAGGATTAGTTGTTGTTGGAGCTTCTAATAGAATTACTTCAGGCACAACCATGTTTTGAACATCAATATCAGCACTTGTGCCTGGATCAACAGGAGATACAAATGGTGTGTTGACCTTTTCAGAAACAGCTTCCTGAGATGGAGTTGATGAAGAAGAAGTGACTTTAGCAAATTCCTTTTCTTGTGAGATCAGAGATTCCTGATCCCCTTCCTAAGTTGCTGCTTCTTCATCATCTGAAACAGGTCTTTTTGCCCTCTGTTTCTTGTATCTCTTTATAGATTTGGATTCCTTGGGAGTGTCAGGATCTGTCATTCTTCTAAGCCTCTTGAGAAGCCTAGATCCCCCAAATCCAGAATCCTTCTGAGAAGTCACTTTCTCAGCTTATTTAACAACAGGTTCTGAAGAAGGAACCTGTTCCTCAGTATCAGATTCATCTCTCAAAGCAATCTTCCTTTTCTTTTGAGGTGTTTGAGGAACAGTCTTTGTCCTCTTAGGTTTGGAAGATGAAGGCTTCACAGTAGGTGCTGAGGATGAGGGTTGAAAGGTCTGTGAAGTGGAGAGATAGGATTTGATATATTGCCTAAGGGTTGGTTGAGTAGAATGAGTGGTAGGTGCTGATGGTTGTTGTGGTGTTTGGATGGTTGTTGTTGGTTGGACATCAGAATAAACAGATCTATAAGTATCAGGATCAGCATTTACTAAGATCTGTTTTACAGACTGAGGAATCTGTAAAGGTCTAACCACTGATTTCTTAGTGTCAGCATTTATCAGGTCATTAAAGTAACGTTCTGCAACCTTAAAAGGTGGAGTTGAGGAAATGACTAATTGAGGTTCATCAGTACAAAAAGTATATATAAGTTGACAGAATCTAGCAAAGTAAACAACATTCCTATCCTCTGTCATCCTATCCCCAATAAAACCAATTATAGCAGTTGCAAAATCAAAATGAGTTTGGTTTATAATTGCATACCCGATGTGCTGACTCATAATAGGAATAGCATCAAAATTTGAACACTTATTCCCAAAAGCTTTAGTGATGCAGTCGAAGAAGAAGCTCCATTCTCTTCTGATATGAGCCCGTTTCAACTGCCCAAGTTTTGCCAAACTCTGTTCATACCCCAAATTGGCCATTAACTCCTGAAGAGCTTATTCCTCTGGAATTGAAAAGGTACATCCTTCTGGGAGATGTAGAGCCTTGCGTATTGTACCAGGAGTGACTGCATATGAAGAATCACCCACTTCGAAAACAATACTAGGAATACCATGTGTACCACCATTATCAAAGTGCCCAGTCCGCCAAAACGTCAGAACTTGTTGGCTTGAAAAGACTGAAGGCTGGGTCAATGCATACCCAATTTCACTATATGCAAGAAGATCTTGCACAAAATGCAGTTCAGATGGAGCTTCAGCATGATCAAGAATTGCAGCATAGTTATTTGGAACAAACTTAGCTCCATCAATGATTAAATCCTTAGGTGCCATGTGAAAATTGAGATTTAAGAGTGCCTGTTAGGTGTTTGATAAAATGTCTGTATGAAAAACCAACATTAGAAGAAGAAGGAGAGTAAAAGCAAGTAGAGAGAAAAAGTATGAAGGGAAATAAAAGATTAAAAAATCCTCTCTCGCTCTTATTTATACTCTGAAAAAAAATGTTACCGTTGGACACCTGTCAGACATGCAGTAATAACGGATAGTTACTGGGCTCGAGAAAACAGTAATCATTACTTACGCACTTGCCATTTTTCAAGGAAAAATCGTTCCACTTACCTAGATATTCCATTAATCAAGGTGAAACAGTTTTAATTAAAAATTGAAACCATTCCTACTTATTTAATTATTTTTCACTGCAACATTAATATTCTGAAAATAAATCAAGTGAAAATGACCAAAATAAATCAGATGAGTAAGTATTGATAAAGTAAAATCAGAACTTAAATTAAAACAGAATTTATATGGTCATCAGAATATGAATATTTATCAGGATTTATCAATGCATTACAAAATATCTCAAAGACAAAATCTTGAAACAAAAACAAATTTCATTAATATATCAAGAGAATACATTCATGAAATTGAAATTACATCAGAATTTATACAAGATTTCCCTAAGCTGTTAAACCTAACATCAACAGCCTTAGTCCTAGCTCAAGAAGCAGGGCAAGGCTGATGATGAAGAAAAATAGGAAGAAGAAAATAAATCATTTCTTCTTCCTACTCTCGACAAACAGAATGGCGAGTCGAATGATTCGCTCTTGCTGGCGGAGAGCTTCCAACCTTTCCTCCTCCTGTGGGACATAGTCCGATATCTCATCAGGAATGGCAGTGACGTGCCATTCCTGCTGCCAATCGGCACAGCTCAGCTCCATGTTGAAGGTTTCGTAGTTCAAAAACATATTGTATCTGACCATGGTGTTTTTGATAGAAAAAGTATGAAGATGAGTTTGTGAGAAAAGATTTGATGGGAAGGCTGAAGTGAAGTGGTTGCTTATATAGGCAGGAGAATGCCAGGACACGCAAAGAAATTTAATGCTGACAGGTAGAATTAATTTTACCTCGTCTCCCCAGACTTGGAAAAAGAAAAACATTCATTGGAAAAGGAAAACATGATTTAATGCACACAAGAAGCAAGTAAAAGTTGACTGTTCAAGTACGAGTACCACTAACCCTAACCACAGTGACTATTAATCTTCCACTTCAACATATTCAGGTTTAAACCGAGACTGTTTCCAAATTTATCCATAAATAAGTCAAGTAAAGAATTAGACTGTAATATCAGAACTTAGACTTATATAAGAACTTAACAGTCATCAGAACATAATTTCTTAACTCGAAAAAGAAATGCCTATCTTAGTAAGTCCTCTCACAAATTTTGATTTATATTCTTCAGAACTTAATCATCAGAATATGTAATCAGAACGTGTCCTCAGAATTTGTGCAATGTGACACAATGACTGTTCATCTAAAATAACATAGATCACCACAGTAATTTTCGTCATTCATATGGAGTGATTAGTGTGTGCATTAAGCTAAATATTAGACAAAGAATAAAGTCTGATTCACTTTAGTACATCTTAGAAATAAGGCATAACTAAAACTTTGCTAAAGAGTTGTCATTATCCTGAAACCTACTGATGAATGAGTTCATGCTTGAGTCCACCTCAACTATTATGTGCTAATTTTGTGCATCTTTTTAAATTCCTTTTTACAGTGGCTTCTCAGTGTAAGTGCGTCACGACCGCTTATCAGAATTTATGCTATTATCAGAGTATTTCTCCAGTAATCATAGAGTGTGAAAAGTCACCAAGAAAATATTTTACTTGCTTTTCTGATGCATATTACTTAATACCAGCAATGCACTTGGGTCTTCCCTTCCACATTTTTACTCTAGATCTCAAAGGAGTACCTGATTTTTAATCCTTGATTCTTTTGCTTTTTCTTTTGATAAGTGAGGTTTATCAGCACTTAGTACATTCAACAGATTTACTAGCATCAGAACTTAACAGATGGGTAGCATTATTCTAGTTTGTGACTTAGTAATAAGATAGACAAAGTAAACTCAACTAAGCTCAATTATCAGAATTTGCTTGTGTCATTAGATGTCCACAGAAATAATTACTTCTTACATGGGATCCCTTATTTATTGAAAACTACTGGGTTAACATCTAGCACAGTTATCCTCATAGGATTGAATAGTTACTTAAACAGACATATCACTTATCAGAGTTTAGAAACATATATCAGACAACAGTCAGTACTTAAACACATTTGTCAATTAAGCACAGAATACACAAAGAGATTAAATTCTGTAAATAATGATCATAAAGTCTGATATAACAGAACAAAACTAAGCAGATTTAGAGAAAGAACCTGAAACCATTCCAAGTTCATTTACCAATCTTGTAAAAGTGACTTCACACAATGGTTTTATGAAGATATCTGCTAGTTGTTGATCTGTTGGAACAAAGTGCAATTCCACTGTACCTTCATCCACATGTTCCCTTATGAAGTGGTACCTGATGCTGATGTGCTTTGTCATAGAGTGTTGAACTAGATTACCTGTCATAGCAATAACACTTTGATTATCACAGTAAATAGAGATTTTGAAATATGTTAACCCATAATCCAGTAACTGATTCTTCATCCAAAGAATCTGTGCACAACAACTTCCTGCAGCAATATACTCTGCTTCTGCAGTTGATGTGGAAATTAACTTTTGTTTCTTGCTGAACCAAGAAACCAATCTGCCTCCAAGAAATTGGCAGCTTCCACTTGTGCTTTTCCTGTCAATTTTGCAACCTGCAAAATCTGCATCTGAGTAACCTATTAGTTTAAAATCTGATTCTCTAGGATACCACAATCCCAGATCAGCTGTTCCTTTAAGATACTTGAAAATTCTTTTCACAGCTGTTAAGTGAGGTTCTCTTGGATCTGCTTGAAATCTTGCACAAAGACAGGTAGCATATATGATATCAGCTCTACTAGCAGTCAGATAGAGTAGAGAGCCAATCATACCTCTGTAATCAGTAATATCTACTGATTTACCAGTATCCTTATCCAGTTTTGTTGCAGTGGCCATGGGAGTGGATGCACTTGAACAATCTTGCATTCCAAATTTCTTCAGCAAGTTTCTGGTGTACTTAGTTTGACAAATAAAAGTGCCTTCTTCATTCTGCTTGACTTGAAGGCCCAGAAAATAGCTAAGTTCCCCCATCATACTCATCTGATACCTTGACTGCACCAGTTTGGCAAACTTCTTACAAAGTCTGTCATTTGTAGACCCAAAAATGATATCATCAACATAAATCTGGACCAGAAGTAAGTCATTTCCATGGTTGAGGTAGAATAGTGTTTTGTCTATTGTTCCTCTGTTGAATCCACTTTCTAGAAGAAACTGAGCTAAAGTTTCATACCATGCTCTAGGAGCTTGCTTAAGTCCATAAAGTGCTTTATCAAGCCTGTAGACATAATCTGGATGTTTGGAGTCTACAAAGCCTGAAGGTTGTTCAACATATACTTCCTCCTCCAAATCGCCATTGAGAAAAGCACTTTTCACATCCATTTGAAAGACAGTAAACTTTTTGTGAGCAGCATAAGCCAAAAATATCCTTATGGCTTCTAACCTAGCAACTGGTGCAAATGTTTCATCATAATCAATTCCCTCTTGTTGAGAATATCCTTTTGCAACCAGCCTTGCCTTATTCCTTGTAATTATGCCATCACTGTCAGTTTTATTTCTGAATACCCACTTTGTACCAACAACAGATCTATTCTTTGGTCTTGGCACTAGGGTCCAGACTTTGTTTCTTTCAAATTCATTTAACTATTCCTGCATTGCTTGCACCCAATCAGCATCTTGAAGAGCTTCTTCCACTTTCTTTGGCTCAGTCTGAGAGAGAAAAGAATTGTAAAGACATTCATTTGAAGTACCTGTTCTAGTTCTGACACCTGCATCAGGATTTCCAATTATCAAATCAGGTGTATGTGATTTAGTCCACTACCTTGCAGATGGATGGTTTTCTCTAGAACTGGATGCTCCCCCATGATCCATGCTGTCTTCATTTTCATTTTATGATGCTCCCCCTGAAACTATGCTCTCTGAGTTGGATTCTTCAGAATTTAGATTTTCAGCACTATCAGAACTTGGCTTATCAGAACTTGACGAATCAGAACTTGAAAAGCCAGATGTATGTTCTGATGTTTCATGGGATGTGGTAAGATCTTGAGTATGCTCCCCCTGCATAGCTGCATCTTCCTTTGGCGTAGTCACCACAATTTCAATAACATCAGAGTTTAATCCATCAGAGTTTACAGTATCAGGACTTAGATTGTCAGGATTTTCAGTATCAGAATTTGAGTCTTCATTTTCAAATCTCAGCTGATCATGGTCAATAAAATCTTCAAGACCAGTAATCTTCTTGTCATCAAAAGAGACATTGATAGATTTCATGCCACTTTTGTTCTCAAATTATAGACTCTGAAGGCTTTTGTGGAAAGTGGATATCCAACAAATATTCCTTCATCAGCTTTTAGATCAAACTTGGATAGCTGTTCAGGATGAGTCTTGAGAACAAAACACTTGCATCCAAATACATGAAAGTACTTCAGATTTGGCTTCTTTTTCTTCACCATCTCATATGGTGTTTTTCCTTGCTTGTTAATGAGTGTTGCATTTTGAGTAAAATAAGCATTCTGCATAGCTTCACCCAGAAATAGGTTGGAAGCTTTGCTTCTTCAAGCATTGTACGTGCAGCTTCAATGAGAGTTATATTCTTCCTTTCAACAACTCCATTTTGCTGTGGAGTTCCAGGAGCAGAAAATTCCTGCTTAATTCCATGGTTTTTACAGAACTCTTCCATTATCAAATTCTTGAACTCAGTGCCATTATCGCTCCTTATTGTTTTCACAGAATCTTTGACCAATTTATCCAGATGTTTGACATGATCAATCAAGATAGATGCAGTTTCACTTTTTGTGTGCAAAAAATACATCCATGTGTATCTAGTGAACTCATCCACTATGACCAATGCATATTTCTTCTTTGCAATAGACATGACATTTACTGGACCTAATAGATCAACATGTAATAGATGATAAGGCTCAAGAATTGATGATTCAGTTTTGCTCTTGAATGAAGATTTTCTTTGTTTGGCCTTCTGACAAGAATCATAAAGGCCATCAGGAGCAAATACTGACTTTGGCAGTCCTCTCACAAGATCTTTCTTGACCAGCTCATTTATATTATTGAAATTTAAATGAGAAAGTTTCTTGTGCCAATTCCAGCTTTCTTCAATTGATGCTCTACTCATCAGACAGATTGCAGAACCATCAGTACTTGTTGAAAGCTTAGCTTTATAAATGTTACCACGCCTGTATCCTTTCAGAACAACTTTACCTTTGGATTTACTCACAACTTCACAGTGTTCTTCAAAGAAATCAACATGATAACCTCTGTCACAGATTTGACTTATACTCAGCAGATTATGTTTAAGTCCTGAGACCAGAGCTACATCTTTAATGAAGACATTCCCAAGATTGATATTGCCATATCCCAATGTTTTTCCAATGTTGCCATCTCCATAAGAAACACTTGGGCCAGCTTTCTCCACAAAGTCTGATAGCGGGGCTTTATTTCCAGTCATATGTCCTGAACGTCCATTGTCCAGAACTAGAATATTTTTCCTGTTGCCCTGCAATCACAAAGACCACTAATGATTAGTTTTAAGGACCCAGACTTGCTTGGATCCTTTGGCCTTATCATGTTTGTTAACATTTGCAGCGGATTTAGCATCAGAGTTTATGTTAACATTTTTCTTATCAGAACTTACACTATCAGACTTTGAATCAGAATTTACACTAGAAGGAACAATGGAAACTTTCTTCAAAGAAGGTTTTAATTGATAATAATCATAGTACAAACTATGATATTCCTTACAAGTATAAATGGAATGCCATAAACTACCACAATGAAAACAAGGATTTTGTGGTTTATATCTAACAGACTGACTCTTAACTCCTGATTTTGAAGGTAAGGAGTTTATGTTTTTATTCTTCCTGCAAAAAGAAGCCAGATGGTTAGAACTTCCACAGTTATGACATGTTTTCCTAGGAGCATCAGGAACAGGTTTATAATCATTTCCTTTATTTACACCTTCCTTTCCATTCCTATTTTTCCTAGGTGATTTTACCTTGTTTGCATTCTTAACATCTTTCAGCTTATGCTTAAGCTGCTTCTTAGTCATTAAGCCTACATTTACTTCAGTTGTCTTTTCCTGTTTTAGTTTGTTAGAAGTTAATTCCTTTTTAACTTCTGATTTCTCATTATCAGACTTTACAGCTACAAACTTAACAGGTTTTAACTTTGCCTTTTGCTTAACAACAGGCTTAATTTCTACATTTCCTTTATCATTCTTATCATCTCCATAACCTAAGCCCTCTTTCCAATTTTCACTACTTAGCAAATTTTGAGTTGTTCTGCCAGAGTTAGTCCAAGTCCTGATTATCTCTCTTTCCTTTTCTAACAGTTTTTAGAGATTCATTCATTTTTAGCACTTCATCCCTAACATAAAAAGCATCATCTCTATCCTTTCAAGTTTGATGGAACATAACTAACTCTTTTTCTAAGAAATCATTTCTTTTCTTAAAAGCAAGATTTTCAGAAGTTAATCTTTCACATGTTAAATTTTGATCTCTATAACTAACAAACATGATTTTAAGATATCTTCTCACCTCATTAATATCATCAGTATGAAAAGCATAAGTAGTCTGAGGTACCTTTGTTTCAGCAGCTTCAGAATTGCTTTCAACACTTTCTTTATCAGCATTTGCCATCAACGCATAGTTCTCCTCACTTTCAGAGTCTGAGGTGTCTGTCCAGCTTTTCTGCTTTGTGATAAGAGCCTTGCCTTTGTCACCCTTTACTTTCTTGCAATCAGGAGATATGTGGCCTTTCTCACCACAGTTATAGCATTTGACATTGGTATAATCTCCTCTATCAGACTTTCCTCCTCTGCCTTCAGATCTTCCGAAATTCTTCTTATCAGAACTTATGCCTTTCCTGGAAAACTTCTTTCCCTTCCTGAACTTCCTGTATGCAATCTTTGTAATCCCTTTCACCATAAGAGCACACAGCTTCATCATCTCCTCATCAGCATCAGTCTCAGGCAAGCTTTCAGAATCTGAGTCATCATCACTTTCAGAACTTGATGACTCAGTATCAGACTTTGTGAAAAGAGCTTTACCCTTGTCTTTCCTTGATGTAGCTGCCTTGGGGGATTCTTCTTCAGCCTTAAGAGCAACTTTCCTTGACTTCCCTCATTTCCTCTTGCTTCTTTGTTCCATCTCAAGTTCATGAGTCTTGAGCATTCCATAAATTTCATCAAGAGTTATTTCATCAAGATTGTAATTGTCTCTTATTGTTGTTGCCTTCAAATCCCAACATTCAGGAAGAGCTAACAGGAATTTAAGGTTTGAATCTTCAAGATCATACTCCTTATTAACCAGTGACAGATCATTCAAGAGTTTGACAAATCTATCATATAAATCAGTCAATGATTCATTAGCCTTTGAGTCAAAGTGTTCATACTCTTGAGTGAGTATTGTCTTCCTATTCTTTTTAATCGTATCACTTCCCTGACACCTTGTTTCCAGAGCATTCCATATCTCTTTAGCAGTCTTGCAGTTAATTACCCTGTTTGACATTACATTATCAATGGCACTATGCAGTAAGTGTCGTACCTTAGCATCCTTAGCAATTGATGCGATATTTTCAGCAGTATAATCACTCTTCTCCTTTGGTACTGTCTTTGCTGCTTCACCTGTAACTGTAACAACGAGCTTTTTTGGTTTGTGAGGTCCTTCCTTGATTCTATCAAGATATTCTGGAACTGTAGCTTCCAGAAACATGGTCATCCTCACTTTCCATATGGCATATTCAGATGGTCTCAGTATGGGAACTCTGATGGTTTCATACCGACTTTGAATTTGTGTCTTTGGAGGTTCTTCAGTTTTGGTAGGCTTAGTTGGAGTTTCTGTGTCAGACATGATTGTGTTTGGATCTTTAACTGTATGTGTGTTAATAGATAGGCTCTGATACCACTTGTTAGGTCACACACACTGTAGAGGGGTGAATACAGTGTAAAATACAATCAAATCGAACTTTTAATATTTCAAGTAAGAGAAAACAAACTTTATTGAAACAATAAACTCTGTTACAGTATGGAACTGTTACCTCTCAGTGATGAACAAATATCACGAGAGCTGCTAGGGTTACAATAAATAATCTTCTCGAATATGATAACACTTATAGTGTAAACCCTATGTCTGTGTTTATATACTACACAGTTACAAGATAATCGCTAATTGATATGGAATATAATTCTGCTTCCTAAAATATATCAATCAGATATCTTTTCTTCCAAGTATTCTATTCTTCATAGAATTCCTTCTTCATGCATATCTCTTCTTATGTTTATCTCGATCTTCTTTCCTTTAATCAGCTACTGTCCTTATCTGAACGTCCTTCAGCACTTAAGTTCTGATATCCATCTTCTGATGATTATCTCCTGATAATATAAGTACTGATATCCTTAAGTCCTGACATCCAGTATAAGTACTGATTTCCAGTTAAGTACTGATTTGTCCTGTTAAGTAAGATCTGAAAACTAAACATAAATCATATTAGCCATGACATTATCAAATATATCTAACAGAAATTGCCTAAAATAGCCGTTTAAAAATAAACTGTAAAAATTCCACCCATTATCCGTCGTGTAATGCTTACAAACTGTAAGTATACTCGATGGATAATGTACAGGGAATTAACGGCTGAGATTAAGACAATTCGACGGATGAGGATAAACTGTTATCCGTCGAGTTGTAAAAGATTCCAGAAAAGTAATTGATTTTCATTAGCAAATAGTATATCGACGGATGACTAAACTCGACGGATAAGGGTCATCCGTCGAGATGTAAATTTTGACTTAGCCAAAATTTCATCCAAGACTGAAAAATCAACTAAATTTCTAGCTACATGATAACTTGCAAAATAACTCAGATAAATTTAAGAGTAATTAAGCATACCTAACTCACTTACCAACCTTGAAAAGGTGGATTCATCGAGTGGCTTGGTAAAGATATGTGCAAGTTGCTTCTCACTTGGAACAAAATGTAGCTCCACAGTACCATTCATCACATGTTCCCTTATGAAATGGTACTTGATATCTATGTGCTTTGTCCTTGAATGTTGCACTGGATTTTCAGTGATGGCAATTGCACTTGTGTTATCACAGAAAATAGGAATTCTCTCAACTTGCAAACCATAGTCTAGCAATTGATTTTTCATCCATAAAATCTGTGCACAGCAACTGCCAGCAGCAATATATTCAGCTTCAGCTGTAGAGGTAGAAACTGAATTTTGCTTTTTACTGAACCAGGACACAAGCTTGTTTCCTAGAAATTGACAAGTTCCTGTTGTGCTCTTTCTATCAATTCTACAACCTGCATAATCTGCGTATGAATAACCAGTTAGATCAAAACCAGAATCTCTAGGGTACCAAATGCCAAGGTTTGGTGTTCCCTTGAGATATCTGAAAATTCTCTTAATAGCTATCAAGTGAGATTCTCTAGGATCAGCTTGAAATCTAGCACAAAAACATGTAGCAAAACATTATATCTGTCCTACTAGCTGTTAAGTACAGAAGTGAGCCAACCATGCCTCTATAACTTGAAATATCCACAGACTTTTCAGTAGTGTTTAATTCAAGCTTAGTTGTAGTGGCCATGGGAGTTTTTGCAGATGTGCAATCCATTATATCAAACTTCTTTAAAAGATCAAAAATATATTTAGTTTGACTAATGAATATTCCATCACTAACTTGCTTAACTTGCAAACCAAGAAAGTAAGTTAGTTCTCCCATCATACTTATTTCATACTTACTTTACATCAATTTGGCAAACTTTTTGCAAAGTTTCTCATTTCTAGAGCAAAAAATAATATCATCTACATAAATTTGAACAAGTATACTAGAGCCATTAAAATTTCTGAAAAATAAAGTTTTATCTATAGTACCTCTTGTGAAGTGATTTTCTAAGAGGAACTTTGATAAAGTGTCATACCAGGCTCTAGGTGCTTGCTTCAGTCCATAAAGTGCTTTCAGAAGATAATAGACATACTTTGGAAAATTTGGATCTTCAAAACCAGGAGGTTGACTGACATATACTTCTTCCTCCAAATCTCCATTCAGAAAGGCACTTTTGACATCCATTTGATAGACCTTGAAATTGGCATGGGCTGCATAGACTGCATAGGCTAAGAAGATTCTGATGGCTTCAAGTCTTGCAACAGGAGCAAATATTTCATCAAAATCTATTCCTTCTTGCTGACAATAACCCTTAGCAACCAGTCTAGCTTTGTTCCTGACTACTATGCCATTTTCATCCATCTTATTTCTGAATACCCACTCGGTGTCTATTGGATTCTTTCCTTTAGGTTTGGGTACTAGCTTCCATACATTATTCCTTTCAAATTGGTTTAGCTCCTCCTACATAGCTAAAATCCAATCAGGATCCAACAAAGCTTCTTCTACCTTCTTTGGTTCTTCCTTTGACAGAAAGCTGTTGTATAGACATTCTTCCTGAGTTGCTCTTCTTGTTTGAACTCTAGAATAGACATCACCAATGATAAGCTCAAAGGGGTGATCTTTTGTCCATTTCCTTTGTTGAGGTAGATTAGCTCTAGATGAAGAGACCTCATGGTTGTCTTGATGTGTGATTGAGTTTTGATTGCTAGAAACTCCCCCTGAGTTTGTGGATCTTTGATTTGAGAAGGGGAATTTTCTATAGGTGATCTGTCTTGACCTCCTGCTCCTTTTGATAACTCGACGGATGGTGAATTTTGAGTACCGACGGATGAGGCACGATGTCTTCCGACGTATAACGTAGATTGCCTTCCGACGGATGAAGTATTAAGCAACTCAACGGATGTTGAGTTTTGTGTTTCATTGGTATTAGGTTTGTCTGCATTATCCTTAGACACTGTTTCTTGATCACTTTCATCATCACTGTCATCACTAACCATCTCCACATTGTCGAATTTGAGGCTCTCGTGGTAATCTCTATCTTTCAGTCCTTCAATCTTTTTATCATCAAACACAACATGTATAGATTCCACTAAAATGTTGGTTCTTTGATTGTAGACTCTGTATGCTTAACCAATAGCATATCCAACAAAAATTATTTCATCTGCTTTAGCATCAAACTTCCCATTTTGATCAGTTTTGACTTCTCAGGATATAGCATTTGCAGCCAAAGACATGAAGAAAGTTTAGAGTTGGCTTCTTGTTCTTGAACAATTGATAGGGAGTCATGCATCTTGTTTGATTAACCAGAGAAATGTTCTGAGTGTAGCATGCAGTATTTACAGCTTCAGCTCAGAAATATGTTGGTAGTTTAGATTCTTCAAGCATTGTCCTTGCAGCTTCAATAAGTAATATGTTCTTCCTTTCCACTACTCCATTCTGTTGTGGAGTCCTTGCTGCTGAAAACTCATGCAGAATCCCATTTTCTTCACAAAATGCTCTCATGACAGAATTCTTGAACTCAGTTCCATTGTCACTCCTGATTCTTCTAACTTTGAAATCAGGATGATTGTTGACTTGCCTTATGTGATTGATGATGATTTCACTAGCCTCATCTTTAGATTTTGGGAAATATGTTCAAGAGAACTTTGAGAAATCATCTACAATTACTAGGCAAAATATTTTCCTTGATATGGACAATACATTGACTGGTCCAAACAAATCCATGTGAAGCAGTTGCAAAGGCTCTTCAATTGTTGAATCAAGTTTCTTCCTGAATGATGCTTTGAGCTGCTTCCCTTTTTGGCAGGCATCACACAGTCCATCCCTTGAAAACTCCACTAGAGTAATGCCTCTTACCAGTTCTTTCTTTACCAGCTCATTCATGGTCTTGAAGTTTAAATGAGATAGCTTCTTGTGCTATAGCCAACTTTCATCCTGACTTGCTTTACTGAGAAGACAAGTTACAGATTCTGCTTTAGTTGAGTTAAAATCAGCTAGGTACACATTTCCTCTTCTCACACCAGTGAGAACCACTTTGTTGCTTCTTTTATCAGTCACAACACAGGCTTCTGAGTTGAAGGTTACTAAATTTCCTTTATCACAAAGCTGGCTGATACTCAACAGATTGTGTTTGAGACCATCCACTAAGGCAACCTCCTCAATGATGACATTGTCCTTTGAAATCAAGCCATATCCCACAGTATAACCCTTGCTGTCATCTACAAAAGTAATACTTGGGCCAGCTCTCTCCTTAAACTCCGTGAGCAGGGTAGAATCACCAGTCATGTGTCTTGAACAACCACTATCCAAGTACCAAAGATTCTTTCTGTTTTTCTGATTGCTTGAGGAACTTGTCTCTGTCTCATCATACTTGGCCATTAGGGCTAGATTGACATAGCTGACATCTTCATCTTCATCTAAACCATATGCTGCCCAGTCATTTTCTTGTGTAATAAAAGCCGTTTCCTTTTGTTTGAGTAGATCAAAGTATTTTTGCTTATAATCCACAGACTCAAACTTTTTTTTATTGGAATCTGACTTTCTACACTCATTGGCAAAATGCCCTGCTAAGCCACATTTGAAACATTTGAATTTTGACTTATCCACCATGTTTCTATTTGGCTTGGCTGCTCCAAAGTTCTTCTTGAACTTGAGCTTGGCAAATCTCCTAGAAAGAAATGCTAGGTGCTCATCAATGTCCTCCATGTCATCTTGGCTTAATGAATCTTCACTTTCTACTGCAAGCCCCTTGCCCTTGTTCTCACAGACCTTAGAAGTTGATTCAACAGCTTCCATCTTCACTTCCTTCTCCTTTTCCAACTCAGCAACTAGTGCAATGGATCCTCCTTTCTTCTTTCCTCTCTCCATCCTTTCATCCTGCTCTATTTCAAGCTCATAGGTTTTCAGGATGCCATACAGTGTCTCCAAAGTAAACTCCTTATAATCTTGTGAGTTTCTTGATGAGACTGTCATTAGTTTCCATTCCTTTGGAAGAGATCTAAGGAATTTCAGATTAGAGTCTTTAGTCTGATAGATTCTTCCATGCAACTTAAAAGCATTTAGTAGTTTTTGAAACCTACTAAAAATGTCAGTGAGAGACTCACTTTCCTAATTGTGAAAATGCTCATATTGCTGAATCAAGAGCTGCATCTTATTTTCTCTAACTTGCTCAGTGCCATCACAGATTATCTGTATAGTATCCTAGACTTCCTTGGCAGTTTTGCAGTTGATAATGTTGTCAAACATGTCTACATTAACTCCATAAAACAGAATATTCATGGCCTTTTTATCCTTCCTGACTTGTTCAATGTCAGGATCAGACCATTCATGCCTTGGCTTGAGAACTGATGGCTCGTTTCCTGTTGCAGCTCTCATTGGAACATGAGGGCCTCTTTCTATGCAGTCCACATAGGCCTCATCTTGAGAAAGCATATGAAGAGGCATCTTTACCTTCCAATGATGGTAATTATCTTTATCTAGAAAGGGAATCTTGACTCCAACATCCTTCTTGTTCATCTTGTTGAATTATTTTGATCTTTAAACTCTTTGTAGATTAAGAGCTTGCTCTGATACCAATTATTAGTCCCTTAACAATATAGAAAGAATTACAGAAGGGGGATTGCATGGAATTCTTGAACCTTTTTCTTAAAATAAAAATGTTCAAACTCGAATACAAATATAAGTGTTTTGATTAGCACAATGCGGAATAAAAACTTAATTGAATCAAAACATAAGTAATTAAAAACAAGAGTCTTTAAAACCTTTCTGGTGGATTTAAACAATTCCACCAGAGATATATATTATATCGAGAGAACTCTGTGTGCAAGAATGCTCACAGCTGCTTACAAATTTGAACTACTGAGAATACAGAGAAATGCTAATGATTCTGCTTACAAATGTTTCTCACTTTTTGTACTTCAGATCTTTGTTTCTATTTGCTACTTCTTGGTTTATATATTACCAAGATTACAAAGTCAAAAGATAGAATCATTATAAAAACTATCAGTTTTTATGCTTTGCTACTTTATTCTCTATTACCCAGTTAATAGGCTTCCTCATTCCATTTGCATACATCCCGACGCAAGTGACCAGTTGTCACTGTCAACTGATGTTTAAATTCTTTGTCCATTGGGTACATGATCATCCGTCAGATTGTTAATCATCCGTCGGGTTGTTGATCATCCGTCGGGTGCTTTGTAGGTTATCCGTCGGGTAGCAATCAGGCACTTGACTTCATTTCACATATGCAGAATTACAAGACATCATCTATGTACAATTAATCAACCTATTCTGCATATCTAGTTAAAGTCAACATGACTTATATGCTACTACAGAATCTGTACAAAGGTGTATGCAGAAATGTGCTACAGACTCATTATTACATAAGCTACTCATTCGATGGATAATAAGTCATCATCCGTCGGGACTATAATGAGTTATCCGTCGGGACTATAATTCTTATCCGTCGAGTGCTAAATTATTTCACTAAGTAAAATCTACTTAGGTGTTTTGTTTATGAAATCATCAAGTACACAACATATGCACAACAACCTTTGCACGCTTATTTCTTCTAGGTTCCTCTACTTTATTGGAAATAGAGCTACTACTAGGATCAGCCCTCATATTTGTCATATTTTCCACATGATCAGGAATAGAACTCGATGTGTGAGTGGGATCATCCTCAGAATTACCCAAAGGTATACCAGTCTTCATAGGGAATACTTCCTCAAAGGAAGTTGCATCATAAAACTCAACTATCGTATTCGCCACAATACCATCTATGTCAGCTTCTAGTACTAAAATCTCATAGAAGTAGTGGTTTCAAGATAGCCCAGAAAGATACAATCAGCAATTTTTGGACCTAGTTTCTTTCTCTTATGTTCAGGGACAATTACCTTAGTAAGGCACCCCCATACACGAAGATAACTCAAAATTGTCTTACTCTTTCTCCATAATTCATAAGGTGTCTTTTTCATATATTTCATAGGGGCTCTATTCAGAATATGGCAAGTTGTATTCAGGGCCTCTCCCCACATGTACTTAGGCAACCCATAATTAATCAACATAATTTTAATCATGTCTTTAAAAGTTCTGTTCTTTCGCTCTTCCACCCCATTAGACTGAGGTGGGTATGGTGGACTAACCTCATGAACTATATTAATGCTTGCGCAAAATTCATTAAACAAGGTACTCGTATACCTACCACATCTATCAGACCTCAAACGTTTAAGTACTTTTCCAGTTTGTGTTTCAACTTCATTTTTATACATAATGAATTTATTTTATGTATCATTCTTATCTTTAATTAATTAAACATAACAATATCTACTACAATCATCTATAAAGTAATAAAATATCTACAGTGATCTTTAGTCAACACACCACCGAATTCACATATGTCCGAGTGAACTAAATCTAACAAGTTTGAATCCCTAACAACATCATGAAAATGTTTCCTTATTTGTTTAGCAGTTACACACTTGACACTTAGATTTCTTATCAATGGCATGCTTTGGAATCAACTCTAAATTCATCATATTCTTTGGAACACCAAAATTTAAATGACCAAGTTGTAAGTGTCACAAATCAGATGATTCAATACAATTAACAGAAGGTGCAACACTATCATTAATAAAATCATTCAAAACAGGTTCAGCATTTACCAAAAATAAACTTGCCAAAAAATGTACCAGTATGAGTAATAACTACTTTATTATATTTAAAAAAGTTCAAAGTCGTTCTTAACTAGACAACTTCTGCTTATTATATTCCTACGAATAGAGGGAACATGATACACTCGAGTGAGAGATATAATCCGCCTAGAAGCAAACTTTAAGTCCACGTTTACTATTCCAAGCACTTGTGCAGCACCAGCATTCCTCATCGTTACTATCACTCCATGACTCTGTTGATAAGATACGAACAAACTAATATCAGCATAAATATGCACATTAGCTCCAGTATCAATCAATCACTCATGTGATAGATAAGTGGAAAGTAGTACAGGGTTGTTAGTAATATACTCGTCATTGGTTCCTGGGGCAACAACCTCACCAACAACCATGTTAGCTACAGGCCCACTCGTGGTTACAAGTTGAAGCACAGTATTTGCTTCAACTACCACTTTAGCTTTCTTAGCTTTATTACTAGGACAGTCCTTACTCCAATGACCAATCTTTCCACAAGACCAACATGGTTTATTTGCCTTTGATTTTTTAGCCTTGTTCTTGTCAGGTTTATTGTTAGCCTTCTTAGTGACTACTTTTCTTTTATGTCCTATAGTCACTACTTTCACCTTGGAGCTCCCATGTTCAGCATGCATCACATGTCCTTATTTGGACTTAGCTCCTGCACAGAGATGTCCAACATCAAGTGAGTCCATGTGATCTCTCCTTTCTATCTTTTTAGGGAGAAAGCAAACTCTTCCCAAGACTTAGGGAGCTTTTCAATCACGAACATAACCCGAAACTTCTCAGACAAGACCATGTCGGACTCATCCAAAGCATGAACCAACATCTCAAACTCATGAACCTGTTCAGTCATGGATTTTCCATACACCAGTTTGAAGTCAAGTTGCCACAGAATACATCTCAAGTCCTTGGGAATCAGTATTGTGGGTTTGGTCCAGCTTATCCCCCAAGACCTTAGCAGTATAGGCATCTGATTAATAAACATCGAACAAGGTGTTCGCTAAGGCTTCCAAAATGGTTTCCCTAGCCACCCCATCCTTCTCAGCCCATAAAACATAAGCCATAAAAGATTCAATCTTCTCTTGATCCAACACAGGAGGATCATACTGTACCACTGACCATAGACCCTTAACCGTTAACCAGAGCTTCATCTTTTTCTGCCAACGAGAAAAAGAAGCTCCACCACTGAATTTATCAAGCATACCCGATAAATCAATAGGCTGGGGAAAATGGTACGTAGTCCAATCAGTGGTAGCAGTACCACCAGAAACAAAATCAGAACAAGTCTCAACAGTATTAGGAACATCAGCAGTTTCGTTAACCATCCTACTAATTACAATATAACACTGATAATCTTTTCAAAATTGTTGGGTAATTTCTAACACTATGTGCAACATTGGGACAAACCCACACAACCCTTTTAAGCTACTAACTTCACCTCAATTTCTATATGGATTAGACTAAGAAAATGTCTTAGATCCAAACAAGAAAGTTTAAGTCCTCATATCAAATATCAACCTCCAACAATTAATTTTAGGAAATTGCATTAAAAACATGTATTTCCATTTTCTAACACAAATATGATGGCCTCAAAACACAATTTCTAGATATTTAGATAATTAGTATTTCCATCCTATAATAATTCAGCAAGTTGCAGTTAAAAGAAAGTGCAGGTTATGAATGTAGGTATCGTCTATGATTTACTCCGATTAACTGCATGGTTATATCAGTATCTTTACATTGCATTTTGCTAACTGCCAATGTTGGTGTTATATGGATTCTATGTTTTTTCCATGCAATTGTGTTTTGTTCTTATTCAAGATACCTATTCATATATACATGTTAGGAATTTGTATAAAGATCTCTGGGCAAATTATCTGGAAAAAAATCTACCATGCAATATTGTTCACTATGTATTTTGTCTCTTTAAAAGACATCAGTGCCAAAAAATAGTGAATGGGATCCGTTGGCAAGCATGTTTATGCACCTTAGGCAACTCATATTGGTCAGATAATATTTTGTAATTTTTTTTCTATTCTTTTTTTCTCATGTTCACCAACTATGATATTATTATAGGTTAAATGAGTGGATACTTATTACAATTTCATATAATTTATTTCGGAGAATCATTTTGTCGATTTGAAGTTAGTGTAATCTATTATATAGTAGTTTCTTTAACTCGATGACATGATTACACATGAGCTAAAAAAGTAAAGAGGAAAAGGTAAATATCAAGTTAAAAAAATGAGCTTATATAATTTGAAGAAATTTATAATACTCCATAGGAAGGAATTTTTTTGACCTTGATCTGTGACAGAGAGATGAACAGAAAATACATTGACTACAATTTTGTAAGTGATTATACTAGAAGAATAGAAGACTTGGTTGTATTTCCCAAATCTAATTTCTATTTTATAGTTGATATATAGAATAAAAACTAACTTTCAGCTAGGTACATTCACTCTATATCTTACTCTTACATGAAGAAAGAATAACAAGTCATGCCTGGAATAAGATTTACAATTTTTATTCTCGTTTTTCTATAAAATCTTTTAAACAAATCATTATAAGTTCATCTTGGAGCACTGCAGAAAACAATTATCCTCAAAGCATGTGACATGTAATACAATAAATATAAAAAGAATTTATAACCAAAACAATAATTATAAGTAACTAAAATGAAATTATAATGTATGATATATCTTAATTTGGGGTTTATTCAAAATAATTCGAGGGTGGGAAGTTTTACCTTCAACTTTAATATCTGATCAAATTCTACATTTTTACAAAGATTCTAGTCATAGTTTTAAACTTTTGATATCCTTTTTTTAAAATTATAGTTTTTTCTTTATGAATATTTTTAAATTTTTATCTTTTTATGAGATACGAAAGTTATTTTTAATTATCTTTAGATGGCCTTTAAAAAAAATTAAACCACGCGAAGCGTGGTATTTTCATTTAATTAATTATATAATTGAAAACCTAGCAAATCCCAAAAATTTTGTACTAGAAAATTATTTTACTTACATTGCTGTCGGTCGGATGTCTTCCTCATATATATAGAACACTACATGTTCTTTTAGTATTCTATAGATTCTTTAAATTATATGTTAGAATTCTTTCATGATAGATATAATGTTAATAATGGCATTATAGCATTCTAATTCCAAAATATTGTAATAGTGCACTCTTCGATTCTTTTTTCTGCTAAACTATCATTAATAAAATTACCGATGTTATAGGGAGAATTTCGTATAACTGTATTGTGGAGGTTGATGGGTGGAACAAGGATCAAGGATGGTGTTTGAGGACGGAAGAAGGTTATGTATGGTGGTGGCTCAGCTTGTATGTTGACTCCTTAAGAAAGAATAGGGTTTGTTATTCTCTATCAAGTGTCGACTCATGTCTCATACAAGTGCCTACGTACCCTATTTATAGGGATCAAGCCTCACGTAGTTCTTGGGGAAGAAGTCACGTAGGCTAGGGTTAGGGTTCTCCAACCCGTGCAGCCCAAGCCCATGATAAAGTTAGGCATTCATCCAATTAGTCACGTAAATCTCGACCGGCTCCATACGCTTCCTACAATCTCACGGCATCTCTGCATTTCTTCCCGTAATTGTAGGAATAACCTGTGTCGACCCCAAAATCTACGAGCAACTCAGTCATCTATGAGTCACTTTCCATGTTGCACACAAAGTCCTTTGATGCGGGATGGCCAGGTCACCTCAGCCCGCACTGCCTTCCTTTTCAATTAATAAATACAATGTTACCTATATTTTCATCAGATGTGGGCTCATGGGCCCAGCCCGCGTGTAGGCACCTGAGCTTAGCCCGTGTGTAGGCATCTGAGCCCATCCCAATTTGTAAGCACCTGAGCCCAGCCCGCACATCACGAGCCCAACTCATACATCATGAGCCCAGCTCGCGTGTACTAGCTCAAATCACATGGATCCTCAGCTCTTCAATATACTTATGGGGATCTATTTAGGGCCCATGACCAAAAACGGGCTTAACAACTACCCCCCAAAATTCCTTGTCGCATCTTGAGGCTAGGATTTTTCCAACATCAGATTTTTATTGCCCCGCAGGCGCGAGCCCACGAGGTCGTACCAAACCCCCTCGCGTGCCTCGCCTCGCATGCCTTTTCATAATCATGTGTTTGAACACATGACAGCTGTTGGACAGCTGGCGTGGGGATTTGTGTCATCTCTTGATATGGCGACACATGTCCCTTGTTCTTTCTCTCTTCTATCCCCTATAAATATGTGGGATTTCAATTCATTTCTCATATTTCCAAGACCACTTCTCGAATTGCTGCTCATTTTGCTCAAGGATCTACTACGGTGAAAACCATCATCACCACAAGAACCGTCTACCGGCGGTGATATTCTCCGGGAACAGATTCATCAGGATCATCCTACACTTCACCTACAGGTACCCCTTTAATCCTTAATCATCTATACTCATTCATGTTTGTTCATATGCACCATGCGAGCACACACCACCTTTTCGATGCGAGCCCACACACAATCATGACATGCGATGCGAGCCCGTCTACTCGCTTTGATACTTAGGTGTGATCCCGTGTGAGATGTGAGGACATTTAGGTGCGACCCCATACTTTTTTTCTACTTTGTTTTAGGGCTACACACTAATTTTCACCATGTTTTACAGATGTCGAGTGCGTCTTCAGCCCCCTCTTATGGATCGTCTCGCTCTTCCTCGAGCCCAGCTCGTTCCTCTGCCAGCCCAGTTCGCTCGTCAGCCACTCCGTCTCCATTAAATCAATATCCACCCGAGCAGCGAGGCTCAAAGGACTTCTAACGCGAGCTGACTTCCCTCTCTAGCCATCTCATCCAACCTATTTCCCCTGGTTCTATTATCACCCCTCAAGGGGCCTTGAACATTGCTAGAGTTGAGAACTCAATGCGAGCAGCTGGCTCCGGCTCGCTGGATATTCACCTCGACCCTAACCCTGAAGACTAAACAGGGAGAAGAATATTTATGATTGGAGAAACAGGCCCGTGGACCTATCCAAGATACCAGCCTCCCTTGGAGTGGAGGAACTGTTAAACCATGAGCCCGCTCCTTTTGACAAAGAACGGGCTGAGGAGATTTTAAGAGAGATGGTTGAGGAGAGGGCGAAACGCCTGAGGCAAGCTATAGCTAATGACCTCGACCCTATTCATATCGACTCAGAGTCCACTAACAGTGACCTGGGGAGTGCATACTATGACACCAAGAAAGGGAAGGAGCCTGTTCCCGCTGAGTATCCCATCTTGGGGCTCGAGGGTGAAGAAGACGGCTCGCATTGGTCTTATGATTCCCCTCAGAGCGAGGAGGTGGCAGATGTTACAAGCCAATTTAAGATATGCAACTATAACTATGTTCCCGCAGCCTCTCCTGAGCCTTATGTGCCTCCTGCCCAGCCCGAACTTGAGGGTGAAATTATTTTTAAAAAGTAGATCATTCCTGGTGGGGAGGAGAGCTCAACTGCAACCGAGGAGGTTAAGGTGCTCGCTTGTCGCGATCTGCCCACCTCCTTACTCAAAAGCACCTGGCCGAGCATATTGAGCAGTTCCAGCTTGAGGGCCATGTTGTCTTGCCCCTGCCTCACATGAGATGTTATAGGTTCAACAATCCGGAGAATGGAGGCAGGGTGTCTCGCATGGTCTTGTCCACCTTCCTACTAAGGCTAGGAATCTCCTCTCCTCTTCACCCCTTCATCAAGGATGTTTGCGAGTACTACCAGCTCGCACCCCTTCAGATCAACCCAAATGGGTACCGGACCGCCCTCACATTGTACGTCATATACCATAAATGCGGGTTTACTCCTCTAACTGCGAAGCAGCTGGGCTACTTCCTAAATTTAAGTATTCTCCTAACGACTTTGGGTATTTCTACCTATCTTTCTAGCCGTGCTTCAACAAAAAGAACCTCATCCATAACGGGCCGAGCAACTCAGGGAAGTGGAAGAGCCCCTATTTCTATATCCACGAGGTGCCTCGAGTCCAGACCCACTTCTACTATAATCCATGTAAGTCCTCCATAGCTGCTCTCCTTTCCTTCACCATAATTTTTTCTTTTAACAAAAAATATTTTTTTTACCCATCTCCAGCCACCCCGCCTCGCACTGTCCTTACTGGACAGGAAAAGATAAACACGGATAGCCTTCTGGGACTTCCCAAAGCGGACAGGGATATCAGAAAACTCATAACGACCTCAAACCTGGTCGCGTGTGGGTTTTTGAAAGGAGTGAGGCTGACTCCCTAAAAGAAGAAGCCAAAGAAAAGAGCCAAAAAGGGTAAGAACCTCGGGCCCGCATGTGAGATCCCGTGTGCTCGCCTGTTTATACTCCCTGCACGCATCTCACTTTATATTGCAGTTTAATTTCCTGCATTTATTATCTGCTCGCATCTCTTCTCTCCATGATGACTAATGTATTAATTTATCGTCTTCTTTTCAGAAATGGCCATCTCCCCTATCCCCTTTATGGAAGAGGCAAAGCAAGCTGCGGCCTCGGGCCTAGTTCAGCCCCCGGCTGCGACCACAGCGGCTCACTCTCAGGCTAACCCTCCAGCCCACATGACTACTCTGACCGAGCATCTCAGGAGTTCAGGGCCTTCTCCTCGACTGAAAAGGCATAGAGCCCATAGGGAGGGAAAAACTGGTGAGCCTGACCCAAAAAAGGCTGTTCCATCTGATGCTCATTTCCCCACTTCTTCTTCGATCAACACGGTCACGACCACATTTGGCCGGATTGCTCAAGCTAACATCAGCGACCAGGATGTGAAGAATTGGGCCTCTTCTTCTCTCGAGGCCAACCAGGATGCACTGACCTGGGCCGCAGCGGAGGCTGTCTAAGGCTCAAGAAATGCGAGCCCTCAGCCAGACCAATATAAAGCTCGACTCTAAGGTCAAGTATCTTCAGAGCAAGGTCGCCGAGCACGGGCAGGAGAAAGTTACGCTAGTGAATAATTATAATCAAAAGATGCTCGACCTGAATGCTGCTCATAAGAAGGCATTAAGAGAACAGAAGGAAGCTCATGACCTGGCCGCGGAGGCGTGGAAGAAGGTGAAGGATAGCCTCGAGGAGAGGGTGCTCGAGCTGGAGGGGTCAGTTTCTGCCTTGACCGCGGGCCGCGAGGCCGCCCTTGCTGATGCCAGGAACCTGGGGGCCAGGAACTTCATGTAAATCTTCATCAGTAAGGTTTCTGACTTTGATTGGGCGGCTCTGGGCACGGGCACAGTTAGGCACGCTGAGAAGCTAAAGCTGGAGATGGAAAGGGATGCTCAGATTTCTGAGGAGGCCCGACTCGTAGCTGAGCAGGCCCGGGTCGCAAGGAGATAGAGGCTGATAACCCTTAGATTAATTTTATTTTGTAACTAGACTTTTGACTGGGTAAGCGGGCACCCTTCTCGCTTCGCATTTATATTAGAAATATATTACCTTGGGGCTTAACTTATTTATCTCTTGTTTGTATAAAATTACAAGTCTTTTGTGCCCACATTTATCTTTATTGTGCTAGCTAGTTCTCTTAATTTTGACCAAAATTTATCATAACCCTGGCCGCGTATGACGGATGTTACACCTTCACAGCGAGCCAAGCTCATCAGCTCGCATCAATGTTCAATCAAATAAAATGAATGAAAATTTAAGTAGAGCATGCTCACACCATTACTAACTCACAAGTGTTATATGTGTACTTGCATTAACGGGCCGGGCCTATGGGCTCGTATAACACCCCCAAATCCGGGGTCGGGGATCCGGGTTGTCACGAGTTCCATTTCCCTTAATAACACCCAATCTTAATAAACAATCAACTACTCTGTACTATAACCCCATAATAAACACACACACCACAAGTTATAACCTCAGAGATGAATATCCAAAAATAACACGAGTCATTTTATTCCACAATTATATGCCATTACACCTTAGAAGGGTTTCTGAATAAATTTACATTTCTTTGCCATTATTACAATTGATAAAGATACATAAGTGTGGTACATCAAAAGTTGAAAGCCTAGCCTATTGGTAGTTCCTACCTCAGCTACAGCGACATCAACACCTATAGGAAACTGCGGAACGTTTCCTATCCGCTCGCGAATTGAGAGCTTGGTCATGTTCATCTTGTCTATCTGATGTTGTGTGATGAAAGAAGAAAGCAAGGGTGATTAACAAGCTCACCGAAATAATATGTATAATGATTAACAATATATGAGCATTCTCATAGTACTCATGAAAGTCTTGGTCAAGTAAAAAAATGAACCAAGTTTGATATCTTATCGCGACCAAGTCACAAAATATTCAGTATATATGTATATATACTTTTCAAAATCTTGAAAGTCCCCTTCCATGCATAATATACACAGAGTTCCAGTTGATAACTCTATAAAAATATCGTTGCGAGGTGATCTCATATATCTAACCTTGTCTCAACGTTTTTGTGAAAATCTTTGTCATGCATAAGATAATCATTAACCAGATATAAGTTGAAAAGATGAAGTTATAAGATACTCCAATATACTTATATCTTTTCCGGATACTACTTGAACTACCACCATTCAAGGTATCATCAGTTTCAAAAGTTCATCACATAGATGAGACTACAAGAAAAGACTTGAATAGATTCAATCTTTGAAATATCCTCAAAATGAAATGAAGTTACGAGATACTTCATTTGATGAAAACATCATTTTGAAAACTCGACCCTGCCAACACTCAACAATCACCCAACCGTAGCCTTTCTATCGAAGTGCTCTGGGTAGTGTTGCAGAAATATCCAATTGGATGATGAACTGATTACGGGATTTTTCCGCGCCAGGAAGACCACTCACGATGATCAGTTGTAGTAGTGCAACCCCACCATTTTCTACATGTAGAGGAGAACAGTCGGATTTACTTGTCAACCGAACCCTGGACTCCTATGGAATGGACTGTCTTAGCGGAACTTCCAGGCCATTTGGGCCAATATAATAAGGTTGGGCCGGCGCCACTCGACCACTTACGCCACTCCTAGTTCATATGAAATCCATGACTCTGAAACGTAAAGCTTGTCCCCCCTTTTCCCAAGTAGAAACTTGTTGATACGGCTCCACCAAGAAGTCGTATCTAGTTGGAAAGGAAAACTCACCGATATTTCCCAGGCGGTGCCTGTTAATGGATTAACTTGTTCCAAGAATTTTACTTCCCGAGCGTTGGGTAAGTAATCAAAAACTCTTTTATCAAAACAGCAACCTTGTTGCGAATATAAAATACACCATAGAGTCGGATCCCTCAGGTTTTGAGCGAGTATTTAAATCCCCTTCGAAATGAAGATCTTAAATATATAAAAAAAATGAGTTTTGGGATCCGCCCTAACCTTTAAAAATCATTTTGAAGACTCGAAAACATTTTTAAGAATGTTTGGAGTAATCCTGATTTAATAAAATAAATCAGTCCCAATATATTAGAAAAATCTGAATATTATTATTTAAATAATATTCCCATAAAGAATAATCTTTATAAAAATAATTGAAGTAGAAGTTTTAAAACTCATACTTGAAATGAATAATAAATAACCAAAGATATACTTATACGAAAGTACGATCTTTATTTAAATAATCAAAAATAAGTTTGATTATCGAAACATTATTCTTTAATAAAATAAAGAATATTATTTAATAAAATAAGCGGAGTCATAAGTCCTCGAATGAATATTCAAAACAATATTCATTAAATAAAATAAGCGGAGTCATAAGTCCTCGAATGAATATTCAAAACAATATTCATTAAATAAAATAAGCGGAGTCATAAGTCTTCGAATGAATATTCAAAATAATATTCATTAAGTAAAATAAAGTTATCGAATAAACCTTATTCGAATAATAGTTTTGAAAACTATTTATATATATATAAATATATATAAATATATAATATACTCGGAAACATCGTCTCCCGGTTTAGAAAATATGTTCACCTTTGGGTCCCCTATACTAAGGGTATACGCAACTACTGCTTATCTCTAGCATAGGTATTATGCAACTTATAAGCAATTGAATCAACAATTAGATATCAAGATTATGAAACAGACATGCATATATACCATATTAGCATGCTCAAATATATCGCAAGATTTGCTAATAACAATTATGCACTTATCACAAGATAATGCATATACATATATACATCACAACAACAGTATAACGGGTAGAAAACTTGCCTGAGTGCTCTGGGGTAGACTTAAGCTTAGAGTGGGTCCGGTAACCTCTGAACAACAATATAAGCCAGAATTAAACCACGGTCGCTTAAGAAACTAGACTTTAACCAATTGAACCCTAACGTTTGCTTATGGTCATTTTTATGCTTAACAAATCATATAAGTCGTTCGAGTACCCTCGGCTCCACCATTTTTAATAAATTAACCGTTATGAATTTTAAGGCGACACTTTCGCGAATACCCTACCAACTGCCTAGTCCACTTTACATAATTGTTTCATACTCCAATTAGTCATTTAAGGGCCTTAACCAAGGTTTCAAAGTAAGGCGAGGGGTAATGGTTCGTTCGCGAAACGCCGTTACTTAAAACGGTCGTTTCTCCTAAACCGTACATCGGATTCAAGCGAACCACATATCAAAACGAAGCTCGTAACATGAACTATCTAAAAATGGCAAAGGTTAGAATCTTTTAGTGAGTTCACGGGTCCTAAAGTTAAGAACAGAACAGTTAAGGAAAATCGGGCATTATGACGACTATGTTTACGCGATTACCAAGTTTTAAACCACTCCAAACAATCACCATTCGACTCACAACCAACAATACAACCAACCCCCATCCAAACCTTACTACATCAGTCCCCAAACCTCAAGATTTTCCAATTTATACAACCCCACACATGAACTACTAGCTATACTTAAGTTTCATTAACTATAAACAAGATTTCAACATCCAAATCACTACAAATCCAATCCAAACTCTAAACACACAAGCATCATGATTCTCATTTACTATAACCATCAAAACCATCGTAATACTCAAAGTAAAGTTAGGGTTTGGAGGTGTTATACCTTCCTTGGAGTGATTAGAGTAGCTAGGAAGTCTTAGGGAGCCTCCTACAAGTTTGATCTTTCCAAAGAAATCAAGAACACAAAGTTAGGTTTTGAAGTTTCTAAAAGTCAGATTGAAAGAACTGTCAAAACGAGGGTCTTACCTTACTTATTTGGACGAGACATGTGCAGAAGAGTTGTAGGCCATCTCAATACCTTTCCAAAGAGCTATAGAACATACTATTTGAGTGAGTATTGAGGGAGATATGATAGTTTGAAGTTGCTGCCCTGGTTTTGGCCGAGAGCTTTTGTTCATGGAAAGCAAAAGTCAACTTCTAATTTGTGTTTTGTGATTTGTTTTGCCTTGGCTTGGTTGCTACCTTTTGTTTGTTAATTAAGTTGTTACCATGGTAAAAATTGTGTGGCTCACAATCAACCAACCAATCCTTCCCACTTTGTCATGCTCATGTCATCTGCTTATGTCATCTTGTTACACTTGTCTTCCTCTTGTTGGTGTGATGACATCATCGTCCATTAACCTCTTTGATTAACCCATAATTACTTGGCTAATGACCGCTGATCTGTTATATGGTTCTCTTAACTTTCGTTCTCATTTATCGTTTGAGGGATCATACCCGGGATCTTATTACTTGGGTTCCCCTAAACCTTTCTTAATATTTTATATTCCTTTTATGATCCTCTCTTATAATCCTTGAATTAAATCATTTTAATTATGTTACCTTATACTCAATTCTTTCGGTATCTGGTGGATTTTCGGGAAAAATCAAAGTGTATGAATTTGGATTCTGACGATCTTTACATACACTTATTTACTTTATGGAATACTAATACGATCTTAGAATTTCCATAATAGTACTCCTATATAGCGTGGTCTGATAATTTTCCTTAATCAGCATCATCAGCAAAAGTTACTATTCATCCGTGTTTCAAAAATTCCAAAAATTGGGGTTATTATAGTCTCCCCTCCTTAAAAGGATTCCGTCCCGGAATCAGATAGAAAATGAATAGGGATGTTCTCTTAGCATTGCACTTTCTAACTCTCAAGTAAATTTTCCTATATTGTGGTTCTACCATCAAACTCTGACTAGTTTGATAACCCTTCTCCTAAGCACTTGTTCCTTTTCAATCTATAACCCTTCCTGGTTGCTCCATATAGGTTACGTCTGGTTGCATGTCTATGCGCTCATATGCCCCTATTTGTCTGGCATCCGAATTACACTTCCTTAACATTGATACGTGGAACACGTTATGAACTTGCTACAGGTTCGGGGGTAGGGCTAGCTCATATGCTAACTTCCCAATACGTCTTAATATCTACAAGGGTCCAACACTTCATGGGCTTAGCTTTCCTTTCTTTCTGAACCACATCCATCTTTTCCAAGGGAATACCTATAACAGCACTAGGTCCCCTACTTCCTATTCCTTGTCCTTTCGTGTCAATTCAACATACTTCTCATGTCCATCTTGGGCTACTACCAGCCGTCTTCTGATTAGATCTATTATATCCCTGGTCCTTTGGACCACTGCTGGTCCGAGCATCTTGCGCTCTACAACTTCATCCTAACATAAGGGAGATCGACATTGTCTTCCCTCAAGGATCTCATAAGGAGACATCTCGATAATGACATATGATCTATTGTCGTAAGAAAACTCAATCCCTGTTAAGTGATCATTCCAAATTCTTTCAAGTCTATTGCACAGACTCTCATCATAGCTTCTAGCATTATAGCTTTTGCTTCTCAATACTCCTTCTATTCTGGTTCATAAGCGTTACTATCTTCCGTACAGAATACTATTCTAGATATACCTTTACTCGCTAGAGTTTTATAACCTTTTAATAAATGCGTCAACCTTAGTATCACGAATGCGTTTCCATTCCGAATACCATCATACTTGGTATCACTTCATCTTTAGCTGCCTTCATCTTCGAAAGCTTGGTCCTTCGTGTAGAAGTAAAAGAATTTATTGAGAGATCACTATGATCATGAACACTTGTTCTATTGCATAGTTAGTACAGAAGGTGGCCAGCCTTTAGTACTTGACAAGCAATTAAACAACATGCGGTATCCTACTAGGCTTCTATCACACAGATAGATAGTCATTCGGCAATACCTCCCCTTCCGGAAGGGTTGTTCTTCTCAGCTTATACAAAATGAAAAGAAAAGAATGAATTAAAGAGAATTGTATATATGAAAAAAATATACTGCCACAAAATATCTGGCTTGGAGTCTACCTCTGAACTATAGAGGTTTGTCATAGGAGAACAAAACATATAGGTATATATATCAACATCAAATATTATAGCATCACATTTCACGTGCTTAAAGATTTTTTTGCTATTCCGTCCATCATTCTACGGACCCATGCTCTTGCTCGAGCTCATAAACACTCACCTTTGAAACTCCCTCGACATCGAAACTCGAATAAGGGATTTCATTCTAGACATCATTGTTACAAGAATTCTATGCTTGCACCGCAACCTTCCTCGTATAGCAATACGACTCTCTATTAGTAAGAAGGAATAAGTATTCAATAGGTAGATAATCAACTTAATTAGCCTATCAATGATAACTTATACACCACCACGACCCGATTAGTGGTACTC
Organism: Apium graveolens; assembly: GCF_009905375.1. NCBI lineage: Eukaryota > Viridiplantae > Streptophyta > Magnoliopsida > Apiales > Apiaceae > Apium > Apium graveolens. The sequence continues at coordinate 141,877,249 of NC_133650.1, forward strand.
ACTCTCAACATCCATTCCAATACAACTCTCACGGTCGTAAGTAATCGGCTCATTACTCGCAAAATCATTCCTGCATTACTATGCCCACCGTTGACCTACTATAGTCATTCGTTTTCCATAAAGTTTTAATAGCTAACCATATGGAGTCCATTCATATCATATCGAATCCTTCTAAGGAGGTAACATAATCACCATTCCTGATTCGTGAAGAACATTCCTGATCCTGACGTACATACATGACATGAAGCAGATAAAATTACAGAAGAGTTTCAATCAAAGCAACGATAGCAGGCTAATACCATTATTAACCATATTTCTTTACTGGGAGACATGAAGCTCAAAGGTTCATTTAGTCCTTTCGTAACATGCTCCTGGCTTATCTCAAGATAGGACCTTCTAAGATAGAAAGCCCGTTCACGGCGATTACATGAATTAAATCTTTACCAAACTACTATTACGGTTGAGTACCGCACAGTCATCAGAAGGAATGTCAATCTTTCACACCATAATACAACCTTCACGGAATTAACCATTATCACTGTATTCCTTTGGCACGAGCGCCGATAATTGTCCTCTTACACTTAAAGTGTTGGCCACCTCTTTGGCCTTTCCTGATAGTAAAATTTCCTTACAATCAATGTCATTTTAACCACCTCCAACTAAATTTTCTACCTCATTTCAATCACTGCTTATGTGAAAATGCTTCTCTTAAGTCCTGGTGAGAAAAAAATCACCATTTTTCCATAAGTCATTGCCTTAGTCTTTAGATGTGAACATTGCCATGACTGACTCTCGATCATACTTAGGACGTCTCTTATCTTGGGTCATTCTTGCTTTTACCAATCTCGAACCTCATTGGATCGATCTATACTTTCTTATGGTTCAACATGTGCCCCACCTGGCATTATTATAATTACGTCATATTTCCTTCATCAAAATTTCTATTCTTGAGAACTTTGAATATTACCTTTCTCCTTGTAAAACCTCTAAGGTTATCCTTAAATCCTTCATCAGGTACACCCTAGGCACAGGGCATATCAAGATACCATTTACTAATACCAGAATCATTGTCTATATACTTCTGAAAAATTTCTCCACTGATCCTTAAAGGTTCTTGTTACCTTAATCCTTTCCAATTCATACTGTCAAAACTCATGATGTCCCTATTAAGGGTGAAATGCCAACCTTTATGCATTCCCCTAGGATTCATTTTAAGTTATCGGGGTTTTATACTTAATTCCACCTTTAAAAGATACTTACACTCTTCCATGGATAAATCAAGTCATATATACTTGATAGATTACCTTATTCAATCATTCTCACTTCGATAGTCTATACTTAATTTCACAATAGCATCCTTATTCAAACTGAGGTCAATCCATATGGCCTCCAAAAGATAACAACGGTTTTTTCTCTCGCTTTGCTTGCCTAATTTGGTAATGACAACAGTGATGTTCTGGGAGATATTGGTCGTGTTCAACGTGAACTTCTTCTTAATAATTCCTTATTTACTTTTGTTGTTTATCTCAACAGTCATCTCAATGTTAGGATATCTTTCATACCTGGCATCTCCCTTTCTGGGTATCAAGCCACCGGTCTTACACTTCACATTCTTGAAGGTCAATTCCTTCATCCAATTTTCCTAATTTCTTACTTCCTTGTCTCCTCAGTCTATCCGCGTCTCATTATTTATCCTTCGAACTATATGTATCTAATTTCTTAATATATGTATCTATTATGCCTTCAACCATCAATTTTAACTCATGGTGAATCACCCTCATCCTGACGATTACATACTTTTTTATTTCTATTGCTACGAGTCTTTAGGGTTTCCTCATACCCAACTCCCTTATCATTCTTCAAACTCTATTGCCTTTATATTCCTTTCCACTTCAGTTTCTTTTTATTTTCCTTTCTCTTATCATTATTTCACGAACCGACACAACATAAGCATTGATTTCAAACATCCCGTCATTCTGGATTCGTGTCCTCCGAACGAATCTTGATAACTTTTACAACTTAGATTCATAATTCATCATACTCGTCTGCCTTTGTTCTGGCTCGAAAGCTTTTACACTATCTTCATAACCTTGGGAAGTACTTTCCTGAAAACAATTGACTCAACTTAAATCAGTTTATTATAATCTCTTGCTCCATGCCTTCCTTGGCCTTTCACCAGCGGGTGGCCTCTCTCTTAGGAGGGTAAGTGACAAAAATAGTCTTTTGTGATTCATCAATCATTTACAATCTCAAATGATTCCTATATTTCCTTTAGCCAGGCTCTTGCCTCGACTGGGTCAGCTTGTTCCTTGGAACTCTGAGAGCTTAATGACTTAAAGGTCCTGAAAGAATTTCTCACCGCATTGTTTCCTCAGGGTGGTGGTTGGGGATAATAGTCTAAGTTCTGTCTAGAAAGGTCCATAAATTGCCGTATAGGAGTACCGTCTCGGGTCTCCTTTCCTTACTCGACTTCTGTTTCCTTAGTCTGAACGTTTCCTCCTCCTTCCCATAATCGGGGTCATCCTACATATTTTAAATCCTCATTTTCCACTTCATTATGTTATGGGTTCCTTCTATCTTGATGGCGACCTCCCTAACTATCACGTTCAGGGTTTGCTCTAAATCTTATTCCTCAAACTAGCTTTCATCTAAGATCTCATCTTTAAGCTCTTGAACATTTGGAACCCAAATTCTATAGGAATACCTCATTATTCCCTTATCATCTTTCTCGGTATTAATCTCTTATCTATTTGTTGGCTCTTTGCCTTCATTCATCACTTTTTCTGGTACAATATGTTCTTTTCCAATAATTCGGGTTGTATTGCAATCTCAAACAGCTTTTTGGTACCGGCTCCGGTTACCTTCACTTCTATTTCCATTTTCTCAAAATCTCTTATCAACTCTCCCAAAGACATTTTCATCTTGAGTCTCTCCTTCATACTAAGGGCATTAGCCACCAATTTTGGCTTTCCCTGGATGATAAAGAATCTCATAATCGTAATCCTTGATTAGCTCTAACCACCTCCTCTGGCGTATGTTGTGCTCATTCTGCGTGAAAATGCACTAGAGCACTTATGGCTTGTGTAAATCTCGCACTTCTCTCCATACAAGTAGTGCCTCCAATCTTTAGGGCAAAACTAATACCACGAGCCCAAGCTCATGGGTGGGGATATCGAATTTTATATTCCCTTAATTATCTTGACGCGTACGCAATTACCTTGTTGTGCTGTATAAGAAGCACCCTAATTCCTTATGCGAAGCGTCACTACAAATCACAAAATCTCCTTTTCCATCCGGCAACGCCAACATAGGAGCCGTCACCAACCTTTGCTTCATTTCTTGAAAGCTTTTCTCGCATTTCTATGTCCATTTGAACTTTTCAGTCTTATGAGTAAGCCGCGTTAAAGGGGATACTATCTTTACAAACTTGAACGAACCTCCTATAGTGACCGGCCAATCCTACCTCTGGTAGTCGCCCTAACCATGGTCATCAATTCCTCAGTGGTCCTTTATTCATTCTTGTCAGGATCATTCACGGGATCCTTCTCAGCGATAATCCCTTCTAGGACAACATCCTCAACCGCTACATCCTCAATATGAACATCATCCGGTCCCGTGTTAGGAAGCTCTATTGGATCCACAATCTAATCTCCAATAACTAATAAAACATCATCGCGTTGTTGCTCCTCAACCTCAGGGTTCGGAGTCCCGCTACCATATACGATAACGAACTACGCTCCTATCACGATATTTATAAGGGTTCCCATAAGGGTTTTAACTATCAGTACTACGTTAGGTAGTCCGACTATGAACTTGGAAAGAGTTCTTATTTATCTTAGTGAACTTATTATTTTAACGCCACTTCATCTCTGAGGTTTATAACGCTTAGCTCTGATACCATTTTTGTAACACCCCCAAATCCGGGGTCGGGGATCCGGGTTGTCACGAGTTCCATTTCCCTTAATAACACCCAATCTTAATAAATAATCAACTACTCTGTACTGTGACCCCCCGATAAACACACACACCACAAATTATAGTCTCGGAGATGAATATCCAAAAATAACACGAGTCATCTTATTCCACAATTATATGCCATTACACCTTAAAAGGGTTTCTGAATAAATTTACATTTCTTTGCCATTATTACAATTGATAAAGATACATAAGTCTGGTACATCAAAAGTTGAAAGCCTAGCCTATTGGTAGTTCCTACCTCAGCTACAGCGACATCAACGCCTATAGGAAACTGCGGAACGTTTCCTATCCGCTCGCGAATTGGGAGCTTGGTCCTGTTCATCTTGTCTATCTGATGTTGTGTGATGAAAGAAGAAAGCAAGGGTTAGCAACAAGCTCACCGAAATAATATGTATAATGATTAACAATATATGAGCATTCTCATAGTACTCATGAAAGTCTTGGTCAAGTAAAAAAATGAACCAAGTTTGATATCTTATCACGACTAAGTTGCAAAATATTCAGTATATATGTATATATACTTTTCAAAATCTTGGAAGTCCTCTTCCATGCATAATATACACAGAGTTCCAGTTGATAACTGTATAAAAATATCGTTGCAAGGTGATCTCATATATCTAACCTTGTCTCAACGTTTTTGTGAAAATCTTTGTCATGCATAAGATAATCATTAACCAGATATAAGTTGAAAAGATGAAGTTACAAGATACTCCAATATACTTTTATCTTTTCCGGATAATACTTGAACTACCACTGTTCAAGGTATCATCAGTTTCAAAAGTTCATCACATAGATGAGACTACAAGAAAAGACTTGAATAGATTCAATCTTTAAAATATCCTCAAAATGAAATAAAGTTACGAGATACTTCATTTGATGAAAACATCATTTCGAAAACTCGACACTGCCAACACTCAACAATCGCCCAACCGTAGCCTTTCTATCGATGTGCTCTGGGTAGTGTTGCAGAAATATCCAATTGGATGATGAACTCATTACGGGAGTTTGCCGCGCCAGGAAGACCACTCACGATGATCAGTCGCAGTAGTGCAACCCCACCATTTTCTACATGTAGAGGAGAACAGTCGGATTTACTTGTCAACCGAACCCTCGACTCCTAAGAAATGGACTGTCTTAGCGGAACTTCCAGGCCATTTGGGCCAATATAATAAGGCTGGGCCGGCGCCACTCGACCACTTACGCCACTCCTAGTTCAGATGAAATCCATGACTCTGAAACATAAACCTCGTCCCCCCTTTCCCCAAGTAGAAACTTGTTGATACGGCTCCACCAAGAAGTCGTATCTAGTTGGAAAGGAAAACTCACCGATATTTCCCAGGCGGTGCCTGTTAATGGATTAACTTGTTCCAAGAATTTTACTTCCCGAGTGTTGGGTAAGTAATCAAAAACTCTTTTATCAAAACAGCAACCTTGTTGCGAATATAAAATACACCACAGAGCCGGATCCCTCAGGTTTTGAGTGAGTATTTAAATCCCCTTCGAAAGGAATATCTTAAATATATAAAAAAATGAGTTTTGGGATCCGCCCTAACCTTTAAAAATCATTTTGAAGACTCGAAAACATTTTTAAGAATGTTTGGAGTAATGCTGATTTAATAAAATAAATCAGTCCCAATATATTTGATAATATCTGAATATTATTATTTAAATAATATTCCCATAAAGAATAATCTTTATAAAAATAATTGAAGTAGAAGTTTTAAAACTCATACTTGAAATGAATAATAAATAACCAAAGATATACTTATACGAAAGTACGATCTTTATTTGAATAATCGAAAATAAGTTTGATTATCGAAACATTATTCTTTAATAAAATAAAGAATATTATTTAATAAAGTAAGCGGAGTCATAAGTCCTCGAATGAATATTCAAAACAATATTCATTAAATAAAATAAGCGGAGTCATAAGTCCTCGAATGAATATTCAAAATAATATTCATTAAGTAAAATAAAGTTATCGAATAAACCTTATTCGAATAATAGTTTTGAAAACTATTTATATATATATAAATATATATATATATATATAATATACTCGGGAACATCGTCTCCCGGTTTAGAAAATATGTTCACCTTTGGGTCCCCTATACTAAGGGTATACGCAACTACTGCTTATCTCTAGCATAGGTATTATGCAACTTATAAGCAATTGAATCAACAATTAGATATCAAGATTACGAAACAGACATGCATATATACCATATCAGCATGCTCCAATATATCGCAAGATTTGCTAATAACAATCATGCACTTATCACAAGATAATGCATATACATATATACATCACAACAACAGTATAACGGGTAGAAAACTTGCCTGAGTGCTCCGGGGTAGACTTAAGCTTAGAGTGGGTCCGGTAACCTATGGACAACAACATAAGCCGGAATTAAACCAAGGTCGCTTAAGAAACTAGACTTTAACCAATTGAACCCTAACGTTTGCTTATGGTAATTTCTACGCTTAACAAATCACATAAGTCGTTCGAGTACCCTCGGCTCCACCATTTTTAATAAATTAACCGTTACGAATTTTAAGGCAACGCTTTCGCAAATACCCTACCAACTGTCTAGTCCACTTTAATAATTGTTTCATACTCCAATTAGTCATTTAAGGGCCTTAACTAAGGTTTCAAAGTAAGGCGAGGGGTAATGGTTTGTTCGCGAAACGCCGTTACTTAAAACGGTCGTTTCTCCTAAACCGTACATCGGATTTAAGCGAACCACATATCAAAACGAAGCTCGTAACATGAACTATCTAAACTTGGCAAAGGTTAGAATCTTTCAGTGAGTTCACGGGTACTAAAGTTAAGAACAGAACAGTTAAGGAAAAATCGGGCATTATGATGACTATGTTTACGCGATTACCAAGTTTTAAACCACTCCAAACAACCACCATTCAACTCACAACCAACAATACAACCAACCCTCATCCAAACCTTACTACATCAGTCCCCAAACCTCAAGATTTTCCAATTTATACAACCCCACACATGAACTACTAGCTATACTTAAGTTTCATTAACTATAAACAAGATTTCAACATCCAAATCACTACAAATCCAATCCAAACTCTAAACACACAAGCATCATGCTTCTCATTTACTATAACCATCAAAAACATCGTAATACTCAAAGTAAAGTTAGGGTTTGGAGGTGCTATACCTTCCTTGGAGTGATCAGAGTAGCTAGGAAGTCTTAGGAAGCCTCCTACAAGCTTGATCTTTCCAAAGAAATCAAGAACACAAAGTTAGGTTTTGAAGTTTCTAAACGTCAGATTGAAAGAACTGTCAAAACGAGGGTCTTACCATGCTTATTTGGACGAGACTTTTGAACAAGAGTTGTAGGCCATCTCGATACCTTTCCAAAGAGCTATTGAACATACTATTTGAGTGAGTATTGATGGAGATATGGTAGTTTGAAGTTGCTACTCTAGTTTTGACCGAGAGCTTTTGTTCTTGGAAAGCAAAAGTCAACTTCTAATTTGTGTTTTGTGATTTGTTTTGCCTTGGCTTGGTTGCTACCTTTTGTTTGTTAATTAAATTGTTACCATGGTAAAAATTGTGTCGCTCACAATCAACCAACCAATCCTTCCCACTTTGTCATGCTCATGTCATCTGCTTATGTCATCTTGTAACACTTGTCTTCCTCTTGTTGGTGTGATGACATCATCATCCATTAACCTCTTTGATTAACCCCTAATTACTTGGCTAATGACCGCTGATCTGTTATACGGTTCGCTTAACTTTCGTTCTCGTTTATCGTTTGAGGGATCAAACCTGGGATCTTATTACTTGGGTTCCCCTAAACCTTTCTCAATATTTTATATTCCTTTTATGATCCTCTCTTATAATCCTTGAATTAAATCCTTTTAATCATGTTACCTTATACTCAATTCTTTCGGTATCTGGTGGATTTTCGGGAAAAATCAAAGTGTTTGAATTTGGATTCTGACGATCTTTACATACACTTATTTACTTTATGGAATACTAACACGATCTTAGAATTTCCATAACAGTACTCCTATATAGCGTGGTCTGATAATTTTCCTTAATCAGCATCATCAGCAAAAGTGACTATTCATCCGTGTTTCAAAAATTCCAAAAATTGGGGTTATTACACCTCACATCTTGTTCTTGTATCTTCTTCTAGCATAACGCGACCCTGGCCATGTACACATGATAACGGGCAGGGCTCCCCGGCCCGCCTTAATATGGGCTCGCATCGCGGCTATCCTTAACTTTTAAGTTAGTTGGTGGTCACCTCTCCTTATCAGCATCTTTAATCTGCTTTGTGCTTACTATTTTCCCAAGCACGTCGGGGCCCAGCTCATTTCATAGACTTGTTGTGAAGCGGGCCAGGGCCCAGCTTGACTTATGATTTTAACATGTTAATAAAACAACTGTTTTTTCCTCGCATAGGCTCCCAAGGATGGGCTCCCCTGCTGGGTATTTTAATTTATTAACAGGAGTTAAAATATCAAGGGCACAAATAGATATCAATCGTTTATTCATAGATAATGGAAAGAGAAAGGAGTACATGCTTGTGGCTCAGGGAGGCACCTATATGGCACTACCCCCGAGACTTAGGAATATTTTAAGATAATAATAAGTCTGAGGAGAAATAATATTACTGATAATACTTGCGGAGGTGTTCTGCATTCCAGGCTCTCGGGATCAACTTGTCTTGCATGTCATTGAGGTGGTAGTTTCCCTCCCAGAGTAATGATTTTATCTTGTAGGGGCCTTCCCAATTTGCCCCAAAGACTCCGTGGCTCACCACCTTGGTGTTTGGCATGACCCGGCGCAGAACCAAATCTCCCACCTTAAAAGTCCGGGCTTGAACCTTACTGTTGTAGTGCCTAGCTGTCCTCTGTTGATATGCTGTTATCCTGATCTGAGCATCTTCCCAAGTTTCTTCAATCATATCCAAATAGAGTCGATGGTTGACCTCATTTTCCTCTGAGTCATAGTTGTCCCTCCGAAAAGATCCTACCCCTACCTCAACGGGCACCATAGCTTCACACCCATATACCAGAGAAAAGGGGTCTCTCCAGTTGTAGTTCGGGGAGTCGTGTTGTAAGACCACAGGAACTGGGCGAGCTTCTCCGGCCATGACCCTTTCTTCTCTTCAAGATTTTCCTTCAAGGTGTGCTTAATGATTTTATTAACATCCTCCGTCTGCCCGTTGCTTTGGGGGTGGCAAACTGCACTAAAACTCTTCTGAATCCCCAGCTGCTCACAAAATTCTCGCATTTCTTTGCTATCGAACTGTTTCCCGTTGTCAAATATCAACTTGTAAGGGATGCCATAGCGACACACAATAGTCCTGTGCACAAATTCCTTGAGATTTTTTACCGTGATAGTGGCTAGAGGCTCGGCCTCTGCCCTCTTAGTGAAGTAATCTACCGCAACGACAACATACTTGACTCCTCCTTTGGCCTTCGGGAGTTCTCCAATCGGATCAATTCCCCACATAGCGAAGGGCCAAGGGCTAATGAGGGGTGTGAGGGGAGCCACGGGGCTGTTATAGTAATTTGGCATATCGCTGGCACTTATCACAGGCCCGGGAGAATCCAAAGGCATCTTTTTTCATCATTGGCCAATAGTAATCTTGACGGAGGATTTTCTGAGCAAGAGAGCTACCCCCAAGTGATTGCCATAAATGCCTTCGTGTACTTCCCTAAGGATATAATTGCACTCCTCCCCATCTATGCACGTGAGGAGGGGCACACTGACCCCTCTTCTTTATAAGACCCCATCATATATCACGTAGCGGGTTGCCTTGTATTTTATCCTTCTTGCCTCATTCTTTTCATCCGGAAGTGAACCACCTTGTGCTCGGGCACACTAGGCTGCCTCTGTATGTCAAGGGGCACGACCCGTAGCAGAGTGGCCTCGCGGCGTGAGCCGAGTTTAGCTAGCTCGTCTGCTCCATCATTCTGCCCGCGCGGGATTAGTTCCAGCCTCACCTCGTTGAACCTTGCGACTATCCTCTGCGCATACTTCAGGTAAAGCTCCGTTCTCGGCCCCTTAGCTTGGTACCCTCCATTTATCTGATATACCACAATCATGGAGTCACTAAACACATTCAAATTCTCCACCTTCATTTCCAAAGCTAGCTTGAGACCGTTGATCAGGACCTCATATTCAACATCATTGTTGGTTGCATGAAAGGCCAGATGGGTCGCGCGTCTGATCTTGTACACCTCTGGGTTGATTAACTCAATTCCAGCACTTGCACCATCCCCATTAGAGGCTCCATGTAATATCTGGGATATATCGTGTAATTATTTTGCAAATAAATAAATATTATGCATGTTCAGTATTTATTCTGTGAAGTATTTATTAAGTCGTATATGTGTTTGGATGTTTCAAAATAATATAAATTGAGTATTTTAATTTTTATATGTCCAAAATAAAATTTAGATAATTGTCATATCTTCCTATTTATTTTTATGTTGATTTATGATTTTATAGGAAATTTACGGATGTTATAAATTCTTTTTCCGAGTAATTATAAACTATTTTATATAATTGGGAACCAGCCGACTTCACCCATTTTTATGTTTTTATAACCCGAAACTCTTCCGAGAACTCCTTCCTAACCTAATTGCAATATTCCGAGCATTTTTCATGTTTCGACTTTTTCAATCAGGTGTACGGTTTGTCCTGTGTGGGTCCCGGTACAATATTTTCGATACAATATTCGTTTCGGTAAATCATAAAAACTCGTATTTTCGATAAACGGGATCTTTTTACTAAACTATTATAATTATCACCTCGTAATATGTGTAACCAGGCGCTGAGACCAAGACCGCAGTACAAATTGTACTGATTTGGATAATTATCCCAAAAACTGGTACCGTTTGGATCTATTTTTATAAATAAACATACTATTTTATATCCGGAATGATCCAATGGGATACTAATTTTCCGTAATTATAAATAGCCTTTAACGTATTTTTTTCGTACCGAAAATCATTTGCAAACAGTAATTATATAATTTTACAGAGAAAATACATATATTCATATAACCTTTCAAGAATCAATCTGCAAATCGAAGGTGTTATTGATCTTTGTTTGGAAAGCCTGAGTAACCAAATCGAAGGGTTTAAAGAGTACTATCAGATTATGCAAGTATCAGAACTACATAATCAAAGGTTATTTTTCTATAATTTTTATTTATTTCGAATTATTTTGATTAAAAATATAAATTTTTGTACGGATGATTGTTTGAATGATTTGATGCTTGCATGTTGCAGAGCTCGTTTTCCTGATGATTTTGATATGTCATATGACTGATTTGGAGTTCAATAACATGTTTAAAATTGAGTTTGATCTTCGAATTTTGAAATTAGAGTTTATAATTCGTTTGAATGTTCTTGATTGAATTTGGGGATTTCTTATTTCGGAATAAATAGATGTTCTAGAGGGGTGGGTTGTGTTCCTTATGAAATTTGCAATCGATTCCTATGAGTCTTGAAAATCGACGAGGTCTGTATAGGAGGGAGTTGTCATTTGAAGTTTACGTCGAGCTCGCCGGAAATCGGCGAACTTTTCGGCCAATTTCCGGCCAACTCAGGGATTATTAGAACGAATTGATGGCATGGTTGTGTTCCTGGTATTGTGTAGATGTGATGTAGAGGTGGTCGTGGCCTGAGCATCCCTGGATCGTCTTCTCCGGCTAGACAGGGGTGTTTTCCAGCGAACCCCTGTAAAACTTGCAGTTTAGTACTTGTAGTTTTGGAGAAGAAATAGTTAGGTCCCTGAACTTTCCAGAAATTTCAAAAATAGGATTACTGTTTATAAATTATTTAAAAATCATATTTTCTATTTATTTTAATTATAAAAATTCATTTTTAATTACTGAAAATTCTAAAAATTAATATTTTAATTCCAAAAATTATATTTAAATTCAAAAATAAATCTGAATTAATTAGTTAATTAATTATAGTTAATAATTAATTAGTTAATTGGTAAATTAATTCAAAAATTAATTGATTAATTAAATTAATTAATTATTAATTGATTTTAATTAATTATTTAATTATATTTAATTATTTATTGATGATTTAAAAATTTCAAAAAATAGTTTCGAACTTTAAAATATTATTTAAATTGTTTTCAAGGCTCGATAATTATTAAAAAATTATTTTGAAGCCAGATGTGGCCAACCGAACCCTGTTTATTGCTTTAAAATTTACCCAACGACCCGTTTTGACTCCGAAAAATGTTTTAAAAATTATATTAAATACCCGAAAGATTGTTTATGACCCGAGACTTCCTTATAAATGAAATTTCATTGATTTTCTGACATGCTATGTGCTATATGTGACTTGTTTGTTTGACTGTCGGTCTATATGTTCAGTGTTTACTTGTTTTTAGCATAACTTTCAATCCGTTAGTCGGATTTAGGTAAAATGAAGGGTAGATAGAAGTGTATACCAAATAGAATCGTATGAGTTGAGTATTGTTAGATACTTATGTTATGTGAGCAGAAGCGGAAAGGCATAGGAAAGGGAAACAGATAGTCGAGGAGTAGGGGATTGTGATTGGAAATTGGTGAAGTATAGCAAGCTAGTACCAGGCAAGTGTTCTGAACTTTCTCGAGATATATTGTAGATTATTGATAGTCCTATATTGCAAGTGCTTTGAAGCACTGAACCCTAAACCTTGATTCCATCTATTGATCTTTGAGCCGTAAACCTTATTCTTTCTGAACCATTGATTTTTAAATCCCCGAATACGAACCACAGATATACGATACTACTCCACAAATACATGCGAACTAAATACCAAACACTGAATCAGATTGCTTACATATTCAAACTATTGTACCTTACGCTCTGAAAGACCAAATCTATAACGACTCGTGTATTTTTATTTTATTTCTAATATTTGGAAGTGTAATAAAAGTTTAAGTAAATAAATAAAAGATGTGTATTGATTTTTGGCAGCAGTTATTGATTGCTATTTAATTATTTATGATTTGTTAATATGTGGAATTGGAATTATGTGATTTATTGGCGAGTTATATGATTTTGTTTCGCATGCAAAAGTGATTTTATGATAATTTTAATTCAATAAATATTTGGGTTGCCTTTAAAATTGGTTTTGTAATTTTATAATTATTTTTAGGACTTTATAAAATTGAGAAATCAATATTTCGTTAATTATTCATTTTTAAATGATTTTCTGAGTGTGTTAAATGCTAAAATCCATATTTAATTATGGGAATCTTTAAAAATTATGAAACTTATAATTTATTAAGTTCGTATTATTCTGAGAAATTTAAAATTATTTTGGAAATTTTCGAAAAACGTTTTACCCGCGCGTTGTTTCGTTATTGGTTAAAAAACGGGTATAAAGCGTACCTTAAAAATTGTTTAAAAATTTTGAAATTTATATTTTTATTTATTTCGGGATATTTATAATATTTTAGCGCTGTTTTCGTAATTTTCGGAGGTTATTTTATTTGCACCTCATTCTGTTAATTTCGAGTTTCAGGGGCAAAACAGACTATCAACCCTTCATATTTATCTCAAATGCTACGTGTCAGCATTTTAGAAAACTAGTACTACGTGTTGTGATTGTAGTACAGGAGAAGAAAAAAAAACTAAAACAAAACACCCCCACACCCCTGTTTTTCTTTCCCCCGGCTTCACTTCCCCTGTATCTCGATCTTGTCTCTCTCTCTCTATCAATCTATCAGTTTTTCTCTCTCCTTATTCCTCCGTTTTCTTTCATTCACTCGTCTTCTTCCTCCTTTCTCCGTTTGTTTCTTGCTCGGCTGCGTTGTTTCAGTCACCGTTTTTCGGTATTTTTCCGGCTACTCGGTTCTTGTTCCTCTGATACATGCATATGTACTTGTGTGTATATATCGTATGTGTGTGTAACTTGTGTGAGTATATGTGTGTGGCTGTGTTTGCTGTTACTCCGATTTGGTGGTTTTCGGTGGCGCGTGATTTACACGCGCGTGTGCGTGTGTTTGTGCGCAGTTTGTATTGCAAGATTTATTTACTATTATTAATTTTAATTCCTTTTTCTGCAGGAATTATTTGATAAAGAATTCATGATATTAATAATTCCTGCAGGAAATATTTTAGAATAATCGGTAGAATTTATTTGGATACCCGAATATTTTCGGGCACCAATAAATTTTGCCGCCGTACCGCGATGACTCGTTACGAGCGGACGGTGGACGGTGATGACTATGTTCTGAGTCCTAAATTTTATAAATAAATAAAATGATTTTTCGTAAAATATTTTCGGACTTAAATAATTAATTATGATTGGTGTTGGGATGTAAGTTGTGTAAAAGGATAAAATAATATTGTGGATTGTTGAGAATTGTTGGCGTCGATTATAATCGACGGGTAGTCTTATAAATAAAGAAGTTGCTGCCAAAATTTTCCAAAAATATATTTGTAATCGTATATAATAATGTGCTATGTGTTACCCTATTACGTTCGAGAAATATGATTACATGATTATGTGTATAATAATAATATGAGTCGGGTTGTCGGATTTAGGTTATTAGGATTTGAGGATGTCAAGCATGTCGGTATAACTAATTAGGGTATTCTGTAATTGTAGATCCCAGTCGAGTTGTTCCAGGATCAAAGTTAGCGTGAAAGCTATTAGGGTTTGTAAAGCGTTGCAAGGCAAGTACCCCTGACCATTCTTTTATGGTTCAGTGTATATGAATAGCTAAATGTTTTATTCTCATAATAGAACATAAACGTTTTAAGTTACGTATCCCCTGTATGTATAAAATCATTGTTTTCGAATTGTTTTGGGGAAAAGTAACTTCGAAAAGTACCTATCTCAAATGGAATGATTTATGAAACGGATTTTATATGTGTGCTGGCTAAATAAAAGATTTTGAAAATGAGATAGGTACAAGTGTTTTGAAAACTGGATAAAACGGTCAGATATGGGATACATTGGGGCCAGAGTATGCCTATTGAGGTGGCGTAAGAGGCTAATTCGGTTGCGCACATTATAAAACAGATTAGTCCAGCAGGTCAGAGACCTAGCTAGTCTCTGAGTTCCGGAATAGGTAAACAGGATGGCAGTTAGCCTGATCAGCTGTCTTCACATATCCGCTATGTATCTGATTGGGGATTTGTGAATTATATGAAAGCATGATTGATTGATACAGCGGTTTTTATAAAATGATTAGTATGCTAAAAATTGGACTCTGGTATTACGCAGCACACAACAATGTTGTTTTCATAAAGCATGCTAATTAGTGATATCCGGTTACTTTGATTATGATTATGAAATGTTGATATCATGATTACAGCTCTGTTCCCATTATTGTTACATTATTATTTTAATCTGTTATTCATATTTGGTACTGCTGAGTGATTATGCTCACCCTTACAAACTGTTACGTATATTTCGCAGATGCCTAGAAGATCAGTCAGACCGACCCGTGTTCCCGCCCCTACTGGACCTGGCTCCTCTGAGGTAGTTGTATCAGACCATGAGGTCTGAAGAGTTGCTGAATAAAGTTAGTGTGTCTTAGATAGTGAATAAAGAGTTTGTAATAATGAGAATCTAAATTATACTTGAACCTGGATTGGATCTTGGTTTGGGGTCAAGTTAGTATATTTTAATAATATCTCTATTATTATGTTTTTGGGTAATTGTGTTTAGTGACGTCAACTCCTGACCCCGGGGTTGAGGCCGTCACAGTTGGTATCAGAGCTACAGGTTCAAGTCCCTGATTCAGGTTAGGGATTGTGTCAAGTAGGTGATAACGTGAGACTTTAAGTGTGAGTCAGCAACTCATATAGAGGAGCAAACCTTTAGAGTCAGTCGAGGGTTCCGACGGCTTTACCCTGGCATCTATTAAATGTTTTGATAGAATTGCCTTGACCTAGTTGTGTCTTGCCTGTATATTTATTATGTTGGGAGTGGCCTATTGCGATTTTGAGTTCTCCATCTCGGGCTTCTGATTCGGATAGCTCAGATTCGGAGAAACCCCTTGATGCTGTTGCCGAGGAGACCCCTATGCCTCCTCCACCAGTCCCTTCTTTTGTGCCTCGAGACATCCCTGGATCTGGTCCTCGTCCCCGTTGGGTACGTAGGTCTGTGTCTGCTGTCAGGGATTTCCCTCCCGACTGCGGTCCCAGTTCTTCCATGATGAGACCTTCGGCACCCCTTGTGGCCCCTAGTGGTATTTCTTCACCGATCCCTTATCATGTGCATAGGGCGGTGAATACTTCCTTTATTAGAGATCAGAGTCCAGAGTTTGCTGCCCAGTTGGACCAGGTACCTATTGCACCATTTCAGGGTATTTCTGCCCATTCCCCTGAGGTGTGAGCCCGTGTGAGAGCATTGACCCAGATGGCTGTAAAGAGGGCTAGATCTGTTGACCGTTTCATTAGTTCAGAGTTCAGAGCTGTGCAGTATCAGGACCTAGTGAACTGGCTAGTATTTGAGCTAGGTTCCATTGGTGGCAGTGGTAGAGACTAGACAGAGCTGCAGTAGAGGGATGCAGAGCTCAGAGTTGACTTATAGGAGTTCTGTGGTTGTTTACTTTGTATATGTACATTATGTTGTGATAGTTTGTAGTAGGCGAGGCTGTTATGACAGCCAATTTTGGCATGTATTCGGATGGTTCTTTGTATTTGGATTTCAGTTGTACTAGTTGGATTCTGTTGGTTACTGTAGTTCAGCTGCTTTATATTATTGTTCAGTTTTTATATATTGTGTGTTGCTATTATTGTTGTTATAATTCTTGTTGTTTCTGTTGCTGGCATTTTTAGATTATAATCATTCACTCAGGACGGATCCAATTATAATGGGGGATTAGAATATTGTCTTAGTGGAAACGCTCTCTTGATGCATAAATGTAAACTGCTGGAGCAATCCATTTTCTTATATATGACTATTATGTTTCAGGAGATGCCACCAAAGAAAAATTCTCAGCCCAATAACAGATCTGCTGGGGATCCTTCCATGAGTGATTTGATGAATTTATTGCGTCAGCAGACTGTACAGCTGGCCCAACAGCAACAACAATTCCAGCAACAGCAGCAACAATTGCAACAACAATAACAATAGCAACAGCAGCTCATACAGCAACAACAACAGCAAATCCAACAGGAGCAAGTACAAATCCAACAACAGCATGAAATGAGAGGGGCAAATCAAGGTGTTAGTTTTAAGTCTTTTCAAGCAGTGAAGCCCCCAGAGTTTAAGGGAGAGGTAGATCCTGTTGCTGCTAGGATATGATTAAAGGAAATGGAAAAGGCGTTTGCGCTCACCAAGGTGAGTGAGGATTTAAAAACTGATTATGCTAGTTATTTTCTGAGAAATGATTCGAATTATTGGTGGGAATCTACGCGAACCCTAGAAGGAGAAGGTCCAGTTCCCTGGGCCAGATTCACAGAGTTATTCTTGGAAAAGTATTTTCCAGCCTGTCTCCAAAGTCAAATGGAGATGGAGTTTTTGGAGTTGAAACAAGGAAATAGGAGTGTCACGGAATATGAAGCGAAGTTTATGGAGTTGGCCCGTATAGCACCGGAATATGTGAGTTCAGAAGCCCAATGAGCGAAGCGGTTTCAACAAGGGTTAAAGCCAGAAATAAGAAGTGGAGTTGTAGCCTTACAACTCAAGACATATACTTCGGTAGTCCAGGCTGCCTTGGTGATAGAGAGTGATCAGAAGTTAGCTGCAAAGGAGTAGGGTGAAAAGAAGAGGAAATTTGAAAATGGACCTGCAAAGTCAGAATCAGGAATAGCGAGTCGGAAGTTTCAGCGTTGGTTCGGCAGAAATAAGAATAAAAAGTTTAAAGGGCAAAACTTTCCCCAAGTTAAGCCCGGTACAACATCAGTTAACTCTGCCCCGACGAGGATAAGTAAGCCAGTGGTTGATTGTAAGACGTGTGGGAAAAAGCACAGTGGACAGTGCCGAGAGAATGTTAATTGTTTTAAGAGTGGGCAGAAAGGTCACTATTCCACGGAGTGTAAGTCTGAGATTCAAGGAGTTACTTGTTTTAGTTGCGGCAAAGTGGGACACATAGCTAGAAATTGCAAGTCAGTGACTCAAGGTAATGTTGGAAAGAGTGTGTCCCAAGGACCAGCAACCAGTACTGCGAGAGCTAGGACTTTTAAGATGACCCAGAAGTCTCCAGTTCATGACTCTGATGTGGTTGCAGGTACGCTTATTCTTAATTCCGTACCTATTAACGTTTTGTTTGATTCGGGAGCGTCCAAATCTTTTATATCTGTGAATTGTGTGAATAAAATGCAATTGATGCTAGAAGATTTAGATGAACCCTTAACTATAGAAGTCGCTAATAAAGATAAAGTACCTGTAAAACAATTTTGTCCTAGTTATTCCTTAGAGATTTTGGGGTATATATTCCCTGTTGACTTAATACCCTTCGAGTTGGGAGACTTTGATGTTATTTTAGGTATGGATTGGTTGTCTCGATATAGGGCAAATATTGATTGTAAGAAAAAGAGAGTTGTTCTGTACACCTCAGATAATAGAAGGATCAGTTACCAAGGGCAGAGGCAAGATAGGAAGTTTCTCTCGGTGATGCAAGCAAGAAAATTGCTGAGACAAGGATGTGAAGCGTACTTGGCTCATGTAGTGGATACGAAGAAAGAGACCCCTATTTTGGATGACATCCCTATAGTAAGAGAATTCTCTGATGTTTTTCCAGAAGAATTACCAGGATTGCCACCTGATCGTGAGATAGAGTTTTCCATTGATTTGGTACCTGGAGCTGAACCAGTTTCTAAGGCTCCATACAGAATGGTCCCGATTGAAATGAAAGAATTGGCTAAGCAACTTCAGGAGTTATTGGATAAAGGAGTTATTCGACCCAGTGTTTCCCCGTGGGGTGCTCCAGTGTTATTTGTGAAGAAAAAGGATGGAAGTATGAGATTGTGTATTGATTACAGAGAGCTGAATAAGTTGACGATAAAGAATAAATATCCTTTGCCGCAGATCGATGATTTGTTTGACTAGCTTAAGGGAGCATGTTACTTTTCAAAGATTGACTTAAGGTCCGGCTACCACCAATTGAAGATAAAGCCCGAGGATATCCCCAAGACTGCATTTCGAACAAGGTATGGCCATTACGAGTTTCTAGTAATGTCGTTTGGATTAACAAATGCGCCAGCAGCTTTCATGGATTTGATGAATAGGATATACAAGGAGTATCTGGATAAGTTTATGATTGTATTTATTGATGACATCCTCATATACTCGAAGAATCCAGAAGATCACGTGGTGCATCTGCAGATTGCCCTTCAAAAGTTAAGAGAAAAGCAATTGTATGCTAAGTTTTCTAAGTGTGAGTTTTGGCTGACGGAAGTATAGTTCCTTGGTCACGTAATAAGTAAAGAAGGTATCAAAGTAGACTCGGTAAAGATTGAAGCCGTATCAAAATGGGAGCAACCGAAGACACCAACGGAAATAAGAAGTTTTCTTGGATTAGCAGGATATTATCGAAGGTTTGTGAAAGATTTCTAGAAGATTGCATCCCCACTAACCAAGTTGACCAGGAAGAATGAGAAGTTCGTTTGGACGGAAAAGTGTGAAGAGATTTTCCAGGAGTTAAAATAAAGATTAGTGACGGCTCCAGTGTTAGTATTTCCAGATGAGACGGGAAACTTTGTAATTTATAGTGATGCTTCTCTGAAAGGATTGGGATGTGTGTTAATGCAGCATGACAAAGTGATTGTGTATGCCTCTAGACAACTAAACCCTCACGAATAAAAATATCCAGTTCATGACCTTGAATTGGCGGCTATAGTATTTGCTTTAAAGTTATGGCGTCACTACTTGTATGGAGAGAAATATGATATTTACACCGATCATAAGAGCCTGAAGTACATATTCACGTAGAAAGATCTGAACATGAGACAGAGAAGGTGGTTGGAGTTGATTAAGGACTATGATTGTTCAATTAATTATCACCCAAATAAAGCCAATGTAGTGGCTGATGCCTTGAGTGGAAAGGAAAGGCTGAATATGATTAAGATTGCGGAAGAGTTGGCACGAGACTTAGAAAGAATGGAAATTGAAGTTCGAGGATCTAACGAAAGTCAAGAGTAACTATATAAAATTACTTTTCAACCGGCCTTGATGGAAAAGATTAGAAGATGTCAAGAAGGAGTTATGGAACAGGAGTTGGATACTTTGACAGGAGAAGAGTTGTGTACTCAAAAAGATAGTCAAGGTTTATATAGGTTTTCGTCCAGAGTTTGGATTCCTGATGTAACAGAGTTGAAGAACGAAGTATTACAGGAAGCACATAACTCTAGGTTCTCTATACACCCTGGTAGCACCAAGATGTACCAGGATTTGAAGAGAAATTTTTGGTGGCCAGGAATGAAGAAGGATATTGCCAATTGGGTAAGTAAGTGTCACGTGTGTCAGACGGTGAAAGCAGAGCATCAGCGGCCGAGTGGATTGTTACAACCTTTGGAGATTCCCCAATGGAAATGGGAAGACATTGCTATAGATTTTGTAGTGGGATTGCCAAAGACGAGAGTGAATCATGATGCTATTTG
Source organism: Apium graveolens (assembly GCF_009905375.1). Lineage (NCBI taxonomy): Eukaryota > Viridiplantae > Streptophyta > Magnoliopsida > Apiales > Apiaceae > Apium > Apium graveolens. Next base: position 141,897,793 of record NC_133650.1, read on the forward strand.
GGTAATCATTGATAGATTGACTAAATCGGCTCATTTTCTTCCGATTAATGAAAGGTATTCATTGGAAAAGTTAGTTAAGTTATACTTGGATGAGATAGTTACCAAACATGGAGTTCCCCTTTCTATGGTGTCGGATCGAGACCCGAGATTTAATTCCAGGTTCTGGACTAAATTCCAAGAGTGCCTAGGAATGAAATTGAATATGAGTACCGCTTATCATCCTCAGATGGATGGCCAAAGTGAGAGGACGATTCAGACCATAGAGGATATGTTGAGAGTCTGTGTTCTAGATTTTAAGGGTAATTGGGATGAGCACCTACCTTTGATTGAGTTCTCATATAATAACACCTACCATGCCAGTATAGGGATGCCACCTTATGAAGCTTTGTATGGACGAAAGTGTAGGTCACCATTGTACTGGGATGAGGTAGGAGAAAAGAAAATGTTAGGCCCTGAGTTGGTTCAGCAAACTAGAGATGCCATAGTGTTGATTCGGAAAAGATTGGAAGCAGCTCAAGATAGGCAAAGAAAATACGCAGATTTGCATAGGAAAGACATGGACTTTAAAATAGGAGCTTTGGTGTTACTAAAAGTATCGCCTTGGAAAGGGTTAGTACGATTTGGTCAGAAGGGTAAACTTAGCCCTAGATTCATAGGACCCTTTGAGGTTTTGAAGAAAGTGGGAAAGGTCGCTTATGAGATAGCGTTACCACCGCAGTGGCAGCACATTCATAATGTGTTCCATGTGTCTATGTTGAAGCCCTATGTCCCTAATTCGAATCAAGTCATAGAATACAAACCGATTGAGCTTCAACCAGATTTGTCTTATGTGGAACAACCGGTCCAAATTTTAGACCGTAAAGAACGAGTCCTTAGAAATAAATCGATTCCTATAGTAGAAGTTTTGTGGAGAAATCCTCGAGTAGAAGAGTCTACTTGGGAATTGGAGTCAGACATTCTTGATAAATATCCTCATTTGTTTAGTTAAATTAGATTCTGGGGACAGAATCTTTTTAAGGGGAAGGAATATAACGACTCGTGTATTTTTATTTTATTTCTAATATTTGGAAATGTAATAAAAGTTTAAGTAAATAAATAAAAGATGTGTATTGATTTTTGGTAGCAGTTATTGATTGCTATTTAATTATTTATGATTTGTTAATATGTGGAATTGGAATTATGTGATTTATTGGTGAGTTATATGATTTTATTTCGCATGCAAAAGTGATTTTATGATAATTTTAATTCCATAAATATTTGGGTTGCCTTTAAAATTGGTTTTCTAATTTTATAATTATTTTTAGGACTTTATAAAATTGAGAAATCAATATTTCGTTAATTATTCAATTTTAAATGATTTTCTGAGTGTGTTAAATGCTAAAATCCATATTTAATTATAGGAATCTTTAAAAATTATGAAACTTATAATTTATTAAGTTCGTATTATTCTGAGAATTTAAAATTATTTTGGAAATTTTCGGAAATCGTTTTACCCGCGCGTTGTTTCGTTATTGGTTAAAAAGCTGGTATAAAGCGTACCTTAAAAATTGTTTAAAAATTTAGAAATTTTTATTTTTATTTATTTCGGGATATTTATAATATTTTAGCGCTGTTTTCGTAATTTTCGGAGGTTATTTTATTTGCACCTCATTATGTTAATTTCGAGTTTCAGGGGCAAAACAGACTATCAACCCTTCATATTTATCTCAAATGCTACGTGTCAGCATTTTAGAAAACTAGTACTACGTGTTGTGATTGTAGTACAGGAGAAGAAGAAAAAAACAAAACAAAGCACCCCCACCCCCCTGTTTTTCTTTCCCCCGGCTTCACTTCCCCTGTATCTCGATCTTGTCTCTCTCTATCAATCTATCAGTTTTTCTCTCTCCTTATTCCTCCGTTTTCTTTCTTTCACTCGTCTTCTTCCTCCTTTCTCCGTTTGTTTCTTGCTCGACTGCGTTGTTTCAGTCACCGTTTTTCGGTATTTTTCCGGCTACTCGGTTCTTGTTCCTCTGATATATGCATATGTACTTGTGTGTATATATCGTATATGTGTGTTACTTGTGTGAGTATATGTGTGTGGTTGTGTTTGCTGTTGCTCCAATTTGGTGGTTTTCGGTGGCGCGTGATTTACACGCGCGTGTGCGTGTGTTTGTGCGCAGTTTGTGTTGCAAAATTTATTTACTATTATTAATTTTAATTCCTTTTTATGCAGGAATTATTTGATAAAGCATTCATGATATTAATAATTCGTGCAGGAAATATTTTAGAATAATCGGTAGAATTTATTTGGATACCCGAATATTTTCGGGCACCAATAAATTTTGTCGCCGTACCGCGATGACTCGTTACGAGCGGACGGTGGACAGTGATGACTATGTTCTGAGTCCTAAATTTTATAAATAAATAAAATGATTTTTCGTAAAATATTTTCGGACTTAAATAATTAATTGTGATTGGTGTTGGGATGTAAGTTGTGTAAAAGGATAAAATAATATTGTGGATTGTTGAGAATTGTTGGCGTCGATTATAATCGACGGGTAGTCTTATAAATAAAGAAGTTGCTGCCAAAAATTTCCAAAAATATATTTGTAATCGTATATAATTATGTGGTATGTGTTACCCTATTACGTTCGAGAAATATGATTACATGATTATGTGTATAATAATAATACGAGTCGGGTTGTCGGATTTAGGTTATTAGGATTTGAGGATATAAAGCATGTCGGTATAACTAATTAGGGTATTCTGTAATTGTAGATCCCAGTCGAGTTGTTCCAGGATCAAAGTCAGTGTGAAAGCTATTAAGGTTTCTAAAGCGTTGCAAGGCAAGTACCCCTGACCATTCTTTTATGGTTCAGTGTATATGAATAGCTAAATGTTTTATTCTCGTAATGGAACATAAACGTTTTAAGTTACGTATCCCCTGTATGTATAAAATCATTATTTTCGAATTGTTTTGGAGAAAAGTAACTTCGAAAAGTACCTATCTCAAATGGAATGATTTATGAAAGTAACTTCGAAAAGTACCTATCTCAAATGGAATGATTTATGAAACGGATTTTATATGTGTGCTGGCTAAATAAAAGATTTTGAAAATGAGATAGGTACAAGTGTTTTGAAAACTGGATAAAACGGTCAGATATGGGATACATTGGGGCCAGAGTATGCCTATTGAGGTGACGTAAGAGGCTAATTCGGTTGCGCGCATTATAAAACCAATTAGTCCAGCAGGTCAGAGACCTAGCTAGTCTCTGAGTTCCGGAACAGGTAAACGGGATGGCAGTTAGAGCCGTCTGGTGTTGATAGCCTGATCAGCTGTCTTCACGTATCCGCTATGTATCTGATTGGGGATTTGTGAATTATATGAAAGCATGATTGATTGATACAGCGGTTTTTATAAAATGATTAGTATGCTAAAAATTGGACTCTGGTATTACGCAGCACACTACAATGTTATTTTCACAAAGCATGCTAATTAGTGATATCCAGTTACTTTGATTATCATTATGAAATGTTGATATCATGATTACAACTCTGTTCCCATTATTGTTACATTATTATTTTAATCTGTTATTCATATTTGGTACTGCTGAGCGATTATGCTCACCCTTGCAAACTGTTATGTATATTTCGCAGATGCCTAGAAGATCAGTCAGACCGACCCGTGTTCCCGTCCCTACTGGACCTGGCTCCTCTGAGGTAATTGTATCAGACCATGAGGTTTGAAGAGTTGCTGAATAAAGTTAGTGTGTCTTAGATAGTGAATAAAGAGTTTGTAATAATGAGAATCTGAATTATACTTGAACCTGGATCGGATCTTGGTTTGGGGTCACGTTAGTATATTTTAATAATATCTCTATTGTTATGTTTTTGGGTAATTGTGTTTAGTGACATCAACTCCTGACCCCGGGGTTGAGGCCGTCATAAAATCCTTATAACCTTGAAATTTGATTCTTTTGTTATCCATTTCTTTCACCATTTGATAGCCATATTTCATTTGTGAAGATTGAAACCATCTCATTATTGGACATCCAATGTTGCTTATGATTTTGTTTACTGCCTTACATTATTTATTTTGTTATTATGTTAAAATTGGATTGTTTTATAAAATTGTGGACCAGATTCGTGGTCAGACCAGATTGGTGGTCAAGTTAGGCCAATGTGTACCTTGGATCCAGTAATTAGAGCAGAGCTGTGTGCCGTGCTCGAGGTTAGTGCGTGACTGATCAGCAGCCTAACTTTGGTTTTTAAAATGTAAATATAATATCCAATTCTAAATCATTATTCATTGTTTACTTGATACTATAACTCTTTTCACTTGATGATCATTATTCTCAGTCTTTTCAATGTGACTTGCTGAGCTAGTTAGCTCATTTGTGCGATGTTGTTTATATTCTTTTCCAGTTAAGAAGGAACCTGTTGGTAGCGAGGATCCCCAATCCAGTGCGAGAGCTAGGGGTCCAGGTTGATCGAGTTAAGCTAGCTGACAACTTTTGGAATAGTTTAAGTTTATGAAGTTTGTAATAATGTTTAACATTCATTTGTAAGTTTGAATAGTTGGGATTTGGGCGTTTGTAATATAAGTGTGTGTGTGTGTGTGGCTTGTGTGCATACTTTAACCTGCTGCGGTCCATGGTAGTTGGTAAGTAGGGTCACTGCTTATTATTATTATCTTTATTATTGTTATAAGCAGGTTATAAATAAGGTGTGTGTGGGTGGACCCCAAACTTATGACCCCGAGTTTGGGGGGCGCCACAGGTTTGGTATCAGAGCTACAGGTTAAAAGTCACTGACACAAGCCTAGGTTGACAAAAATGGGTAGAGGGTTAGGATTAGAAGTAAGAAGTAGGAAAAAATAGAACGTCGAGAGGATGAGTAAGAAGGTATAACGGGTATTAGTATAATTCGCGTTACGGTTCAAGAATCGTATATTGCGATATGATTTCAGATAGCAGCGATGGCCGACTCTTTCATCTCCGTACAAGCTGATTACTCAGAGCCCTCAGTTGAAGGACCATCTTCAGATCCATGTCCTGTTGTTCCACCAGTATTGGCTATTTTACATCCACCTGTGTTATAGCCCATACCACTGCAGGCTATTCCACCCCCAAGCATGAGGCCACCCATTAGAGGACCCCCACTAGCTGATTCAGATTCCACTGGGCATTCAGTTATGGGTGCCCCATTCCAGTCTACATTGCATCCTGTTCCTTATTACCGGTATGAGGCCCTTTTATTGGAGCGTGATTCCTTGTTGGCACAGATCCGAGAGCTGCAGCATATCATCAGGACTACAGATGTTAATCGTGGTGTGAGGGAGCTTCGAGAGGAGATCCATGTGACATGCAGGATTCTTGAGGCTAGGCTACATGGAGCTACAGTACCTGGTTGAGGCCCTGATGCATTTATGGGATGGGCTAGTGAGGTGATGGAGGATGTTGAGAGGCTAGGCGAACCAGAGTTTCCTTGGAGTTAGATCAGAGATGGAGATGCTGATCAGTGTTGTTGTGGTTGTTTAGTATGTACAGTAGTGTGTAGTATGTATCAGTAGACTTTTGGGTTGTATTTATAGACTAGATCTGCTGAATAGTGAGTAGGTTTGTTGTACCCTTTTGCTTTTACTTCCGAAGCGTTTTAACGCTTGTACTACCTAAAACTTTTGAAATAATATATATCATTATCTTTTCCTTTCCAGCATTGTCATTTACATTACTGCATCTGTTTTACTTTACTTTATTTATTGCACCAGTTATACCCCTGTAATACCATATACCCTGTCCCCTTAACTGTTTATATTCTGTAAAGAAGCATGCAAGTTATTTAGTTCAATTGTTATAATTGTTTTCAAAAAGAGATATTTCTGTTTTACAAAACTTTTCTTTTATGCAAAGGATTTGATTTAAAGGTTAAATAAGTTGTTTGATTTTTTATAGAAAATGCCTCCCAGAAGAAAACCCGCACCAACACCCAGAATGAAGAAACCAACAATAACAATAACAACCAAGATGATACCAACCAGAATACAAATCCAGGAGCCATTGACCCAACAATAGCCCAAATTCTTCAAATCTTGGCTCAATAAACAGTTCACCTGACACAACAGCAACAAAGACAAACCAATCCCTAGGTAACTTTCAAAACAATTCAGGCGGTAAACCCACCAGAATTCAAGGGTTCCTTAAATCCGATTGAAGCGCATGTTTGGTTAAAGGAAATAGAGAAGTCGTTTACTTTAGTTAAAGTGAAGGAAGAACAGAAGGTGGAGTTTGCAAGTTATTAATTGAAGAATGAGGCCACCTATTGGTGGGATACTGTGAAGTCATTGGAAGATACAGATGTTATTACTTGGGAGAGTTTCAAAGAATTGTTTTTAGAAAAGTATTTTCCTCGGTTTGTTCAGGATCAGATGGAGCTGAAGTTTTTAGAGCTAAAGCAAGGAAATATGTCGGTAGCTGATTATGAAAGTAAGTTTGAAGAACTGTCAAGGTATGTGCCATCATATGTAAATACTGACAGGAAGAAGGCCAAGAGATTCCAGCAAGGTCTGAAGCCATGGATCAGAGGGAAGGTAGCCATATTTGAATTAGATACCTATGCAGGAGTTGTACAGAAGGCCATGATTGCAGAAATTGAGAGTGAGATGTTACAGAAAGAAAAGGAAAGTAAGAAGAGGAAGTTTGAAGGGAATGAAGGACAGTCACAACCAGGGAAGTTTACAAATTTTAAGAAGGACAAGTTTCAGCCAGGGAGAAATTTTAATTTCAAGAAGCAAAATGCAGGCGACGGAGGCCAGGGTAACCGTCCAGTCAATGTGAATCAGCTGAATCAGTTGAGGTTAACTTTTCCAGATTATCAGGTATGTGGGAAGAAACATGAAGGAGTTTCTAATAAGTTAAATGTAGTTTGTGTCAAGTGTAATCAGAAAGGGCACTATTCGAGGGAGTGCCGCAATCAGCCAGCGAGAGAACCAGTAAACAAGGATTAGCCTACTCGAAATCCAGCGGTTAAGGTTCCAGTTATTGGATTTACATGCTTTAAATGTGGGAAGCCAGGACATATAGCCAGGGATTGCAATACACCAGCCCTAGTCCGTAATGCATTGAGGATAATGGGATCTACTTCAACAGTAAATGAGACTCCAAGGGCTAGAGTTTTTGATATGTCTGTGAAGGACGCTATCCATGATATTGATGTTGTGGCAGGTACACTTAATGTGAATTCTTTATGTGCCAAAGTGTTAATAGATTCGGGAGCAACTTGATCATTTATTTCTCAAGATTTTGTTAATAAGTTAAATTGTCCAGTTGAGTATTTAAATGAAATAATGACTGTGGAATTAGCAAATCAAGAACTTGTATCTGCTAATCAAGTTTGTGGGAATTGTGAGATTGAGATTTCTGGTAATAAGTTTTGTGTAGATTTGATAACATTTAAGCTAGGAGAGTTTGATGTTATCTTATGAATGGATTGGTTATCTAAGCACGATGCCCATATAGATTGTCGAAATAAGAAGGTAATGGTAAAGACGCTAGACGAAAGGGTAGTAAGTTTAAGGGCCAGAAGCAAGCAAAGAAGTTCTTACCGATGATTCAAGCTAAAAAGTTATTACGGAAAAGATGCGAGCATTTCGTTGCTTATGTGATTGATAGAAGTCAGGAGCTAGCAAAACTTGAAGATATTCCAGTAGTTAATGAATTTCCAGACGTGTTTCCCGATGAGTTACCAGGACTTCCTCCAGACAGAGAAATTGAGTTTGCGATCGACTTAGCACCTGGAACGAAACCAGTATCCAAGGCCCCATACAGAATGGCGCCCGTTGAGATGAAGGAACTAGCAAAGCAATTGCAAGAGTTATTAGAGAAAAGAGTAATCAGACCCAGTTTATCCTCGTGGGGTGTACCGGTGCTATTTGTCAAAAAGAAGAATGGAAGCATGAGAATGTGCATCGATTATTGGGAGCTCAACAAGCTTACAATCAAGAACAAGTATCTGTTACCCAGAATTAATGATTTGTTTGACCAGTTGAAAGGAGCCAAGTACTTCTCCAAGATCGATTTGAGATCGGGATATCACCAACTAAAGATTAAGCCAGTGGATATACCAAAAATAGCTTTCAGGACAAGGTATAGACATTATGAATTTTTAGTGATGTCTTTTGGATTAACCAATGCCCCGACAGCATTCATGGACCTGATGAACAGAATTTTCAAGGAATACTTGGACAAGTTTTTTATTGTGTTTATAGATGATATTTTGATTTATTCAAAGACAGAAGAGGATCATGCAGAACATTTGAGGACAGTTTTGGAGATTTTAAGGAAGAAAAAGTTAGATGCTAAATTCTCGAAGTGTGAGTTTTGGTTACAGAAAGTCCAGTTCTTAGGACACATAGTTAGTAATGAAGGGATCAAAGTGGACCCAACAAAAATTGAAGCAATTACAAATTGGGAAAGACCGAGAACACCAACAGAGGTAAGAAGTTTCTTGCGATTAGCGGGATATTATCGCTGATTTGTTCAAAATTTCTCAAGGATTGCAACAACATTGACGAAGCTTACACGGAAGAATGAAAAGTTTATGGAACGATAAATGTGAAGAAATATTTTAGGAATTGAAGCGAAGATTAATCACGGCACCCATTTTGTCACTTCCAGATGATCAAGGGAATTTTGTAATCTATAGCGATGCTTCTCATAAAGGACTCGAATGCGTTCTGATGCAGCACGATAAGGTTATTGCGTATGCGTCAAGGCAATTAAAACCACACGAACATAAGTATCCTACTCATGATTTGGAGCTAGCATCCATAGTATTCGCTTTGAAGATTTGGAGACATTATCTATGTGGAGAGAAATGCGAGATTTATACGGATCACAAAAGCTTGAGGTACATATTCACACAGAAGGAGCTTAATATGAGACTAGAAGATGGTTAGAGTTGATTAAGGATTATGATTGCATGATTAACTATCATCCTGGTAAAGTAAATGTTATAGCAGACATGTTAATTCAGAAAGAAAAGTTGAATATGTTATCAGTACCCGAAGAGATATACAAGGAATTTCAGAAATTGGAATTAGAAATCAGAGTTTACAAGCTTGATGAAGCAAAATTGTATAGTATTACTTTCCAGCCGGAGTTGTTAGAAAAGATAAGGAAGTGTCAAGCAGAGATAATGGATCAGGACATTAATCGTTTGGTAGGAGAAGAATTGTGCACACAAAAGGACGATAAGGTATTCTTAGGTTTTCTTCTAGAATTTGGATTCCACCAGTAACGGAGTTGAATAATGAAATTTTACAGGAAGCTCATAATTCAAGGTATTCAATCCATCCAGGAAGTACCAAACTGTACAGAGATTTAAAGGAAAATTATTGGTGGCCCGATATGAAAAGGGAAATTGCAGAATGGGTTAGCAGATGTTATATATGTCAGAGAGTTAAAGCAGAGCATCAGAGACCAAGTGGATTGTTGCAGCCATTATAGATTCCAGAGTGGAAGTGGGAGCATATTTCCATGGATTTCATAGTCGGATTACCAAGAACAAAAGCCAATCATGATGCTATTTGGGTTATAGTGGACATACTTACCAAGTCAGCTCATTTTCTTCCTATAAATGAAAGATTTTCACTGGACAAGTTAGTCCATATGTACCTGAAAGAAATCGTAGTTCGTCATGGAGTTCCTGTGTCTATCGTATCCGATCGAGATCCGAGATTTAATTCAAGGTTTTGGAAAAAAATTCAAGAATGTTTGGTAACGAGACTGAATATGAGTACAGCTTACCATCCACAGATGGACGGCCAGAGTGAAAGAACAATCTAGAAAATCGAAGACATGTTACATGTTTGTGCTATTGATTTCAAAGGAAATTGGGACAGACATTTACTCGTGGTAGAATTTGCTTACAACAACAGTTATCATGCCAGTATTGGGATGCCACCCTATGAAGCTCTTTATGGACGCAAATGTCGATCTCCCGTATATTGGGATGAAGTAGGAGAACGCAAAATACTTGGACCTGAATTAGTGCAACAGAAGAAGGAAGTTGTTGAAGTTATCCAGAAAAGATTGATAGCAGCACAAGACCGTCAAAGGAAGTATGCAGATCAATCAAGGAAAGATATGGAATTCGAAGAAGGAAATCTGGTATTACTGAAAGTATCGCTGTGGAAAGGATTGACAAGATTCGGGAAGAAAGGAAAACTGAACCCTAGATATGTCGGACCTTTTGAGATTCTATAGCGTGTTGGCAAAGTAGCTTATGAGTTGGCGTTACCTCCGCACATGGAGCACATTCACAATGTTTTTCACGTATCGATGCTTAAGAAGTATAATCCAGACTCCAGGCATGTAATCGAATATGAGCCAGTAGAACTTCGAACAGATTTATCGTATGTAGAGAGTCCGATAGAGATTCTAGAAGAAAGAGAGAAAGTGTTAAGAAATAAAGTGGTAAAGTTAGTCAGAGTACAGTAGAGTAATCTACCGCGAAGACGGCATCCTTGACTCCTCCTTTGGCCTTCGAGAGTTCTCCAATAAGATCAATTCCTCACATAACGAAGGGCCAAGGGCTTATGAGGGATGTGAGGGGAGCCATGGGGCTGTTATAGTAATTTGGCATATCGCTGGCACTTATCACAGGCCCGGGAGAATTCAAAGGCATCTTTTTTCATCATTGGTCAATAGTAACCTTGACGGAGGATTTTCTAAGCAAGAGAGCTACCCCCAAGTGATTGCCATAAATGCCTTCGTGTACTTCCCTAAGGATATAATTGCACTCCTCCCCATCTATGCACGTGAGGAGGGGCACACTGACCCCTCTTCTGTATAGGACCCCATCATATATCACGTAGCGGGCTGCCTTATATTTTATCCTTCTTGCCTCATTCTTTTCATCCGGGAGTGAACCTTCTTTTATGTAGGAGATAGGTGTCATCCACGTGGGGTCGAGGTTATCATTGAGGTTGCCCACCTCATGCTCGGGCACACTAGGTTGCCTCTGTATCTCAAGGGGCACGGCCCCTAGCAGAGTGGCCTCGCGGCGTGAGCCGAGTTTAGTTAGCTCGTCCGCTCCTTCATTCTGCCCGCGCGGGATTAGTTCCAGCCTCACCTCATTGAACCTTGCGACTATCCTCTGCGCATACTTCAGGTAAAGCTCCGTTCTCGGCCCCTTAGCTTGGTACCCTCCGTTTATCTGATATACCACAATCATGGAGTCACTAAACACATTCAAATCCTCCACCTTCATTTCCAAAGCTAGCTTGAGACCGTTGGTCATGGCCTCATATTCAGCATCATTGTTGGTTGCATGAAAGGCCAGATGGGTCGCGCCTCTGATCTTGTACGCCTCTGGGCTGATTAACTCAATTCCAGCACCTGCACCATCCCCATTAGAGGCTCCATGTAATATCTGGGATATATCGTGTAATTATTTTACAAATAAATAAATATTATGCATGTTCAATATTTATTTTGTGAAGTATTTGTTAAGTGGTATATGTGTTTGGGTGTTTAAAAATAATATAAATTGAGTATTTTAATTTTTATATGTCCAAAATAAAATATAGATAATTATCATATCTTCCTATTGATTTTTATGTTGATTTATGATTTATAGGAAATTTATGGATTTTATAAATTCTTTTTCCGAGTAATTATAAACTATTTTATATAATCGGGAACAGCCTACTTTACCTGTTTTTACATTTTTATAACCCGAAACTTTTCTGAGAACTCCTTCCTAACCTAATTGCAATATTCCGAGCATTTTCCATGTTTCGACTTTTTCAATCTGGTGTACGGTTTGTCCTGTGTGGGTCCCGGCGTAATATTTCGATACAATATTTGTTTCAGTAAATTAATAAAATTTGTATTTTCGATAAACGAGATCTTTTTATTAAACTACTATAATTATGACCTCGAAATACGTGTAACCAGGCGCTGAGACCAAGACCGCAGTACAAATTGTACTGATTTGGAAAATTATCTCGAAAACCGGTACCGTTTGGATCTGTTTTTATAAATAAACGTACTATTTTATATCCGGAATGATCCAACGGGATACTAAGTTTCCGTAATTATAAATAGCATTTACCGTATTTTATTTCGTACCGAAAATCATTTGCAAACAATAATTATATAATTTTACAGAGAAAATACATATATTCATATAACTTTTCAAGAATCAAACTCCAAATCGGAGGTGTTATTGATCTTTGTTTGGAAAGCTTGAGTAACCAAATCGAAGGGTTTGAAGAGTACTATCAGATTATACAAGTGTCAGAACTGCAGAATTAAAGGTTATTTTTCTATAACTTTTATTAATTTCGAATTATTTTGATTAAAAATATGAATTTTTGTATGGATGATTGTTTGAATGATTTGATGCTTGCATGTTGTAGATCTTGTTTTCCTGATGATTTTCATATGTCATATGACTGATTTGGAGTTCAATAACATGTTCAAAATTGAGTTTGATCTTCGAATTTTGAAATTAGGGTTTATAATTCATTTGAATATTCTTGATTGAATTTGGGGGTTTCTTATTTCAGAATAAATAGATGTTCTAGAGGGGTGGGTGGTGTTCCTTATGAAATTTGCAATTGATTCGTATAAGTCTTGCAAATCGACGAGGTCTGTAGAGGAGGGAGTTGTCATTTGAAGTTTACGTCGAGCTCGCCGGAAACCGGCGGACTTTTCGGCCAATTTCCGGCCAACTCAGTGATTACTAGAACGAATTGATGGCATGGTTGTGTTCCTGGTATTGTGTAGATGTGATCTAGAGGTGGTGGTGGCCTGAGCATCCCTGGATCGTCTTCTCCGGCGAGACAGGGGTGTTTTCCGGCGAACCCCTGTAAAACTTGCAGTTTAGTACCTCTAGTTTTGGAGAAGAAATAGTTAGGTCCCTGAACTTTCCAGAAATTTCAAAAATAGGATTCCTGTTTATAAATTATTTAAAAATCATATTTTCTATTTATTTTAATTATAAAAATTCGTTTATAATTACTGAAAATTTCAAAAATTAATATTTTAATTCCAAAAATTATTTTTAAATTCAAAAATAAATCTCAATTAACTTGTTAATTAATTTTAGTTAATAATTAATTAGTTAATTGGTCAATTAATTCGATAATTAATTGATTTAATTAATTATTAATTAATTTTAATTAATTATTTAAATAGATTTAATTATTTATTAATGATTTAAAAATTCTGAAAAATAGTTTCGAGCTTTAAAATATTATTTTAAATTGTTTTCAAGGCTGGATAATTATTACAAAATTATTTTGAAGCCAGATGTGGCCAACCGAACCCTGTTTATTGCTTTAAAATCTACCCAACGACCCGTTTTGACTCCAAAAAATATTTTAAAAATTATATTAAATACCCGGAAGACTGTTTATAACCTGAGACTTCCTTATAAATTAAATTTCATTGATTATCTGACATGCTATGTGCTATATGTGACTTGTTTATTTGACTGTCGGTCTATATGTTCGGTGTTTACTTGTTTTTAGCATAACTTTCAATCCGTTAGTCGGATTTGGGTAAAACGAAGGGTAGATAGAAGTGTATACCAAGTAGAATCATATGAGTTGAGTATTGATAGATACTTATATTATATGAGCAGAAGAGGCAAGGCATAGGAAAGGGAAACAAATAGTCTAGGAGTAGGAGATTGTGATTGGAAATTGGTGAAGTATAGCAAGCTAGTACCAGGCAAGTGTTCTGAACTTTCTCGAGATATATTGTAGATTATTGATAGTCCTATATTGCAAGTGCTTTGAAGCACTGAACCCTAAACCTTGATTCCATCTATTGATCTTTGAGCCGTAAAACTTATTCTTTCTGAACCATTGATTTTTAAATCCCCGAATACGAACCACAGATATACGATACTACTCCACAAATACATGCAAACTAAATACCAAACACTGAATCAGATTGCTTACATATTCAAACCATTGTACCTTATGCTCTGAAAGACCAAATCCTTATAACCATGAAACTTTGATTCTTTTGTTATCCATTTCTTTCACCATTTGATATCCATATTTCATTTATGAAGATTGAAACCATCTCATTATTGGACATCCAATGTTGCTTATGATTTTGTTTACTGATTTATATTATTTATTCTGTTATTATGTTAGAATTGGAATGTTTTATAAAATTGTGGACCAGATTCGTGGTCAGACCAGATTGGTGGTCAAGTTAGGCCAATGTGTGTCTTGGATCCAGTAATTAGAGCAGAGTTGTGTGCCTTGCTCGGGGTTAGTTTGTGATTGATCAGCAGCCTAACCTTGGTTATTAAAATGAAAATATAATATGCAATTCTAAATCATTATTCATTGTTCACTTGATACCATAACTCTTTTCACTTGATGATCATTATTCTCAGTCTTGTTAATGTGACTTGCTGAGCTAGTTAGCTCATTTGTGTGATGTTGTTTATGTTCTTTTCCAGTTAAGAAGGAACTTGTTGGTAGCGAGGATCCCCAATCCAGTGCGAGAACTAGGGGTCCAGGTTGATCGAGTTAAGCTAGTTGACAGCTTTTGGAATATTTTAAGTTTATGAAGTTTGTAATAATGTTTTGTAAGTTTGAATAGTTGAGATTTGGGCGTTTGTAATATAAGTGTGTGTGTGTGGCTTGTGTGCATACTTTAACCTGTTGCGGTATGTGGTAGTTGGTAAGTAGGGCCACTACATATTATTATTATCTTTATTATTGTTATAAGCAGGTTATAAATAAGGTGTGTGTGTGTGTGGACCCCAAACTTCTGACCCGGGTTTGGAGGCGACACACTTCATCCACAAATAGGCTCCACCATGGGGCATTATTTTGACTTTCCAGCCCGACCTCTGCACTAGGTATGACAACAAGGGCTCCCTGCTCCACTTCTTGATTTGGAGGAAATTCTAGCACAAAATCAGCCAGGGCTTGGCCTTTGATTGCGGTCTTTGGCTTATAATCCACCTCGAATTGGCCGAGCTCAACTGTCCACTTCAGCATTCGACCAGAAGACTCTGGTTTGTGCATTACTTGCCTGAGGGGGTAGGAGGTTCGTACTTCTATCCTATGTGCCTGAAAATAGGGCCTGAGCTTTCGGGAGGTCAGGATCAGAGCATATGCTAACTTCTCGAGGCTTATGTACCGAGTCTCGGCATCGGCTAGCCTTTTACTCACATAATATACCGGGACCTAAATACCATCCTCCTCTCCAACTAATACCGCACTTACTGCAAAGTCAGAGACGGCCAAGTATAGGACCAGAGTCTCACCTGCCTTTGGGCTGCTGGGATGCTTCTTTATGTTCTGAAAGGTTTCCTCACATTCTTCTGTCCATTCAAAATTCCTCCTCACTCCTTTAATTGCCTTGAAGAACTCCTGGCATTTATTGGAGGACTTTGAGACAAAGCGGTTTAAGGCAGCCACTCGCCCCGTTAAGCTTTGAACATCCTTCACCCGTCGAGGGGATCTCATGTCGAGTAGGGCTCGTATCTTGGATTGGTTGGCCTCAATGCCTCTATGGTTGATAATAAATCCCAAAAACTTCCCCGATTCGACCTCAAACACACATTTCTAGGGTTTGAGCTTTATCCTGTACTCTCTTAGGATCTGGAACATTTCTGATAGGTGGAGGATATGATCCTTTGATTCCTTTGACTTCACAATCATATCATCTATGTAGGCCTCAATGGTTTTTCCCAACTGATGTTTGAACATCTTGTTCACTAGCCTTTGATACGTTTCCCCAGCGTTAAGGAGCCCGAAAGGCATCCTGATGTAACAGTAGAGGCCCCGATCAGTAATAAAGGAGGTGTGCTCCTGATCTGGCCCATACATGAGAATTTGGTTATATCACGAATAACCATCCATAAAGCTAAGCAGTGCGTACCCCAGTCGTGGAATCAACCAGTTGGTCGATTCGGGGTAGAGGAAAACTATCCTTTGGGCAAGCTTTGTTTAGGTCGGTGAAGTCCACACATGTCCTCCATTTGCCATTTGGTTTCTTGAAAAGTACTGGTTGGCCAGCCACATGGGTTAGAAGGCTTCCCTTATAAGCCCCGCCTCCATTAGTCTATCCACCTCTTCTCTGAGGGCCTTTTCCCTCTCTCCACTAATCGTCCGCCTCTTCTATCTGACATCCTTCTTTTTGGGTCCAAGTTGAGCCGGTGGCACATAATATTCGGGTCAATCCCTATCATATCATAGTGTGACCATGTAAAGACATCTAAATTTCCTCTCAGGAATTGGGCTAGATCTTCCCTCACGTTAGGACTTAAGTTAGAGCATATCCTGAGTACATTGGAGGGATCATGTGGGTCCTCTACGGCCCCATCCCTCTCAACCATTGGAGGCATTCTCGGGTCTAAGTCTGCTCGAGCCTCACTAGATTCTCCCACTTCCGTGATTGTCAAACCTTCCGTATTCTCGAGCTTAGGCTGGTGAGCTCGGGCCGAATTTATCAAGCGTTCTGAGGTCGTAGTGACAGTGCGAGTGATTTCGTTGGGCAGATCCATAGTTGGCATTGTTTCTTCGCGTGCCCACTTCCCTTTCCTGAGTCTCGCAGCAATTTTTTCTGGGCTCTCTTCTTCATTACTCGCCTCTTCCACAATCCCTTCTTGTATCAACATGATGGGCTGAGAGGCTCCCATCAGCAAGGCCCCTAGGCACGGTTCCACCTGAATCCCCATGTGCTCGAAATAGTTCTCGGGCAATTCCTCGATTGAAATCATATTACAAGTCTCGTGTACCTCAGAACGTACTCTCTTTCTGCCCTTTGCCTCATCCATGGGGACATCGTCTTCACTTGGTTCGTCCATCTCCTTTGACACATTTCCCGACTCAGCCGCCCTGAGTGCCTGGTTATAGCCGACCCTCAATTCATATTGACAGCTCTTCAAGAAGCCTACCCCCGTGGGGGTTGGGAATTTTACCATCATGTGATGGAACGAAGTCACCATCCTCATTGCCCTCATGAGTGATCTGCCCACTATAACATTGTAGGCACAAGGCTGATCTGACCGTAAATATAGCGATCTGGGTGGCCATATAGGGCTTTTCTCCTATGGTCACCGGGAGCCGAATTGTCCCTTTCACTCCGATTGAGTTTCCCGTTAACCCGTATAGGTGTCCACCTATCGAGGTTAATTCTCTATCCAACAACCCCAGCTTCTTGTAGGCATCATAAGTCAAAACGTCAGCCAAGCTCCCGTTGTCCACCATTGCTCGGTGAACATTCACCGTCCCAACCTTTATTTTTATGACCAGGGCATCTGTATGAGGGTAATGCACCCATTTAGCATCGTTCTCCCAAAACACGATATCATCAGCTTCCCTTTCAAAGAGCTCAGGTGGCCTTTGACTCAATCGTTGACATTGGTGAGGGGCTTATCCTTTGCTTTCTGGGCATATCTGTCCATTGCCTTCCCGCTGTCTCCACCTATGTGAGACCTGCCTAGAATGATGTGAATGCTACCAGCCCGAGGTACCCTCTCTTTATCTTCTGGGGGTGGAGGAGGGACGGTGTGATAATCAGTTTTATGCCTTCGAACCTCCTTGACAACCCACTCTGTAAGCTTCCCTTGCCTTATCAACGTCTCGATTTCATCCTTCAATTATCTGCAATCAGCTGTATCGTGCCCCGTGTCCTCATGGTATGCGCAATATTTTGAAGTGTCCCTCTTGTTATAGTTTGTGAGAGGGGCTGCCTTCCTGAATATACCCTTCCCAGCATAGGTAGCATATATGTGGTCGATAGAGGCTACCAGAAGGGTGTGTGTCTGCCATTTGCTTGTATAAGGCCTCCCCGAATCTTTATTTGTCTCTTTGCCCCAGGAAGATTTTTTGGGGCTTGAGCTACGTCGATACGTCTTTCTCCTCTCATCAGGGCTTGAAGACCGGTCTCTCTTATCTCGATAGTTCTCGCTGATTTTCAGCTCTCTCATCAACTTCTCTACCCTCTTAAAAGGTTCGGCTTGCTCATAGAACTCTGCCAAGGTTCTTGGCTCGCTAGCCTGAAGACTTTTCCAAAATTTTGACCCTTGTTTCAACCCTGCAATCAAAAATTCTTGATGGTCTCCTCATTTGCCCCCCCCACCTTGGGAACTTCGGCGTTAAACCGACCGACGAAAGTATTCTGCCAGGGGCTCCCCCTCCCTTTGCTTGATGTTGGCTAACGTAGCTACAGGAG
The DNA here is from genome assembly GCF_009905375.1 of Apium graveolens. NCBI lineage: Eukaryota > Viridiplantae > Streptophyta > Magnoliopsida > Apiales > Apiaceae > Apium > Apium graveolens. The sequence continues at coordinate 141,915,993 of NC_133650.1, forward strand.
GTGAGTAGTGCAGGGTGGACTGAAATTATCTGACAAACAGGTCCTCCAATTGCCGCCATGTCCTTATGCTGGCATGTCCGAACTTGTAGAACCATTATTGGGCACTACCTCTGAGTGATGCCGTGAAGAGTCTGCAGCGGGTCATCTCCGGCACCTGATAGACTTCCATCTCAGTGTTAAATTATATAACGTATTCTGCCGGGTCGGCTTCGCGGTTGAACAGAAGACCGGGGTTATGCCTAAATACCCGAGGTAGAGGGGATGATCGGATAGCATCCGTGAATGGAGAAAGGGCAGCTGAGTTTGGGGGGCCCCTCTTCTCTCACTCCATCTCATCTAAGATCTTCCTCAGGTCTCTTACCCTAAAAACCTCTCCTTCTCTGTCACCACCTGCGTTACTCGAATGGTATGAGCCTTGACGTTGCTCGCATCGTCCCCCTCCTCCAGCTCGCATTTGCAACTCCTTTTCACGATTGTCTTTGCATCTACGTCGCTCTTCCCTCCTGGGCGAGGTGCGCTGACGTCTTTCTGGAGGGGTCGCTGTACGCTCTTTTTTTGAGCCTCTCTGATCCACGGGCTCTTTTTCTTCTCTCTCTTTCTTGAAATTCTCTAACCTAAGCTTGAGATCATGCTCACTTAGCTTCTTACCCACACGGTCTAGCATGCTAGTCGACCTTGCCTCAGACGAAGCTAGCTTCTGCCCCGATCTCTTAGAGATCTGGTTTCCCCGCTCATCATGACCTTGGGGTATGTCTTTCTTTTCGTGCGATGCCTCTTTCTTTTGCTTGGTCTCAGTTGCCGCATCGTCAAAATCGTGGATCAGCCTTTTTTGAGGACCTTTGCCCTTCCAACTACGCTGAGAGGCCTTGAGGCGGCGTGCCTTACGCTTGGCGTTCCGGCCCAAGCTTCTCTCTTCCCCTGACATCTAGGCGTTGATCTCGTTCATCTGATCGGCTAGTCCTTCGAGGTACGTCATGACCGCCTGCCCGTCCACGGTTGCGATTGATGGAGGTGGCGCCTGATTCTCTGGGGGCGTGTGTTCGACCTCGTTTTGGTCCTTCTTCTTGCCCCCGCTTCCTGGTGTCACCGCTTGTTTGCCTTCTTTGGTCATCTCTTCTCCCTAAGATGAATCCCCTCCTTCTAGCGCCAATTGTTATAGGGAGAATTCCGTATAATAGTGCTGTGGAGGTTGATGGGTGGAACAAATATCAAGGACGGTGTTTGAGGGCGGAAGAATGTTATGTATGGTGGTGGCTGAGCTTGTATGTTGACTCCTTAAGAAAGAATAGGGTTTGTTATTCTCTATCAAGTATCGACTCATGTCTCATACAAGTGCCTACGTACCCTATTTATAGGGATCAAGCTTCACGTAGTTCTTGGGGAACAAGTCACGTAGGCTAGGGTTAGGGTTCTCCAACCCGTGCAGCCCAAGCTCATGATAAAATCAGGCCTTCAGCCAATTAGTTACGTAAATCTCGACCGGCTCCACACGCTTCCTACAATCTCGCGGCATTTCCGCATTTCTTCCCGTAATTGTAAGAATAACACGTGTCGGCCCCGAAATCTACGAGCAACTCAGTCATCTATGAGTCACTTTCCATGTTGCACACAAAGTCCTTTGATGCGGGTCGGCCTGGTCACCTCGGCCCGCACTGCCTTCCTTTTCAATTAATAAATACAATGTTACCTCTGTTTTCATAAGATGTGGGCTCTTGGGCCCAGCCCACGTGTAGGCACCTGAGCCCAGCCCGCGTGTAGGCACCTGAGCCCAGCCCAATTTGTAGGCACCTGAGCCTAGCCCGCACATCACGAGCCTAACTAATACATCATGAGCCCAGCTCGCGTGTGCTAGCTCAAATCACATGGATCCTCACCTCTTCAATATACTTATGAGTACCTGTTTAGGGCCCATAACCAAAAACGGGCATAACAACCTACATAATTAAAATTACCGATTTTATATACACGCTGATCAAAGAATCACGACATCACGTATGTACCCGAACTAAACCGCAAGTCTGCACACGTCTTTTTTACAAAATTAATTCTTAAACTCAATTTTTAATCGCATGTAATCATCAATGCCCAAACAAAAAACATTAAGAGATACATATTCAGCAATTTTAAAGTACTATATAACAATATGATCAATTCTAATAACTCTGATATAAGATCAGCTCAAATATTACTTGATAGATTTAAATATATAATCAACATCATCTTATGCGATATTATTAAGGTTATACAATAAACTGTAATACGGAAGCGTATCTGATTTCATGACCGTAGATATAAATATGGATTTTGAGACTTGATATTGCGTAAACTTGATTCGGCCTCTAGCTCTGACTCGAACGGATGAGAATAAAATAGTAGAGGTTGCAAATTGTTTCGGGACCAAAAGCCTGTTATATTTTTTATATAGTAGCCCAATTAGACCCATTAATCCTAATCAATCATAATCAGAATTCTTTTGGATATTATACATTGCAAAGTCCATAAAAATAAGATATTATTGGAAATTAGACCAGTTAATTAATTCAAATATAGAATAAATATATTTAATTTGTAATCCCGGATATTATGAATATTATAAAATATTTCAACATTTTATCCTAACTAAAAAGTAAAAAAACTTTCAAGCGGCGGTCATCCTGCTGGTTTATATATGTGACGGAACATACAACATTTTTTATATCAACATTTTAAGAATTACGCCTTGCCGTTTCATTCAACATAAATGTATTCTAATTGATATCATAAATATCCAGCATATTTGTTAGATTTACAACACAATATGATGCAGATTCTTACATGTAATGTTGATAAAACGGCACGGGAGCCTTGTGTGATAGGAGAAAAAAGGTTCCTCCTATATGTTATACTGTAAGAATACCGCTTAGTATACATGTACAAGTAATTAGTAAACAAACATGTATACCACAATAGATTTGCAAATAAAACTCATATTAATCATGTCATAATCAACCGATATTAACAGGCACGCTGATATATACAATATGATTCTCTGTAACTCATAATCCAGCGAACTAGATTAGTGTTTTCCTATAAAAGGCACAAGTCCAGTCTCAGTGCATATTGAAAGATCTATCTTAATTAATCACAAGATATTACAGCAAGCACCTGTGCATTATGATTGCTATAATTTTCGGCTTTGGAGCTTTGGCATCCCTGGGTGCAGCTCGTTCTCTCAATGAGGCATCAATGACCTGAGACGCATGATCAATGGATGGCTTGCTATGGCCACGTGTACGCAGATGCTGATGACAAAAAAAAAAGGCGTTCTACCATTTTCCAAGAGAACCTTAATTACATCCACACATTTAACAAAGCTAATAGCAAACCGTACAAACTAGGTTGCAGACCATACAAATGAAGAGTTAACAACCTCAAGAAACAGATTCAAGAACCACGCTATGTGCCACATCTAATAATTTATTCAGATATGAAAATGTTACTGTCGTGCCATCGACCATGGACTGGAGAAAGAAAGGTGCAGTTACACCTATCAAGGACCAGGGCCAATGTGGTAAGTCTGAGTTCATATGCCATGATTTGTAATCTTATTTTTGTTCAGGAATTATCATCTGACACTTGTGATTGTCATATACAATGTTGTACAGGGTGTTGCTGGGCGTTTTCGGCTGTGGCAGCAATGGAAGGAATTACTCAGCTCAAATCTGGCAAGTTGATATCTCTATCCGAGCAAGAACTAGTTGATTGTGATACTCGTGGTGAAGATCAAGGCTGTGAGGGTGGTCTCATTGACAATGCATTTGAGTTCATCCAAGGAAACCACGGCCTATCAACTGAAGCAAACTACCCTTACAGTGGAACTGATGGAACGTGCAATGCCAACAAAGAGGCAAACCATGCAGCCAAGATGACTGGCCATGAAGATGTGCCTGCAAACAGCGAGGCTTCCCTGCTAAAAGCGGTTGCTAATCAACCAATCTCTGTTGCCATTGATGCTAGTGGTTCAGACTTTCAGTTTTACTCAAGTGGTGTCTTTACAGGACAGTGTGGAACTGACTTGGGCCATGGAGTAACTGCTGTAGGCTATGGCACTACTGCTGATGGAACTAAGTAGTGGTTCAGAGTAGGCTTTACGGGGAGTTTCTAGTTATTTGCCTAGAGCCTCCAATAATATAGGGGCCTCCAAAATATATACATACATATAGTATTAATATTTATAATTATTAATTATATTCAATAAAATTATTAAAATATTATCTATTCTTCTCCCATATACACCAGTTTATGACAGTACTTTAACTTTAGGTCCATTCAATACAATAAAGAAAAATAATGTGAATACAATCTGCGATTAATACATATAAATCAAATAAATGTGTGCGTGAGTAAACGAAATCAAACAGAGAAAGAAAGGATATAAACAAAGGGAGATCCTCGAGTTCAGTTGAAATTGTCTCCTTAAAGCTATTTCGCCTATCACCGTATGTGCGAGTCGATAGCCTCCCAGGATAAAACGAGACAGCGGCGGCGTTACGGATAACGAGCACCTTCAGCGAGTTTGAACGGTTACGAAACTATCACCGAGAGAGAGAGGTAGAGTTTGTGTTTAGGAGGACGGCTGTGTATTCTGAGTGAGTAAACCCTAAACCCTATAACAAAAATATATAGGCTTAGAGAAACGTGTGCACTACTTCTCTTATTTAATTAAACACGTTAATTAAATTTAATTCGAGAGTCAATTATTATCAGTAGTTGAATCGAATTATAACTGTCAAATCAATTCATATTCGTATTTATAAAATAAATACTGAATAATGATTATTTATTTAAGAGCCCAAACCCAGTGAAAAATTAAATTAGCAAAACTAGTCTGTGATTATTCGGGCCAATTTTCTGCTACATTCCTGTCCGCATGTCGCACACGCGGGCAAGCCCAAAGGCCTCGCAAGCCTCGGATTACCCCTCGAAATTCCACAATTTGCACCCCACACTACGCGCGCACGTAGGAGATGGAGCAACACCTTACTAACACTTTTAAACACTACTAAAGTGTTGTGCTATATAAAGCAATGGAAACCCCTTTTCCATTTCAATGTGGGATACAAGTTTTCACATCTACAATTCCACCTTCAAGGGACCAACTTTGAATAATCGTATCTCATTCATCCCTTAACCATTTTGAGTGTTTCAAAGTGCCTCGGAAAGCTCTCACGGAGGAGAACATACTCCAAGCGACACCCACTCAAGAACGGCTCAAAATGACTTGACAATGTGGGGCTCAATACTCACATTTTTCAACAATCCCCCACATGGATGAGATTGATATTTCAGTAGCACACACCAGACAGACACGGAATTTGACTTGGTGATAGTTTCTTCGATCAGATATAGCATACGATAGATAGAGAATGCTCCTTGAACCTTCGCTCGACTAAGCATACCGACTTTACTGGTAGATAGTAGACGTGCTTGTCCTTGAACTGTTCGACCGTTTGTGTAAACGATGATATACTTATCACTATATCGTTTCTGACTCGTTCAGCTCTTATGAGTATGTCCATTTTGGCCATGGAACATCGTCCTGGTTCTGCTGGAGTTTCTAAAAAATTGTGCCTTGCAATTCTCCTTTGAAGCGGCCCCACTTCTCTCCCACATAGGTAATCTTTATCTTAAAGAGTAACTCACGTTTACTGAACTGAATTCCATGCGTTCACTCCTGAACTCCATGTATTCATCAAAGATCATTAAAAGCTCAAAGCTCAACCTCGTACCTTACGGGTCTCACTGTTTCCTCATCATAGGAACAGGCCAGGGGTTACCCCCACAGTGATTTGGTCATCATAATTTAGTTGTCCCATTGAACCAAGTTCTTGGGATCTCCAGTCAGCAATGGTTGGGTGTCCACCATGATGCTGTTAAGCAATAGGCTTAAGGCCCATCCCACTCAATGATATCTCAACCACTTCTCTTGATAACCCTTTGGTTAATGGATCCGCAATATTATTTTTTGACGGTATATAGTCAATAGTGATAATTCCGGTTGAGATCAATTGTCTAATGGAACTGTGTCGTCGTCGTATATGACGAGACTTTCCATTATATATCGTGCTCTGTGCTCTGCCAATAGCGGATTGACTATAACAGTGAATCCTTATTGCAGTTACAGGCTTTGGCCATCTTGGAATATCCTCCAGAAACTAACGTAGATATTCAGCCTCTTCGGTGCATTTATCTAGTACCACAAACTTAGCTTCCATCGTGGAATGAGTTATCACCGTTGGTTTTGAGGATTTCCATGATATTGCCGCTCCAGCTAATGTAAACACATAGCCACTCGTAGACTTAAGTGCTTTCTTGCAAGATATCCAGTTTGCGTCAGTATATCCTTCTAATACTGCTGGGTATCTTCCATAGTGCAATCCATAGTCTCGAGTTCCCCTCAAGTACCTTAGTACCCTTATGATCGCTTTCCAGTGATCAGCTCCCGGATTACTCGTAAACCTACTCAACTTGCTAATTGAGTATGCAATGTCTGGTCTTGTACAACTCATGAGGTATATCAGAGTACCAATTATCCTCGAGTATTCCAATTGGGAAACAGCTACACCTTTGTTCTTGGATAGGTGCAAAGTCATATCCACAGGTGTCCTAGCTTTCTCAAAGTCATCCTTAAGAAACTTCTCAAGGATCTTGTCAACATAATGTGGTTGACTTAATGTTAGACCCTCTGATGTTCTAGACATTTAAATTCCCATAATTATATTTTCTAGTCCAATGTCTTTCATGTCGAATCTTAATTTCAACATGTCCTTGGTAGATTTGATCACTTTATCATTGCTTCCGGAAATAAGTAGATCATCTACATATAGTGTCATCATGACATAGCCACTCTCGTTATCCTTGTAATAGGCACAGCTATCACATTCATTAATTTTGAAGCTATTGGCCAGCACGACCTCATCAAATTTTTCATGCCATTTCATAGGCGCTTGCTTCAAACCATACAATGATTTCACCAATCTACAGACTTTTCTTTCTTGTCCTGGGACAATAAACCCTTCGGGTTGTTCCATAAAGATTTCCTCATCTATGTCTCCATTTAGGAAAGCTGTTTTCACATCCATTTGATGTACAGTTAGATTACACATTACAGCAATAGCACACATCATCCTTATGAACGTTATTCTCGTTACAGGAGAATATGTATCAAAGTAGTCAACGTCTTTTTGTTGCTTGTATCCTTTAATCACAAGTCTGGCCTTATACTTATCAATAGTGCCATCAGTTTTCAACTTCTTCTTGAAAACCCACTTGCTACCTAATGGTTTGCAATCAGTTGCCAAGTCCACTAATTCCCAAGTATGATTTTGCATAATTGAATCAACTTCATTCTTGATGGCCTCTTTCCACATAGGCCCATCAGGTGAGGTAACCGCCTCCTTATAGGTTTTTGGGTCACCTTCTTGGAGCAAATAGGTCATAAAATCAGACCCATAGGATTTCTCCGTTCGTTGTCTTTTGCTCCTTCTCACTACCCCCACATTTTCGTCTTTACTTTCATCACTTTCATTATCGTCATCTACAGACTCATGAGATTGTTTAGACGTCGTAGGTTGTTGGTTTCCTGGATTACAGGTAAACATCGTCTCAAAGAATGAGGCATTCCTTGATTCCATAATGGTATTCTTTTGAATATCAGGAATCTTAGATTCATGAACAAGAAACCGATATGCAGTACTGTGTGAAGGATATCCGATGAAGATATAATCCACAGTCTTAGGACCTATCTTCACCTTCTTCGGTGTAGGGATCAGTACCTTTGCAAGGCACCCCCACACTTTCAGGTGTTGGTAACTTGGTTTCTTTTTCTTCCACATTTCATAAAGACTTACATCCTTATTCTTGCGCATCGTAATATTTAAAATATTATTTGCGCTTAAGATGGCTTCTCCCCACATCGATTGTGGAAGCTGCTAGGGCGGAAACACACGCTAATTATACACGCAAATATACGCGTTCACAAGTAATATAGAATACTTTCCAGTTCGTTCCCACATAGACTCAGACTAATTATGTTCAATTAACACTCACTCACTAATGTATGATTACTTCTCAATGTTAAGACAATAACACTTAGATTTGATTAACTAATTATTAACTACAATTAACTACGAGAATTAAGCACTTAATTGACACTTGAATTAACAATATTAAAACACACATGAGATCACAACTTCATTACTACTTCCTTCAATAGTCATTGTTATTACCCTTAGCATGCAACAGTGATGATATTAATCGAACAACACGAAACTGATAAAATCCAACTTTCATTGTACTAATACCATTCTACCAAGAATCCATAATTAAGATAGAAGTTGAATAGGCATCAATTATGTTGAGACCCTATACGTCTACAGAATTTGACAACATAATGATTTAAGCACAAGTTATTCCTTATGATTACACAGGGCAAGTAAAACGGTTAGAGTTACCCACTAATCATGCATACTCATACATGAACCTATGCTAGCATGGCAAGTTCTAAATCTCAAGATCCACCGTCGCTTCACAAGAGATTAACACCCTATCTTATATGTTCGCGACGCACATAAGACGAATAAGCACAACCAATACTAGATATCATACAATCATCACACACTAAGGTATTAAACAACTAACTAAAGAATTCCATAATAAATCAGTTACGAGCCCATGATCATGATTAGCCCATGATAGCGCTCATCGTTATCATGGGTTCATATGAAAACATGATAATAACACACGAGAATAATAACTAAAACTACTTATATTAAACTAGTGTACATCACAAGAGTAAATAGGTTCAAAGCAAAGAAAACTAGTATCCAACGTTACAACGAAATAAAGAATCACAAGAAAATATGCTTCCTCTTCGTTGCGGTGTGCTAAAACGGTCTTCTTCCTTATCTCCTCGCTCCATGATTAATACTACGATCCAACCTATGTGAAACGTCTCTGAAAACTACTTATATAGGAGTCCCATAAAACCCAGCTAACTCAGAAGTTGGAAGTTAAACAGAACCATGAGTCTAAAATAATTAATCTAAAATTCCGTCCCTGAGCGGGCTTAGCTTCCTGAGCGGTCGCTCAGCAGAGCTGAGCGGGCGCTCAGACCCCTTCTGGAAAATGCTATATTTTTGCTCCAAATCTTTGCTGCATTCTGCTCCTATCTTCCCACTTGCAATGACAAACACATGCCAAGGCTTATTCTTGATGAAATCTCTCCAGAAATGCAATTAATACCCTGAAATGCACAAACACTAGAAAAACACATCAAATACACAAAATACTTGATTCCAAGACATCAATTCAAGCCATTATAAGACGTTCTAAGTGGTATAAAATGCCACTTATCAGAAGCCCAGAGCTTAACAACATCGCATTCATCATCTCTTTCAAAGTGCGATTCTTCCTTTCAGCCGCACCATTTGACTGAGGGGAGTATGGTGCAGTGACCTCATGGATTATACCATGTTGTGAACAGAATTCCCCAAATGGTTCAACATATTCACCTCCATGATCACTTCGTATCGTTTTGATTTTCTCAGTCTGTTGTGTCTCAACTTCTTCTTTATAGATTTTAAATTTATCTATAGCTCCGTCTTTGCTTTTCAACAAATATACATGGCATTATTTTGTACAATCATCAATGAATGTAATAAAATACTTGTTTCCTCCTCTTGTTGGAGCGAATTTTAAATCACATATGTCGCTATGTATTAGGTCTAGCACTTTGGTGTTCCTTTTCACACGTTTAAATAACGATCTCGTTAATTTTGCCTCAACACAAGTCTCACACTTATGTTTTGAATCAATAGTAAGTTTAGGTATGTATTCTTTTACACTTAAACGTCGTAAAGTGTCATAATTTACATGTCCTAATCTAGCATGCCATAAATTAGGAGACTCAAGCAAGTAAGCAGAAGAATTCTTCATTTCATTATCGTCCTTAACGGACATTACATTAAGCTTAAAAAGCCCATCGGTTAAATAACCCTTGCCTACAAACATACCACTCTTAGACAAAATAACTTTATCTGACTCTATTACAATGTGAAAGCCATGCTTATTCAACAAAGAACCAAACACAAGGTTCTTGCGAATATCAGGCACATAAAGTACATTCTTCAAAGTCAGATTCTTCCTAGAGGTCATCTTCAGGATCACCGTGCCTTCACCCTCAATGGTAGAAGTTGCTGAATTCCCCATGTAGAGCTTCTCACTAGAATCGGAAGCTTTGAGGCTAGAGAAAATTGCCTTGTCTGAGCAAACATGCCTAGTAGCACCGGTATCAATCCACCATTCACGTGGATTAGAACCGATCAGGTTCACTTCAGAGACCGTAGCACAGAGGTCTATATCACTCATCTCCTTTGAGATATTCTCTACCATGTTTGCTTCTTTCTTCTTGTTGGGCTTCTTGGGCTTCTTACAGTCAGAAGACCTATGACCAACTTTATCATAGTTGTAGCACTTCCCTTGAAATTTCGACTTCGAAATCCCTCCCTTGGGTGCTAGTTTTTCTCCTTTACCAGAATTAGTCTTCTTGGGCTTGGAGCTTTGAGCATGCTCCACCATGTTTGCCTTCTCAGTGGCAACATTAACTTTCTTCTCGGATCCTCTGTTGTCTTCTTCAATACGAAGTCTAACAATAAGATTCTCCATAGACATCTCCTTTCGTTTGTGCTTAAGGTAGTTCTTGAAATCTTTCCATCCAGGTGAAAGTTTTTCAATAACAGCAGCGACTTGGAAAGACTCACTTATGATCATTCCCTCAGCATGAATGTCATGAATGATCACCTGCAGTTCCCGCACCTGACTGACCACAGTCTTAGAGTCTGCCATCTTATAATCAAGAAAGCGGCCAACAATCCACTTCTTTGCCCCAGCGTCCTCGGCTTTATACTTATGGTCAAGTGACTCCCATAAGACCTTAGCTGTTGGCTTCACGCTGTATACGTTATACAACGAGTCAAATAAACAATTTAGCACATAGTTCCGACAGATGTAGTCGGAGTGTTTCCAAGCATCAGCATACACAGTATGCATGTTACTCTCAGCAGTGAGCAACGGTGGTTCTTCCATAAGGAAGCGATCCATATGTAACGTGGTCAGATAAAAGTGCATCTTTTATTACCAACGTTTGAAGTTCGTTTCGTTGAACTTCTCAGGTTTTTCAGCATGTGCAGCAGGCACAGTTGGCATAACAGGTGCAGTAGGCATCACATGTGGAACAGATAGTGCGTGCGTCTGTACTACAGGTGTATGCACACCAGTAGGCACCACAGGTATGATCTGTCCAAGAAGAACACTAAACTGTCCAATGACAGTGTGTCCCACAGGCACATGTCCTAAAGGCACATGTCCAACAGGTGTTTGACCCCCATCCGATCGTACGATCTGTGCGTTAGGGTTAATCGCCTGCTGGTGAACCCCATCAGATCCAGTGATCTGTGCGTTGGGATCAGCCGTCTTGTTCATTGGATCGTTCACAGTTTGGTTCTCCATCGATCTGTTACTCAACAAAATAAGTAGATACAGATGTATCAGTCAAAGATGCATAAAATAAAATAGATTTAAGATTGTGAATACAATCTGTGATTAATACATATAAATCAAATAAGTGTGTAAGTGAGTAAACGAAATCAAACAGAGAAAGAAAGGATATAAACAAAGGGAGATCCTCGAGTCCAGTTGAAACTGTCTCCTTAAAGCTATTTTGTCTTTCACCGTATGTGCGAGTCAATAGCCTCCAAGGATAAAACGTGGCAGCGGCGGCGTTACGGATAACGAGCACCTTCAGCGAGCTTGAACGGGTACGAAACTATCACCGAGAGAGAGGTAGGGTTTGTGTTTAGGAGGACGACTGTGTATTCTGAGTGAGTAAACCCTAAACCCTATAGCGAAAATATATAGGCTTAGAGAAACGTGTGCACTACTTCTCTTATTTAATTAAACGCGTTAATTAAATTTAATTCGAGAGTCAATTATTATCCGTAATTGAATCGAATTATAACTGTCAAATCAATTCATATTCGTATTTATAAAATAAATACTGAATAATGATTATTTATTTAAGAACCCAAGCCCAATGGAAAATTAAATTAGCAAAACTAGTCCGTCATTATTCGGGCCAATTTTCTGCTATATTCGTGTCCGCACGTCACACACGCGGGCAAGCCCGAAGGCTTCGCAAGCCTCGGATTACCCCTTGAAATCTCACAATTTGCACCCCCCATGTGTGCGCACGTAGGAGATGGAGCAACACCTTACTAACACTTTTAAACACTACTAAAGTGTTGTGCTATATAAAGCAATGAAAACCCCTTTTCCATTTCAATATGGGATACAAGTTTTCACATCTACAATTTCACCTTCAAGGGACCAACTTTGAATGATCGTATCTCATTCATCCCTTAACCATTTTGAGTGTTTCAAAATGCCTCGGAAAGCTCTCACGGAGGAGAACATACTCCAAGCGACACCCACTCAAGAACGGCTCAAAATGACTTGACAATGTGGGGCTAAATACCCACATTTTCAAACATATAATACCCAATAAATTAGCATAATGTTTTACAATATTTTAAATCAATTTAAGTCTTTAATATAACCAAAAAGGTAAAAAACCTAATAAGCTCAATTGAGCAAATATAAAATCAACAAGAGCAGCAAAGATAATATATAGTGATCTCTTCAATTCTTTTATACTTTGGTATTTTAAATTCAAAACTAATTTACTATACTAGATACTACATATTTTACAGGTGTTAGTATAATGACGGGTAAAAGGAAGCATGATTCAGGATGTTTTAAGAGAAAGTAAAAAGTGAGGCAAGACAAACTCACACAATCTTTACAAGGATCTGTGAATAGGTATGTGAAACCTATTAATATATTGAATAATTCAAGTGAGAATGTCACGGTTAATGATAATTTGTCTGAGATTTTAGTGGATGAAAATATCAATGACTTGAATGTTAATGACTTGAATGTTGATACTAATTTGCCTGAGAATTTTGGATATTTGCCTGATAATTTTGGATATTTGCGTGAGAATTTTGTGGATGGAAAAATATGACGATGTTTTTGGGTATTTATTTAACTTGAGGAGGTTGAGAAAAATGGAGGATGAGAGCATGAAGAATGCTTGTGTTGCACTTGAGACTTATTTGAAAGATGGGGACGACTAAGATATAGATGGACTTGAATTATTTTCAGAGTTGCAGCTGCTGAGAATATCTTTACCGGGGAACTTAACTAAACCGATTGAAGTGCTGGATTATATCAAACAAATGAATGTTACTTTTCCTAATACATGGGTTGCTTACAGGATCATATTTACTATATCGGTTACAGTAACTACTGCATAAAGAAATTTCTCTAAGCTGAAGTTGATAAAGAATTATTTTCGATCAACTATGTCACAAGAGAGATTGAATGGCTTAGCTATGTTGTCTGTTGAGAAGCAAATGTTGGCTAAATTGGATTTTTGTTGATTTAATTAGAGATTTTGCACATTCAAAAGTAAGAAGAATAATAACTTCTTAGTTTTAACTTGAACTATTTTTATATTTTGTTTATTAGTTAAGAATTATTTTTACTACTGCAAATTTTTCATATGATTTTAGTTCATCAAATTTTAGATTTTAGTTCCACAATACTAAGGCCTCCGAAATCATGGAGACGGCCCTGTACTGGTTGGTGAAGAACTCATGGGGTACAAGTTGGGGTGAAGAAGGTTACATAATGATGCAGAGGGGCATTTCTGCGAAGGAAGGCCTCTGTGGCATTGCAATACAAGCCTCATATCCCACTGCTTGAATATTCAGTACTTCTGTTAATCAGTAAATTAAATATGTGTGGACTGATACTAGTCTCCCAACTCACGCTTGTTTATATATACAACTAAGTACTCGTACAATATTGTAAAGACACTGTTACAGTTGTTTGCTTTTTCAGTGCTTTGTTTTTTTAGTTTTTTATATACCGTTTTAGTACTAACAACCGATACAAATTCTACAACATCGGTGCTATTCTGCGCAGGTTATAGTAAACTGGATCTCTGGTGTCTCAAATTAAACAATTCTTCTTCTGTCCTTGGTTTGGCTATTTATTAAAAAAGCAAGACTTTGTGTGCACACTTTAAGAAAATTGCATAACTAAGCTATCAGTTCATCTTGTGCAACCAAGGTGGTCAACTTTAATTACAGATGAAAGTATGAGGAGCAAACCTGAGTTCATACTAACACTGGCATACGCTATAAACTACTGTCTACTGATTCTCATAACAATTATATCTTATATAATGGCCTTGTAATGTAGTTAAACTTCTAATGAATCAATACAGATATAAGAGAAGTAAATATAACATCACATGTCAAAATGCAACAGAAATTTGCTTTCTGTATTTTGAAAGACGCATGAATTCCTTATTCAAGAAGTAACATTATTGATCTGCAAGCTTATTATAGATAAGTAATTACAACTGATCACATTGGGTAGGAACAAATGATAAGCTCTCACTCTCAAGATCGTGAAGGATCAAGAAATTCTGCTGCTGCACATTTCCCAGTATAGATATTGAATTCGAAGCTGCCATTCCTAAGCACGCCAGTCCCATATTCGAATCAGCAATCATATAATTCTCAACTGGTAACTCCAAATCCACACCTTTAAAATGAAACTTCAGTTTTGGAACCTTAATCTCAGATATATTATCGGTTGGCAAATCGAAACACAGATCAAGCCCTCCAGAATCCGATTCTGTAACCCTAAGTTTCATTTGTGAAGTAAACTCTTTCTTAAGCATCTCATATGCAGTTTCTTGAATATAACTTATAGTTGTACCAGAATCTATTATCATTCCACCACTACCATCTTTTCTCAATTTAAGCATAGAAGTTGATATAGGCAAGAGAGTTTGGCCAACCGTAATTCCCTCTAGATCAAGATAATAAAAAGTTGGTTGATATGAACTATGTATCAAGGGGGTCCATTTTGCATCACTGGTGGTGGTGGAATAGTTGAAATCAGCTAAAGACCCCAAAAGAAGACTACTTGTTTTATTATCACCAATTGAAGTCAAACAATATGAAAACTTCTTGAACCCTAATTGTGAAATGAGTGACAAAGGACCACGGCCTAATCCTACTAAACCGGAGCCCTGACCGAAGCCAGATCCATGATTGTTCACACCACAGCCAAACCCTATGTTAGGGACAGACACAGGTTTGCTATTAGTAGAATCCAAAAAGGTAAATGTTTCCATAGCCATGTAACCCTGTGAAGATGACTGATCACCATAAGTGTACAAATAATTGCATCCATTATTGCACCTAAAAATGTTCATGTCTTTGCATAGTTCACTGGAACATGGAATGGCAGAGTAGGTAGTCGAGTTTTTGGGATCAAAAATAGGAGTAGGCTGATCAAAACACTTGGTGCATGGACTACACTGTGTCCATATAAGATCACTGCCTGTATCAACAATAGCTGAAAAAGGCTTTGGCGGGGTGCCAATGGAAATGTTCATCAAAAACTCGCCTTGACCAGAATAAACAGGGGATTGCATGGTGGCCACAGTTGCCATGATAGAGAGTGTTTCCATGCGGGCTTTGCTACGTGGAAGTGCATGTTGGACGAGTTGGAGTTTAGTGTAGTTTTGAGAGGAATGAAGGTGTGATAGATTGATACGTGTCGGGGTTGATAATGGTGGGGAAGAGAGTGATGATGATGTTAGGAGGGTAAGGAATGTGTTGAGTAGAAGAAATGTTGTAGGGAAAGATGGTGTAAAGGCCATGACACGAAGCTTTAAGATTTTGTGATGAGAAAATAGGTAGGCTACACTGTTATGTAAACGTAGTAGCGTATATAAACTGAGGAGGGGCAGGTGGAAAGGCTAAACGGCCAGGAGCCATTACAATGCAGGAAAACAGAAAGGCAGAGGGGTGAATTGATAATTAACATCTCTTACAACTGACCAAGCATGCCTTTACAACTGATCAACCCTAAAAACCTGTTTCAGAAACTCTTTTTTGTTGTTGTCTGAAACAATTATTTGAAATTTCAGTAAAACAAAAAAAAATGTGCATCACCAGAGCATTTGTTTGGAAGAGAGGGGAAAGGGAATTTGGAAGCTACAGGATTAGACAGTTGTTATGTGTAAATTAATGTATAGGAAACTAAAATTGGAATGTAATTTTAAATAAAGAAAGAAAAAATTATAAGAAAAAAACAAGTATTGTGAATATAATTTTTGTGCAAAGTGTCGCATAGTACTACTTTTTGAGGTGAAATTAATGTTTTAGTAAAATGTGGGTGAGTTAGAGCAATTTCAACAACCACTTTATATATCTTCTTTAATTAAAATTCGAGGAAATTATAACAAAAATCAACTTCAACGATCTCCTTGTCTCTACTCAAAGTGTTAGAAGTTCTAAAACTCTCTTCATTTATGAGGAGCGTCTTTTGCCTCCTCTTTCACTTTTATATTAGCATATATTGGAATGATATGAAGTTCAATAGCAATATTTGATACTATTATATTCACTGTTAACAGAAAATTGATTAAATAACACGTAGTGATGATCAATGAGGAGGTTTGCTGCTATTAATATGTGATATGGAGTACAAATACAAATTTGGTGGAATAAAGAACAACTCAAGGTGCTGGTGAACTCTATTGGAACTAGCATTTGGGCCCGCGCAAGGGTATAAACTTATTTTATATTATTATTTTGCGATTATATTATTGTTTTGAGTTCATATTAAAATATAGGGTAAGAGAATTTTTTTTATATAATTAATGATTTTTTTAACAATTCCCAAACACGGAAAAATTTGGTATTCTATCATAGTTAAACCTCGATAAAGTAATAATCTCTCTAAAATAATATTTTTCTCCGGTATCAACATAATAAATAGAGTATATTTTTACTTCCGGTAAAATAATAAATTCGCTAAACTAATATTTGTTCTTGGTGGCGAGTGTATTAATCTAAAGAGCTTTAACTGCATACCATTTTCTGGAAAAATTATTTTTAAATTAATATATTAAAAGAATACAAGGGTTATATTTGAAATGGGGTTTTCTACCCACTTGAAATGGCCATCCTCTCAATTTGGAACCGGAAGATCGGAGATTGAGAAGGGCCTGTTGAATTAAGGTAGCAAAAAGGTAGAAAACCTAATAGGCTCAATTGAGCAAATATAGAACCAACAAGAGCAGCAAAGAGTCATCTCTTCGATTCTTTTCTACTTTGGTATTTTAAATTTAAAATTAATTTACTATACTAGATACTACATATTTTATAGGTGTTAGCATAATGACGGGTAAAAGAAAACATTATTCAGGATGTTTTAAAAGAAAGAAAAAAGAGACGCAAGACAAACTCACACAATTTTTACAAGGATCTATGTATGTGAAACCTATTAATATATTGGGTAATTTAAGTGAGAATGTCACTGTTAATGATAATTTGCCTGATAATTTAGTGGATGAAAATATCAATGACTTGAATGTTGATACTAATTTGCTTGAGAATTTTGGGTATTTGTTTGAGAATTTTGTGGATGGAAAAATATGATGATGTTTTTGGGTATTTATTTAACTTGAGCAGGTTGAGAAAAATGGAGGATGAGATAATGAAGAATGCTTGTGTTGCACTTGAGACTTATTTGAAAGATGGGGACGACTCAGATATAGATGGACTTGAATTATTTTCAGAGTGGCAGCTGCTGAGAAAATCAATACCAGGGACTTAACTAAACCGATTGAAGTGTTGGATTATATCAAGCAAATGCATGTTACTTTTCCTAATACATGGGTTTCTTAGAGGATCATATTGACTAAACCGGTTGTAGTAGCTACTGCAGAAAGAAGTTTCTCTAAGCTGAAGTTGATAAAGAATTATCTTCGATCAACTATGTCACAAGAGAGATTGAACGGCTTAGCTATGTTGTCTGTTGAGAAGCAAATGGTGGCTAAATTGGATTTTGGTGATTTAATTAGAGATTTTGCACATTCAAAAGTAAGAATAATAATAACTTCTTAGCTTTAACTTGAACTATTTTTGTTGGTGAGACTGCGTAGCTGTATGAACAGTTACGTGATAACGCAACACGATAACAACACTAGAACAGGACAGGTTAATAATGCTACGTCTACACAAGAAATCAGGAAGAATGAAGACAAGGCAAATACAAAGAATCAAAAGATTAGAAGAAAGCCTGAAGTGTGTCTACAGGTCACCGAAAGAAGTTCATTAATATGATCATGCCTCAGTAAAGAACAAAGGTTAAAGACTTTCAGGGTTTCAGAAATATTGAAGATTCAGTATACAAGTGCTACCAAAAGATTTCAGGGTATTGGCATTGATTTAAGATAGACAGTGTTCGAAGCATAGGAATCTGAAGAATTGAATATAGGGTATAGACAGAGGTTAATGAAGACGTTGTCTAAAGTACCAGAAATGATTCCAGTGAAAGTACAGTTGTTTATTGACAGTCAGTGTCTGAAGCGATAAAGTTGAGGCAAGCTTAACAATGTAATCAAGGCTATAATACGAAGACCTGAATCGGGGTTAGTCGTCTGTGAACCAGATCAGTTGCACTATGCGTCAACAGCTCGTGAAAGGAATCTGGGTATTATTTATAGAAGGATTGTTAAGTTGAGGAATGTACTTGGATTGAACATTTATCTGTTAAAGTACGAGAAGAGGTGCGCGGGATATACAGCTAAACAACTCAGGGGTCTGGTGAAGGTTAAAGTTTAATTGTTAAATTAAATAAATTATTTAATGGACTTTAATATAATTTATTTAATAAACTTAAAATGATTTATCTTATAAACTTTAAATAAGTTTATTTTATAAATCTAAATTAGTTTATTCATATAAGTTATATTTGAGTTAATTTTATAAATCAATTTAGTTACAATTTAAACTTAAAAAGAAAAATAAACAAAAAGAAAACAAAAAAAAGAGAAAAAGAAAAGAAATGAAAAAGAAAAAGAAAATTTAAAAAGAAAGAAAGAAAAGAAAAACAAAAAAAAACAAAAGAAAAACAAAAAGGAAAAAAAGAAAAAAGGAAATAAAACCAAAACGTGTACATAAGTTTTAGTTAAGTGAATTAGTAATAGTAGTAGTCTCCCATTGTCGCCACACAGGTTGTATTTTAGTTTATAAAGTATACTAGTAACCCCTGTGGTCGCCACAGGGGTGTTAGAATAATAGTAATCACATTTTGTATGTACTAATAGTATAGTTGTCGCCACAGAGCAGAGCTGTGCCTCGTTGTCGCCACAGAGCTCCCTGTCGCCACAGAAAAATTATTGATCGCCACAGAAGCTCCTCTATCCTCAGCCACACATTTTATTGGATATAAAGTCTACAAAATTTGCAGAAGAAAGGAAGCCATTCATTTTGGATCATTTTTCTGTTCATCTTCTCTCCCAAAAGAGGTGAAAAAATGGCAACAAAGATTTATAGAGAAGTTCAAGCTTTTTGTATATCCGTTTAACTTCTCACCGGAGTAACGTTATAATGCCCGATTTAATTCTTGTATATTCATAGGGGCATTATAATCGTTACCCGGTAATTAAATCCTAGTACAAACAAAAGCTAGATCATTGTATATGATTTGATTTGTAAATCTTTGTAGAAGCTAGAAACTTTATTATTCTTAGATTGTAGCCGGTTAATTTATTTACCGGATTGTAGCAACACCCCCGCGGATTTATATACGAATATATATTTCCCCGAATATCTTGTGTTCCTCGTTTTTATCGTTCCAAACACTATTCCTCTCATGAACACGAAACCACTAACCGAGCACTAAATCTATATCCGCTAAAGATTCGAAAGAATTTTTTAATTTAGTGATTATCGTATTCAACCCCCCTTTACGATAATTCGGGACCTAACAATTGATATCAGAGCTGACTGATTGATACACAAATCAGGATTCTTAAATAAATTTTTCTTATTAATTTGATTTTACAGAAATTTATTTTATAAATTTGATTTTGTATATTTATTTTATAAATTTAATTTAAATGAGTTTATTATTTAAACTTGAATAAGTTTATTTTATGAATTCATTTTAAATAAATTAAATTTTCGGATACATCTTTGATTAATTGGCTACCAGGTTTTTGGTTATTAGGTGTCAATTCTGTGTTCATTTTTGGAAGCTCCTATTGAACTTGGCAATTATTTAGCTGCCATTGTGAAGTAAACAAACTGGCAACTAAATTAAAACAATAGGAGGCAATTAAAATAAAAGGAAAAGTTAGGCAACTTGAGCATATTTGGAAATGAATGGATTTGGCAACAAATGTGTTGGTACGCGCGGAAATCATCAAAAGAAGGTAACAGGTTGAAGTGTTGTGCCACTCACGCGTTGAAAAAAAAGAGAGAGGGAAAAGAATCGTGCAGGGCGCGTGCATCCCACGCGCGGGTGACATCCACGCATGCACGATCATCGCGTCTCCTGGCTGTTCAGTGCAAGTACTTCACCACAGAGCAATTCCTGTAGTCGCCATACAGTAAATGTGTCAGCTGTCCCTAGATTGCTTGGTCGCCACAGAGTAAGGAGGAGAATAAACTCTGTTGCGACCACAGCTACTCTACTCCTCTTGTACACTGTAGTCGCCGCACAGATTATAAATCAAGGCAAAGACGGCGCACAGGAGTATTATGAGTCGCCATTTAGCACTTATTTTTTTCTCCCTTAATTATTATTTTTGATTTATTTATTTTTTCATAAAATTTAAAATTCTTAAATTTAAATTTTTCTTAAATAATAATTTAAATTTTATTTAATTTTTAAGAAAATTCAAAATTCTTGAAAATTAGACTTTATGTAAATATTTATTTTTGATTAATTTATTTTCTAAGAAAATTAAAAATACTGGAAATTTAATTTTTCTTAAATATTAAATTAAGGGTACTCAAAGGATTGGTATACTCAGGATTCCTCCGAGCTTTTAAAGTGGATTTTAATTTTTTGGGTACAATCTTTCTCGGAGATTTTAAGACAACTCTATGATTCCAGATTTTACAATCACACAGTGGTTTATATCAATGCTATATTTATCCGGGAATCAATGAGATCATACAGGCAGGAATTGCAGAGGTCAGAGAGAATAGTGGGGACATACAAATATCTCAGTTACATGCAGTAAAATTGGAACCTCGGGACAAAATATAAGAGTCACTGATAGTTGAATCAGAAGAAGCTCAGGTAGAAGTACTTGAGGGACTGGACGTCAGGGCAGTGTTTCACATGTTAGGGAATTTTGGTCGTATCAGATTCACAAGGAGTACATAAGCTATATGCAAGGATCAAACCTATATATTCCGAAGTAGAGATTCTTACAGATTCAGTTCAAGGGTCATTAGAGACTGAGGTTGGGACATAAATAAAATTTGATAGCTACAGGTTTGACAAGCAATATGTGTCAAGTAACTATCAGGGGTTTTTCTACACAGAACAAGAAGCTTGACAAACAAGGATGAGTAGGGATTCAGTTGAAGAGTTGAGACAAAGGTGGAATGTTTTCTTAGGAAAGCAGTCAGTCAAAACTTATAGTACACGGGAAAGAGTTGGGATGGATCAGATGACGAGAATCATGAATATCTTGCTTTCATAGCAATTTTTGAAGATGGTCTAACTCACATATCTCAGATTTCAATTTCTTGAACCACTGTAATATTTTGTTCTCATTATTCAATACATTATAAGATCTTAGTGTTTAAATGTTTAACACTTGCACAAGCATGATAACATCAAACATAGATAATGCTGAACTAGTTCACTAGATTATTTTCTGGTAACTAGGATTGATGTTTAACTTGTGCATGTTACTTTAGATGATCTTAAATATGTGTTTGAATATTTGTTGAACATGATTAATTGCTTTAGTGAGGTATATGTTTTTCCAGCATATAAGACCTTAATTGGATTGAGATAGCTAGATGAGATTTATCAACATGATTGGACTAGATAGAATTAGAGATTTAATTGTTAATTCTATTTGTTCCAGATCATGCTTGTCTTGCTTAATTCTTATGCATAATATTTCTGAATGAATGCCATGTACTCCTATTTCAATACTTTCTTATATCAATACCATGAATGCATCTCTTAGTACTTGCATTAGTTATAGAAGAAGCATGCTTAGGATTTCAATAGGGCAAAGACTGCTAGTTCTCCTTATGTAAGTTTGGAATCATTTTCCCCTAGCCTAGAGACAAATATGTCAAGGGAATTAAACTGGAGAAAATGCTCAGTCTAAGATAAAAATTAGCATGATAAGGTTGCAGCTGTTGGTATCTTTTTTTTTAATAATATCTCTAATCCATCTGGACCCAAACTGATAAGTTGGGTACCAAGAATAGTCAATCCATTTGTGAGTGCAGGACATAACAGGTTAATTGATTCATATGTAATCTTGGTAATTCATACTCAAGGCATATGATCAAAGAAAGAGCCTCACAATCAAATGTGATTGACAAAATCTATTCTGTCAATAATCTTTGGAGATGACAACAATGGTTTTCATTACGGGACAAAGCTATACAGAAAAAGGGATGTCATCATGAATTGAACAATTGGTATTACTGATAACAACTGACCATTGGTGTCACTGATAACAATTGAAGCAACTTCCTTGCTGGAGAATCAAGGCACACATCTTCTTATCAGACAGTTCTGCATCAAAGAACAAAATGTCAATTCAATGAAGGATTAGTGTCTCATCTGAAACAGGAAGATTGAGAAGCTTGCTCTTCTTAGAGTAAAGAAAGTAAATGCTCGTGGCTAGACTGGAAACTTTGAAAAGTTGAAGTCAATGGTTTCTACCGTAAAGCTTCATCTGACAAAAGTTTAGCTGTGGCATTAGAAGCTCTCACCCTTGAACATCAAATCAAGGAACTCTTTTTTGAAAAGGAGTTAGTGAGAGGATTACCTCATCTCAAATTCAGAAGATGAAAAATATGAGGCATGTCAGAAAGAGGAGTCAACGATAACATCACATCAAATAAAAGATATACCTTAGTGATGCTGGTTGACTACTCTTATGAAACAAAGTTGTTGTTTGTGTGTTCTCAAGACAAGACATCACAGATGGTGATTGATCACATCAAAGAAGATCAAGCTGGAAACAACTGTTAAAAGAAATGATTAGGTGATCGGATAATGGGACTGAATTCAAGAAGCAGTTCTGATTAATATCTGTAACATCAAGAACATTTTAAGACAAATTCAGCACTAGGAGATCCGTGTCATAATGGAGTGGTACAAGGGAAGAACCAGAACTGGATTAAAGATACAAGGGAAATATCAAGCTAATCAAGACTTTCTAAATACTAAAGGGCTGGAGCAGTCAATACAGTTTGCAACAAGTAAGATCAATCCTTGATCAAGATGTATACATGAAGACCACTAATGAGTAAATGGCCAACAAAAGCAAATACTGGATAAACTGAAAGTGTTTGGAGAGAATGTTCTACAGAAGCAAATGATGAAATGTTTTCAGTTGTTTGAAGATCTTGGCATTTGCAGCTAAGACTTGTTAGGATATTTTTCATGGCTACTCAGTGGAGTCTACAACCTACAGGGCATTTATGGTTGATCAACATAATATGATTGAAAGTCTAAATGCACAGTTCAACAACTCCATACTCCAAGATGTTATAGGAGAAATTATTGGTATTGATGATTCATATCCAAGAAGTTGAATGATAGTGTATGACACAACTCATTATTTCAATGAAGCCAGTCAGCAAGGGTAAGGATTTTCAAGAAATCCAAGCAACAGCTTAGGGGGAGCAATAGAAGGATCAGCTATTCAGACACAACACCACATTGAAATTTAGAGGACACAACAAGAATATATCTGCTGAGACAAAGAGTTTGATGTCAAGTCTATTCCAAGAGTCTAGTTCTTAAGTGATCCAAATTGTGGAGTAATGATTAGCAGCTGAGTGTGAATGATTATTTCTCTAGTTTTCTATCTGAAAAAGAAATTAAGAAAGTTACAGAAGCTCTGATAGATCCGGATTGATTGGGTGATTGCAAAGTAAAATGAACTCAATCAGTCAGCAAGCAGATAGTATAAAAGCTGGCATCCAAACCAAATGACAATATTATAATTGGTGCATGGATAACCAGAAGTCAAACTGGATGACAATGGAATTGTTACGAGGGATAAGGCCAAACTGGATGCTAGGTTATTATCAGGAAGCACTATCTAACAGATAGAACCAATGACGAGACTTGAGGATATTACGACAGATCAGGAACCTGATGCACATTACACTTGGAATTGGACTCTAGTATATGTGTACAAGTACACTCCTGGTTGGTGAGTCAAAAGAGGAAGTCAATGCACAATAGTTCATGGACTTTGCAGTTGCAGACCTATTGGGCTCTGTATATCTCTTATTCATAAGATCACTTCAGGTTGGTATAAACTAGTATACTACTCAAGCAATCGTCAAGGACATGGTATGACACTCTAACTGAAGTTACAATTTAATGAGAACTAGTAGAGTCGTCATATTAATAACTATCTTTATCACTAGGCACAAACATATTAAGTTATATGTGCAGTGATATGATGATAATGTTATATGTTGGTCTACTAACAAAAACTTGTGCAAGATTATTTGCTAAGTAATTGCAGAGTAGGTATGGAGGAGCGTGTTGGAAATGTTGTAATTCTTTTTGGGATAACTTTAAGCAAGACATTAGAATAATTCTTTTAGGAGCTCAAATAAGCCAAAGGAAAAATTCTTTTAGGAGCACAAGTAAACCAAAAGAATGATGGCAATACAAGTAAGTTAAGGATCTTTTGAAGATGTAAAATTTGGAAGATTCTGAACATGCCAAGACTACTTACCAACAGAAACCACTAAAGCTTGATCAGTGCAACTCAGGTATAATGACAAGCTATAGAGGTATGACGGGCTCACTCTTTTACTCAAATGCTAGTAGATAACATGTAATGTTCTCAAGATGCCAATGTGCAAGGTTCCAAGTGGATACAAGAAAATCCAATCGTATAGCTATTAACAAGATTATTAGATATCTTAAGGGACTACCAACTCTTGGAGTAAAGTACCCTAAATATATTATACTTAATATGTTTGGCTATATAGATACAGGTTATGCTGGTTGTAAGAAAGACAAAAGAAGCATCTCTAAACCTGTCAACTTAAGTGACAGGAGAAGCATCTCAGGAAGCTATCAACTTCGTGGAAGAAGATTGATTTCCTGTTATGATGAGAAACAACATCAAATCCAACAACTCTGTGGAACACTCTATGACAAGGCACCTTCACACCAAGTATCATTTATTTAGAGAGCATGTCTTTCATTCAAAGAGTCACTTGCAGAAACACTTATTAAATCACTTGTTAAAATTAATCTTTCAAGACTGATTTGTAAGTGTGGGATATCATTCATTGCATATTAGTTGGAAATCCCATCTGTAAGGAATTCTTCATATAAGTTCATAAGTAGTAAATCTTCAATATTTAAAGGACTTGTGAACTATCTTGATTATCATGATTACAATGTCAGATAAATTTATGGTAGTTAAGTATTATGGCATTAAGTTTGAATATTATTTTAATTGATTTAAATTATGACTGTAGACAATTTCATTCTATATCAGTCTCATAACTTAAATAATATTAAAATAATATGCAACATATTTATTTGTATCATGTACGAATAATTGTGATACTCTTAGTATTAGTGATATTATTTAGATTTTTTGTTCTAAGTAATCAATGTCTATTTCTAAAAACACTGATATTGAAAGTTGAAGTATTTTCCAAGTCATGGTATAAAACTCTCAATATTTTATATGCTTAGAAAGTATTTCTAAAATTACTAATTATCCAGAGAGTGATGGCCATGTACATAAATCATAAATTCTATTGGTGATTATTCAAGGATAATTATTAAAATATTTAAGTTCTAGTATCTAACTCATAGATATTTAGTATTTATTTATTTAGTATTTATTTTGGGTAGTTTGGATTATGGAAATTGAAGCAATTCAATGATTTTATTGCTCCATAATTCAAACTAACTTAAAATAAATAAGCAGCATGATTAATTATAACTAAATCTGTGAACAATTGACATCTAGTATATTGATTGTAACTTGTGTGTTATAAGATTAATTATGAGATTTTGGTTTTAGTGAATTTAGCAATGTTTACATCTCAAGAATTCACTGAAATCAAAATCATGATAGTAACATGATTAGTTGTATGCTAATTTTTGACTTATATCAGTTAATGATATTTAGTTATGAATTCAACTGCTAACAAATTGTGAAGTATTAGTATTTGTGACATTACTTAGAACTCCTCTAAGTAATCAATGCTTATCTTTAGTCACTTATACTAATATAGAAAATGTAGAAATTTTTCTTCAGTACAACTATGGTTAAAATGTTTGATTGCTTTACTAGAAGTAACCATATGTTGTTAAGTTAGAATAATTTTTATACTTATTTTCAAATTCCTAAACACTTTGATAATAGATGCAATACTCAATGGATCAAAGTATATGGAACTTAGAATAGTTTTCTAAGATTGCAAACAAGACAATGTTGGTTAATGTTGCTTTATTTATCGAACCAATATTGTTTAAGATACTACATTTGTTAGGAGTTAAAAATTGTATGATATATGAAATTGAATGCTAATATCTTTTTGATAGATAATTGGTATTTAATTTATTGATATCTTACTCTAATATATCTGAATTATGATGTTCGATAATTCCATGTCAAATCAGTTTCATGATTTAACTTATATTAAAGTAGGATGCAATATAATTATTGGTATCTAAAGTACTTGACAAGTATCAGAAAATGATATATTGTTAATATTTTGTTGCAGATAATTGTGAGATTTTAAGTTCTAGTGAATTTGTATGAGTTGCTATATCTGACAGATTCACCACAATTTGAAATTAGCAGCATAGTCATTCTTATTAAGATTATTTATCCATAAACAATATTGTTGGTAATAATTTTATAAAGATAGATTATGGAGCTTTTGATATGAATGAGAATTGCTTAGACTTTATCCTAAGTGATCAATGCTTTTACAAAAACTCATTCATATTGAAAGACAAAATCTTTCTTTCTCTTCTTAATATTGCTAGGTCATCAGTCTGTGTCTTATCAAATCATTTATCTTTTTAGGCATAAAAACAGACTTGTACACTCGAACGGTTTTAGGAGAAAATCAAACTTCTTTCTACTTTAGTGATTGCTTATTTCATTTAAATCAATTTGAAATCACTATTGTACATCATTTTTCTTAAAAGATTAAATGCATAATTTTTATTCATTATAGATCTTAAGTGCATTTTATCTCTATATTTCCATTTGTTCTGTGATACAGGTTCAGCCTCCAATGGCCTTCCTTTATTGATAGTCATGAGGTTGAAAACCCACAACTTCTATCCCAGACTGTAAAGACAAACACAGTAACAGAACCAACCTCAAACATAAACAATTCTTGATACACAAGGATAGGTTACATGCACAAAGGATGAGTTGATGGAAATAAGAGTTTCGACCATTTGAAGGTCAGATTTGATTGTTCAAGGTTCTTTAATGGACCAATTGCCTTCACAAGTGTTAGGAGAGGATACTGATCCAATATCCATATGTCAGTGGTCAGTGTCTACCTCCCCAGGCTTAAATCCCCTGGATGCATCTACGGATAGTGGATCTGACATAGGTGAAGATCGGAAACTTATTGACAATGATTCAGATATTACTTGATGATTCACAAGGAAATGTCTTCACAGACATTCGAAGGAAACTTTGGTCTTTATGTTAAATTCTTGTTTACCTTCCCAGAGTTCAAATATGGAACCCTCAAAGGGAAACTAGCTACTTGTAGATTATGACTCAGATTCATCTGACGAGTCTAACAAGGATGAGGATTTGCGAACTCCCATTGCACCACCTGTGACCTCCTTAAGGATGGCTAAGGAGGCACTGCTAGATTTTTGAGCTATGAGAGGAGTGATACACTTGTGAGACTGAGTGTAAACACGAGTGGAGAGAAGAGTGAAACACTTGTGAGGTACACAAAATAGAATCACACACTCACAGTGAGAAAGAAAGAGAAACACAATATCCCATTCCTTATCCCTAAACATGATTTTTGATACTTCGGGTCTCGAATCTGTTTATGATTGGAACCTAACTCTTAGGGACCTAACATTTACAGATTGGATTAGAATACTTTGAGATCTAAAAAGTTGGGAGCTAATAATTGGTAATAATTGGTGATCTCACAGTTGGGAGGTATAAGGACTTGGGAAGATTGGTGAACATGATGATCAACAGTGAAGTCATTCTTGCAGCATTTAACGAGACATGGTTGATCAGACTATGACTTGTTATTTCTTTTACAACCAAGTAACATATGAGAACTCCTTCAGACAACATCATACATTCCTTCTCTTAGGGGGAGATAAAAGCTTATATAATAGTTTGGAGGATTCCTCAACTAAGGGGGAGAAATAGCAGGCATAAAGAAAAAGGTAAAGCACATGTACACTACACCACACCATTATTTTTTGTAACTACGGATCCTATTGTACGGGAGAGGTGGTAAAACACAAGGTGATTTCCTAGTAATTAGAAGAAGTAGTTTGGTTCATCACTATTCTTCATAAGAGGAGAAGCTATTTTCCAAAAGGGGAGTACAATTAGTTCTTATCCGCGGATCCTATTGTACGGGAGAGGTGGTTGACGAAGGTGATCTCCTTTAAGAAGTTGATTCTCATAGGGGGAGAAGCAAGAGAGATATGCGCTTCTCAACAGGAAATATGGTTGTACAAAAGAAGCTGCTGATGATTACTTCAAGACTGAGAAGTGTTATTTGGCAGAGATTTGAAGAACTAAGGAAATGAAGATGAAACTACTTAAAGATCAGTTCAGTGCTAGAGGAACAAGCATCCTTCATTTTAGTTACTCAAGAAATCTGAAAATGCAGCATTTCATCCAGAAAACCAGTAGCATTATTTACAAGTCCTGGTACATTACTTTTTCTAGTTGTTAATTGAGTTATCCTCTCTATTTAATTTGTTTGTTAAGTTTAACAATCAAATAGGGGGAGATTGTTGGTGAGACTGCGTAGCTGTATGAACAATCAAATATGTGATAACTCAACATGATAACAACACTAGAACAGGACAGGTTAATAATAATACGTCTACACAAGAAATCAGGAAGAATGAAGACATGGCAAATACAAAGAATCAGAAGATTAGAAGAAAGCCTGAAGCCTGTTTACAGGTCACTGAAAGAAGTTCATTAATACGATCATGGCTCAGTGAAGAACAAAGGTTAAAGACTTTCAGGGTTTCAGAAATGTTGAAGATTCAGTATACAAGTGTTACTAGAAGATTTCAGTGTATTAGCATTGATAGAAGATAAACAGTATTCGAAGCATAGGAATCTGAAGAATTGAAGACAGGGTATAGACAAAGGTTAATGAAGACGTTGTCTAAAGTACCAGAAGGGATTCCAGTGAAAGTACAGTTGTTTATTTACAGTCAGTGTCTGAATCGATAAAGTTGAGGCAAGCTTAATAATGTAATCAAGGCTATAATACGAAGACCTGAATCGGGGTTAGTCGTCTGTGAACCAGATCAGTTGCACTAGGCGTCAACAGCTCGTGAAAGAAATATGGGTATTATTTATAGAAGGATTGTTAAGTTGAGGAAAGTACTTGGATTGAACATTTACCTGTTAAAGTACGAGAAGAGGTGCGCGGGATATACAACTAAACATCTCAGGGGTCTGGCGAAGCTTAAAGTTTAATTGTTAAATTAAATAAATTATTTAATGGACTTTAATATAATTTATTTAATAAACTTAAAATGATTTATCTTATAAACTTTAAATAAGTTTATTGTATAAATCTAAATTATTTTATTTATATAAGTTATATTTGCATTAATTTTATTAATTAATTTAGTTACAATTTAAACTTAAAAAGAAAAAGAAACAAAAAAACAAAAAGAAAAGAAAAAGAAAAGAAAATAAAAGAAAAAGAAATGAAAAAGAAAAAGAAAATTCAAAAAGAAAGAAAGACAAGAAAAACAAAAAAAACAAAAGAAAAACAAAAAGGAAAAAAAAAGGAAAAAGGAAATTAAAACAAAACGTGTACATAAGTTTTAGTTAAGTGAATCAGTAATAGTAGTAGTCTCCCCCTATCGCCACACAGGTTGTATTTTGGTTTATAAAGTACACTAGTAACCCCTATGGTCACCACATGGGTGTTAGAATAATAGTAATCAAATTTTGTATGTACTAATAGTATAGTTGTCGCCACAGAGCAGAGCTGTGCCTCCCTGTCGCCACAAAAAAGTTATTGATCGCCACAGAAGCTCATCTATCCTCAGCCACACATTTTATTGGATATAAAGTCTACACAATTTGCAGAAGAAGGGCAGCCATTCATTTTGGATCATTTTCTGTTCATCTTCTCTCCCAAGAGAGGTGAAAAAAATGGCAACAAAGATTTACAGAAAAGCTCAAGCTTTTTGTATATCTGTTTAACTTCTCACCGGAGTAACATTATAATGCCCGATTTAATTCTTGTATATTCATAGGGGTATTATAATCATTACCCGGTAATTAAATCCTAGTACAAACAAAAGCTATATATTGTATATGATTTGATTTGTAAATCTTTGTGGAAGCTAGGAACTTTATTGTTCTTAGATTGTAGCCGGTTAATTTATTTACCGGAGTGTAGCAACACCCCTCGCGGATTTATATACGAATATATATTTCCCCGAATATCTTGTGTTCCTCATTTTTATCGTTCCAAACACTATTCCAATCAAGAACACGAAACCACTAACCGAACATTAAATCTATATCCGCTAAAGATTCGAAAGAATTTTTTAATTTAGTGATTATCGTATTCAACCCCCCTTCTACGATAATTCGGGACCTAAAAATTTTTATACCTTGTTTATTAGTTAAGAATTTTTTTTACTACTGCAAATTTTTCATGTGATTTTAGTTCATCAAATTTTAGATTTTGGTTCCAAAATACTAGGGCCTCTGAAATCCTGGGGACGGCCCTGTATCAACACACCAACATCAAACACGCACAATTAGAAAACACAATGATTAAAGGATGACGGGGATTTATACAGTCCCAGTAATGAGTAAGAGAACTACTCCATACATTATCATTCCCATGCTTAGGAGTTTTAAAAAACAATATGATAAAAGGATTATGTAGGATTAGCATTTTATCACGTCATCATGTACCATCTACATTTTATGAATTCAAGTCTGTACACTCCATGTATGGAGGAATTTGTTATCAACAAAAATTTGAGAGTCATAGCCGGAAATAATATCTGTGACGGTGGTTCTTCGTCAGAAAATATGAACAGTATTCGTCAGGAGAAGTTAACAGTGTTTGGCGGGGTTATTGGTGGCTAAGATTGTTTAATGTTAGTGGTGACTCAGTTGCGCTCTCGCTTCTGACCCCTTATAATTTGCCTACGTGTCCCCATTTATAGGGAATTAAGCCAATATCGTTCTTGGGGAGTAAGAAACTTAATGGGCTTAGATCTCTTGTCCCGAGGCTTAGTAGGAAACCTACTGGAAACCGTATTCTACTAGCTTTAGCAAAGTCCGCCAATGAGGCCCAACCACAAAGGCCCAATGCTCATCCATGGCTTCAAGACCTCAAGGATAAGGCATCTCCTTGGCCAAGGATAATCCTCCGCTACCAGCTGTTTCTCTAATTCATGGATGCAGGTATAGCCGTGGTTCACCCCAAATGTTGGACGCATCCTTGTCCCCCGGATAAGGAGCTCCTACCAGATTACAGGACAAGTGATCCTAAGATTTTGGGTGCATAGTGCAAAATACTCCGTAGTCTCCCAACGAGGACACTCGTTGACTACAGAGACAGAGCTCCCAAAATATACACCAGGGTTTACCTCACATCCCCAATGAGGCAACTCATTGACTACAGGAGGAGGCCTTCCATCCAGGCATACCCCTGGAGGTCTCTGACCGCAGACAATGCCTTCTATTAGGACGAAAACACGCGCTAATATTCACGCAAGTATAAGCGTTCACAAGTAATATAGAATTATTTCAAGTTTGTTCCCACATAGACTGGTTTAGGTTAATTTTAATCAATGCACTTATGCAACAATTGTATGGTTATTATCCAATGTTAAGACGATTAACAAATTGAGATTGTTTATAACTACGATTAACTAATATATTATACTGAAGAACATTAACTAAGAGATTTAAAAGGATTGATTACTATATAACAAAAATATGGGATTCTAACTTCATTACTACTTCATTCAATAGCCTCTTTGTTCTTAACCTTAGCATGCAATGGTGATGACACTAATCAGAAAACACAACAGTGATAAACGCCAACTTTCGTTGTACGAATACCATACTACCGGACATCCACAAAAGAGATAGAAGCTGAATAGACACCAATTATATTAAGACCCTATATGTCTATAGAATTTGACAACATAACGGTTTAATGCACAAGTTATCTATCGTGATTATATAAGGCAAGTAAGATGGTTAAAATTACCTACGAATCATGCATATCAAATACATGAACCTATGCTAGCATGGCAAGTTCTAAACCTCTAAATTCACTTCCGCTTCACTAGAGATTAACACACTATCTTATAAGTTCACGACGCTCATAAGATGAATAAGCACAACCAATACTAGGCTATCATACAATCATCACACACTAAGTCATCGAAACAAATTAACTAAAGAAATCCATAAGTAAATCCGCTAAAACCCCACGATAACGATTAGCCCATAACTGGACTCATCATCAACGTGGGTTCCGATTAAAGTATGGTATAATAAACGTAGTATTTATACTGAATAAATAAAAAAACCAAGTACGTTACACAAGAGTATAGGTTCATAAATAAGAAAACTAGCATCTAAAGTTACAACTTAAAATAAAGAATCACAAGAATAAACTAGATCCTCTTCACCTTGGTTGAATTGTGCTATATGGTCTTCTTACGCCTTCTCCTTAAGCTCCGTTACGTCTTGTCAAGAAAAACGATCATAAGTTATGTTTATATAGCAACCCATGCAGATTAGAAGTCCAACTGATTAAAATTAGAGTAGAATCAGGATTCTGTGATAACGACCTGGCGCGACCGCGCACTACTACATCGCGGGCGCGCTGACCTTCTGGAAAATCTTCTTTTTCTTATTTTCTTGGATGGTTTGAGTTGAAGATCCATGAGCTTTTATTCAAGACACCATCCTAACCCCAATTGAGCATCAAAACAATACCAAATCACCCGATTCCCTGATATAAGCTTGAAATGGAAAAACACTATAAAACACATCAAAAACACAAATAACTTGAGTACAAGACATCAATTCAAGCCTTAATAGAGCATCATAAGTGGACATAAATGCCACTTAACACACCCCCAATCTTGAACCGATGCTTGTCCTCAAGCATAAATAGACTCAAAGAATAAAAAATAAAAATGCATGAATGCAAACTATAAGAATGTAACGATCCCCTTAGATTAACTAAACCAACCGATGAGCAAAATCTCAACAAATGCAATTATTCGCATAAAGATCAATCAAATCCTACAAATCAACTTACAAGCCAAAAACGTGCATGTGTGCAAATGTTTACAGATATACTATCGAACCTAGATCAATAATCATGACTCACTACTCATCAAGGCAATCACAAGGTTATAAATAGAATAAAAAGTTAAACTCAAAATGACTTATAACACTTCAATTCTTATATCGGAGTTATACATGGATTCATGCTTTTATTCACAACACATAAACAACACAAATATGCTTATTTGATCATGCAATAAGAACTTAATAACTCGAGCATTAAAGAGCCCACTTGTGATCAATTATGCATAACACACATTTTTTTTCTTTTTTTTTCTTTTTTTTCCTTCATAATTTCCGAACGAGTGCATTTCGCTCCATCTCATTCAACCCTAGGCTACTCATATAAAATGAGCCAGATACTAGCCATTTGACACCTAGCCACAATAACTAGCAATGAAATCCAATATTTTCTCCAATTTTTAAATATCCATGTTATTTTATCATTAAGAGAATATCCTAAATTCTAAATATAAACAAGTGATTAAACCTCGACAAACAAACAAACCATGACCATGATCTAGCCCTCAAGCAACCTATAAGACTTAGTGAAATTACAATTATCTCTAGCATGCAAATCAACTCGATAGGACTTAACATCACTAAATACGACATCACTAAAACTCGCATGAATATCACAAATTAATCGGAAAAATTATCTAAGGGATCATGTTAAAATGCAAAGGCATGAACTATATGAACAAATTATAACACAAAAAATAAAAAAAACTACTGTATGGCTAATATGCAACTATATGAACTAAACTATCATGAATATGCAACTATATGAGAGTCATACATAACATATAATCCTTAACTACTATCCCCAAACTTAAAATATTCACTGTCCTCAGTGAAGGTAATAGTAAGAAATCAGGCATACCTACTCAGAATCAGGGTCATCACCCTCAACGGATGGTGTGTCAGGAGTGTCTGGAGGGGGGTACACAGAGTCCTCACCGAATACTGGCCACTAGATGTCAACTCCCGTGGCTCTGAATGCAGTCCCCAACACCTGGGTAAGGTCCTGTGCAAACCGACTATGGATGTCATGCATCGTATCCATCCTCCTCATCAAGAGCCTATACTGCACTGACTCATACCAGCACAGCCCTGTGCTTCCTCCTGCTGCTTCTACGAACCCAAATGACCGGTCTCCTCACTCAACTGAGCTCTCCAAGCTGCTCTACGGGCCTGCGAAGAACCACCAGCATACGTCTGATCATATAGCCTTCCACCTAGCAGATGGTCATAAGAATAACCAAGCCCCTTAGGATCAGGCTTCCCACCATACCATTCCTGCATACTCAACAGCGTCGAACTATCGATCGGGGCACTCGGGAGCTGCAGCTGCTCGTGTGCGGGCCAATAAACTCCAACCGCCATATATAGCTTCGTCACAATGGACGCATAGGGTATAGAACCCGTAGTACTCCCTAGCAAGAACCTCAGAATACCTTGATGAATCACCATCTCGAGATCCACATAATCTCCCTGAAGAATCCCCCACAATAAACGTGCACATTCCATAGTTTATCATGCACGTGAGAAGATGGCATGATGTTGGCATAAAGAAAAGAATTCCATGCACGTGTAAACCTGTTCATGCATGAGGCAGGGAAAGTGGCATACTCGTTTGTATCCTTCTTGAACTTCCGGTGAGTCTCAGGCACACACAGGGTAGCAACGATCAAATCCAAGTTAAAATCATCCCCCTTCTTCTCATTCCAGTTCTCCTGCTCTGGCCTCCACTCGGGCTGCTCAATCACCCTCTGAAATGCTTCAGCACTATAGTCCACCGTCATTCCCCTCTCCACAGTGAAACCGTTCTTCTCCGCCTTTGCATTCGTGTAGAACTCGCGAACCGCACTCATAGGCACCGCAGCAAGCGCCTCACAAAAAGCTATCCACCCCATCTCTACAATCATCTCTAGCAACTTACCATCCCTCCCCAATGGCAGAAAACCTCGCTCCTTGGCTATAGGCTTCGAAAGCAGCCTCGTATACTCTGCCTCAGCCTCTAGAGTTGAAAATCTGGGTCTCACACCACCCACACTCGAAGAATCAGTGGTGTTGCTGCTAACATGGGTTCGTGTCTTTTGGGTGCCATTGAGATTAAATAAGAGAGAATAAGAGATGTGTGTATAAGAGAGATTGTTGTTTAATAATTTGAGAAGTGATGGAGAAGTTTGTGTATAAGTGTATGTATATATAGGAATTTGGAGAGAATTAGTTATGAAAAAGAAGTGGGAATTAATTATGGGAATAATGGGAATAATGTGGTGATTAAAATAGATTTGGAGAGGGAAATATGGGATGTGGGAGAATAAAAATCGGGTTTGAATTGAAATAGTAATGAAGTCCCTGATTTTTTGTATATTTTGCTGACTTTTTTCTTTTTCAACTACAAGGGCTCAGCGAGGCCGCCCCGCCAGGTAGCGCGGGCGCGCCGTGCTTCTGGAATTCCAGCGCGGCGCCCCACATGCCAGCGCGGGCATGTGAAATTACTGACTTTTCAGCGCGGCCGCCCCATTTTTCAGCGTGGGCGCGCCGTGCTTCTATAGTTGAACTCCAATTTTTTTTCTTTTTTTTTCTTTTTTTTGAGTTTTTTTTCTTGTTTTCTTCTTCGTCTATCTACTATTGTACAACAAACTTGGGTTGCCTCCCAAAAAGTGCTTGGTTTATGTCGTTAGCTTGACATAGAAACTTGAGATCAGGTAGACAATAAAACAGCAGTAACCACCTTACAGTTTGTCGTATCCCCATAGTAATGTTTCAACCTCTGTCCATTCACCTTAAACGCTTGGCCTGGATCATTCTCAAAAATCTCCACCGCTCCATGTGGATACACAGTTTTGATAATAAAAAGCCCTGACCACCTCGACTTCAACTTTCCAGGAAAAAGACGGATATGAGAGTTGAATAACAGAACTTGTTGCCCCGGCACACATAATTTGAGCACTAGACCCCTATCGTGCCACCTCTTGACTTTATCCTTATACATTTTGTTGTTCTAATACGCTTGAAGCTGAAACTCGCCGAGTTCATTCAATTGAAGCATTCTTTTCTTACCAGCTGCATCTAAATCAAGGTTCAACTTCTTCAAAGCCCAATATGCCTTATGCTCGAGCTCCATAGGCAAATGACATCCCTTACCATAAACCAACTGAAATAGCGACATGCCAAGCAGAGTCTTGTATGCTGTTCTATACGCCCAATTAGCTTCATCAAGCTTCAAAGACCAATCCTTTCTTGATAGACACGCAACTTTCTCTAGAATATGCTTCATCTCTCTGTTAGATACCTCAGCTTGACCATTTTTCTTAGGATGATAGGCTATAGTGATGCGATGATTCACATTATACCTTTACATCAGAGCAGTGAACTTACGATTGTAAAAATGTGAACCTCGTCACTGATATGACTCTTGGAGTCCCAAACCTTGTGACTATCTTCTTATGAAGAAAATTAAGCACTACCTTCACATCATTTATCGGCAAAGCCTTAACTTCAACCCATTTTGAGACATAATCAACCACCAATAAAATATACTGATTATTGCAAGATGAGACAAACGACCCTATGAAGTCAATTCCCCAAACATCGAAGACCTCAACCTTGAGAAGCACATTAAGAGGCATCTCATCCCTCTTAGATATATTACCCATACGCTGGCATCGATCAAACTTCAAAACAAACTGATGCGCATCCTTAAACAATCTAGGCCAGAAAAATCCTGTTTGAAGGATACGAGCTGTTGTCTTTTCTCCACCATAGTGGCCTCCATAAGCAGTTGAATGATAATCTCGCAAGATCCCCCCGTTTCGCTGTACAAAATACATCTCCTGATGATTTGGTCAGCTCCTTGCCTAAATAAATATGGCTCATCCCACATGTACCACTTCACCTCATGAAGAAACTTCTTCCTTTGAGCATATGACAAGTCTGGAGGCATGATATTACTCACAAGGTAGTTCACAATGTCTGCAAACCAAAGTTCTTCCTTTTGCACCCCAAACAACTGCTCATCGGTAAAAGACTCATTAATCAATGTCGTATCCAGTGAATCTGCACTTGGATCTCCCAAACGAGAGAGATGATCAACGACTTGATTCTCAGTACCCTTTCTGTCCTTGATCTCTAACTCGAATTCCTGAAGTAAAAGAACCCATCGAATCAATCTAGGCTTCGAGTCCTTTTTTGAGATAAGATAGCGAATAGCAGCATGATCAGTGAAAACTGTCACCTTTG
The DNA here is from genome assembly GCF_009905375.1 of Apium graveolens. Classification (NCBI taxonomy): domain Eukaryota; kingdom Viridiplantae; phylum Streptophyta; class Magnoliopsida; order Apiales; family Apiaceae; genus Apium; species Apium graveolens. The sequence goes on from NC_133650.1 coordinate 141,954,034, forward strand.
TTCCAAGAAAATAAGATCAAAACTTCACAAAACCGTAGACGATGGCTAAAAGTTCTTTCTTAGTAGTAGTATAATTCAGTTGAGCACCATTGAGTGTCTTAATAGCATAGTAGACCACATGAAATATGTTGTTCTTTCTCTTTCAAAGAACTGCTCCAACTGTATAGTCACTTACATCGCACATCATCTCAAAAGGTTCATCCCAATTAGGTGCGGTTATGACAGGTGCCGTGATTAAACTCTTCTTCAAGAACTCAAAAGCAGCTAGGCACTCGTCATTAAACTTGAACGGGACATCTTTCTCTAGAAGATTGCACAAGGGTTTGGAGATTTTAGAGAAGTCCTTGATGAACCGCCGATAGATACCCCCCACCTTGGCTTTGTCCACCTCAAGTCCTTTACTAGAGACCTTGTGCCCAAGAATAATGCCCTGTCGCACCATAAAATGACATTTCTCCTAGTTGAGAACCTGATTGGTCTCAACACACCTTCTAAGAACGGTGCCAAAATTCTTCAAGCATTCGTCAAAAGAATCACCAAATACAGAGAAATTGTCCATGAACACCATCACATTCTGACCAATCATGTCATAGGATATAGCCATCATGCATCTCGGAAATATGGCAGGTGCACCACACAACCCAAAAAAAACTCTTCTGAAGGCAAAAGTTCCGAACAGACAAGTGAAATAGTCTTTTCCTGATCTTCCGGAGCGATACAAATCTGATTATAACCCAAATAGCCATCCAGAAGACAGTAGTACTCATGCCCAGCTAACCTGTCAAGCATCTAATCAATACACGGGAGAAGGAAGTGATCATTTCTTGTGGCTTTGTTCAGTTTTCTCTAATCCATGTAAACTCTCCACCCCGTGACTGTTCTCGTAGGAATGAGCTCATTATTCCTATTAGCAACAACTGTGATACCTCCTTTCTTCGGTGCACACGGCATTGGACTTACCCAAGAACTGTCAAAAATGGGATAGATGATCCCTGCATCTAGCCATTTTAGAATTTACTTCTTCACAACTTCTTTCATGATTGGATTAAGCCTTCTCTGTTGCTCAACAGTAGGCTTGCTACCTTCCTCTAGCAGAATTTTATGTATGCAATAAGAAGGGTTGATTCCCTTAATACTGCTATAGTCCATCCAATTATCGATTTGAACTCTCTCAGAATTTTTAAGAGCTTTTCCTCATCACTACCTGAAAGGTAGGATGCAATAATAACAGGCAAAATAGATGTATCACCTAAAAAGCATACCTAAAGTGTTCAGGAAATGGTTTAAGCTCAAGTGTAGAAGCTTCCTAAATAGATGGCTTGAGGCGCTTTAGAGATTTTTTTAGCTCCTCCATTCCAAGAGATTCAAAAGGGATATCCAACCTTCGCTTCCAGGGAGAAGCATTCAAATGCTGCAACTGCTCGTCCCCTTCATCATCTTCACTAACTGAATTCCCCAACAAGGCCTTATCTAAGGTATCAGACCTTAGCAATTGATCAAGTTCTGATGTAACCACAGAATCGACCAACTCCACTTTTAATCACTCCTCGTTCTCAGTCGGGAATTTTATGGCATTAAAAATATTGAACGTCACATCCTGATCCAACACTCACATAGTGAGCTCACCCTTCTGAACACCTATCAAGGTTTGGCCAGTAGCCAAAAATGGTCTACCCAAGATTATGGGAATCTTCTTATCCTCCTCGAAATCAAGAATTACAAATCAGCCGGAAAGATGAGTTTATCAACCTTGACCAAGACATCCTCCACAATGCCTCGTGGATATGTAATAGATCGGTCGGCCAACTGCAATGTCATATAAGTCAGCTTTGGATCAGGTAAGTCCAATTTCTTGAAGATTGACAAGGGCATCAGATTGATGTTAGCTCCCAAGTCACATAAGCATTTGTCAAATGACACTTTTCTAGTGGTACAAGGAATAGGGAATCTTCCAGGATCTTTAAGCTTCGGAGGCAACTTCTATTGTAGCACAGCACGACATTCCTCCGTGAGAGCAACTTTCTATAAATCATCAAGCTTCACCTTCCGAGAGAGAAAACCTTTCATAAACTTCACATAACTAGGCATCTGTTCAAGAGCTTCAACGAAAGGTATGTTGATATGAAGTTTCTTGAACACCTCCATAAACTTCTCAAACTGCTTATCCAGCTTTTTCTTCTGCAGTCTCTTAGAAAAAGGAGGTGGAGGATAGATCTGTTTCTCCCCTGTATTACCCTCAGGAGGAGTGTGTTCAACAGTAATCTTCCTTTGTTCTACTTCTGCTTCCTTCTGCACTTCTTCTTCAGCCAAAGCTTCTTCTTCGGAAACTTGAGAGTGTTCGGAATTTGCAACCTTCCCAGACCTCAATGTAATTACTTTAACCTGCTCCTTAGCTTCCCTCTTTCCTTGCACTTCAATGTCACTAGGGAGTGTACCAGGTTGACGATTTAGCAAGGCATTGTCAATTTGTCCAATTTAATTCTCCAAGGTCTTGATAGAAACCGCTTGACTCTTGCACATGATCCTCAACTCCTCCAATTCAGATAATTCATTAGACTGTTACAGCTGGAGTTGTTGTCTTGGTGCATATTATGGTTGCTGAAAACCAAGAGGGTTGTATTGCTTTACTGCATACTGCTGATAAGGCTGATAGACCGCATTCTGAGTATTACTCCAGCTGAAGTTAGGATGATTGCGGTTGTTGGGATGATAGGTTAATGGAACAGGCTGCCGCGACCTCTAAAAGTTGCTCACGAACTGAGCTGATTCACTAGAAATATCCCACTGCTCCGTCTCATGGGCACTAGTACAAAGCTCACAGACACTAGTGATCTGATTAACTCCATAATTAGCCAAAGTATCCACCTTCATCGTCAAAACCTTAAGCTGAGCAGCTATAGCAGTAGCTGTATCTAACTCCGGAATTCCTATTACCTTGCCCTGAGGTAGTCTCTGAGTAGGATTCTGGTATTCATTAGCAGCCATCAATTCGATTAATTCATAAGCTTCATCATAGCTTTTAGCCCACGAGGCTCCTCCTGATGCTGCAACAAGCATGGGTCTAGAAGTAGCAACCAAACCATTAGAGAAGCAGTTAATGATCATCCAATCAGGCATCCCATGATGTGGGCACTTCCTAAGCTCATTATAGCGATCCCAAGCCTCACATAAAGATTCTCCATATTGTTGAGCAAATTGAGTAAGTGCGTTTCTGATCGCCACAGTCTTCGCCATAGGAAAGAATTTAGTTAAGAATTTTTAAGCAAGATCCTCCCATTTGGTGATAGACCCTGGTGGTAGAGAATGTAACCAACACTTAACTTTATCCATCAGAGAGAATGGGAAAAGCCTCAACTTAATAGCATCTTCAGAAACTCCATTGAACTTAAAAGTGTCGCAAATCTTGATGAAATCTCTGATGTGCATGTTGGGGTCTTCAGTCGGAGAACCCCCAAACTGAACTGAATTTTGTATCATCTGAATCATGCTCGACTTGATCTCAAAGGTATTAGCCGAGATGGCTGGTCGGACAATGCTAGACTGAATATCATTAATCATCGGTTGAGAGTAATCCATCAAAGCCTTCAGATTTGCTTTTGGTTCTCCCACTGCAATAAGTGCTTCTTCTTCAACTTTCTCCTCGACAAGAACTTCTTCAAAAACTTCACGCTACTACAACTTCTTCCTCAGCTTGATCCAGTGTTCTCTTATGAGACCGAGAATACGTATGCAGACATGCTCGCTAGAGTACCTGAAACAGGACAAGGAAATAAGTAAGTAACAATGTCTGAGTCAATGAACTTTAACGACTACTGATGACAAACATATAAATTAAAAATTAGCCCCAAGTCCCCGGCAGCAGCGCCAAAAACTTGTTAAGATGAAAACACATGCTAATATTCATGCAAGTATACGCGTTAACAAGTAATACAGATTTATTTCTAGTTCATTCCCACAGAGACTTGTTAAGGTTAATTTCAATCAATACACTTATGCAATAATGGTATGGTTATTATCCAATGCTAAGACGATTAACAAATTGAGATTTTTTATAACTATGATTAACTAAGAGATTATACTAAAGAACATTAACTAAGAGATTTAAAAGGATTGATTACTATATGACACAAACATGGGATTCTAACTTCATTACTACTTCATTCAATAGCTTCTTTATTCTTAACCTTAACATGCAATGGTGATGACACTAATCAGATAACACAAAACTGATAAATGCCAACTTTTGTTGTACGAATACCATACTACCAGACATCCACAAAAGAGATAGAAGCTGAATAGACACCAATTATATTGAGACCCTATATGTCTATAGAATTTGACAACATAAAGGTTTAATGCACAAGTTATCTATCGTGATTATATAGGGCAAGTAAGATGGTTAAAATTACCTATGAATTATCCATATCAAATATATGAACCTATGCTAGCATGGAAATTTCTAAACCTCTAAATTCACTTTCGCTTCATTAGAGATTAACACACCATCTTATAAGTTCGCGACACTCATAAGATGAATAAGCACAACCAATACTAGGCTATCATACAATCACCACACACTAAGACATCGAAACAAATTAACTAAAGAAATCCATAAGTAAATTCGCTAGAACCCCACGATAATGATTAGCCCATAATCGGACTCATCATCAACGTGGGTTCCGATGAAAGCATGGTATAATAAACGTAGTCTTTATACTGAATGAATAATAAAACCAAGTATGTTACACAAGAGTATACATTCACAAATAAGAAAACTAGCATCCAAAGTTACAACTTAAAACATAGAATCACAAGAATAAACTAGATCCTCTTCGCCTTGGTTGAATTGTGCTATACGGTCTTCTTACGCCTTCTCCTTAAACTTTATTACGTCTTGTCATGAAAAATGATCATAAGTTATGTTTATATAGCAACCCATGCAGATTAGAAGTTCAGCTGATCAAAATTAGAGTACATTCAGGATTCTATGATCCCGACCTGGCGCTGCCGCGTGCTTCACCTGCGTGGGCGCGCTGCAAATCTGCATCCCGGCGCGAGCGCACGCTGACCTTCTGCAATATCTTCTTTTTCTTATTTTCTTGGCTGGTTTGAGTTGACGATCCATGAGGTTTTATTAAAGACACCATCCTAACACCCATTGAGCATGATAATGCCAAATCACCTGAATCCCTGATATAAGCATGAAATGCAAAAACACTATAAAACACATCAAAAACACAAATAACTTGAGTACAAAACATCAATTTAAGCCTTTATAGAGCATCCCAAGTGGACATAAATGCCACTTAATACCTTCCTGTGGTTGCATTACAGGAAGGAGTTATTCAATAGAGTACCTGTAACAAATTGGTTGGTAATAATAATCTCCTTCTTCCTAACGAACTTTCCCAAATAACCATGGTTAAGTCTCATCCAAGACATCTTTCCTATTTAGGGCCACCCTAAGATCCTTCACAGGTAAGGGACTAGCTCATATAGAATCATTTACAGTCTCTTTTTCATCAATAGGGCGCGCCCCTCCTTTATTAAGAGGGCGCATCTTTATCGCGTCTTTATCTTTCAAGTAAAGAGGTAATAACTTTTGATATACATTTGGGCGTGACTTCATATGCCTACAGGGCACGCCTACTGTCTTTTCTGCAAAAAAGGTTTTCTTTATCTTTCCCTTAATTTTAGGCATCAATTTATCAATTAGGCCCATTTGACCCGATCGTGACCTGAATAATATCTATACCAAATTTTGGGCATAACAACTACCCCCCAAATTCCATATGCTATTAAAAATGGGATTGCAATTTTATTCATCATATATCGAGAAATTTTTTTAACTTTGGATTTTAGAGAGGGCACGTCATTTGGATTCAAGACGGTTCAAAATGGTTCCCCTTCTTTTTCGGAATCATGATCAACATGATTGATTTGATTGACAGTTGTCACACACGTTACTCTTAACTATAAATATAAGTGAGAAGTCATAATTTTTCACCTTTCACTTTACTCTTTCATCTCTTTCCTTTTGAAGAACTCACACTTCCGGAAATTTCAAACAAGACCGCTCGGTTCTTCATCATTTTACAACTTTTTTCCGATCAACTTCTCAGGCAGTCAAAAAGGTACATGAATCCTTCCTCTTTTTAATATTTTGTTGAGTAATTAGTAATGCATGTAAAAAAAATTGTTCATCTTCTTGAACATAGGTGTTCTTGATATGTATGTATATGTGTATATATATATGCATATATTCTACTTTTGCAATTTAGATCCGTAATCTTAGGTTTTAAATTTTAAATTCATGTTCTTAGAATTTCAACCGTTATTCCAGAATAATTTACGCCCAATTTGGATCTAAGACGCACCTATTCACTCTTACGAGCAACAATCTCATCGTATCGCATAATTTGCCTAGGGCGCGCCGCTTGTTTTTGTTCATAATAACCATCTCTATATATTTTTAACATAGACGCGTCTCCTCTTTCTTTTTATTTCAGCATTTATGAATCGTAATAAAAATCCTCCGGGCGCGTCTTTTCTTAAGGCACGCCTTCCACTTTATCATTCTTTGTCTTATTTTTCTTCTTTTTGGATGCGCCATCTACAATCATTTCCTTTTTATTTGACAGCTGGAAGACGAGGGCGCGTCTTCTCCTTTTCATCCGTTCAAGGATTTTTGTACCAATTTATGGATCTATTCCCCTCTAGCCATTTCCTTCAAGCCAGACTTTCCAGAGGCTCAAAGGACCTCCGAGTTTTTTGAACAAGAGGCACGCCTTTATCGAGAGTTTAAAGAAGGCGAGCTAATGGCGGACTCTTCGAATGATTCTTTGGAAAACATTCCTTTAGCTCGGAGGAAGGGTAAATAAAAGCTAGTTCAAAAGGAGAGATCACTAGATCCTATCGACACGGAAATAGATGATTGTCTTGAAGAGATTAATATGGATAGGTACAGAGGCACTGAGATTTGTGTCACTGTTGGGGCAGGACCATCCAAGGTTTCCTATACAGCAATTTCTCCAAAACTTTCTCCTCAACAATCACAAGATGTGTCTACATCTCCTAATTCTGAGGGCGCGCCTGATGAAGATTCTCCTAAACTTAAAGAAGAAGTGAACTTCTTTGATGAGGAAACCTACCAATTCTCAAATTCATCTGAACCCTATCCCGTTCCTTTTGAGCACTGAGAAGTTTCTGATAGTGAGGTAGATTTTGACTGGAGTAAATAAGAACCATGCACTGAAGCAGTGAAGAAACGCTTCAGGAAAGAACAAGGCAAGTTGTTCTGCGTTGGATTTTCTTCATCATGTTCAGATGAATAGCTAGAGTGGCTGGTGGACTTCTATGACATGGAAGGTAGATGGGCGCATCCTCTGAGCATGATGCGCCATCATATTTTTAACTATGGAAGAAATTTCAAAATTCCTAGAATGGTCACAAGCCCAAAGTTAGTCTCCCCGGGAGTGGGCGCGCCTCTTCATTTCTATCTGAGGGAAGTAATCGAATTATATGACCTGCAAACCTCTTCAATTATTCCCCAACAGCTACAAGCTTGTTTTGGCACTGTACATTATATACATGGATCTAGGGTTCCCTTCACCTACCAAGGAAGAAAGTTAGCCATTTTTTTCGTCTCAGAAAATCTGATCATGGCTACTACTATTTAGTGGTGGATAAGCAACACAATAAGAAAGGCTTTTCATTCGGTAAGGTTAGTCATGAGAAAGGATGGGAGGAGAACTTTTTCTACCTATATGATGTCCCCAGAATAAAAATACAGTTTAATAGACAACCAAGCAAGGGCACGCCCTATTTATTTCTATTTACTCTTAATTCTTCTTTCTTCTTATGTTGTTTCTTCCTTCTGCACCAGACAAGCCATCCGTGTGAAAGCTTGAGGGCACGCCCAAAGCCCGGGAAGAGGCTATACTTAGGATTGTTGTAGAGAGATGGAACCTGAAAATGCTTGTTACGGAGTCCAACTTAATATGAGTCGACATACTGTCCGATGTTGTTGGGACTAAATATAAGTACAAAATTCTGAAAAGGCGTCCCCGTCGCTCATGCTGTAGAAGTGGACAACGATGATGAGGAGGATGAAGAGCAAGATGACGATAGTACTACTAAGAACAAACCTCCATTAGGTTTGAATATCACTTGTACCTGTTGGGGCGCGCCTTCCCGTTAGGACGCGCCCTCTTTATACTTTATTTTTCTACCTTTTTTATTGCCTTAATTTATTACTTATTCATATATCGCATGTTATACTTTATTTGCCTTGTATTTGCATTTATCTCTTATTTCTGCATATCATTGAGTAAAAGTGCATCATAAAAACGCATTTGTTACTTCTTTAATAGTCATTTTACCCTGGATGGGCGCACCCTATACTCCAGGTGCGCCTTTTACTATTTGAAATGATACTTTTAATATATTTTATGCAGAAACGGCTCCTCCTAGAATTCCCAAGTCCTTTGGGGCGCGCCCTGGCGACAAGCCTAAGGTGCATGTATAGAAGAAAGATACTTTCAGAGCTCAAACCTCCACTCCAGCTCCTGCTCCCATTCTTCAAACCACTCATATTCCTAAAAGAACAGTGGTAGACCTAACCTAGGGCCAAGGAACGTCTAAAAAAGCTAGGACAGATGGCGCGCCTTCCAGCTCAAAATTTCTAGCGCTCAATCACCTCGGCCCTATGGCTTCCCTCTATGTGACGGATGAGGAAGTCAAAGAGTGGCAAGCTATGAGCTTAGAAGAATCCATCAAAGCCTCAGTCAAGGCATCCTACCAACTGTTCTACCACTCTACTCAATTTATGAACAGGCACTTGGAGGAGAGGGCACGCCTGGAGAGGCTAAAGAGTGATAACAACATTCTTCAGAATAACTTAAAAGACAAAGATCTTCTCCATATAAAGGACATTAAGGCCAGAGATTCTCAAATCACCTTACTCAAGGGTGAAATAGAAAACCTTAACTCCCAGCTCGAGATTTCCAATAAAAGGATGAACTTCTTCATACCGAGATTGCGAAGGTGAAGCTAAGGATCCAATACCTTGAGTAATAGCAAAAAGATGGTCGGTTGGATGAGAAGAGAGAAATTATCGACGATGCTTTCGCTCATGGATTCTATTTCTATAGAGTCGGTTTCGTGGCAAATGATCGTGATTATTTTTTTGAGAAATTCGGTGAAGAGATGGTGGCGGAGATGGTGGCGGAGATGGTGGAGTTTAAGAAATAATATGCCGATGAAATCAGAGAAATGAGGGGGGAACTCGGGTAGAGGAAGACAAGGGCGTGCCTTTAAATGAAGACAAGGACGCGCCTAAAGTTGATCAGTCTGACCCTTCTTCAAATAATTCCTCCAAGTGAAGATGCACAGGGCGCGCCCTGAGCTTCTTTTAAATTTATTTGAACTTAATCTCTTAATACTTTGAGGTGCCAGCCCTCTTGTAATATTGAGCAAAGTTGTAAGACTAAGTATTCTGCTACTTTTTATTTGCTTTATGATAATCGTTTGGTATTGTCTTTTCTTGCATTTATCCTCACCAATTCCTTGCCTTTACTAAGTATATAAGGATGAAAACCTTTTCTTGCAAGCAAAAAATTCCTAAGTTGCAAATATATTGGGAGCTTCTACCATCAGGGCGCCCCCCTGTAATTTATCATCTTATACATAAGGAACGGATTGTAGGTAAACTTTTACTGAGGCCCGTCCTTTAACGAAAGCATTACCCACGTTTTCCAAAGCACATTTGTTTTTTCTGAGTTATTCCATTTTGCTTTTTAGGAAAATAAAATTTACATAAATTAAGCATTACCCAGGTGTTTCCTGTCACAGGGAGCGCCCGAAAGCTTTTATCCATGAGTCTATTTTATGGAACTACCCGAATAATTTTCATTAGTTAATTTATTTTAAGACGCTTCCACCCGTAGGGCGCTCCCTAAATTTTAGAAAGCGTCTCATGCGCATATCAACATTCCTTTTAAGTCAATAAATAGGGGGCACACCCTTTCATTTTTGTGCAATGATTCCCCCAAGAAATTATTATTAATCCCTCCATCCCATTTTAGTTGTCACATTTCCTTTAATAGAAGTCAAATTGACCAATTTTTGACCAAAGATTAAACATTACTCTTATATTATTTCAAAAAACTAAAAAATTATATATTAAAGTAGATTAAATCTACTTTTCGGTGATATAATTTTTTTATTTTGTTCAATTATAAACTATTAATAAACTTCGTTCAAACTTAAGTCAATTTGACCGGCACAAATCCAAATGTGACAACTAAAATGGGATGGAGGGAGTAAAACACTTCCCTTATCAAGACATGCCTTGCCTTAAAAAATGGTAATATAGAACATAGTATAGTGGGCACGCCTTAGATGACTTAGGGCGTGTCCTCTATATTAAACAACTTTTTCCTTTTATTTATAATGCGCTCTAGTGTGAAAATTACACCAGTCCCATGGCTACTATGCTCTGTGTGAAATTAAAAAAAAATTCTTTTAGCTAATCCTAAAGTTCATAGCCATATATACTACCCCTAAGGCTAAGAAGAATTTATTTGCTACTAGTATATTACATAAAATCAATCATAGAATTGAGGGGGCCGAGGTCGTGCCCTAATAATAATACTTTCGCAAGTGTTCTGCATTCCAATATCGAAGAATAAGTTTGTCATCCAAATCCTCCAAGCGATAAGTTCCTTTCCAAAGTATGGATTTGACTCTTTACGGTCCTTCCTAATTAGCTCTAAGCACGCCATGCTGGACTATTTTGGTATTCAACATGATCTGTCATAAAACATGATCTCCCACCTTATAGGGCACAGACTTCACTTTCTTGTTAAAAAACTTGCAATCCTCTACTGATATGCAACAAGTTTCAACTGGAAATTCATTTTAGCTTCATCCAGCAAATCCAAGTGGAGCCTTTGATTAAACTTTGCATCTTCCTCAATGAAAAAATTCCTTCGTAATGATCCAGCTCCCACTTCCACAGGAATCATAGCCTCATACCCGTAGGTTAGCATAAAAGGGGACTCGCTAGCAGTTGACCTTGGAGTTGTATTATAAGACCAAAAAACTATGGGTAGCTGCTCTGGCCAATCTCCTTTCTTTTCTTCCAACTTAGCCTTTAGAGTGTGTTTAGTGATCTTATTTATGGCCTCAGTCTGGCCATTACTCTATGGATGATAGACAACAATGAAATCCTTCTTGATGTGCAAGTCTTCGTAAAGCTTCTTTAATTCTTTGCCGTCAAATTGCTTCCCATTGTCAGATATGAGCTTGTATAGAACACAAAATCTGCAGACTATGGAATTAAAACAAAATCTTTGATTTTCTTAGTCGTAATCGTGGCCAATGGCATAGCTTCCGCCCACTTTGTAAAATAATCAACAACTACCACAAAATATTTCACACCCCCTTTGGCCTTGGGAAGTTCCCTAATGAGGTCAATTACCCACATAGTGAAAGGCCAAGGACTTGACAATAACGTTATGGATGTTGTCGGGGTGTTAGAATAATTACAAATCATTGGCAATGATCACACGCCCTAACAAACTTGAAAGCATCTTCTTTCATGGTCGGCCAATAATATCCTTGTCTAATGACTTTTAATGCCAACGAACCACCCCTCAAGTGGTTGCCATAAATACCTTCATGCACTTCCCTGAGAATATAATATCCCTCTTCTATGTCTACACATCGCAGAAATGGATGGTTAAACCCTCTTTTATACAGCACCCCATCATATTCAACATACTTCGCAGCCTGATAATGAAGGCGTCGAGCCTGTAGTTTGTTTTTCGGCAAAGACCCAGCACAGATATAATTATGAATCACGGTCATCCAAGTCTCCTGCTAGATCCCTTGCATCTGAAATACGCTTATCTCTGGGATACTTGGAATTTCCTGAATTCCCAAGGGAATTTGTCCTAGCAACACGCTGTCCATTAGCGAATCCATTTTTTCCAAGGCATCCGCATTGCCGTTCTCTTCTCTTGGCATGCCTTTCAGCTTGGAGTTACCAAATCTTTGGAGTAGGTGCTGCACACATCTCATGTATAACTCAGTTCAAGGTTCTCGGGCTTGGAACCCTCCATTAACTTGATTTACTAACAACTCCGAGTCACTCTGCGCTATCAAATTCACAACTCCCACCTCCAAAGATATATTCAAACCATTGATCAGGGCTTCATACTCAGCATCATTGTTGGTGACATAAAACTTGAAGTGAATGGTAGTCATCAAATGATGTCCCTCTGGGGTAATCAAAGAAATCTCAACTCCTACTCCGTTATTATTGATAGCCCCATCGACATGTAGAATCTACCAAGGGTGTGGGAACTCTTCTCTCACTTTGTCAAAGGCATTCCCCTGTGAGGAAGGTTCTGCCAATACTATAGCCTTCTCATCTACCTCGGAATCAAACTCAAGTATGAAGTCATCCAATGCCTGTCCCTTAATACTTAGCATTCTTACTGACGACTCTGGCTTATGTAAAATGTTCCTTAAGGGATAAGTGGTGCGGACCTCTATCCGATGAGCTTGGAAGTATGGCCTTAATTTTCGTGCCGCAAGGACGAAGGAATATACTAACTTTTCCATGCTGGTGTATCTAGTCTCTACATCCATCACTCTCTTACTTACATAGTACACCAGTGATTGGAGACCCTTTTCCTCTCTTACCAACACTGCACTGATGGAATATTATGAGACCGCCAAGTAGAGAATCAATATTTCCCCCATCCTCTGGCTTTGCCAACATAGGAGGATTCCCCAATTGCTTTTTGATTTTCTAAAAATCTTCCTCACATTCCGAGGTCCATATGAAATCTTTTCCCATTTCTTTTATTGCCTTAAAAACTTCCTTGCATCTGTCTGAATATTTTGAAACAAATCGATTCAATGTTGCAATTCTCCTCGTCAAACTCTGTACCTGCTTGATGCTGGTGGGATATTTCATGTCTACAAGAGCTTTGATTTTCACGGGATTTGCTTCGATTCCTCGATGGTTTACCATGAATCCAAAGAACTTCCCTGACTCCACGCCAAATATATATTTCTGAGGATTCGACTTCATTCTATACTTTCTCAGAATATGGAACATTTCAGCCAAATCTGCTATATGATCCTCCGCTCTCTTGGATTTCACCAACATATCATCCACATATACCTCCATCGTTTTCCCGATTTGCCTCTTAAATATCCTATTTACCAACCTTTGGTAAGTTTCCCTGACATTGATTAGACCAAATGGCATCCCGATGTAACAATAGAGACCCCATATTGGTGATGAAATATGGGTGCTCTTGGCCAGGTTTATACATGGGAATATGATTATAATCAGAATATGCGTCCATGAAACTCAGCAAAACATGTCATGATGTGGCATCAACCAACTGATTAATCCTTGGAAAAGGGAAGCTATCCTTTGGGAAGGCTTTGTTTAGATCTGTGAAGTCCACACAAGTTCTCCAATTTCCATTGGGTTTTCTTACTAACACCAAATTGTCCAACCATTCCGGGTAAAAATATTCTCTGATTAGTCCGATATCCAAGAGTCTATCCACCTTCTCTGCTAAGGCTGCAACCCTTTCTTCCCTTACATCCCTGCCTTTACTCTCTGGCAAGTCAAACATTTGCTTCCCATTCTGCTACGTCCCTTTTTATGTTAGCCACGAGTAATATTCCTTCAAATCCCTATACATCTTGGTGCTCCCCCGGTGAATGGAATACCTTGAACTATGACTCTCATCTAAAATCTTGTCCTTAAGCTCTTGAACATTGGGAACCCAAATCCTGTAGAAATAACTTATTATTCCCTTATCATCTTTCTCGGTATTGATCTCTTCTCCAGTGATTGACTTTCTACCTTTATTCATCGCTTTTTCTTGGCACAATCAGATCTTTTCCAATAACTCGAGCTGCACTGTGATTTCAAACAGCTTTTTGGTACCGTCTCCGGTTACCATCACTTCTATCTCCATTTTCTCGAAATCTCTTAATCAACTCTTTTGAAGTCATTATCATCTTGAGTCTCTCCTTCCTACAAAGGGAGTAAGCAACCATATTGGATTTCCCTGGATGATAAAGAATCTCACAATATTAATCCTTGATTAGCTCTAACCATCTCCTTTGGTGCATATTGGGCTCTTTATGCGTGAAAATGTACTTGAGGCTTTTATGCTCTGTGAAGATCTCACACTTCTCTCCATACAAGTAGTTCCTCCAAATCTTTAAGAAAAAACAATTGCTGCAAGCTCAAGATCATGGGTAGGATATCAAATTTCGTATTCCTTCAGTTGTTGTTAATCCCAAACAATTTAACAAAGAATTACAGAAGGGGGGTTGAATGTACATCTGGATTCTTTTCAATTTCAAGAAGTACTCTATCTCAAATATATAATAATGTTTGATTAAGAAAAAGTAGGGAATGAAAATATTGATGTAATCAAACATAAAGTAATTAAACACAAGTATTTAAAACTTTCTGGTGGATTGCACTTTTCCACCAGAGATATATATAAGATAGAGAACTCTGTGATGTCAGGTTTGCACACAGCTGCTTACAAGTAGAATTACAAGGAACTATGAAATTCTTTACAGATACAGCTTTTTCTATTTCTTTTGTTGATTGCTTAATTTACTACTAGCTACTTTTGGTTTATATATTACCAAGATACAAGTGAATAAAACAAACTAATAAAATAAAATGTGTCTTTGTCTAATCACATGCTTCTTCATTTCTCCATCCAATATCTTTGATTTTCTTCAAGTAAGCATGGAAATGGAAATGCTTCTTTGTTATCTAAAACCTATAAAAAGGCTGCCAGATTCCATTTGCATCTAATCAACCCATGTGATTGTCAAGTCACTATCAACCGCAATTTGAATTAGGACATCCGTTATAACTTAACTAGATCAACCGTTGAGACTGTGTTGGATCATCCGTCAAAACTTCATTAGACCATCCATTGAATGTGACTTGGATCATCCATTGAAACCTTGTAGAATCATCCGTTGAAAGAATTCCAGAGCAGTTAACTCCATTTCACTTATGCAAAATTACAAGGCATCTAATATATAAAATTGGCCAACCTATTTTACATATCAATCTAGTAGTCAACATGGCTTTGAATATTCTACAACTTCTAAATCTCTAAGGTATTGTAGTATACAGGAAAGTGTTACACAACTTA
This sequence comes from Apium graveolens, assembly GCF_009905375.1. Classification (NCBI taxonomy): domain Eukaryota; kingdom Viridiplantae; phylum Streptophyta; class Magnoliopsida; order Apiales; family Apiaceae; genus Apium; species Apium graveolens. Next base: position 141,969,258 of record NC_133650.1, read on the forward strand.
TTAATACATAAGCTGCTCTCTCAACGGATGTTAAAGTGATCATCCGTCGAGAGCTACAAAAATACTAAATTAAATCTACTAAGGTGTTTTGGTAAACTTATCATCAAGCCTAAGACATATTCCTAACAAACTCCCCCAATTTATGTCTACCGGAATTGTAGGCATATATTAAAAGAAACTTAATGATAACAAAACACCTTATAAATACAGAATGATTGGTAGTAGATAAAATTGATAAGTGCTACAATTTATTGAAAATTATACAAAGGAAGGTTCATAGAAAATCTCACAAGCCATTTTCAAGGTGCTCCTTTAGACTGAGCAAATTTATCTTATTTCCTTGAATGTCTAGTCTTCTTTCCCAATTTCTCATTATTTTCTTCAATCTTGTGTTGAACTTGCCTGTAAAATTCAAATTCATCTTCATTAGCCTGACCTAGCATATCTTGCATCTCCATGAGAGTTTCATTGCTTGTAATCTTTAGCTGATCTTCTAATCTGAAGAATCTTCTGGTGTTCTTCTCATCCTTGAACTTCATTATCCAGTATGGCCTTAAATGCACTCTATATCCATTTTAGGGAATAGTTAAGACTCTTGGGAGTACATTTTGGTCTCTCCAGCTATCTCTTATCTTCTCAATTCTGTTTAGTATCTCCCTTTTGGCAATAATATTGAACCCAAAGTTCTTCTTTATTGAGGAGAATATCTTCATTAAGATAGAATAGCCTTCATTGAGAATTCTGTAAAGAGGCCAAGTCATCTCTTTTCCACCCTAATACCTGAACACGGATCTCTCTGGAAGCTTCTTATAAGCATCAATAACTCTTACTTCATCTAGCTCATCCAGATAGAGATTGAGGTCTGAAAAATCCTTGATGTCACAGATGTAGAGTTCATCTCCCTTGTTGACAGCTGGTTTGGGTTTGGCTAAATCTTTGGATTGAAGTCCGACATGTTTGGCTTGTTTGACTGCTCTTTTCTTTGTTTTCCTTGGTTTAGTTGAGATTGGGATCTTTAGATCAGTGATTGGTGGCTTTCCCAATCTATAGGTTCATCCTTGGGAATTATGGGTTCACCATGGAAATTTATATCAGAATAAACCTTGAATTCAGCCTGCTCCATTTTGGGCAAGGTTGGTTGACTTGTAGTGGTAGATTGGGTTGGCATGTACTCATCCTTCTCTTCATAAAAATCCAATTTCCTCTTTGCTCTAATTTTCTATCTTGGAACTTTTATCTGCTTTGGTTCCTCCTACTTTACTTCACTCACAGGCTCAGCTATCACAGCAGGCTTTTCATTTTCAATGGTTGCAGGCTTCTTAGCTTGGTTATTGGCATCTAAGGCATCTTGCATTTTCTGGTGTTTGAGCCTTACCTTTTCTTCTTTCTTAACTTGTGCAAATTGTAGATGTCCAGCCATCACACAAATCAATTTGCCAATTCTGTAGATTTTAGCAATTTTCTTCTTCAAGACTGAGTCTCTTGGATCTTTGTGATAAGCAATAGATCTACCAAGCAGCTTCCCTTCATCAAGCTTGGGAGTTGAATAGACTAGGTCCAATGGATTTTTGCTTGAATCATTTGAGTCATTTTTCTTTGGCTGTAAAATCACATTGGTCTATAGAAGTCTTCTTGCTGAGGGTTGACCCTTTTCCAAATTTCCTAAGCTCACTTCATTGATTGAAATTGGTCTAAATTGAGTGAAGCGTTTCACTAGTTTATCAGGTTTTGCAATTTGACCAAAATTCTTCTCAATCTTCTCATCAATCTTTTTCCATTTTTCTTCCATCTCTAGTTCAGCTGCTGCTATCTGTATCAGGTCAATATTGTCTATCAGTGGTGGCTTTGTGAAGGTAATTTCTGGAACAATCACCTTACTAACTTGAATGTGCACTTTCTCCCCCCACTAGCCGTCTCCCCCTTACTAACTAGAATGATTGCATTATTCTCCCCCTTTTTGTTAGCATCAAGCTGAGCAGGGTTTGAGGTTTTTATAGCCACCAATTGTTGTAGTAGACTTGTCTGAGCTTCCTGATTTGCAAGTAGCTTAGCCATTGATTTCTCCACATTTAAGTCTTGATTTCATGGCCTCTATTTTTCTAGTTCAAATCAACTTCCCTTTTTAGCTTTTTGACTATTTATGTCATGGTTGTGTCTGGAAGCCTAACATCCAACCTTTCAACAAAATCATGTTGAACATCAGCAAGTTCTTGCTTTAGTTCATCCACATCTTGGCTTTGTTTTAGAGCTTGAATCTTGTGTAATTGTAGAGACTCCGGTTGGGCTTTGAGTAGACTTTTAGTGTTGACCCTTATGGTTGCTTTAATTGCACTTTGGGTGTCATGAATTAACTTGAAAAGTGTGGTTTGGAGATGTGAGTAAGTGAATGAATTTGTTTGTAACGTTGTAAAGTTTGCTTCCTTGTGCATCATCCATGATGGAATTTCTACATCTCCCCATCATCCTCACCATCATCCAGAAAATAATCTTCTGAACCATCAGAGGGATATTCAAAATCATCACCAGCTGTGGACAGCATGGCATTGATTAAATCATTGTCCCTTAGCATAGATGCTGTTGTGTGCACCAAATTCAGAACCTGCTCAGTAGCCTCATTGCCCTGTCCAACAAGAACTTCATATGCTAGATTAGGGTGAGTAAATGTCTCAGCATCATAAGTGATAGAGTCTAAAACAACTTGATATTCTTGCTGAATTAGCTGTCTCTTTTCAGCCTCATTGACATCCATTAACTAGCTAACAATGGGCATTTCCCATTCATCTGTACCTACTTTTCTCTCATTTTCTCTCTATTTTTACATCAACAGCTCCCCTTGGCTTCCCACCCTCACACCCTCACCTTCACCATCTAAGGTGGGACTCCTCTCACTCTCTTTTACCAAGCTGGAAGAAACAACTTGCTTTTATTCACTCTTTTCCTCTCCTTTTGCCTGAGAGCAACTCAGCCTCTCACTCTGTTCACTCCCTTCCCTCAATCCTAATAGTGATTATACAACTACTAGATTATCTGCACTTATAATAATTATTGAAATTTCAAGTGGTGCAGTGATATTCAATGGATGAAAGACATCCGTCGAGATAGTAGTTGAGAAATTCAACGGATGATTGCTGTTAAGCATATCCGTCGAGATACAATCACTAGTCGACGGATGAAGAATATTTGTCGAGAGAGTAGAAATGATAGAGTTTGGAGTTAAAACTATTGTAGAATCTGTGGTGATTTATTTGAGATTATGCACAGATTTCTCACTAGAATCAGAAAGAAATGGCAAGTGAGCCAACAAATCATCCAAAAGATTATGCTCACTTGCTTGAGATTTTGGCTTTTCCATTAGAGTTAAAGATGGAGAATTAGGAATTGATGTGTTTATCATGTCCACATCCAGTGAGTTTGTGGGAGAATTTTGTGTGCGAGGTGTTTCAATTATGAGAGAGTTTGGCTGTGACTACACATTTATTGGAGCCACATCAATCTGACTTTGAGAAGGTGCTATAACTGAGTCTTTGACTCTAATTTGCACAGTGTGTGCACCCTATGTATCCCCAAATGTTTTAGGTTTCTTCTTTCTAATATAAGTTTGGGGTTGGTCTGTGTCCCTAACCCTTTGGGTCTTTGCTCTTGGTTGAGAGCTTGTTTATAAGTTACATCCTTTTTGTGAGGATGCAACTAGCAATGGGCTTAAATCCTTATTAAGCATTACATTCTGTTGGGAGACTGCAATGTTGCTGGTTTGGGTTCACTTACCTCACCCTCCTTATCCTTAGGGTTTCTTTAATTTTCACCCTATCTCTCACCTAGCTCACCACCCTGCACACTCCCTTCTTGGTGTTTGGTGGATTTTAAAACTAATTTCTTTTGAGAGAGACTAGAGTGGGTTTTCTTTGACTTGGATTTATAAATTCTTGATTTTGTGACTTGGGCAGGCACCTATTTGGTCACTGTCACAGGTGCCATAGCCACAGTTGTTTGCAAAGAAATTTTTGGTTGGGTAGAGATTGGAGCAGAAGAAATTACCTCATTTACCTGTTGTGCTTCCATGATTGGCAAATAGATGAGGGGAACCTCACTGTGGTGATTTGCCCTTTTTAAATCAGTAATAACTCTCTTTTCTTGAACCCAACAATCAAGCTTGTTTGTTGAGTTCTCAATAGAGACATGATTAGCTATCATCATAAAGAATCTAGCATAATAGATGTTCTTATTTCTCTTCTTAATGTCCCCTAATCTGAAACCTAACTCATACATGACAGACTCACTAAAGTTATAGTACTTATCACTAAGTAGCATCTAAAGCATGTTAACAAGTGAGTATGTAACTGCATCAAAATTGCTTATCTTACCAGAAAATGCCTTAATGAAAGAATCACAGAGAAATCTCCATTCTTTTCTAAGGCCCATCCTCCTAACCTCAACTAACTTATCTGGGTTAAGAGCATAGCCCATAGAAATAAGCATGACACTGACATCGGTGTCTGTGTGTGGAATTAGTGTATTATTTTTAGGTAATTGTAAGCATACTTAAAATGTATCACAGTTAATACTATGTTCATTACCTTTGAGAGTGAAGGCAATGGTTTTGTCTTTGGAGTTGTACACTGCTGTAGTCCATATCTCCTCCACAACCTCACAATAGATTACTAGTGAAGCCAACATTGCATAGCTTAGTTTGCAGCCTTGAATGAAGTCCATCATTTTGTGATAGGCCTCAGAAGCTGCAATATCCTTATTCACCAGAGCTACAAAATTGTTCTTTTCATAAACAAACCCAGATTGGGACATGATTTTGACTACCGGTGCCATTGTTATGATTTGAGAGCAGTTACACAGAAAGGTTTTGAGTTTTGGAGACGAAGAGAGAGTAGAAATTGCTTGAGAAAGATAAAAGTAAAAATTAAAATAAAATAGTCTTTTATACTTTCTCAGAAAAAAATGGTTGAAAATTAAAAATTAAAAATAAAGTAACCAACGAAATTTGCCCAAAATAGTCGTTTAAAAATGAATAAACTATTGAAATTCTAATGATTATCCATCGAAATATACTTACAGGCTATAAGTAAATTCGACGGATGATACATAGAATTAACGGCTATGATTAAAGAAATTCGACGGATGAGGATTAAAAAAATATCCATCGATATATAAATAACCCAAAATAATACTTGATTTGCGAATAGATAATGAAATTCAACGGATATTCATTTTTGACGGATAATGAACATCCGTCGAGATATAAATTTTGACAGCCAAAATTTCTTCATTGACAAGAAAAATAAAATTTAATTTTGTTTGCATTCCAAATTTCTTAGACATCGAAATAAATTAGGAGTAATTAAACATACCTAGCTAACATACCAACCTTGTAAAGGTGGACTCATCAAGTGGCTTGGTAAAGATGTCTGCAAGTTGCTTCTCACTTGGAAAAAAATAAAGTTCTACAGTACCATTCATGACATATTCTCTAATGAAATGATACTTGATGTCAATGTGCTTGGTTCTTGAATGATGTACTGGATTTTCAGTAATTATGTTAGGAGCAATTGATGATATCAAGCAGAAACTATCAGAAGTTCACATCAGAACTTATATCAACGGATGATGATGATATCGAAAGATGATGATGTCAACGGATAATGTAATCAGTATTTGTCATATCAGTTAATCTTTGATAAGGAAAAGGAAATAGGAACTCAAGGCGGTGAAGGACTTTATCTCAGAAACATTTTATTAGGTTGCCTTGTTGTTAATAGAATAGGATTCCTTATACATTGTGTAGCTGTGCTCAATATAAATCACAGATTAGGTTCATGCTATAAGCATTATGAACATTGTTATATCTTTCGCATAACCTAGTAGCTCTCAAGGATAATTTTTCATCCTTTTGAGAGAGTATGTTTGTAATCCGTTTTTATCTGTTAATATAAAAATTGTTGATTCTATTGAAGCTTTGTCGAATTGATTGTATTAACTGTATTCACCCCCCTATACAGTTGATTAAGGGCCTAACAATTGGTATCAAAGCATGTTGTTAATGTATAAACAATTTAAGATCTGAAAATCAATCAACAATGTCATACAAAGAAGAAGAAACACAGAATTCAAAACCACCACCCCTAGCCACATCACATATTAGCATCAATATGAGTATTTATGAAGCAATCAAGGTGCCAATCTTGAAGATACATGAATATCCAATCTGGAAAGGCAGGATGGCCATGTGTTTGGAAGCCACAGATCCTGAATATCTAAACAAGATTTATGACGGTCCTCATAACCAATAAAGGTAGCTATTTCTCTTCCAGGAAAACCAGAGAAGATGATACACAAAGACAGGAAGGACTATACTCCTGAAGATCTCTAATCTATTATGAAGGATGTTAAGGTCAGACACATCCTGCCCATCAGTCTTGATAATGTTATGTCCAATAGAGTCATTGGATGTAAGACAACAAAAGAGATATGGGATGCTTTAGAAGTAAAGTGTCAAGGTACAACCGCTATCAAGAAGAAAAGGAGGACAAAACTTACTAAAAAATATGAGCACTTTGACTCAAGGGACAATGAGTCCTTAATTGAGATCTATGATAGATTTCAGAAGTTGCTGAATGACTAATCCCTTTTCGACAAAGAATATGATTTGGAGGACTCAAACTCGAAGTTCCTACTTTTTCTCCCTAAAAAGTGGGACTATAAAGTCACATCAATAAAGGATAACTATCAACTTGATAACTATCAACTCCAAAGGGAAAGCCATGATTGCAAAGTAAGATACTGAATCATCAGATACTGATGATGACTCAAATACTGATAATGAATCAGATACTGACAGTGATCAAAACAACAATGAAGATATGGAATAGATGGCCGCCCTGCTGGTTAAAAGATTCAAGAAGATGGTCTACAATAACTTCAAGAATGGGAGAAGATTGTCCAGAAAAGGTTCCAGTTCCTCAAACTCTGATAAGAGAAACAACAGAAGAAATACTGATTGGAAGAAATCAAGATCTAGAAAACCTGACAAGTCAAAAGAGAGATGTTACAACTGTGATGGAATTGGACACTTTGCAGCTGACTGTAGAAAACCCAGGCTGAGAAAAATCAAGCTTTGATCTCAAAGAAGAGAAACTGGGATGATTGATTAGATTCAGATGATGGGATCAATTATGCTCTCATGACAAATGCTAGTGCTGAGACTGACAATGCTGAATTAAAGGTACCTCAGACTATTCTTGCTTTTGATACAAATGATATCTATAAATTAAGATTAACTCTTAAGACTCTGCATGTTAGTTACGGGGATCAAACCTTATAAAATAATAGAATCAAGAGTGAAAACTCCGAGTTAAAGAAAATGAATGATCACCTAGAAATTGAGATAGTTTCCATGCTAGAAATTCAAAAAGAATGAGATAATGTTATTTATGTTAAAGAAAAATTGTTAGAAAAACATGCCCCCCATCTAGAGAAGGAGTTAGCTAAAGAAAGAGAAGTTATTAAACTTTGGACTAACTCAGGAAAGACAACTTAGGAAATTTTATAAAATTGTTGTTAGGGATCAGGATTAGGATATTCTGATAGATCTAATTCTGATAAGAAAAGTGGAAAAGAAACTGAGAAAATAGAACAAATAAAAACTGATATCAAGGTCAAACTGAACAAGGTTCAAATAAAGACCATTAAGTTTAATCCAAGTGCTAATACTATTAAGTCAATCCATTAGGAAGGTACAACCTCAGCACCTAGATCAAAGTTAATTACTGATAAGAGTGAACAAGTTTACACAAAATCAGTAAATATTGGTTCAATGACTCAGAAACAGCTTAAGCAAAAGTTGAAGGACCTACACATGAAAGACAAGAGGAAAAGGTCTAGGAAAAATAAAAATGGCAAGGGAGGTGTTAATAAGAATGGAAATTATGTAACTCCTCCTAATGCACCTAAAAAGACTTGTTCAAACTGTGGTAGCACTTATCATCTTGCTAATTCGTGCATGAAGAATAAAAAGATAAATGTTGTTCCTTCCAAATCAGATTTTAGGAATAGAACAGTTAGATATAAACCATAGAGTCCTTGTTTTCATTGTGATAATGTTTGTCACTATATTCATACATATAAAGAGTATCATAGCTTGTATTATGATTATTATAAACTGAAACCCTCTTTAGTTAAAGCAAAATATGGTTCCGCATGTATAAATACTGATAGTAAGAATGTTAACATAAACTCTGATAAAAAGTCTTCTGCTGCATATGTTAACAAACTTAAAGAGGCCAAATGATCCAAGCAAGTCTGGATCCATAAAAATAGTAATTGTTTCAAATTGCTGATTGCAGGGTAACATGAGGAATACTCTAGTCTTGTATAGTGGATGCTCATGACACATGACTGGTTATAAATCCCTGCTATCAGAATTTAAGGAGAAGGTTGACCTAAGGGTTTCTTATGGAGATAGCAACTTAGGAAAAATCTTAGGATATGGAAAAATCAAAATTGGAAATGTCATCATTGAAAATATAGCTCTAGTTGCAGGACTCAAGCATAATCTAATAAGTGCGAGTCAAATCTGTGAAAGAGGTTACTATATCAATTTTTATGAGGAGCATTGTGAAATTGTTAGTAAGTCTAATGTCAAGATTGCATTGACTAGTGTAAGACATGGTAGTTTATATAAAGCCAGGGTCTCCACAAGTAATGATGAATCAGAAGTTTACTCACCTCAACTTCAACAATATCAATGTACTTGTGAGGAAAGATCTTGTGAGAGGATTGCCCAATACAGTGTTTACTCTGATGGCTTATGTGTTTCATGCCAGAAAGCCAAGAAAAGGAAAACATCTTTCAAGAGTAAAACTAAATCCTCCATTCTTGAATCATATCATCTACTTCATAGTGATCTCTTTGGTCTAGTGAATGTTATGTTAATAGCCAATAAGAGGTATGCACTCGTAACTGTTGATGAATATACAAGATACACATGGGTGTATTTTCTGTACACCAAGGATGAATCTCCATCCATTCTTCTTGATCATGTGAGGGAGCTGGAAAAAGGATCAACATACAAAGTGAAGATCTTCAGAAGTGATAATGGAACCGAATTCAAGAATAGATCTAGTGAAGAGTTCTGCAAACTCAAGGGGATAAAACAAGAGTTTTCTGCTCTTGGAACTCCACAACAAAATGAAGTTGTTAAAAGAAAGAATGGAAATTTGATAGAAGCTGCAAAAACCATGCTAGAAGAAGCAAGATTGCTAACCTACTTCTGGGCTGAGGCTGTGCAAACTGCTTGCTTTACACAAAATGCAACCTTGATCAATAGGCATGGAAAAACACCATTTGAGATGGTTAAGGGAAACAAGCCAAATTTAAAATACTTTCATATTTTGGTTGTAAGTGTTTTATTCTCAAAACTCATCCGGAGCTGCTGACCAAGTTTAATCTAAGAGTTGATGAAGGAATCTTTGTGGGATATCCATTATCCATAAAAGCCTTCAGAGTTTACAATCTGAGAATAAGAACGGTCATGGAATCCATACATGTATCTTTTGATGACAAGAAGATAATAGGTCTAGAAGATACAGATGACCATGACAAATTGAGATTTGAAAATGAAGTACCTTATGTTGAACTTTTAACTCCTGATCCTGATATCACTCAAAGCTTTGAGGTTCCACAGAATAGTAGAAATTCTTCTAACATAGAAGCATATATTGAGGGGGAGCAACATGACTCAAATCCAGAGACTACTACAAGTGATTCAACTCAAGAAACATTAGTAAAAAGATCATCAGACTCATTTTCCTCAAATTCTGATGAGTCAAATACTGATAACAGTGGGAATATTGATTTAGGGCGAGCATCAGGAAATAATAGTGGTACTAATCAAAGAAATAACAAAGAGTTCATGGATCAAAGGGAGGTTCGTCTTTAAGGAGTCAACTTCCATCTGCAAGAAAATGGTCTAAGTCACACACACTTGACTTAATCATTGGAAACCCTGACAGCGGTTTAAGAACAAGAAAAGCCACTCAGAATGAATGTATCTACCATTCTTTTCCAGCTCAAACTGAACCAAAGAAGGTTGAAGAAGCTCTGCAAGATACTGACTGGGTTACAACAATTCAAGAGGAGCTCAATGAATTCGAAAGGAACAAAGTTTGGACTCTTGTACCAAGACCAAAGAATAGATCTGTAGTTAGCACAAAGTGGGTGTTCAGAAACAAAACTGACAGTGGGAGAATTATCACAAGGAATAAAGCAAGAGTGGTTGCAAAGGGTTACTCACAACAAGAAGGCATTGATTATTATGAGACATTTGCTCCCTTTGCAAGGCTTGAGGCAATTAGAATCTTTCTTGCCTATACAGTTCAAAAGAAGTTTTAGGTGTTCCAAATGGATGTGAAGAGTGCATTTTTAAATGGAGAACTCGAAGAGGAAGTTTATATTGAACAGTCTCCAAGGTTCATTGATCCAAAGTATCCAGATCATGTCTACTTACTGGATAAAGCACTCTATGGACTGGAGCAAAGTCCAAGGGCCTGGTATGAAACACTTATTTTACTTCTGCTAGAAAGTGATTTCACAAGAGGTACAATTGACAAAACTCTATTTTATAAATACCATGGTAAGGACTTGTTATTAGTACAAATATATGTTGATGATATCATTTTTGATCTACTAATGATAAACTCTATGAGAGATTTACAAAGCTAATGCAGTCCAGGTATCAAATGAGTATGATGGGAGAATTGAGTTACTTTCTGGGGTTACAAGTTAAACAGACCAATGAATGGATCTTCATAAATCAATCCAAATACACTAAAAATTTACTCAAAAGATTTGGAATGCAAGACTGCTGAACTGCATCAACTCCCATGGCCACTGCAACCAAGTTAGATTTAAATATTGGTTCTTCAGTAGAGATAACTAACTATAGAGGTATGATTGGCTCGCTCCTATATTTGACTGCTAGTAGACCTGATATCATGTATGCTACCTGTCTTTGTACAAGGTTCCAAGCTGGTCCTAGAGAACCTCATTTATTAGCTGTGATGAGAATTTTTAAGTATCTCAAAGACACCATGAATCTGGGATTATGGAATCCCAGAGAATCATATTTTAAGCTAATTGGATATTCAGATGCTGATTTTGTAGGATGCAAAATAGACAGGAAAAGAACTTCTGGAAGCTTCCAATTTCTTGGTGGCATATTGGTTTCTTAGTATAGCAAGAAATAAAAGTCAATTTCCAAATCAACTACAGAAGCAGAATACATTGCTGCAGGAAGCTGTTGTGCTCAGATTCTATGGATGTAGAATCATCTACTGGATTATGGGTTAGAGTATTCTTCTATTCCTATATATTATGATAATCAAAGTGATATTGCAATGACAGGAAATCCAGTGTAGCATTCAATGACTAAACACTTCAGTATCAGGTACCATTTCATAAGGGAACATGTGGTAGCAGGTATAGTGGAATTGGTCTTTATTCCAACAGATCAGCAAGTAGAAGATATATTCACCAAGCCTCTCTGTGAGGCTACTTTCACAAGTTTGGTGAATGAATTATGAATGATATCAAGACAATTCTCAAACCCTGATAATTAAGACTACTTGTATATTAAAGCATGGTATCTTATTATGTGTCAGTACTTATTAGGTACTGATTATTGTGCTATATGTTGGTTCCTTGATAACATGCAATTATCTTCCATTATCTTATGTGAAAACTTCAAGTTGAACTACTGATAATGCATACATCCTCTGTTATTAGTTAAACTTGTTTTGACCAGTAGATTTTGTCAATAGTTAATAAATTCTGATATTGGTAAATCCAGTTTTGACTGATAAGTTCTGCTAGCCGTGATTAAGATACTGATAATGGTCAAACCATGATTGACTGTTATACTTCATTGTTTATTTTGAATTTATTCGAAATAAATTGTTACGCAGTATTTTTAATTAATCAGTGAGTTAGTGGAATATCTTTTAATTGCTTAAATGGGTTAGCTACTAATGTAAGTATCTAATAATACTTGAGTACTTATATTGGGAATCGGAATCTGAAGAGAGAGATTACTTTTTGTTTACCTAGATATGCGTTATCGTGTATTCATATTATGATTAATTATTACATGGTTAATCAAAGAGTCCCTTCAGTTTCTATCCCCTCTGCTATAAATACAACCCTCCACTCTCAAAACTTCACACTGCCTTTTCATTCACGAACTGCAAATATACTCAAATTCTTCATTCAGAATCTATTGCCACTGTCTGTTCTCTTTCCCATGGAGTTTATCGTCTAGTTGCAATTCCTGAATATGGAAGACTGTATTTTGATATCTTTCATTTCAGGGTAGCCTTTAATGGCCAAGATTATCCTCCTTCTAAGATCCCTCAGTCGATTCTTGATCGATTTAACTCAGATGACACTCAGTCACTTAATATTTTTAGAATGGATATCCATTTTGAAGAGATGAGAAGAGCAGAGGAAGATGAGCAACGACACCTCGAGGAAGAACAACATTGCCTCGAATGGTTGGCATTGCAAGAGAATATAATTTCTCTTCCAGGTTCCATGTCAGGCAGGATCCTTTCTAGCAAAAAGAGAGGTAGATTAGAGATAGGATTTAGTAATCCTTGTGAGAAAGCTCTGACTATTAAAAGTAATGAGATACGTGGTGTGAGGTGTAGTGAAACTACTTTAAAAGAATAGAGAGGTTTTAATATGTGGGATATATCGTGTAATTATTTTTATCAATAAATAAATATTCTATATTTATTCTGTGAATTTTGGTGAATTATCTGTTAAGTGATATATGTGTTTGGATATTTAAATATCATAAAATTTGAGTATTTTAATTTTTATATGTCCAAAATAAAGTGTAGATAATTGTGATATTTTTCTATTAATTTTTATGTTGTTATATGATTTTGTAAATGATTTATGGATTTAATAAATTATTTTTCCAAATATTTATAAACTATTTTGTATAATCGGGAACCAGCCGACTTCAACCGTTCTTATGTTTTTACAACCCGAAAGTCTCAGGAAAACTCTTCTTAACCTAATTACAATATTCCGAGCATTTTTCATGTTTTGAATTTTTCGATCCCGAGTACGGTTTTTCCTGTGCAAGTCTCGGGGCAAAATTGTCGATACAATATTCATTTCGGTAAATCGATAAAACCCGTATTTTCGAGAAACGAGATATTTTGATTAAAATATTATCTTCTCGTAATTCGTGTAACCAAAGCTCTGAGACCAAGTCTGTATTTACAAAATTTATAGTTTTGGATAATTATCCTAAAACTGGTACCGATTTGGACCTGTTTTATCAATTAAACGAAATATTTTATATCCGATATGATCCAACGGGGTACCAATATTCCGTAAATATAAATATCCTTTACCGTAATTTATTTTGCACAGAAAATCATTTGCAGTCAGTAAATTAAATAATTTTCAGAGAAAATCATAATATTCATAATAGTTTCTAAGAATCAAACACTAATTTAAGGCGTTACCGATATCCGATTCTGAAGTTCAAATAACCAAAACAGAGGTATTGAGGAGTACTATCAGATTCAAGAACTTGTTTTATAGCAGAATCAAAGGTTAATTTCATATAATTTTATTTATTTTTGAATTATTTTGGATTAAATTATGAATTTTTGATTTTGATATTGTTTATGTGACTTAATGCTTGCATATTGTAGATAATTTCATCCTGATCATTTTGATATATCATATGTTAAATTTGGAGTTCAATAACATGCTCAAATATGTGTTGTAATTTCGAATTGTAAAATTAGGGTTAATAACCCGTATGAATGTTTTCAATTGAATTTGGGGGTTTCTGTTCTAGGGGTTATTAGATTGATTGGTTGGTATGGATGTGTAGAGCTTGAAAAGAGGAATCGATTGGTGGTGGTTTCATGAACAAACGATACGGGAATCGAGCTGACCGGAGCAAAGAAGAACTCGCCGTCCGGCGAGTTTTCTTCGGGATTTTCCGGCCAACTCAGGGGTTGTTTGTGTGATTTGATTGCATTAATTTCTTGGTGTTGTGTAGATCATATCTGGAGCTTCTGGAGGTGTGGGGATTCTGGGAACGAATTCTCAGGCGAGGCAGGGTGTTTTCCAGCGAACCCTTGTACTTTTTGCATTTAGTCCCTGAAATTTTGGGGAAGAAATAGTTTAGTCCCTGTAGTTTCTGGAATTTACAAAAATAGGATTCCTCTTTTAAAAATTTATAAAAATCATATTTTCTATTTATTTTAATTTCAGAAATTTATTTTTAATTATTAAAAATTCCAAAAATCATTATTTTAATTCCAAATTTTTTTTTAATTCAAAAATAAATCTGAATAAATTAATTAATTAATTTTAGTTGATAATTAATTAATTAATTGGGTCAATTAATTCAAATTTATAATTGATTAATTGATTTAATTAATCAGCTTTAATTATTTATTTTGATTTAAAAATTCTGAAAAATAGTTTCTAGCTTTAAAATATTATTTTAAATTATTTTCGAGGCTCGATAATTATTATAAAATGATTTTAAATCCAGATTCGGGCAATCGAACCCTGTTAATTGTTTTTAAATGATTCAACGACCCGTTTTAATTCTGAAAAATGTTTTAACCCCGAATCTTTTTTGTAAAAGTATTTTTATCGAATATCTTACATCTTATGTGTTATATGCGATTCGATTGGTATACAATATGCTTATATGTGTATTGTTTGACTCTTTTAATCGTAACTATCAATCCGTTTGTCAGATTCGGGTGAAACGAAGGGTAGATAGAAGCTTGTAACAAATAGAATAACGTGAGAATAAGTATTGATAAATACTTGTGATGTCTAAGCAGAAGAAGCGAGGCGTAGGAAGGGAAAACAGATAGTCGGTGAATAAATGATAGTGATTAAGAACAAGTGAAGTGTTAGCAAGTGAAGATAAGGCAAGTATTCTAAACCTTCTCAAGATATATTGCAAGTGCCTTGAAGCATGTAACCCTAAACCTTGATTCTAGTTATTGATCTTTGAACCGTAAGCCTTATTCTTTGTAAACCATTGATTATCGAATACCCAGATACGAATCACAAATATACGATACTACTCTACAAATACATACAAACTAAATACCAGTCACTGAACCGAACTTGTTTGACATACATATATTCATACCTTATCGGAAGACTAATTCTTATAACCACGAGACCTTGATTCTTCCATTATCTGATTCTCTTAGCGGCTAATAGCCAATCCTTCTACTTACCCTGTTATATCCTATTGGTGATTGCAAATCACCTTATACTTGAAAACCAATGTTGTTTATGATTCCGTTTATTAATTTACTTTGTTTATTCTATTATTTTTATAGAATTGGATTACTTTATAAAATATGGACCAGATTCGTGGTCAGACCAGATTCGTGGTCATGTTAGGCCATTGTGTGCCATGGATCTAGTAGTTAGAGCAGAGCTGTGTGCCTTGCTCGGGGTTAGTGCGTGACTGATCAGCAGCCTAACCCTAGTTTTTTAAAATAAAAATTATATATCCAATTCTAATCATTGCTCCTAAAGAAAGTTGATAACCTGAAATCATTTCATTTGATCATTGTTTATTCTCAATATTGTCACTGTGACTTGCTGAGCTAGTTAGCTCATTTGTGCGATTCTATTTATGTAACATCCGGGAAATATCGTGTAATTATTTGTATCAATATATAATTATTATGTGAATATTATATGAATTTTTGATGAATTATTTGATAATTGATAATAATATTTGGATGTTGGTATATAATAAAATGTAAGTATGTTAATTTTAATATGTCAAGAATAAAATATAGATAATTAAGGTATTAATCTGGTAATTTTTGGAGTGTTATATGATTTTATGATGATTTATGAATTTCCTAATTATTTTCCGAATAATTACAAAATTATTTTATAAAGACGGGAATCATCCAACTTCAACCATTTTTTCATTTTTACAACTCGAAACTCTTCCGAAAACTCCTTCCTAACCTAATCTGGTAATTCCAGAAATTTTCCGTGTTTTGACTTTTTCAATCCGGATTACGGTTTGACCCGTGCGCGGCCCGACGCAAGATTTTCGATACGACAATCGTTTTGGTGAATCAACGAAACCCGTATTCTCGAAAGACGGGATATTATTACATTATTTTTGTATAAAGTGTTTTATAAAAAGCCCGATTTGGATAATTATTCAATACGGGTATCAAATCGGATCGTTTTGTGGTTACTTAGCGGCTAAGTAACTAATTTAACAATCCAAAACGCTCCAAAACGAACCAATATTCCGTAAATATAAATAGCATATTTCTTATTTCATTTTATTCGTTTATTCATTTACAACCAGTAAATATATAGTAATTACAGAGAAAAACCCTAAAAACCGATACGTTCTTGAAAATTAAACGCACGAACGAAGGCGTTATCGAACTCTGATTCAAGCGTGTAATATATCAAAACGAAGCTCTCGAAATCTTCTTTCTGAATCAACCATTTGTTTTTACCCAGAAATCAAGGTATTTTTCTGATTTAATTATTTTGTTTCAAATTTATTATGGATTAAATTATGGATTTTTGTTCTTGATGTTTTTGATATAGTTTGATGCCATAATCATATAGAGAATAATTTTCTGATCATTTTGGTATATCATATGTTTGATTTGGAGCTTCACATCATATATAAAAGAGTGTTTGATTTTCGAAAGATAAAATTAGGGTTCTTGTTCAAGAACAGTGTTAATTGATTTTTGGGCGTTTTAGATTCAGGGGTTATCAACTGAATTTGATGATTCTAAAAGCTTCCCTGTATGAATTACTATCGAATTATACTATTTTATTGTGTGTGGGATTAACGAATTACATGGTCGAGTTCTTGAGTTTTTCCTAAATTTTAAATTGATTTTCTGGATTATTTGTTAATAGTCGGATGATACGAGTAGTCGTAACTAATTCTACATTTCACAGGCTTTAATTTCGTATATATATTGTTGATTTTGGTTTTATATTTATGATTATCGAAGTTCCGATGGTTTGATCGGAGTTGATGGCCGGGGTTGTTCGGGAATCGTCGATTCCGGCGATTCAACACAGCGTGGCATGCTATTGTCGTTGTTGTTGTGTTTTTGGATCGATATACGATCGATTGAGTGCAGAAATACGGTGCAGCAGATGAGTTTTGTGGCCTAATCGGAGATGGCCGGCGGTTCTCCGCCGTTGCCGGAACCTGGGGGAGAAGACGGGTCGACCCGGTTGTGTTCTTTACAACCCGGGATTTGACACGGTTTCGATCCATTTTCCCCAATTCCCTTTTCCTAAATTCCGTTTCTTGAATTATATTTTGAAAAATAATTCAAAATTTCTATTTTCAATTTCTAAAAATTCATTTTAAATTTTAAAATCATTATTTTAATTCTGAAAAATTATTTTTAATTCAAAAATAAATCCAAATTATTTAATAAATTAAGTTTAGTTGATAATAAATTATTTAGTTAGTCAATTAATTTAAATATTATTTGATTAATTAATTTAATTAGTTATTAATTAATTTTAATTGATTATTTAATTTGATTCAATTATTTATTTTGATTTAAAAATTCCGAAAAATAGTTTTGAGCTTTAAAATATTATTTTAAATTATATTAAAAGCTCGATAATTATTATAAAATTATTTTAAAGTCATATTCGGGTATTTGAACCCTATTATTTAATTATAAAATGATTCGGAGACCATTTTAATTCTGAAAAATGTTTAAAAATTCATAATAAATCAACTGTTCGTCCGTTTAATGCGAAACGAACGCCTCTAGACTTAGAAAAATATTCTGCTTTCACTAATAATACTTTCAAAACCAAAATTCTTTTGTATCTAAGAGTCATTTGTTTTTTGAATCATTCTGAGTCGATTAGTGATCAATAAAAATGCCCTTTTGACAAGATTTCAATTCTAAATGTATCGAGACCTATCTTTTGACGATTCAACTCATGTGCTACATGAATTATGTGACTATATGTTATATGAAATATGTGAAATGTGCCTTGTGTGTTTATGTGTGTATGTGAACTATGAGTCCATGTGTCAACTAAATTTTATATGGTTAAAGATGATCCTTATCTGTTATTAACGGGCGGGTAGACCATAAGTATAAGCGTATAGACTAGACCATTATATATTGTCAGTTAATTGAATGGTATCTTTTATGATAGATACACATAGTACGAGGCGTTTAAAGCTAGACAGAGATTGTAGAGGTAAAGCCTGATTGCGTGTAGTAATGAAACAAGTGGATTTAGAATAAAGATAAACCTAAGGGAGTAAATGACAAGAAAGGTCAAGTAGCATGTCAAGAGGAATACAGATGCAACAGGATTGGGTGATATGGCAGCTAGTTAAAGATCAGTAGATTATCAATTGAGGAAAGTATTCCCAACCTTTCTCCTAAAATACTGCAATTATTTATTAGTTCCTATTCTAAGTTAAGAATAGTTAAATGTTTTTATATTTCACTGCAATTACTCTTATTTATGCAAGTACCTTTTTGATCTTGTTCCTTGATTATCGATTGAACTCTTGAGCAAATACCCATTCGTTCGGGTTATTTGCGAACCCTGATTTGGGATGTTTTGAAATCAAAATGATTTGATATCAAAATACTCTATGGACTGGATGATTATGATAAGGGCCAGTGATGAGCTGGACCCTAAGGGCCAGAGATGGCTGGTGCCTTGATTATTAGGCCATAGGTGCCATGGGTACCTCATATGTTGGTTGGGTCTATGCAGTTGGGTATAGATCCGCAATGTATCCTGACTGATCAGCAGGTTATAGTGCATATGTTGGTTTCTAATGTCCAGTCTAATTTATTGTTGATCTCCATTAATGGCACTCCTTTCCGAATAGTTCATAATTATAAATTCACACAAAGATTTGATTCAAAAAGGATAAAATATTGAAATAATCACTGTTCTTTTACAGAAAAATGTGATTTATGATTAAAGGCTAATGAGGGCCGATGTTTTGTTCACTCAACTATTTAAATATGTAAAGACGTTTCTAAAATCATTCAACAATCGTTTCCAGGAGTTTTCTGATCTGATACCTGGAAACCATTTATGATACTTGCTGGGCATTTTTGGCTCACTCTTGCTTTGTGAACTCTTATTTTTTTCAGTATCAAATGAGGACAAAAGTGAATAGCTTTTAATAGACAGCAAAAGTGGTGAGATGCCAGCTGAAGAAATTTGGAGGTGTCAGAGTGATCAATACTAGGAAAGTAGTAATTAGGTAATAAAATTGTATTTAGACAATGTAAATTTTAGAAGGTTAGATTCTTATTTCATACTATAACCTGTAAGCGATCCTGAATAATGAGGGGTAATCTCTATATTTATTTTAATATACAGGTTTTTATTATTTAAAGTTGTGTAGTGACACCCAATCCTGATCCCGAATTTGGGGGTGTTACAGTTGGTATCAGAACTACAGGTTATTGGTCACTAAAATAAGAATAGGTGAGGGTAAGATAGGAGTGAGAGGTTATATGAGATAGGAAAGACCCTAGGCATACTCATTTTAAGTTTGAATTGAGTGTGAATAAGGATTGGGAGGTCCGATACAGAATTGGTAAGCCAAGATTGTTAGGGCAAGCGTAAGGCGAATATCACAACGCTATAGGTATATTGAGTTCTCAGATCCTACAGTAATGAGGAATCGATAGATTGACGAAGACTGGATATGCTACCCTATATTTCATGCGGTTTTGAAGAAAATGCGATTGATTTTGTAAGAACTTGTGAAAGAGAGGCTAGGTGAGCTTTGGTACGATTTAACTTAGAATTAGGTAATAAAACGAGCTCCACGCTTGAGTTGATGGAAGCTGATGAAGGGCCAAAGTTGCAAGCTGCAAAGGCACCACCGTCGCGAAAAGATTATCATCACATACCGGGCGCTGCGCGAAGAATGATATTTACCATACTAGGTACAGGTAAGACTAGCAAGAAGATGCGACCATATCTATAGACCGAACATCAAGTCACATGCGTGGTTGAAAGCATAACGTCAAGGACGACGACAAGAATGTCAAAGACAGTACTAAATGTCAGCGTTGCGGTAGGATTGCGCATAAAATGATATACGACGGTAAATGAAGTTTCGTCGACTAATTAGTGCGAGCAGAATCCAAGGAAGAGTAGAAGATGTACCAAAATGGAGAGACCCTTATATGGGCATTCCTTTAATTAGATATTTCATTAGCGGATCAAGAGGATATCAAGTAACTTATATAGTAATGACGACCAAATAATTGATTTTCAAAATTTTAAAATGAGATTTCGGAGAAGATTTTCTTAATCAACTTTCAGAAGATTTTTGGATGAAATGAGTTTTACAACTTGGTTGTCGAATTACTATTTATGTTCCTGTTATTATAAACAGAAAATGACCTAAAAAGAAGAATGGATATAGACTCAGTGTTGTCGGTTTGAAGGACTAAGTGAACCCCCCAGCAGGGAGAAAGTTTAAAGTTTTTTGTGAAAGACGGGAGTAATCTTTGTTTAAATAATACCAACAATTGAATGAACATGTTAAAATATTATTTACCCAATTCATGAAATTATTAAAATTTAATGAGATTTGTAATTTGAATGGACAGCGGATGACTGAAGAAAATGGAAGAATCTTCCAGATAATTGGTGAATAATAGTATTCCTATCGACGGAGTTGAGACGTTGCGGGATCGACTGTTACCCTACGTGGCATAAAGGAAATCGGAAGTAAAAATTATAAATTTCGTAGGAACGTAATTACGATAAAATTATTAAAGCATTTAATGTGGAGGCATTTCCAGACAACATTTCGAAGTTATAATGTGACCTAAATTGTGAATCTCTCATTCGACTGGTTTCTGAAGGCATAATTAGGTGAAGCGTGGAAGGTGATCAACATCGAAATTCCTCTTCTTAATATGATAAAATATGTTCTTCTTGATTCTTGGATACGTATAAGTTTCTTCTGTGGATAAATCATATGAGGTGAAGACGAAAGAAATTTTTTTATATTCCTTCTGAATTGTATCTCTCCTCAAATCACTAATTTTTGATTGAGACAAGCAGTTTTGTGGTATGACCCTTTGTCGAAATGATGAAGAGTTGGGTGGGACGCCACCTAATCACGTGTTGTATGCCATATAGTATGAAAGACTGGCTATCTTGAATACGAATATGGTTGTCTCATTCACATCTAAATCTTCACTCATTCTTCTTCCTTCAATTTACTAAATTATAAATTCTCCTAATCGTTTGTGGCATTGTTATTCCTTATTCAGTTTTCAATCAAAGTCATATTCGTAAACTCACCTTTTGCGTAGAATTTGTTTTTTGATGATTTTAAAAGAAATGAAATAGGTGGCATATGGAATCATACAACAAACATGGATACGACTGCAAACCGATAAATGGTGGACATCTGCGGGTAAGGAAAATTGAATTTATCGATAACATGGACGGGGTGAAGACATCAAGTCAGACAGTTGTTCGTGTTACGAGGATCTCATCAGTACAATAGATTGCATTAACATGACGCGCATCAAATCAGAGGATTTTGACATGAAATGAGTGGTTAGAAAACCGTAACAAATAAATTAGTTATAAAATAAGGAAGTAAGGTTGTATGCAAAGAAAACGAGTGTCGGGACAACAATCGGAGATCAAGGGAATTCTGAACACTGAATCAGACAGGCAATTGATACGTGAAGCATCCCTTCGTCGCGGAAAGACATTTGTCATGAAGATTCAAGATTAAAGAAATCTTAATTGTAAACAAATTTTGAACCTGTTCTTCAAGAAATTGTGAAGTTCTCTACCTTGAGTAAATAAGTTACGGTGAATTTAATACCCATAACTGGGTCGGTGACGAAAATTTGATACGGGAACATAAGTAGAGATAAAGTAATGGTGATTCGACTGAGAGACCTTATAAGAAATAAAATTTTGAGACACGAGATAAATTTTAAAGCTTACTGATAAAATTTTGTAATATTCTGAAAGAACTGGGAATGGAGTGGTTATATTAATCCTTGTTGATTTAAGACCTTAAGTCTCATTTCAAAAGATATATGTTATGCCAATTAATCATATCTATACTAATCAGAATGATATAGATCGAACTATGGTGGATGGATAAATTTGGTTGATGGAAGTGGATGGATGTGATTGTAGACAATTTGGTAGATTGATGGTGTCGGCTTGAGTCCGACAAGTAATCGATGGTATAGGGGAGGTGCTGCCCAAATTTTCAGAAATTACCCTACAAATAAGGATAAAGGAGTATATTCTCACTCCCAGTTGTACTCCAAATGGTTGTGATTTCGGTTCTTGAGAAAGAATGTTATGATCGAACTGACTTTATGTAATTGGTCTTTGATTCTAGTTAGCTAATCTTCACTTGGTTTAAGTGATCGATTAAAAGAGTTAATTGATCAACTTTACCAACTAATGGTTAGCTAAATGGAGATTGATTCCAATTAGATTGAGTCAAGCTCTAACATGATTTTCAGATCCAAAATCAAAGCGGTTAGCAAGTTGAAGGAAGTGATGGCATTAGAAGGAATCGAAAGTTTAGTAGAACTAGCGTGATGTTACCACAAACATGTGCGAGACTTATCTAGATGAATACGCTCTTTTCGATAAACAAGAGGAATAGAAAGTAATTGGTACATGTTAGTCAGAAGAAATTTTTAAGAACTGAAGGTTCAAGATAAAGCAAAGAGATTATATCATCCGTAATAGCATTCCATGAAGGACTTGAAAGTATACCCATATCGAATGGCGATTGAATAAAAGTTTCCGAAAGCTCGCAAATCCAAGTATCCGATGTAAGACGAAGACTAACGAAGTACACATGTGAACTTGGGAAGAAGAAATGTTGATCAATTGGAAAAAGCCAAATATGCGAACAATAATGATTTAAGCGAGGCTAAGAAAGTAATCATCGATGAATTTGATAATTCTCTCAATAAGAACTTAAATATTATAAATAAAAGTCTTTTATTAACTTCAGAATTGGTTTATCTAATAATGCACATATTAATATTATCAAGAAAATGACATTCCTTATGTTAGAAGAGTTAATGAGTAATGAGAATGAAGAACTAAATAAGAAAAGAAGTGGAATCAAAAAGATGATAAATAAATGTTATAAAATAATCCAGGATATATGTTATGAACATCAAATATGCCAGAACTAATAGGGGAATGAAGTAAAACACCAACAATTGAAGACAAGAATTTCATTCAAAGAATGCGCGTAAGCAGGGAAGATTAAACAGCAGTATTTGTGGCAAACTATTAGAGAAGAATGATACAATGAATCTCATATCGGAATTTTCCATAATTAAAGTAAAGTCCCGAAGATTCTAACGAATAATTTACCAAGGTTACCTCGGAAAATGAGATAAGAATTTTCATCAGTTATTGTACGAGTCGAGCTGGTGTCAAAAGCCCTGTATCGTATAACCCAGTAGAAATGAGATATTGAGTGAATGAAAACTTCAGAAATGTGGAATGCAAGAATAATGAAATAAAGGGGTACTTTGCGCTATACACAAAAGTGATCATGGAGAAAAGAGAAGGGAGGTATGAAGTCACGCATCGGTTATCAAAAATTGCAAGTCTGAAGATTAAATGAACATAGTGTATAATGAGTAATGGGATAGTGTGATTGTATTTATTAATAACATCCTCGCCCATTCAAGAATTAAGGAAGACCAAGTTGAACACCTGGAGATATGCATGCGAAGGGTAGAAGATTAGCAACTGCGTTCTAAGCTAAAAAGGTATGAACTCTGACTATAATTACTTATGAGCTATGGAAGTATAGTTAATTACCAACCAAGCAAT
Organism: Apium graveolens; assembly: GCF_009905375.1. Classification (NCBI taxonomy): domain Eukaryota; kingdom Viridiplantae; phylum Streptophyta; class Magnoliopsida; order Apiales; family Apiaceae; genus Apium; species Apium graveolens. The sequence goes on from NC_133650.1 coordinate 141,993,213, forward strand.
ATACATTCAGAGACATATGTCTTGAGTAGAAAAGAAAGAGTGAGCATCACTAAGATTTCTGGAGAGTGGATAAAGGAAATTGTAAAAGTTAGGAATTGAGAACATGTTTTGATCCAACTTCTGGATTATACTGATACTTACTTTGTTGTTAGATATCAAAGGTGGTATTAATATAGATGATTGATGTTAACTTTAGTATGGAATGTTGTGAGCATAAAAGTTCATATTGATATATAATTTGATATGACAACAAGATTAGTATTAGTACCAAGAGTTCGGTTTTGAATAAAGTTATGGTTCATTCTATTCCAAATTAATATTTCCTTTTAGATAGTAAAAGGTTTCGCTCGATGAATATACTTGTTAGTGATTGAAATGAAATTGAAAAATACTACGAAGTGATGAGTTAAATGCAAATGTCGAGATTTTCTTTTAATTTTAGTTTTGAATAGATTTAGAACATTTCAAAGCATCAGACGCCATGAGCCCAGTATATCGGGCGCATACGGGTGGAAAGTACAAGAGACCAGCTAAAGTTCCTCGAATACGATTAAAAACGATTATAAGCCAGACTAACCAAACAGAAGGAGACGCGAGAAGTAAAGTAGAACAGTCAGGAAAATGGAAGGTGCATAAACGGAAATTATTAAAATTAGAAAGAAAATCAGAATAGTATAAATTAAGTTAGTCCATCAAGACAATGAGATAGATAGAACGGTTACGAATGGGATGACCCTGTTGTTACAGGCATAACGAGTTCATAAGATGTTCGAATGTATATGGCTAAGAAAGGTAATTTAGCTCCCTACATATAAAATGAAGGTTGATTCGGGTTAAATGAGTAACTGACAGATTTAATATTGGTGAGAGATTGTTGAGTTGTGATTAAAGTAATGAGACCTGAGAAATTATTGAAAGGAATATGTCCTAAGTCCAATCATGTATTAGGATTTAGGAATAACTTTTTAAGTAATCTGTTTTGATTTCATTGATATTAATAAAAGACTTGTTTTGTTTTTATTACGGGCTCTATCTATTTAAGTGTTTAAATAAGATATACCATAGTTTAGAGTAAAGCTTTTTATGGATTATGATGAGATCATAATAGTGAGACCTAAAAAGATGATAACTCTAAATTTAAATAGTTCCTGGTCATAGGATTACTAACTGGTAATTAATAATCCGCAAAGATCGGTACATACTATGCTTGCTTCATTATGAAGGATGTCTGTTCTCATAGACATTTGTGTGGTGACACTATAGCTAGTATGTAGGTGCTTATTATAGAATAAGTTCACTGAACATGACTTGCACAGCTGAACAACTGATGGAGTTCACTCACGTGTCAGCAGTTGTTCACATAGTGATAGTTGTACAAGTATCCTTAGACTTGAGGTCATCATAGTCATCTTGTGTACACTGAACTATGCTTTGGTTTAGTTCTTAGTCTCCAGGGACAATTATTAGGGCTCTACTGGGTATAGGAATTTGTACACGAAGATAGTGTATGATCAATAAAGGATCTACCCCTTCCAATGAAGGAAGCGAATGTTCAAGGCTGATCCACTTATGCTAGTTCAGGAATCTCTGGCCAGAGTGAATCAAATTAGAAAGGAGTTTCTAATTTGCATAGAACTACGCATAGTAAATGGTAAGCAAGTGATTAAATTAGATAGGCTTGACACGAGATCCATGCCTTGTATTTAATCGGGACATTGTAGGGTAGAAGGAGTTTATTGTACGGTAACTATTCACTGAATAGGTTCTTGGTATTCTAAGCAGTGAATTCATATTATCCGGATAGTCGCGATATGCTGAGAAGTATCCCTCACGGTGTAGAATAAATGTGATTAATTAATTAATCATATTTAATAAATTAGAGAATTTATATAAATAATGATAAAATAGTTTTATAATTATTTATTTCTACTACCGGCTTAATATTGAACCTACAGGGTCACACCATAAAAAGAGAATGATTTAATGGTGGAGGAATTAATTAATAATGGCTAATAATTATTTATTTGTGAAATAAATAATTAATTGGCAAATTTAATAATTGATTAAATGAGATTTAATTGATTATAAATTAATAAAGAAAAGTTCTTAATATTATTAATTAAAGGATTTAATTTTTAGAAATTAAATCAAGAGAGAGAATTATTTCTAAAGTGTTTATAAAAAGTATTAATAATTAAAAGGTGTTTTAATTATTAATGAGAATAATAAATGGGATAATAATAATAATATTTATGGGAAAATTTCAGCTGAAAATTTTGCCTATAAATACACTATTATAGACCCTATTTTCATTCTAACAAAAGAACCCAAAAACCCAAAAAGTTTGGAAAACCCAATTCTCTCCACCTCCTTCCTCCTCCTTAACATCGTTTTCTTGGTGGATACCGGTGGAGTGCTTCACACTTGAGGAGCAACTGCTAAGGATCTCTGATCGTTGTCTCCGAATTATTTTAAAGGTTAGATTTGATCCCCTCGTTTTTACCACGATTTATATGCTTTTATTTGGATTTTATATGCGTAAAAGTGTTTTGCCATGCCCCGCTGCGTTAAAAATCCATCAATGGTATCAGAGTATAGGTTGTATGCATATAGATCTGTGGTAAAAATTTCAGAATTTTATGTGCTTGTATGAATTAATTATGATTTTTATAAGTTATATCATGGATTAATTTTGTCTGATGAGAAAACATTTCTCAGAATAATTTTGATAGTTGATCTGGGTTCTATAAGTGTTGTAGATCGTCTAGGTATTTTTTTCATAATTTTATGATGTATAGATTTTTTATTATGAATTTTAAAAGTTCTTGTAATTAAAATTCGTAATTAAATAATCATATATGTATATATATAAATTGTAAGTATATATATAAGTGCTTCTGTTGGCTGTCTGTTTGCTGCTGTACGGGGAAGAAGAAGACACAGAACAGGTACGACTGTCAGAACTGTCACGCACGGAATTCCATGACGGCTGCTGCAGAAAAAAAAAATAGGGGTGTCACGCATTCCGGGAATGCGTTACACACTTGTGGCGCATTCACGGAATGCGTTACACCTTTTAATTGGTTAAAAGGGTTGTAACGCATCACCGGAATGCGTTACAGGGCTTGTAACGCGTTCCTGTAATGCGTTACAGCCTGACTGTCCATATTAAAATTGATTTTCTAGGAGTTTCGTAACTCCGTTTTGGGCGTGCAATATACCGTTGGATTCGTTTTTCAGAGACGGATCTAATGGAGTAATCAATTTTAGTTTATATAAAAGTTTTGAACTGTTTATATTTCCGGAAGTGTTTTAAAGCTATTTTTAACTGTTTTAACTGCTTTTAAATGCTTCATGTGATACATAGAGATGTTTAATGCTTAGACTAATGTGCTAGATGATATAACATGCCTACCTTGATGTTTATTCATGTTGATATATGTGATATATGCTTAGTTTATCATGCAATGATAGATTTAGGTGAACTTAAATGAACATAAGGCGTTTGTTAGACAACCTAGTATAATGAAATTGTTTCATAACCTTAATAACAATATTATGAATACAATCATGATATTCTTGTGTTTGTGAAACACGTAATTGAATATGAATTTTCAATATGAGAGAAAGGATGATTCTGTCAACAACAGATTTCTACCTGTAAGAAAGGGTTATTAAGTGACGCCTTCCGACAATGCTCCACCCGATCTGGGAATCATCTGATTATTGATTATTGATTTGAAATATTTAATTTAAAAGGAAGAATCTCTTTATAATATGATTATGATTGTAACGTAATATAATCCCTCTAAAATTAAATAATATCAAGTAGTAATTGGCCAATGATACAACGGGCTTGTGTCGGTCATAGCCTTCCAACATGATAGAAAGTAGTTCTTATTTTTGAATCATTGTCGGTTCGTGCTACAGCCGAGGGCTTTGATTTCGAAATAAGAAATACTTTTCTATTACATAGAGATGTGTACATTGAATAAGAATCTAAAGGTCGGTACGTGCTACAGCCGTGGGCCTTTGGGGACTAATTCAACTGTACGGAATGTTGGGTTTGACTTGACTTAGAATATTGAGTTTGTCGTGCCACAGCCGAGACTCAATTATTCAAGAGGCTAAAGTTTGATTAGGGAATAACATAAGATGTAATTGACAAGAGTTGTCTGCCTATTGAACATTACATGGCGGTTCGTGCTATAGCCGGGGTTGTATAATGGAATGTAGGATCCCTATTCCCACTAGCATTATGAATGCTTAATTTTTCACGTAGGGAGTTGAATAAATTAGGTAAACTAGTGGGAGCCACTTATGAATAAAGACCCGATTCATATAGTGTTTTGAAATGAAATCGATTATTTGCTAAGTGTTGTTATGTGTTTATCATTTACAGATTTACTTTGTACGTTATGTCTTCTGCACTATCACTCAGGAGCATATTGGATGCTCACAAATTGACTGGTCCTAATTATGCTGACTGGCTTCGAAACTTGAGAATTGTTCTCAGGATTGAGAAGCTGGAATACGTGATTGACTCACCTAAGCCTACTGAACCTGCTAGCGATGCGCATAATGATGAACATGTTATGTATCATAAGTGGATAGATGATGCAAATGTTGCTCAATGCATCATGCTAGCTTCCATGAACATTGAGCTACAGAAGCAACATGAGCATATGGATGCTCACACTATCCTAATGCATCTACAAGAGTTGTATGATGTGGCGGGGAGGACAACTCGATATGAGATATCGAAGGAGTTGTTCGGTTGTAGGATGTCTGAGGGATCATCTATGAATGACCATGTACTTAAGATGATCAATTTGATTGAACGTCTTGGACAACTTGGTTTTGCCATGGATGGGGAGCTGAGCCAAGACCTGGTCTTGCAATCGCTTCCGAGTTTGTTCTCGCAGTTTGTTGTGAACTTTCACATGAATAAGTTGGATGTCAACCTGTCTGAACTCCACAACATGTTGAAGACTGCAGAATCGAATTTTTCCCCTAAGAAGAGTTCTGTTCTTCTAATTGGTAAAGGTTCCAATCCTAAGAAAAGGAAGAGGAACTCTTCCAAGAAGAAGAAAGTAGGTGAAGAAAAGCCGGTTCCACCAAAAGCTGAAGACCCCAAGAGCAAAGTTGTTTGCTTTAACTGTAACAAGGTGGGGCATTGGAAGAGGAACTGCAAGGTTTACCTTGCAGAATTGAAGAAGAAGAAGGGTAGTGAGACTACCGCTTCTGATTCAGGTATGTTCATCATAGAAGTGCATATGTCATTAAATCAAATTTCTACTTGGGTATTAGATACCGCCTGTGGTTCTCAAATCTGCAATTTGTTGCAGGGACCAAGGAGAAAAAGGACTCTTGAGGAAGAGGAGGTGATTCTACTAATGGGAAATGGAGCAAGAGTTGCTGCTGAAGATGTAGAATCATTTCATTTACATATGCCTATGGGCAAGACTATTGTTTTAAATAATTGTTATTTTGTTCCCTCGATTGTGAGGAATATTATTCCCATGTTAGACTTGGCTGGATTTTCATTTATTATTGAGAATAATGAATGTTCTATTCTTAGAGATAATATTCTTTATGGACGTGGTACTTTAAATAATGGTCTATATATATGTGACATAATTTACTTCAGATTGAACAAACTAATAAAAGAAAAGGGATGATGAAAATCTCACTTTATAGTGGCACTGTAGTCTCCATTTAGTAGACATGGAGAGAGGGCTGCAAATTTGCTAGGAATGGTACACACAGATGTATGTGGACCAATGTCTACGCAAGCCATGGGTGGATTTTCATACTTCATTATTTTCATAGATGATAGATCTGGATTCGGATATGTGTTTGATGAAACACAAGTCTGAGGCCTTTGAAAAGTTCAAAGAATATAAGTATGAAGTGGAGAAACAACCAAACATAGTATTATAACTCTTCGATCAGATCGAGGTGGTGAATACTTTAATGGAGTGTTTCTAGATTATCTCAAAGTAAATGGTATAGTCTCCCAGTGGACCCCTCCAGATTGGTATCTGAAAGAAGAAATCGAACTTTGTTAGACATAGTTCGGTCCATGATGAGCTATCCAAATCTTCCAGTATTCCTATGGGGTTATGCATTGGAAATCTCAACATATTTACTGAATAAGGTGCCTTCCAAATCTGTTCCTCAAACTCTGTATGAGATATGGAAAGAAAGGAAACTGAGTCTTAAACACGTTAAGATTTGGGGATGTCCAGCTTATGTCAAGTAAGTTGACCCAGATAAGCTGGAATATCGATCCGTAAAATGTAGTTTTGTGGGATATCCTAAAGAGACTTTAGGGTATTACTTTTACACCGATCATCGGGTGTTTGTATCCAGACATGCTACCTTCTTGGAAAAGAAGTTTATCCTTGAAGGAAACAGTGGGAGCAAAATTGAACTTGATGAAGTTCAAGAAGCACAAACTACTACGGATCAAGTGGAAACACCTGTTCTAACTGAACAACCTTTTATGGAACAGCCCATTCATAGATCAGGGAGAGTGTCTCGCCAACCTGAGAGGTAATATGGCCTTGTCATTGAGAATGACAATGAGTTGTCGATCATTGATGATGACGACCCTGTAACCTATAATGAGGCTATGAGTAGTGTTCACTCAGAGAAATGGCATAGTGCCATGAAATCCGGAATGGAATCTATGTATACGGTATACGAAAGAATGATTAGAGCAGATGGACAGGTGGAGATCTTTAAGGCCAGGCTTTTGGCAAAAGGATTGAAACAAAGACAATGGATTGACTTTGATCAAACCTTTTACCTGTAGCCCTATTAAAATCAGTTCGGATTTTGCTTGCGATTGCTGCTTACTACGACTATGAGATCTGGAAAATAGCTAGATGGTTTTCTTTCCAAGAGAAATGAAAACCTAGTGTGTAAGCTGCTGCGAACCATATATGGTTTAAAGCAAGCTTCTCGAAAGATGGAACATTCGTTTTGATGAGACAATCAAAGAGTTTGATTTTATCAAAAACGTAGATGAACCATGCGTCTACAAAAGGGTTAGTGGGAGCGCGGTAACATTTCTTATATTGTATTGAAATAGAGTTGACACATATAACAACATAGCAGACCCACTCACAAAGCTACTTTACGAAAGTCACTTTGATCGTCATAAAGACAAGATGGGTATTAGATACCAGAGTGATTGGCTTTAGTACAAGTGAGAGATTGAAAGGAATATGTCCTAAGTCCAATCATGTATTAGGATTTAGGAATAACTTTTTATGTAATCTGTTTTGATTTCATTGATATTAATAAAAGACTTTTTTTGTTTTTATTACGGGCTCTATCTATTTAAGTGTTTAAATAAGATATACCATAGTTTAGAGTAAAGCTTTTTTATGGATTATGATGAGATCATAATAGTGAGACCTAAAAAGATGATAACTCTAAACTTAAATAGTTCCTGGTCATAGGATTACTAACTGGTAATTAATAATCCGCAAAGATCGGTACATACTATGTTTGCTTCATTATGAAGGATGTCTGTTCTCATAGACATTTGTGTGGTGACACTATAGCTAGTATGTAGGTGCTTATTATAGAATAAGTTCACTGAACATGACTCGCACAGCTGAACAACTGATGGAGTTCACTCACGTGTCAGCAGTTGTTCACATAGTGATAGTTGTACAAGTATCCCTAGACTTGAGGTCATCATAGTCTTCTTTTGTACACTGAACTATGCTTTGGTTTAGTTCTTAGTCTCCAGGGACAATTATTAGGGCTCTACTGGGTATAGGAATTTGTACACGAAGATAGTGTATGATCAATAAAGGATCTACCCCTTCCAGTGAAGGAAGCGAATGTTCAAGGCTGATCCACTTATGCTAGTTCAGGAATCTCTGGCCAGAGTGAATGAAATTAGAAAGGAGTTTCTAATTTGCATAGAACTACGCATAGTAAATGGTAAGCAAGTGATTAAATTAGATAGGCTTGACACGAGATCCATGCCTTCTATTTAATCGGGACATTGTAGGGTAGAAGGAATTTATTGTACGGTAATTATTCACTGAATAGGTTCTTGGTATTTTAAGCAGTGAATTTATATTATCCGGATAGTCGCGATATGCTGAGAAGTATCCCTCACGATGTAGAATAAATGTGATTAATTAATTAATCATATTTAATAAATTAGAAAATTTATATAAATAATGATAAAATAGTTTTATTATTATTTATTTCTACTACCGGCTTAATATTGAACCTACAGGGTCACACCATAAAAAGAGAATGATTTAATGGTGGAGGAATTAATTAATAATGGCTAATAATTATTTATTTGTGAAATAAATAATTAATTGGCAAATTTAATAATTGATTAAATGAGATTTAATTGATTATAAATTAATTAAGAAAAGTTCTTAATATTATTAATTAAAGAATTTAATTTTTGAAAATTAAATCAAGAGAGAGAATTATTTCTAAAGTGTTTAGAAAAAGGATTAATAATTAAAAGATGTTTTAATTATTAATGAGAATAATAAATGGGATAATAATAATAATAATATTTATGGAAAAATTTCAGCTGAAAATTTTGCCTATAAATACACTATTATAGACCCTATTTTCATTCTAACAAAAGAACCCAAAAACCCAAAAAGTTTGGAAAACCCAATTCTCTCCACCTCCTTCCTCCTCCTTAACATCGTTTTCTTGGTGGATACCGGTGGAGTGCTTCACACTTGAGGAGCAACTGCTAAGGATCTCTGATCGTTGTCTCCGAATTATTTTAAAGGTTAGATTTGATCCCCTCATTTTTACCACGATTTATATGCTTTTATTTGGATTTTATATGCGTAAAAGTGTTTTGCCATGCCCCGCTGCGTTAAAAATCCATCAATTATAAGGTAATTGGAAAAATATCATAGTCAACGTCAGAAATCAAATACGCCATGGTCTCAGTACATCATCTGCAGATAAAGCAGAAGATTACGGGAACGATTAAAGAGCTTCGAATGCGATGGGAAGCGATTACAAATTAGGTTATGTGAACGAAGAAACATATGGGGACGAGGTTCGACGATGAGTAATAGTTGGAAATGTTCATAAGTGCGAATTATTAGATTTAGAAAGAAAAAGAAAAATTTATATGCGTTATGCTGATCCTTTTGAGGCTATAAAATAGACAGGGTAAATAGAAGTAAGTTGGCTACACTGCTACCCGTATAGCGAATTCATAGGGCGTTTATATGTATATATCCAGAAGGAGTAAGTTAGCTCCATTATATATAGGAGATGGAAAGTTGAATTGAGTTATACAAGCAACAAATAGAATATGATGTTAGCGAGAGGCTATTAAGGAAAGATTGATATTATACGTTAAAGTTATGAAAAATTATAAGGTTGAGAGATTAACCTGAGAAAATGAAAGTGATATACTTGAAAAGTATCAGTATTATTCCTTAGCGTGATTCTGAGGACAAAATCCTTTTAAGGGGGGAAGGATGTAACATCCGGGAAATATCGTGTAATTATTTGTATCAATATATAATTATTATGTGAATATTATATGAATTTTTGATGAATTATATGATAATTGATAATAATATTTGGATGTTGGTATATAATAAAATGTGAGTATGTTGATTTTAATATGTCCAGAATAAAATATAGATAATTAAGGTATTAATCTGGTAATTTTCAGACTGTTATATGATTTTATGATGATTTATGGATTTCTTAATTATTTTCTGAATAATTACAAAATTATTTTATAAAGACGGGAATCATCCAACTTCAACCGTTTTTACGTTTTTACAACTCGAAACTCTTCCGAAAACTCCTTCCTAACCGAATCTGGTAATTTCAGACATTTTCCGTGTTTTGACTTTTTCAATCTGGATGACGGTTTGACCCGTGCGCGGCCCGGCGCAAGATTTTCGATACGACAATCGTTTCGGTGAATCAACGAAACCTATATTCTCGAAAGATGGGATATTATTACATTATTTTCGTATAAAGTGTTTTTATAAAAAGCCCGGTTTGGATAATTATCCAATACGGGTATCAAATCGGATCATTTTTGTGGTTACTTAGCGGCTAAGTAACTAATTTAACGATCCAAAATGCTCCAGGATGAACCAATATTCTGTAAATATAAATAGCATATTTCGTATTTCATTTTATTCGTTTATTCATTTACAACCAGTAAAAATATAGTAATTACAGAGAAAACCCCTAAACACCGATACGTTCTTGAAAATTAAACGCACGAACGAAGGCGATATCGAACTCCGATTCAGGCGTGTAATATATCAAAACGAAGCTCTCAAAATCTTCTTTCTGAATCAACCATTTATTTTTGCCCAGAAATCAAGGTATTTTTCTGATTTAATTATTTTATTTCGAATTTATTATGGATTAAATTATGGATTTTTGTTCTTGATGTTTTTGATATGCTTTGATGCCATAATCATATAGAGAATAATTTTTTGATCAGTTTGGTATATCATATGTTTGATATTGAGCTTCACATTATATAGAAACGAGTGTTTGATTTTCGAAAAATAAAATTATGGTTCTTGTTCAAGAACAGTGTTAATTGGTTTTTGGGCATTTTCGATTCAAGAATTATCAACTGAATTTGATGATTCTAAAAGCTTCCATGTATGAATTACTATCGAATTATACTATTTAATTGTGCGTGGAATTACCGAATTACGTGGCCGAGTTCTTAAGTTTTGCCTAAATTTTAAATTGATTTTCTGGATTATTTGTTAATAGTCGGATGATACGAGTAGTCGTAACTAATTCTATATTTCACAGGCTTTAATTTTGTATATATATTGTTGATTTTGGTTTAATATTTATGATTATCGAAGTTCCGATGGTTTGATCGGAGTTGATGGCCGGGGTTGTTCGGGAATCGTCGATTCCGGCGATTCAACACAGCGTGGCATGATATTGTTGTTGTTGTGTTTTTGGATCGCTATACGATCGATTAAGTGCAGAAATACGGTGCAGCAGATGAGTTTTGTGGCCTGATCCGAGATGGTCGGCGGTTCTCCGCCGTTGCCGGAACCTGGGGGAGAAGATGGGTCGACCCGGTTGTGTTCTTCACAACCCGGGATTTGACCCGGTTTCGATCCATTTTCCCCATTTCCCTTTTCCTAAATTCTATTTCTGGAATTATATTTTGAAAAATAATTCAAAATTTCTATTTTTAATTTCTAAAAATTCATTTTAAATTTTAAAAATCATTATTTTAATTCTGAAAAATTATTTTGAATTCAAAAATAAATCCAAATTATTTAATAAATTAAGTTTAGTTGATAGTTAATTATTTAGTTAGTCAATTAATTTAAATAATAATTGATTAATTAATTTAATTAGTTATTAATTAATTTTAATTGATTATTTAATAAATCTAATTATTTATTTTGATTTAAAAATTTCGAAAAATAGTTTTGAGCTTTAAAATATTATTTTAAATTATATTCAAGGCTCGATAATTATTATAAAATTATTTTAAAGTCATATTCGGGTATTCGAACCCTATTATTTAATTATAAAATGATTCGGAAACCATTTTAATTCCGAAAAATGTTCAAAAATTCATAATAAATCAACCGTTCGTCCGTTTAATGTGAAACGAACGCCTCTAGACTCAGAAAAATATTCTGCTTTCACTAATAATACTTTCGAAACCTAAATTATTTTGTATCTCAGAGTCATTTGGTTTATGAATCATTCTGAGTCGATTAGTGATCAATAAAAATGCTCTTTTGACCAGATTTCAATTTTAAACGTATCGAGACCTATCTTTTGATGATTCAACTCATGTGCTACATGAATTATGTGACTATATGTTATATGAAATATGTGAAATGTGCCTTGTGTGTTTATGTGTGTATGTGAACTATGAGTCCATGTGTCAACTAAATTTTATATGGTTAAAGATGATCCTTATCTGTTATTAACGGGCGGGTAGACGATAAGTATAAGCATATAGATTAGACAATTATATATTGTCAATTAATTGAATGGTATCTTTTATGATAGATACACATAGTACGAGGTGTTTAAGGCTAGACAGAGATTGTAGAGGTAAAGCCTGATTGCGTGTAGTAATGAAACGAATGGATTCAGAATAAAGATAAACCTAAGGGAGTAAATGACAAGAAAGGTCAAGTAACATGTCAAGAGGAATACAGATGCAACAGGACTGAGTGATATGACAGCTAGTTAAAGACCAGTAGATTATCAATTGAGGCAAGTATTCCTAACCTTTCTCCTAAAATACTCCAATTATTTATTCGTTCCCATTCTAAGTTTAGAATAGTTAAATGTTTTTATATTTCGCTGCAATTACTCTTATTTATGCAAGTACCTTTTTGATCTTGTTCCTTGATTATTGACTAATCTCTTGAGCAAGTACCTATTCGTTCGGGTTATTTGTGAACCCTGATTTGGGATGTTTTGAAATCAAAATGATTTGATATCAAAATACTTTATGGACTGGATGATTACGATAAGGGCCAGTGATGAGCTAGCCCCTAAGGGCCAGAGATGGCTGGTCCCTTGATTATTAGGCCATAGTTGCCTGGGTACCCCATATGTTGGTTGGGTCTATACAGTTGGGTATAGATCCGCGCTATATCCTGACTGATCGGCAGATTATAGTGCATATGTTGGTTTCTAGTGTCCAGTCTAATTTATTATTGATCGCCATTAACGGCACTCCTTTCCAAATAGTGCATAATTACAAATTCACACAAAGATTTGATTCAAAAAGGATGAAATATTGAATCAATCACTGTTCTTTTACAGAAAAATGTGATTTATGATTAAAGGCTAATGAGGGCCGATGTTTTGTTCGCTCAACTATTTAAATATGTAAAGATGTTTCTAAAATCATTCAAGAATCGTTTCCAGGAGTTTTCTGATCTGATACCTAGAAACCATTTATGATACTTGCTGGGCATTTTTGGCTCACTCTTGCTTTGTGAACTCTTATTTTCTTTCAGTATCAAATGAGGACAAAAGTGAATAGCTTTTAATAGACAGCAAAAGTGGTGAGATGCCAGTTGAAGAAATTTGGAGGTGTCAGGGTGATCAATACTAGGAAAGTAGTAATGAGGTAATGAAATTGTATTTAGACAATGTAAATTTTAGAAGGTTAGATTCTTGTTTCATACTATAACCTGTAAGCGATCCTGAATAATGAATGAATCTTTATATTTATTTTAATATACGGGTTTTTATTATTTAAAGTTGTGTAGTGACACCCATTCTTGACCCCGAATTTGGGGGTGTTACAGTTTATGTTCTTTTCCAGTTAAGAAGGAACCAGTTGGTAGCGAGGATCCCTAATTAAGTGTGAGAGCTAAGATTCCAGGTTGAGCAGAATAAGCTAGCAGAAGACTTTTATAATAGTTTAAGTTGGAAAGTTTGTAAGAATGTTTAATATTCAGAAGTAAGTTTAAATAATTGGGATTTGGAACGTTTGTAATATAAGTAATGTTGGATTTTAATCGCTGCGGGGGCATAGCAAAACACTTTTACACATATAAAATCCAAATAAAAGCATATAAATCGTGGTAAAAATATAGGGATCGAATCTAACCTTTAAAATAATTCGGAGACAACGATCAGAGATCCTTAGCAGTTGCTCCTCAAGTGTGAAGCACTCCACCGGTATCCACCAAGAAAACGATGTTAAGGAGGAGGAAGGAGGTGGAGAGAATTGGGTTTTCCAAACCTTTTGGGTTTTTGGGTTCTCGGGTTAGAATAAAAATAGGGTCTATAATAGTGTATTTATAGGCAAAATTTTCAGCTGAATTTTTTCCATAAATATTATTATTATTATCCCATTTATTATTCTCATTAATAATTAAAACACCTTTTAATTATTAATCCTTTTTATAAACACTTTAGAAATAATTCTCTCTCTTGATTTAATTTCCAAAAATTAAATCCTTAATTAATAATATTAAGAACTTTTCTTAATTAATTTATAATCAATTAAATCTCATTTAATCAATTATTAAATTTGCCAATTAATTATTTATTTTGCAAATAAATAATTATTAGCCATTATTAATTATTTCCTCCACCATTAAATCATTCTCTTTTTATGGTGTGACCCTGTAGGTTCAATATTAAGCTGGTAGTAGAAATAAATAATAATAAAACTATTTTATCATTATTTATATAAATTCTCTAATTTATTAAATATGATTAATTAATTAATCACATTTATTCTACATCGTGAGGGATACTTCTCAGCATATCGCGACTATCCGGATAATATGAATTCACTGCTTAGAATACCAAGAACCTATTCAGTGAATAGTTACCGTACAATAAACTCCTTCTACCCTACAATGTCCCGATTAAATACAAGGCATGGATCTCGTGTCAATCCTATCTAATTCAATCACTTGCTTACCATTTACTATGCGTAGTTCTATGCAAATTAGAAACTCCTTTCTAATTTCATTTACTCTGGCCAGAGATTCCTGAACTAGCATAAGTGGATCAGCCTTGAACATTCGCTTCCTTCACAGGAAGGGGTATATCCTTTATTGATCATACACTATCTTCGTGTACAAATTCCTATACCAAGAAGAGCCCTAAAAATTGTCCCTGGAGACTAAGAACTAAACCAAAGCATAGTTCAGTGTACACAAGATTACTATGATGACCTCAAGTCTAAGGATACTTGTACAACTATCACTATGTGAAAAACTGCTGACACGTGAGTGAACTCCTTCAGTTGTTCAGCTGTGCGAGTCATGTTCAGTGAACTTATTCAATAATAAGCACCTACATACTAGCTATAGTGTCACCACACAAATGTCTATGAGAACAGACATCCTTCATAATGAAGCAAGCATAGTATGTACCGATCTTTGCGGATTATTAATTACCAGTTAGTAATCCTATGATCAGGAACTATTTAAGTTTAGAGTTATCATCTTTTAAGTCTCACTATTATGATCTCATCATAATCCATAAAAAGCTTTACTCTAAACTATGGTATATCTTATTTAAACACTTAAATAGATAGAGCCCGTAATAAAAACAAAACAATTCTTTTATTAATATTAATGAAATCAAAACAGATTACACAGGAAGTTATTCCTAAATCCTAATACATGATTGGACTTAGGACATATTCCTTTCAATCTCCCACTTGTACTAAAGCCAATCACTCTGGTATCTAATACCAATCTTGTCTTTATGACGATCAAAGTGACTTTCATAAAGTAGCTTTGTGAGTGGGTCTGCTATGTTGTTATGTGTGTCAACTCTAATTCAATACAATATAAGAAATGTTACCGCGCTCCCACTAACCCTTTTGTAGACGCATGGTTCATCTACGTTTTTGATAAAATCAAACTCTTTGATTGTCTCATCAAAACAAATGTTCCATCTTTCGAGAGGTCTGCTTTAAACCACATATGGTTTGCAGAAGCTTACACACTAGGTTTTCATTTCTCTTGGAAAGAAAACCATCTGGCTAATTGCCAGATCTCATAGTCGTAGTAAGCAGCAATCGCAAGCAAAATCCGAACTGATTTTAACAGGGCTACAGGTAAAAGGTTTCATCAAAGTCAATCCATTGCCTTTGTTTGAATCCTTTTGCCACAAGCCTGGCCTTATAGGTCTCCACCTGGCCATCTGCTATAATCTATCTTTTATATACCGTATACATAGATTCCATTCTGGATTTCATGGAACTATGCCATTTCTCTGAGTCAACACTACTCTTAGCCTCATTATAGGTCACAGGGTCGTCATCATCAATGATCGACAACTCATTGTCATTCTCAATGACAAGGCCATATTACCTCTCAGGTTGGCGAGACACTCTCCCTGATCTATGAATGGGCTGTTCCATAAAAGGTTGTTCAGTCAGAACAGGTGTTTCCACTTGAACCTTAGTAGTTTGTGCTTCTTGAACTTCATCAAGTTCAATTTTGCTCCCACTATTTCCTTCAAGGATAAACTCCTTTTCCAAGAAGGTAGCATGTCTGGAGACAAACACCCGATGATCGGTGTAAAAGTAATACCCTAAAATCTCTTTAGGATATCCCACAAAACTACATTTTACGGATCAAGATTCCAGCTTATCTGGGTCAACTTTCTTGACATAAGCTGGACATCCCCAAATCTTAACATGTTTAAGACTCGGTTTCCTTTCTTTCCATATCTCATACGAAGTTTGAGGAACAGATTTGGAAAGCACCTTATGCAGTAAATATGCTGAGGTTTCCAATGCATAACCCCATAGGAATACTGGAAGATTTGCATAGGTCATCATGGAACGAACTATGTCTAACAAAGTTCAATTTCTCATTTCAGATACCAATCTGGAGGCGTCCACTGGGAGACTATACCATTTACTTTGAGATAATCCAGAAACACTCCATTTGTTAGATATATTTGATAATGTCATGGCTAATATGTTTTATGTTTAGCTTTCAGATCTTACTTGAACAGGATAAATCAGTACTTAACTGTTGATCAGTACTTATACTGAAAGTCAGGACTTAAGGATATCAGTACTTATGTTATCAGGAGATAATCATCAGAAGATAAATATCAGAACTTAAGTGCTGAAGGACAATCAGATAAGGACAGTAGCTGATTAAAGGAAAGAAGATCAAGATAAACATAAGAAGAGATATGCATGAAGAAGGAATTCTGTAAAGAATGGAATACTTGGAAGAAAAGATATCTGATTGATATATTTTAGGAAGCAGAATTATATTCCATATCAATTAGCGATTATCTTGTAACTGTGTAGTATATAAACACAGACATAGGGTTTACACTATAAGTGTTATCATTATTAGAGAAGATTATTCATTATAACCCTAGCAGCTCTCGTGATATTTGTTCATCACTGAGAGGTAACAGTTCCATACTGTAACAGAGTTTATTGTTTCAATAAAGTTTGTTTTCTGTTACTTAAGTTCTTAAAGTTCGATTTGAGTGTACTATACACTGTATTCACCCCCTCTACAGTGTGTGTGTGTGACCTAACAATTGGTATCAGAGCCTATCTGTTAACATACATACAGTTAAAGATCCAAACACAATCATGTCGAACACAGAAACTCCAACTAAGCCTACCAAAACTGAGGACTCACCAAAGACACAAATTTAGAGTTGGTATGAGACCATCAGAGTTCCCATACTGAGACCATCTGAATATCCCATATGGAAGGTAAGGATGACCATGTTCCTGGAAGCAACAGATCCAGAATACCTTGATAGAATCAAGGAAGGCCCTCACAAACCAACCAAGCTCGCTGTTGCAGTTGCAGGTGAAGCGGCAAAGACCGTACCAAAAGAGAAGAGTGATTATACTGCTGAAGACATAGCATCAATTGCTAAGGATGCTAAGATACGATACTTACTGCATAGTGCCATTGATAATGTAATGTCAAACAGGGTAATCAACTACAAGACTGCTAAGGAAATATGGGATGCTCTGGAAACAAGGTGTCAGGGAACTGACACAATTAAGAAGAACAGGAAGACAATACTCACTCAAGAGTATGAACACTTTGACTCAAAGACTAATGAGTCATTGAATGATTTATATGATAGATTTGTCAAACTTTTGAATGATTTGTCATTGGTTGATAAAGAGTATTATCTTGAAGATTCAAACCTTAAGTTCCTGTTAGCTCTTCCTGAATACTGGGATTTGAAGGCAACGACAATAAGAGACAACTACAATCTTGATGAAACAACTCTTGACGAAATCTATGGAATGCTCAAGACTCATGAGCTGGAGATGGAACAAAGAAGCAAGAGGAAAGGAGGAAAGTCAAGGACAGTTGCTCTTAAGGCTGAAGAAGAATTCCCCAAAGCAGCTTCCTCAAAGAAAGATAAGGGTAAAGCTCTTTTCATAAAGTCTGATACTGAGTCATCAAGTTCTGAGAGTGATGATGACTCAGATTTTGAAAGCTTGCCTGAGACTGATGCTGATGAGGAGATGATGAAGCTGTGTGCTCTTATGGTGAAAGGAATCACAAAGATTGCATACAGGAAGTTCAAGAAGGGAAAGAAGTTTTCCAGGAAAGGCATAAGTTCTGATAAGAAGAATTTTAGAAGATCTGAAGGCCGAGGAGGAAAGTCTGACAGAGGAGATTACACCAATGTTAAATGCTATAACTGTGGTGAGAAAGGCCACATATCTCCTGACTGCAAGAAGGTAAATGGTGACAAAGGCAAGGCTCTTGTCACAAAGCAGAAAAGCTGGACAGACACCTCAGACTCTGAAAGTGAGGAAAACTATGCATTGATGGCAAATGCTGATAAAGAAAGTGCTGAGAGCAGTTCTGAAGCTGCTGTAACAAAGGTACCTCAGACTACTTATGCTTTTCATACTGATGATATTAATGAGTTGAGAAGATATCTTAAAACCATGTTTGTTAGTTATAGAGATCAAACTTTAACATGTGAAAGATTAACTTCTGAAAATCTTGCATTTAAGAAAAGAAATGATTTCTTAGAAAAAGAGTTAGTCATGTTCCATCAAACTCAGAAGGATAGAGATGATGCTTTTTATGTTAGGAATGAAGTGCTAAAATTAAATGAATCTCTAAAAACTGAGTTAGAAAAGGAAAGAGAGATTATCAGGACTTGGACTAACTCTGGCAAAACAACTCAAAATTTGCTAAGTAGTGGAAACTGGAAAGAGGGCTTAGGTTATGGAGAAGATAAGAAAGATAAAGGAACTGAAGAAATTAAGTCTGTTGATAAGCAAAAGCCAAAGTTAAAACCTGTTAAGTTTGTAACTGTAAAGTCTGAAAATGAAAAATCAGAAGTTACAAAGAAATTAACTTCTGACAAACTAAAACAGGAAAAGACAGCTGAAGTGAACATAGGCTTAATGACAAAGAAGCAGCTTAAGCATAAGCTGAAAGATGTCAAGAATGCAAACAAGGTAAAATCACCTAGGAAAAATAGGAATGGAAAGGAAGGTGTGAATAAAAGCAATAATTATAAACCTGTTCCTGATGCTTCTAGGAAAACATGTCATAACTGTGGAAGTTCTAACCATCTGGCTTCTTTTTGCAGGAAGAATAAGAATATTAACTCCTTACCTTCAAAGTCAGGAGTTAAGAGTCAGTCTGTTAGATTCAAACCACAAAATCCTTATTTTCATTGTGATAGTTTATGGCATTCCATTTATACTTGTAAGGAATATCATAGCTTGTACTATGATTATTATCAAATAAAACCTTCTCTGAAGAAAGTTTTCATTGTTCCTTCTAGTGTAAATTCTGATTCAAAGTCTGATAGTGTAAGTTCTGATAAGAAAATTGTTAACATAAACTCTGATGCTAAATCCGCTGTAAATGTTAATAAACTTAATAAGGCCAAAGGATCCAAGCAAGTCTGGGTCCTTAAAATTAATAATTAGTGGTCTTTGTGATTGCAGGGCAACAGGAAAAATATTCTAGTTCTGGACAGTGGATGTTCAGGACATATGACTGGAAATAAGGCCCTGCTATCAGACTTTGTGGAGAAAGCTGGCCCAAGTGTTTCTTATGGAGATGGCAACATTGGAAAAACATTGGGATATGGCAATATCAATCTTGGAAATGTCATAATTAAACAAGTAGCTCTAGTCTCAGGACTTAAACACAACCTACTGAGTATAAATCAAATCTGTGACAGAGGTTATCATGTTGATTTCTTTGAAGAACACTGTGAAATTGTGAGTAAATCTAAAGGCAAAGTTGTTCTGAAAGGATACAGGCGTGGTAACATTTATGAAGCTAAGCTTTCAACAAGTACTGATGGTTCTGCAATCTGTCTGATGAGTAGAGCATCAATTGAAGAAAGCTGGAATTGGCATAAGAACCTCTCTCATTTAAATTTCAACAATATAAATGAACTGGTCAAGAAAGATCTTGTGAGAGGATTGCCAAACACAGTATTTGCTCCTGATGGTCTTTGTGATTCATGTCAGAAAGCCAAACAAAGAAAATCTTCATTCAAGAGCAAGGCTGAATCATCAATTCTTGAGCCTTATCATCTACTACATGTTGATCTATTTGGTCCAGTAAATGTCATGTCTATTACAAACAAGAAGTATGCGTTGGTCATAGTGGATGAGTTCACCAGATACACATGGGTGTATTTCTTGCATACAAAAAGTGAAACTGCATCAACCTTGATTGATCATATCAAACATCTGGATAAAATGGTCAAAGATTCTGTGAAAGTTTTAAGGAGTGATAATGGCACTGAGTTCAAGAATTTGATAATGGAAGAGTTCTGCAAAAGCCATGGAATAAAGCAGGAATTTTCTGCTCCTGGAACTCCACAGCAAAATGGAGTTGTTGAAAGAAAGAATAGAACTCTCATTGAAGCTGCACGTAAAATGCTTGAAGAAGCAAAGCTTCCAACCTATTTCTGGACTGAAGCTGTGCAGACTGCTTGTTTTACTCAAAATGCAACACTCATTAACAAGCATGGAAAAACACCATATGAGATGGTGAAGAAAAAGAAGCCAAATCTGAAATATTTTCATGTATTTGGATGCAAGTGTTTTGTTCTCAAGACTCATCCTGAACAGCTATCAAAGTTTGATCTAAAAGCTGATGAAGGAATCTTTGTTGGATATCCACTTTCCACAAAAGCCTTCAGAGTTTATAATTTGAGAACAAAAGTTGTCATGGAATCTATCAATGTCTCTTTTGATGACAAAAAGATTACTAGTCTTGAAGATTTCGTTGACCATGATCAGCTGAGATTTGAAAATGAAGACTCAAATTCTGATACAGAAAATCCTGACAGTCTAAGTCCTGATACTGTAAACTCTGATGGATTAAACTCTGATGTTATTGAAACTGTGGAGACTACGTCAAAGGAAGATGCACCTATGCAGGGGGAGCATACTCAAGATCCTACCACATCTCAAGAAACATCAGAACATGCATCTGGCTCTTCAAGTTCTGATTCGTCAAGTTCTGATAAGCGAAGTTCTGATAGTGCTGAAAATCTAAATACTGAAGAATCCAACTCAGAGAGCATAGTTTTAGGGGAAGCATCAGAAAATGAAAATGAAAATAGCATGTATCATGGGGGAGCATCCAGTTCTAGAGAAAACCTTCCATCTGCAAGGAAGTGGACAAAATCATATACACCTGATTTGATAATTAGAAATCCTGATGCAGGTGTCAGAACTAGAACAGGTACTTCAAATGAATGTCTTTACAATTCTTTTCTCTCTCAGACTGAGCCAAAGAAAGTGGAAGAAGCTCTTCAAGATGCTGATTGGGTGCAAGCAATGCAGGAAGAGTTGAATGAATTTGAAAGAAACAAAGTCTGGACCCTAGTGCCAAGACCAAAGAATAGATCTGTTGTTGGTACAAAGTGGGTATTCAGAAATAAAACTGACAGTGATTGCATAATTACAAGGAATAAGGCAAGGCTGGTTGCAAAAGGATATTCTCAACAGGAGGGAATTGATTATGATGAAACATTTGCACCAGTTGCTAGGTTAGAAGCCATAAGGATATTCTTGGCTTATGCTGCTCACAAAAAGTTTACTGTCTTTCAAATGGATGTGAAAAGTGCTTTTCTCAATGGAGAATTGGAGGAGGAGGTATATGTTGAACAACCTTCAAGTTTTGTAGATACCAAACATCCAGATTATGTCTACAGGCTTGATAAAGCACTTTATGGACTTAAGCAAGCTCCTAGAGCATGGTATGACACTTTAGCTCAGTTTCTTCTGGAAAGTGGATTCAACAGAGGGACAATAGACAAAACACTATTTTACCTCAACCATGGAAAGGACTTACTTCCGGTCCAGATTTATGTTGATGATATCATTTTTGGTCTTACTTCTGGTCCAGATTTATGTTGATGATATCATTTTTGGATCTACAAATGACAAACTTTGCAAAAAGTTTGCCAAACTAATGCAGTCAAGATATCAGATGAGTATGATGGGGGAACTTAGCTATTTTCTGGGCCTTCAAGTCAAACAGAATGAGGAAGGCACTTTTATTTGTCAAACCAAGTACACCAGAAACTTGCTGAAGAAATTTGGAATGTAAGATTGTTCCAGTGCATCCACTCCAATAGCCACTACGACAAAACTGGATAAGGATACCGGTAAATCAGTAGATATTACTGACTACAGAGGTATGATTGGCTCTCTACTCTATCTAACTGCTAGTAGACCTGATATCATGTATGCTACCTGTCTTTGTGCAAGATTTTAAGCAGATCCAAGAGAACCTCACTTAACAGCTGTAAAAAGAATCTTTAAGTATCTTAAAGGAACAGCTGCTCTGGGATTATGGTATCCTAGAGAATCAGATTTTAAACTAATAGGTTACTCAGATGCAGATTTTGCAGGTTGCAAAATTGACAGGAAAAGCACAAGTGGAAGCTGCCAATTTCTTGGAGGCAGATTGGTTTCTTGGTACAACAAGAAACAAAAGTCAATTTCCACATCAACTGCAGAAGCAGAGTATATTGCTGCAGGAAGCTGTTGTGCACAGATTCTTTGGATGATGAATCAGTTACTGGATTATGGGTTAACATATTTCAAAATCCCTATTTACTGTGATAATCAAAGTGCTATTGCTATGACAGGTAATCCAGTTCAACACTCTATGACAAAGCACATCAGCATCAGGTACCACTTCATCAGGGAACATGTGGATGAAGGTACAGTGGAATTGCATTTTGTTCCCACAGATCAACAACTAGCAGATATCTTCACAAAACCACTGTGTGAAGCTACTTTTACAAGATTGGTAAATGAACTTGGAATGGTTTCAGGTTCTTTCTCTAAATATGCTTAGTCTTGTTCTGTGTTATCAGACTTTATGCTCAGTATTTACAGAATTAATCTCATTGTGTATTTTGTGCTTAATTGATAAATGTCTTTAAGTACTGACTGTTGTCTGATATATGTTTCTAAACTCTGATAAGTGATATGTCTGTTCAAGTACCTATTCAATCCTATGAGGATAACTGTGTTAGATACTGACCTAGTAGTCTTCAATAAACAAATGATTCCATGTAAGAAGTCATTATTTCAGTGGAAACCCTATGACACTAGCAAATTCTGATAATTGAGCTTAGTTAAGTTTACTTTGTATATCTTATTACTAAGTCACAAATTAGAATAATGCTACTCATCTGTTAAGTTCTGATACTAGTAAAACTGCTGAATGTACTAAGTGCTGATAAACCTCACTTATCAAAAGAAAAAGCAAAAAGATCAAAGAATAAAATCAGGTACTCCTTTGAGGTCTAGAGTAAAAATATGGAAGGGACGACCCAAGTGCATTGCTAATATTAAGTAGATATGCATTAGAAAAGCAAAATATTTTCTTGGTGACTTTTCACACTCTATGATTACTGGAGAAATACTCTGATAATAGCATAAATTCTGATAAACAGTCGTGACTCACTTACACTGAGAAGCCACTGTAAAATAGAATTTCAAAAGATGCATAAAATTAGTACAAAACAGTTGAGGTGGACTCAAGCATGAACTCATTCATCAGTAGGTTTCAGGACAATGACACCTCTTTAGCAAAATTTTAGTTATGCCTTATTTCTAAGATGTACTGAAGTGAATCAGACTTTACTCTTTGTCTGTTATTTAGCTTAATGCACACACTAATCACTTCATCTGAATGATGAAAATTTCTGTGGTGGTCTATGTTATTTTAGATAAACAGTCATTGTGTCATTATTGCACAAATTCTGAGGACAAGTTCTAGTTACACGTTCTGATGATTAAGTTCTGAAGTCTATAACTCAGAACTTATATGAGGATTTACTAAGATGGGCATTCCTTTTTCGAGTTAAGAAATTATGTTCTGATGACTGTTAAGTTCTGGTATAGGTCTAAGTTCTGATTTCTCAGTCTAATCCTTTACTTGGCTTATCTGTGAATAAAATTAGATAACGGTCTTAGTTCGAACTAGAATATGTTGAAGTGGAAGATTAATAGTCACTATGATTAGGATTAATGGTATTCGTACTTGAACAGTCCACTGTTTCTTGTTTCTTGTGCGTTTTAAACCATGATTCCTCTTTCCAATGAATGTTATTCTTTTTCAAAGTCTAGGGAGACGAGGTAGAATTAATTCTACCTGTCAGCATTCAATTTCTTTGCGTCTCCTGGCATTCTCTTGCTTATATAAGCAACCACTTCACATCAGCCTTCCCATCACACTTTTATCACAAACTCACTCTCGTTTTTCATTTACCATCACAAATGGCTGCATTTGGCTGGTTCTACAATTATGGTGATGAGACTGTGCATGTCTTTTTGAATGGAATTCCAACTCCATACCCTATCACCAACATTCCTCACAATCTCTGGATTCAATTTCCAGAGGTTATCAAATGTGATCTGGTGGCCGTTCGAAGAGAACTTCATCTTCATCGTCTCCGCCAGCAAGAGCGAATCATCAGACTCACCATTCTGTTTGTCGAGAGTAGGAAGAAGAAGATGACTTAATCTCGTCTTCTTCCTGTTTTTCTTCATCATCAGCTTTGTCAGGCTTCTTAGCTTGGACTAAGGCTGTTGATGTTAGGTTTAGAAGCTTAGGGAAAATCTTGTATAAGTATTGATGTAATTTCCATTTCATAAATGTATTGTCTTGATATATTAATGAAAGTTATTTTTACTTCAAGATTTTGTCTCTGAGTTATTTTATCTTGTGTTGATAAATCCTGATTGATATTCTGATGACCATATAAATTTTGTTTTATATTAAGTTCTGATTCATTTTCAGCTCTTACTTATCTAATTTATCTTGGTCATTTTCATGTGATGTATTTTCAGAATATTAATGATGCAGTGAAAAATAATTCAATCAGTGCTAACGGTTTAAATTTTGAATTAAAACTGTTTCTCTTGATAAATGGAACGGTTTTTCCTTGAAACTAGGCAAATGGGTAAGTAATGATTCCTGTTTTCTCGAGCCCAGTAACTATCCGTTATTACTGCATGTCTGACAGGTGTCCAACGGTAACATTTTTGTTCAGAGTATAAGTACAATAGAGAGAAGATTTCTTTAATCTTTTATTTTCTTCATATTTTATCTCTCTCCTTACTTTTACTCTCTCTCTCTCTTTATTTCTCACGTTGGTTTTTCATACAGACATTATCTCAAACACCTAACAGGCATACTTGAATCTCATTTTTTTTTCACATGGCACCTAAGGATTTAATCATTGATGGAGCTAGGTTTGTCCCCAACAACTATGCTGCAGTTCTTGATCACACTGAAGCTCCATCTGAATTGCACTTTGTGCAAGATCTTCTTGCACATAGTGAGGTTAGGTATGCATTAACACAGCCTGAATTCTTTTCAAGCCAACAAGTTCTGAGGTTTTGGAGGACTGGACTTTTTGATGATGGTGGTCAACGTGGAACTCCCAGTATTATCTTCCAAGTGAGTGATTCATCCTTTGTAGTCACTCCTAGTACAGTACGCAGGGCTTTACATCTTCCAGAAGATTGTACTTTCTCAATTCCAGAGGACTCAGCCCTTCGGGAGTTAATGGCTGAATTGGGATATGAAAAGAGTCTGACGAAACTTGGACAGTTGAAACGGGCTAATATCAGAAGAGAATGGAGTTTCTTCTTTGATTGCATCACCAAAGCTTTTGGGAAAAAATGTTCAAATTTTGATGTTATCCCAATTCTGAGTCAGCAAATAGGGTATGCTATTATTCATCAAACTCATTTTGATTTTGCAATTGGAATAATTGGTTTTATTGGGGATAGGATGACAGAGGATCGAGATGTTTATTTTGCTAGATTCTGTCAACTTATTTACACTTATTGTACTGATGAACCTCATTTAGTCAGCACTCAAACCCCACCTTTTAAGGTTGCAAAATGATACTTTAATGACCTGGTAAATGCTGATACTAAAAGAAAAAAGTGGTTAGACCATTAAAGATTCCTAAGTCTGTAAAACAGATCCTGGTAAATGCTGATCCTGATACTTATAGATCTGTTTACTCTGATGTCCAACCAACTCCAAACACCCAAAATCCATCAACCTCAGTACCTACCTCTCATTCTACTCAACCTACCCTCAGAACATATCTCAAATCCTATCTCTCAACTTCACAGACTTCTCGACCTTCATCTTCAGCACCTACTGTGAAGCCTTCATCTTCCAAGCCAAAGAGGACAAATAATGTTCCTTAAACATCTCAAAAGAGAAGGAGGATTGCATTGAGAGATGAATCTGATTCTGAGGAACAGGTTTCTTCTAGAGAACCTGTTGTTTCTGAAGCTGAGAAAGAGATTTCTCAGAAGGATTCTGAAATTGGGGGTTCTAGGCTTCTCAAGAGGCTTAGACGAATGACAGTTCCTGAAACTCCCAAGGAATCCAAATCAACAGGGAAGTACAAGAAACAGAGGGCACAAAGGCCAGTTTCAGATGATGAAGAGGAAGCAGCTAAGGAAGGGGATCAGGAATCTCTGATCTCACAAGACAAGGAATTTGCTCCAGTCACTTCTTCTCCATCAACTCCATCTCAGGAAGCTGTATCTGACAAGGCTAACTCACCATCTGTGTCTCTTGTTGATCCAGGCACAAGTGCTGATATTGATGTTCAACACTTGGTTGTGTCTAAAGTATTTCTCTTAGAAGCTCCAACAACAAATAATCCTTCCACAACACCTGTTACTGATATTGTTCAAACTCCAGAGTTATCAACAACACCTTCTCTGCATCAAGATGCTGATGATCAGAATTTAGGTGAGCATCAGGATATGGCTGTTGATCAGAACTTAGTATCAGATCAGCAATTAAAGGATGCTGAAGCCTCCATTGCTACTCACACTGTTGTCTTATCAGAAGATACTGATTCTTTAAGTTCTGATGCTGCAAATGGTGGAGATACTGGTGAAGCTGCTCCAACTGTAGATGCTGATGAAGCAGGTCCTTCCGGACATACTCCTCAACAGACTCTTCCTAAGTCTGAACTGGTAAAGAAGTTTGTTACCAAGGATACACCAGTACCTTGGAGTGAAACTCCTGCAGGTCAGGAGTGGACTAAGGAATGGAACTCAGTTTCATGTGTTCCAACTGTAAAACATCTTGCTGAGCACTTGACTAAAGCTGATGAAATGTTAAATTCTGATGATTTAAAAACTCAGCTTAGAGTCACTGCATTGAGTACTAAACATCTACAAGGTCTTCATTCAACTACTCATGCAGAGCTACACAAGATTCAGGAGAACTTTATCAAACAAAAACAAGTTTGGAAAATTGATAAGAAAAAGTTCTTTCAACCTACCATTGACAGGATTGCTTATATTAAGAAAACTCAAGAGAAACAACAAGCTCAGATTGATGAAATTCTGACAAATCAAGCTTCTCAGCAATCGCAACTTACTGAAATCCATTCCTCAGTGGAATTACTTATCTCTCTTTTACTATCTGCTGATGCCAAAAAGGGGGAGAAGGTAATTAAGTCCAAATGCAACACTAACAAGACACTGCAAGGAAAGGATGATGGAAATGATGATCGAGGATACTCTGGAATGGGTAGCGGTCATAGTCAAGTTAGAAGGTTTACATCAAGACAAGCTAGTCACAGGACAAGTTCTGATACTGGGAAAAGAATAAGTTCTGCTGCTGGTAAAAGGATAAGTTCTGATGAACTTCTAGATCTTGATGAGGAAATGTCAAGACAGTTATTTCTTCAAGAAAATCCAGGAATGGACTTGGAAAGTTTAAAGGAAGAAGAAGCTAGACTTAAATCAGAGAAAGTCACATCTAAATTTGAAGCTTCTAGTAAAAATTCACTTCCAAAACTCAAAGGCATTGTGATCAAAGAAAGGACACATACTGAAGCAACGTTGGCTAGATCACAACCACAGATAGATCCAAGATCCAAGGGTAAAGAAAAGGTTGGTGAACCTATCAAGGTTTATGTACCTCCTGAGGAAGAAGAAATTACTGATGAAAAGGATGATCTTGCTCTGACTTCAAGAAAAGTTCTTAAAACAACCTCTGACATGGCTCAAGTTGTTCAGAGTCAAGAAATTGTAAGTTCTGATATTCAGAAGAAGCAAGTAACCTCTGACAGAGCTCAAGTTAACTTGATATCAGAAAATAGATCAAAGACACTCCTACCAGGATTCACTAAAGCAAAACAGACTCAATCTTTGAAGACTACTGCAAGTGGTTTTGAAGCAAGAGTAGTTACTGGAAAGGTAGCTAAAGATAAAACTGGATTGGGAAGTGCTGATGAAAGAAGAGTACACAACACTACCAATGATCCAACTTCCTTGAGTGAACCAGGTATTGGAGCAACTTCTGAGAGATTGAATCAACTGGAATCTGTACAGATGGTTTACCATACCTACTTGAAAGAATACATCATGTTGTATTTCATGACAGATGGTAGGGTTTATCATATAAGACAAAATGCCATTCCATTGAAGTATTTTGAAGAATTGGAGCATGTACTTTTCTTACTTCAAGTGGATGACAGAATAACAGAGACTGCTGCAAACTACTTAAAAGAACAGATTCAGAGACAGAAAAGGCTTTATTCTGTTAAGTCTGACAACATATATGTTCCAAAGTACAGAGATCACAATGGTGATATTGTTGATATGAAGCCTAATACTGCACAGATCAGAACATATCTTGGTATTAAGGGACTTGAATTCAATCTGGAGTCTGACAAAGCTTATGTCATAAGACTAGATCAGGAGTTGAGAAAAGCAAAGATCAATGATCTCAGAGCTGCAATCTTTCAAACTGGTGAAGATACTGCAGAGCTTAAAGATGTCAAAAGGAGAATGATTGATGAACTAAGATATGCTGAGAAATGTTTGTTGAAGAACTATCTCAGAACAACTCCTGACATCAGGGAGATCAAAAAATGATGAAGCCAAGTCAAAGATCTACAACTGCTTAAATTCTGATATTTATACAGACTGAAGTTGTTATCAGAAGTTGAAATTGGTAAAAGCTTTAAGGACTGTAAGTTGTAGATATCTAGTCTAATTCTCATGCATTTGTACTTAATGTTTTTGACATCATCAAATATCTGTTAAACTTGTATATTATGTTAATTTACAAGTTGGGGGAGATTGTTAGATATATTTGATAATGTCATGGCTAATATGTTTTATATTTAGCTTTCAGATCTTACTTGAACAGGATAAATCAGTACTTAACTGTTGATCAGTACTTATACTGGAAGTCAGGACTTAAGGATATCAGTACTTATGTTATCAGGAGATAATCATCAGAAGATAAATATCAGAACTTAAGTGCTGAAGGACAATCAGATAAGGACAGTAGCTGATTAAAGGAAAGAAGATCAAGATAAACATAAGAAGAGATATGCATGAAGAAGGAATTCTGTAAAGAATGGAATACTTGGAAGAAAAGATATCTGATTGATATATTTTAGGAAGCAGAATTATATTCCATATCAATTAGCGATTATCTTGTAACTGTGTAGTATATAAACACAGACATAGGGTTTACACTATAAGTGTTATCATTATTAGAGAAGATTATTCATTGTAACCCTAGCAGCTCTCGTGATATTTGTTCATCACTGAGAGGTAACAGTTCCATACCGTAACAGAGTTTATTGTTTCAATAAAATTTGTTTTCTGTTACTTAAGTTCTTAAAGTTCGATTTGAGTGTACTATACACTGTATTCACCCCCTCTACAGTGTGTGTGTGTGACCTAACACCATTAAAGTATTCACCACCTCGATCTGATCGAAGAATTATAATACTATGTTTGGTTTGTTTCTCCACTTCATACTTATACTCTTTGAACTTTTCAAAGGCTTTAGACTTGTGTTTCATCAAACACATATCCGAATCTAGATCTATTATCCATGAAAGTAATGAAGTATGAAAATCCACCCATGGCTTGCGTAGACATTGGTCCACATACATCTGTGTGTACCATTCCTAGCAAATTTGCAGTCCTCTCTCCATGTCTACTAAATGGAGACTGCAGTGCCACTATAAAGTGAGATTTTCATCATCCCTTTTCTTTTATTAGTTTGTTCAATCTGAAGTAAATTATGTCACATATATACAGACCATTATTTAAAGCACCACGTCCATAAAGAATATTATCTCTAAGAATAGAACATTCATTATTCTCAATAATAAATGAAAATCCAGCCAAGTCTAACATGGGAATAATATTCCTCACAACTGAGGGAACAAAATAACAATTATTTAAAACAATAGTCTTGCCCGTAGGCATATGTAAATGAAATGATTCTACGTCTTCAGCAGCAACTCTTGCTTCGTTTCCCATCAGTAGAATCACCTCCTCTTCCTCAAGAGTCCTACTTCTCCTTGGTCCCTGCAACAAATTGCAGATTTGAGAACTACAGGCGGTATCTAATACCCAAGTAGAAATTTGATTTAATGACATATTCACTTCTATCATGAACATACCTGAATCAGAAGCGGTAGTCTCACTACCCTTCTTCTTCTTCAATTCTGCAAGGTAAACCTTGCAGTTCCTCTTCCAGTGCCCCACCTTGTTACAGTGAAAGCAAACAACTCTGCTCTTGGGGTCTTCAGCTTTTGGTGGAACCGGCTTTTCTTCACCTACTTTCTTCTTCTTGGAAGAGTTCCTCTTCCTTCTCTTAGGATTGAAACCTTCACCAATTAGAAGAACAGAACTCTTCTTAGAGGGAAAATTCGATTCCGCAGTCTTCAACATGTTGTGGAGTTCAGGCAGGCTGACATCCAACTTATTCATGTGAAAGTTCACAACAAACTGCGAGAACGAACTCAGAAGCGATTGCAAGACCAAGTCTTGGCTCAGCTCCCCATCCAAGGCAAAATCAAGTTGTCCAAGACGTTCAATCAAATTGATCATCTTAAGTACATGGTCATCCACAGATGGTCCCTCAGGCATCCTACAATCGAACAGCTCCTTCGATATCTCATATCGAGCTGTCCTCCCCGCCACATCATACAACTCTTGTAGATGCATGAGGATAGTGTGAGCATCCATATGCTCATGTTGCTTCTGTAGCTCAATGTTCATGGAAGCTAGCATGATGCATTGAGCAACATTTGCATCATCTATCCACTTACGATACACAACATGTTCATCATTATGTGTATCACTAGCAGGTTCAGTAGGCTTAGGTGAGTCAATAACGTATTCTAGCTTCTCAATCCTGAGAACAATTCTCAAGTTTCGAAGCCAGTCAGCATAATTAGGACCAGTCAATTTGTGAGCATCTAGTATGCTCCTGAGTGATAGTGCAGAAGACATAATGTATATTGTAAATCTGTAAATGATAAACACATAACAACACTTAGCAAATATTCGATTTCATTTTAAAACACTATATGAATCGGGTCTTTATTCATAAGTGGCTCCCACTAGTTTATCTAATTTATTCAACCCCCTACGTGAAAAATTAAGCATTCATAATGCTAGTGGGAATAGGGATCCTACATTCCATTACACAACCCCGGCTGTAGCACGAACCGACATGTAATGTTCAATAGGCAGACAACTCTTGTCAAGTAAATCTTATGTTATTTCCTAATCAAACTTTAGCCTCTTGAATAATTGAGTCTCGGCTGTAGCACGACAAACTCAATATTCTAAGTCAAGTCTAACCCAACATTCCGTACAGTTGAATCAGTCCCCAAAGGCCCACGGCTGTAGCACGTACCGACCTTTAGATTCTTATTCAATGTACACATCTCTATGTAATAGACAAGTATTTCTTATTTCAAAATCAAAGCCCTCGGCTGTAGCACGAACCGACAATGATTCAAAAATAAGAACTACTTTCTATCATGTTGGAAGGCTATGACCGACACAAGCCCGTTGTATCATTGGCCAATTACTACTTGATATTATTTAATTTTAGAGGGATTATATTACGTTACAATCATAATCATATTATAAAGAGATTCTTCCTTTTAAATTAAATATTTCAAAACAATAATCAATAATCAGATGATTCCCAGATCGGGTGGAGCATTGTCAAGAGGCGTCACTTAATAACCCTTTCTTACAGATAGAAATCTGTTATTGACAGAATCATCCTTTCTCTCATATCGAAAATTCATATTCAATTAAGTGTTTCATAAACACAAGAATCTCATTATTGTATTCATAATATTGTTATTAAGGTTATGAAACAATTTCACTATACTAGGTTGTCTAACAAACGCCCTATGTTCATTCAAGTTCACCTAAATCTATCATCGCATGATAAACTAAGCATATATCACATATAAAAACATGAATAAACATCAAGGTAGGCATGTTACATCATCTAGCACATTAGTCTAAGCATTATACATCTCTATGTATCACATGAAGCATTTAAAAGCAATTAAAATAGTCAAAAACATCTTTAAAACACTTCATGGAAATATAAACAGTTCAAAACTTTTATATAAACTAAAATTGATCACTCTATTAGATCCGTCTCGGAAAAACGAATCCAACGGTATATTGCACGCCTAAAACGGAGTTACGAAACTCCCAGAAAATCAATTTTAATATGGACAGTCGGGTTGTAACGCATTACAGGAACGCGTTACAAGCCCTGTAACGCATTCCGGTGATGCGTTACAGCCCTTTTAAGCCATTAAAAGGTGTAACGCATTCCGTGAATGCGCCACAGGTGTGTAACGCATTCCCGGAATGCGTGACACCCCCTTTTTTTTCTTCTTTTTTCTGCAGCAGCCGACAGCTTTCCTCGATCGCCGTGCAGCCGCCTGTTCTCCTTCTCTTTCCGTGCAACACAGCAGACAGCAGACAGCAGATAATACAGATGTATATACAAATATATATATACTATATATACATATATTTACTTATTTAATTACGAATTTAATTACAAGAACTTCAAAATTTCATAATAAAAAATCTATACATCATAAAATTATGAAAAAAATACCCAGACGATTTAAACACTTGTAGAACCCAGATCAACATTCAAAATAATTCTGAGAAACGATTTCTCATCAGACAAAATTAATCCATGATATAACTTATAAAAATCATAATTAATTCATACAAGCACATAAAATTCTGAAATTTTTACCACAGATCTATATGCATACAACCTTGCTCTGATACCATTGTTGGATTTTAATCGCAGCGGGGGCATGGCAAAACACTTTTACACATATAAAATCCAAATAAAAGCATATAAATCGTGGTAAAAACATAGGGATCGAATCTAACCTTTAAAATAATTCGGAGACAACGATCAGAGATCCTTAGCAGTTGCTCCTCAAGTGTGAAGCACTCCACCGGTATCCACCAAGAAAACGATGTTAAGGAGGAGGAAGGAGGTGGAGAGAATTGGGTTTTCCAAACCTTTTGGGTTTTTGGGTTCTCGGGTTAGAATAAAAATAGGGTCTATAATAGTGTATTTATAGGCAAAATTTTCAGCTGAAATTTTCCCATAAATATTATTATTATTATCCCATTTATTATTCTCATTAATAATTAAAACACTTTTTAATTATTAATCCTTTTTCTAAACACTTTAGAAATAATTCTCTCTCTTGATTTAATTTCCAAAAATTAAATCCTTAATTAATAATATTAAGAACTTTTCTTAATTAATTTATAATCAATTAAATCTCATTTAATCAATTATTAAATTTGCCAATTAATTATTTATTTCGCAAATAAATAATTATTAGCCATTATTAATTAATTCCTCCACCATTAAATCATTCTCTTTTTATGGTGTGACCCTATAGGTTCAATATTAAGCCGGTAGTAGAAATAAATAATAATAAAACTATTTTATCATTATTTATATAAATTCTCTAATTTATTAAATATGATTAATTAATTAATCACATTTATTCTACATCGTGAGGGATACTTCTCAGCATATCGCGACTATCCGGATAATATGAATTCACTGCTTAGAATACCAAGAACCTATTCAGTGAATAGTTACCGTACAATAAACTCCTTCTACCCTACAATGTCCCGATTAAATACAAGGCATGGATCTCGTGTCAAGCCTATCTAATTCAATCACTTGCTTACCATTTAATATGCGTAGTTCTATGCAAATTAGAAACTCCTTTCTAATTTCATTTACTCTGGCCAGAGATTCCTGAACTAGCATAAGTGGATCAGCCTTGAACATTCGCTTCCTTCACTGGAAGGGGTATATCCTTTATTGATCATACACTATCTTCGTGTATAAATTCCTATACCCAGAAGAGCCCTAAAAATTGTCCCTGGAGACTAAGAACTAAACCAAAGCATAGTTCAGTGTACACAAGATTACTATGATGACCTCAAGTCTAAGGATACTTGTACAACTATCACTATGTGAACAACTGCTGACACGTGAGTGAACTCCATCAGTTGTTCAGCTGTGCGAGTCATGTTCAGTGAACTTATTCAATAATAAGCAACTACATACTAGCTATAGTATCACCACATAAATGTCTATGAGAACAGACATCCTTCATAATGAAGCAAGCATAGTATGTACCGATCTTTGCGGATTATTAATTACCAGTTAGTAATCCTATGATCAGGAACTATTTAAGTTTAGAGTCATCATCTTTTAGGTCTCACTATTATGATCTCATCATAATCCATAAAAAGCTTTACTCTAAACTATGGTATATCTTATTTAAACACTTAAATAGATAGAGCCCGTAATAAAAACAAAACAAGTCTTTTATTAATATTAATGAAATCAAAACAGATTACACAGGAAGTTATTCCTAAATCCTAATACATGATTGGACTTAGGACATATTCCTTTCAAGTAAGTTGTGGCTTGTGTGCATAATATAACCTGTTGCGATCCGTGGATGGAGGTAAGTAAGATCACTGCATATATTATTATTATTATTATTATTATTATTATTATTATTATTATTGTCATAAGCAGGTATATATATATGGTAGTGTGTGTGTTGTGGACCCCAAACTTCTGACCCGGGTTTGGAGGGCGCCACAAGTTTGGTATCAGAGCTACAGGATTATAAGTCACTGACACAAGCCTAGATTGTCGGGAATGGGTAGAGGGTTAGGATTAGAAGTAAGGAATAGAAAGATAGAACGTTGAGAGGTTGTGCGACTGAATAATAGGTGTTAGTATGTTCGTGTTGTGGTTCGAGATTCTTATCTTACGATATGATTTTCAGATAACAGCGATGGTAGATTCCTTTATCCCAGCACTAGCTGATCATTCTGAGCCTTCATTCGGAGGACCATCATTTGATCCACAACCTGCTCTTCCACCGGTGTTGGCTATACTACCTCCAGTTGTGACGGCTGTACCACTGCGAGTTATTCCACCTCCTGGTATAAGGACACCTATCCGAGGACCCCTACCTTCTGATTCTGGTTCTGCTGGGCATTCAGTTGCGGGTTCACCATTTCAGTCTACTCCATACCATGTTCCTTATTTCTGGTATGAGGCTTTTTTTTGTGAGTGAGAGGCCCTGTTGGCACAGATTCAGGAGCTACAACATATTGTGAGCACTATAGATTTTGACAGGAGTGCGAGGGAGCTTCAAGAGGAGATTCATGTGACTCGAAAGGTTCTTGAGGCTAGATTGCATGGAGCTACTAGTGAATATGCAGGCCCTGGTGCTCTTATGGGCTTGTCCTGAGAGGTGATGGAGGATCTTGTGAGGCTTGGTGGGCCAGAGTTTCCCTGGAGCGAGAGACAGAGATACAGAGACAGAGGTGCTGAGTCAGAGTTGTTGTGGTAGCTATTATACGTACATCAGTGTGTAGTGTGTATCAGCAGACTTTTGGTTTGTATTTATAGAGTAGACTTGCTGATTAGTATGTAGGTTGTTGTACCTTTTTGCTTTTGCTGAAGCATTTTCACGCTTGTACTACCAAAACTTTGATATATATTGTTGAGCAAGATTAAAGCTGTATATTTATCTCAACAATACAGGTTTGGATAACTCAACATAGGATAAGAACTTTGAAATAATCCATGTTCCACTGGAATCAGTACAGATTATTTAATTGGGTAAATGCACAAAAGATTTTGATTAGCTGCAGTGAAGAAGACATCAACAATGATCCGTATGAAGTTCATTAATATGTTCAGGCATCGGAGGAATAAGGTTGGAGTCATTCAAAGCAGTTATCAGAATCAGTACGAAGACCTCAAGGATTCCTAGTGAAGATGGTTATATTTGGTAGAAGACTTAACAGTGGTTTATACGGGTATAATACGAAGGCCTGAGAGCGGAACTAGTCGTCTGTGAACCAGACCCGTGCACGAGACGTCAGTGATCCGTGAAAAGAAACAAAGTATTATTTTTAGGAACATTGTTAAGTTGGTTTTGTACTCGAGGAGTCTGGAAATATGTTGAGGTACAAAATGCCGGAGATTAGAAGGCCTGCAGATATAGAGGAGTACAACCCGATGATTTACTAGATTTATTTTTAAATCAATGACTGGTTTTTATTAAATGAATAAATGAAAATCATCTCATTTATTTATTTAATTTCAGATCACAATTTGATTTTAAAATAAATAAATTAAAAATTGAATTTTTATTAAATGAATAAATTAATCTCAAAAGATTTATTTATTTAATTTAATATCAATATTTAATTTTTGGAAAATAAAATCAATGTTTGAATTTTATTTAAATAAATAAATAAATTTAAAGTTTATTTATTTATTTTAAATATAAAATATTTATTTTGTTTTAATCAGCCAGCTTAGCTTTACATGCATGTAGAAAGAAAATCACTCTAATTATTCACAGAAAATGGCAGCCACGGGAACAAAAGAATTCGTTTATTTCTTTGTCAAGAGAGACACTCAGTTTCGTTTCAAACAAAAGAAAGAAAATGATGAATGTATGCGTACTGTTCTGTTTATCCACGTGGGACTAAGCCGAGAGACTCATTGGAACTCATGAAATAAAAGAAACAATGAAGTACAAGATTCAGAGAAATGGCTGGTGTTTTGTCACGACCTGAGCCACGCGCGCGTGACGCACACGCACACTCCTCCTTGCCTTGCTGTGCGCGTGTGTCGTAACCACCTCCTAGCGCCTGATTCTCTTCTCCGTGTACAGCCTCTCCTACAGCTGCATGTGGTACCATTCTGTAAAATAAAAAAATTCATTTATTTTGTTTTGAACAAACACAAACTCAACAGCAAAGCAAGTAAATGTGTTTTCCTGAGTCGCCATAAAAAGAATTTTTCATGGAAAAAATAACGACGCACTGAACCACACTAATCGACACAAACAAAAAAATGCAAAGGCAGATTGCGGCTGGTTTTCCTTGTCCTCGTGCGTAGCTAGCACGTATGGCCGACCTCCACTTGTTTCCACGTACAGTTCCTCCTGGCAGCTGCATGTGATGTTTGTTTATTCTGTATAAACACAAAACCAAGTACATGCACAGGTCGCCATAGGCGAATTAATCTGTTTTGGCAAAGTCAGCCGATACAAAAAGTCGCCACAGATACTCTTGGTCGCCATACATATTATTATTGCAAGGCTTTCAAATTAAAAGATGTGAATATGGGTAAGCCACGTATTTTAATTCTATCTCTCCTACATTCTACCATCTACAAAACCAAAGAATTACAACAAATTAACACTACTCAGCAAAAACACTATCGAAGCTCTGGAGAATTTTTCTTGTAGAGTTAGTTGATTTCATTTATTGAAATTAAGGAGAGAAGTGCTACCAAATTTATTTCACA
Source organism: Apium graveolens (assembly GCF_009905375.1). Lineage (NCBI taxonomy): Eukaryota > Viridiplantae > Streptophyta > Magnoliopsida > Apiales > Apiaceae > Apium > Apium graveolens. Next base: position 142,030,973 of record NC_133650.1, read on the forward strand.
CCAATTAAAGCCTTACAAACTTGTAACACTCATTATTTAAAGCTCTCTTGATTGTATTTAATATCTTTTGATAGAAGCTTTGAATTCCTAGAGGGATAGATAGAACCCTAAATTTGATAGTTATTATTTTGGGTCTCTCTATACTTGTTGCTTCGAATTATTTATATTCGGAGTTGTAAGAAAACCTTTACGGTTTAATTTCTTAATAATAAGAATTATTCCGTGAATCTCTTTGTGTTTGTTTATATCGTTTTCGAGGTTTATTATCCGTTGTAATTAATTTTAGAAAATGAAGAACACACATTCACCCCCCTGTATGTACATTTGGACCTAACAATTGGTATCAGAACTTGTTGATCATATACAGATCTAATCCGTTAGATTAGCAAGTTTTGTTGTTGATTTTGGTTGTACAGAGTTTGGGAGTGCTTTCGGTGTGTAGATCTGATTTGGGTTTGTTGGTATTAACTTGACTGGTTTGGTATTGTTGACTGACTGGGTTATCATATTTTGAGACAGTTTATTGCAAATTTTTCTCAGATCAGAAGAGATGAGTTCTCAGAAAGTTAGTAGTATCAAGGTTCCTCAGTGATATGGATAAAAATACGTCCTAAAGACACATTAATATCGCATTAATTGCACTTGGGCTTCTTGTCCGAAAACTCCAATACAGGCCTGTCTGGTCCAAGCTTCATAGCAGGCCTGTCTAGTTTAAGCTTCGTAACAGGACTACGACGACCCAAGCAACCAAGACCCACCAGCGGAGGTCATCCAAGTCCACGAACATGAGCTGTTCACGGACTAAGCCCAATACGGCCGGAAGAGCAGAGACGTGTGTTCTAAATGGACTCAAAGTCCTACATAGAAGGTTCTGGATCCCCTTCCCTAAGAGGACTCCTATTCACCATCCAAGTTGGAGACTTGTCCACCAAGTCTCCCAACAGAAGTCTAACCCTAGACTCACCACTATATAAAGGGATCTACCCCTCAATCTAGAACTATGTTTTTGGCTTGATTCTCTACAACACAGAGATATGTAGGCATCTTGCTAGGACCGATAGTCCCAAACGCAAGAGCAGCCATTAAAGCTCGAAGCTCACCAACCCTAGCATTAAATACTAAAGTACTCAGGTTTTTATTCCAAAACCTTTGGCGCCATCTGTGGGAAACTTACAACAAACATGGTAAACACACGGAGCAGAAACACTAGTGGGACAGACACTCCCATCCCATCACGAACAATAGCATCAACGGTGGAGGTACCACCACACTCAACTTATGCCTCCCCCCAAGGAGGAACCTTGGTAGGGGCAACTGAGGCTCAGCCATAAGGGTCGAATCCCCCGGCTCCTCAAGGGACGAATCCCCAATTTTAATATGTGCATGCACCTGTGAGCTCTCGACCCACTGGGTATGAGTACTCGACGATCGTGACCACTAACCTCCTTATGGGAAGCCTCTATACCCTAAAGTAGGAGGGAGTGGACACTCTGATAGGGGTGAAGCACAAGGGAAGATGCCTCAATACATACGTGGCTTAGCTCCTATTCCGGAGGATCAAGAATTCTCTGGGCCTTATACTGAAAGAGACTCCGAGTCATCGGATGATGATGTTGCTCCAAGAAGAAGGCGTGCTGGCAAGGAGTTGATGGCTGACATTGAATAATGCTCTAGGAGCACTCAAGGAATGAATCCCCAAGATGTTCAAGAAAGGATCAAGGCTCATAAAGCAGAGATCCAAAGGCTGAAGCGAGACCTGGAGACACATCTGGCCCCAAGACCCCCACTTGTTCCAAGACGGAGAAATCCTCCTCCAATCATAGACCTAGATGGTCCAATACCAAGAAGGGCAGCTGCCCCAAGGGCTGATCCAAGTGATCTTATGCCCCTAGGTGTTCCTGATGATCCAAACCCACCATTCACTGATGAGATAATGAATGCTCGTATCTCAAGAAAGTTCAAGATGCCCACCATCAAAGCATATGATGGTACTGGCGACCCTGCTAATCATGTTAGGACGTTCTCTAACGCCCTGTTGTTACAGCCTGTTAATGACGATATTAAGTGTCGGGCCTTCCCTCAAACCCTATCGGGCATGGCTCAAAGGTGGTACAATCGTCTTCCCCCAAACTCTATTGGATCTTTTAAGGACTTGAGTCAAGCTTTTATCAAGCAATTCATAAGTGGCAGAGTGCACGAGAAGAGCTCATCATCTCTCATGGGTATAGTCCAAGGAGCAAAGGAGTCCTTGAGAGAGTATCTGAATCGATTTACGAAGGAGGGTTCGAAGGTCCCTGATCTTGATGATAAAGTAGCTATGATAGCCCTACAGCAGGGGACTAAAGACGAGTTCTTTAAGATGTCCTTGGCTAAGCGCCCTCCCGAAAGAATGTTGCAGCTCCAGGATAGAGCTGGGAAATATATTAAGGTGGAGGAAAGTATGAAGAAGATGGCTGTGAGTAACGAACCTACTGGGAACAAGAAGCGGAAGACGGGACAGGAGTATGATGCCAAGGACAAATATCCACGAATTGGAAAAAACTCTGACTCCTCCTCTTCTAAGAAGAATCAACAACCAAGGTTCGCTGAATATGCAAGGCTGAATGCTCCAAGGAGCCAAATCCTTATGGATATTGAGAAGGATAAGGACTTCAAATGGCCGAAGCCACTAAGGGGAGACCCCGAAAAGAGGGACAAGAATAGGTACTGTAGGTATGACAAGGATGTCGGTCATGATACTGACGATTGTAGGAAACTCAATGATGAGATTGACTATCTGATCCGAAGAGGAAAGTTTGGACGTTTCACCAAGGGTGAAGAGGCCGGACGCTCGAAGAGAGATAATGATCGAAGAGATGATGATCGGAGGGGTAACGACTGAGATCGCAACCCACAGCCTCGAGGACCGGTAATTAATATGATCTCGAGGGTCCTACAACAGCTGGCACAACAAGGAACTCCCAAAAAGCATATGCAAGAGAAGTAATGAGCATAGTTGGGGAACCATCTAAGCGTTCCAAGTCTGAGATGACACTTGAATTTGGTGACCCAGACCTTAAAGGTTTGAAATTTCCTCAGGATGATCCTCTGGTTATCACTCCGATAATTGGAAATTGTCCTGTTATGAGGGTCCTAGTGGACAATGGAGCTTCCGTTGACATTCTGTTCCATGATACATTCATAAGGATGGGCTATAATGACTCTCAGCTAACTCCATCTGACGCACCCATTTACGGGTTCAGCCATGTGGAATTTAAAGTCGAGGGAGCAATACAACTTCCTGTAACTATCGGGGAAGAGCCCAGGGAGGCCACGCAAATGTTGAACTTTCAGGTTGTCAAGGCAGCCTCTATCTACAATGCAATCATGGGTAGGATAGGGATCCACACTTTTAAGGCTGTGCCCTTCACTTACCACATGGTACTGAAGTTCCCAACTAGGAACGGTGTTGGAGAAGCAAGATGAGATCATAAAATGGCCCACAGTTTCTATGGTATAGCACTTAGGCCCGATGGAACTGGGGCAGGTTCTCCCCATAGAAGACATGGATGTCCGAGAAAATGACGAGCTACGAGGAAAGCCAGCGGAGGACTTGATCCCAGTTCCCTTAGATCCATTAGACCCGGAAAAGGTCACATACATTGGGGCATCTTTCGACAAGCCTTTGAAGGGTCGGATAACAACTTTCCTCCAAGAGAACAGAGATGTATTCGCTTGGATAGCAGCTGATATGCCTGGGATTGACCCTAACCTGATAACTCATAAGTTGAACGTTGATCCAACTCGAAAGGCTGTAAAGCAAAAGAAGAGAACTTATGCCCCTGATAGGCTGGAAGCCATTAAGCAGGAGGTCGAGAAGGTTTTAGAAGCAGGATATATAGAGGAAGTGTAATTCCCTGAATGGTTAGCCAACTCCGTAATAGTTAAGAAGCCCAATGGAAACTGGAGGATGTGCATTGACTTCACTGACTTGAATGGTGATTGTCCCCAGGATAGTTACGCCCTACCAAGGATTGATACCCTGATCGATGCCACTGCTGGACACGAGATGGTAAGCTTCATGGATGGCTTCAGTGGTTACAATCAGATCAGAATGCATAAGGATGACACCCCCAGGTATCTTTCATAATCGACTTTGGTGTATTATGTTATCTTGTTATGGCTTTTGGACTTAAGAATGCAGGAGCTACTTACCAAAGACTGGTAAACAAGATATTTGCCCATCTAATTAGGAAGACCATGGAGGACTATGTCGATGACATGTTAGTCAAAAGCCTAAGCAAGGCCGATCATATTAGTCACCTCAGAGAGGCATTTGAAGTGCTGAGGCACCACAAGATGATGTTAAACCCAGCCAAGTGTGCTTTTAGCGTTGGGTCTGGAAAATTTTTGGGTCACATGGTCTCTAAGAGGGGGATAGAGGCCAATCTCGACAAGATCAAAGCCATCCTAGACATGGAGCCACCATGCTCCATCAAGGACGTTCAGAAGCTGACAGGAAGAATTGCAGCTCTAGAGAGGTTCATCTCCAAGTCTGGAGACAAATGCCTACCCTTTTTCAAAACCCCTAAGAAGGTGAAGGACTTCAAGTAGACCGCTGAGAGCCAAGAGGCCTTCGAACAGATGAAGAAGTACATGAATGAAGCCCCATTATTGGCTAAACCAAGTTCAGAGGACACTCTATATTTGTACCTCGCAGTATCTGAGCAAGCCGTGAGTGCGGTTCTCGTGAAGGAAGAGCAGAAGCTCCAAAAGCCTGTATACTATGTAAGCAAGGTGCTCCATGGAGCGGAATTGAATTACTCCACTACGGAGAAGTTCACACTTGCTCTCATCACAGCCTCAAGGAAGTTGAGACCATACTTCCAGGCTCACAAGATTAATGTCATGACGGACCAGCCATTGAGAAACATTCTTCATAGCCCAAAGGCCAGTGGAAGGTTCATCATGTGGGCAATTGAGTTTGGAGAATTCGATATTAAGTATAAGCCTCGAACGGCCATCAAGGCTCATGCCTTAGCAGACTTCGTGGTTGAATGTACTATTAACGACCAAGAAGTTGGGGGGCAAGAGATAGTAACTCCGGGAGAAGGGGAGAAGGATGAAGAAGCAACTCTAAAAGAATATTGGGTTCTCTATTTTGACGGAGCGTCCAAAACAAAATCTAGTGGTGCAGGCCTAGTGTTGCAAAGCCTTGAGGGGTTTATGTTTGAGTATGCTCTGAAGTTGGATTTTCCGACTATAAACAATGAAGCAGAATATGAAGCATTGATAGCTGGCTTAGGCCTGGCTAGAGCCGTAAGGGCCAAAAACCTGAAGGTCTGTGGAGACTCGAGACTCATAGTTGCTCAAGTTAATGGGGAGTTTGAGGCCAAAGATGATACAATGGCCAAGTACCTGAGAGTCGTAAAGGGAATACTGACTCAGTTCGATGAATGGTACGCAGAACATGTTCAGACAGAGGAGAACACTACGGCGGATTCCTTATCTCAGTTCGCCTCGTCCGAGATAGAGAATTATCCGAGGAGTATTTAATTCTAGGTCTTGAAGACCCCTACTATTCATGTCATGAATCTGGTAGCACCGGTCGGTGTGGCTAGTTGTTGGATAGAACCGATCAAAACTCACTTGGAAACTGGGTGGCTCCCTGACGATGCCCAGGAGGCTCGTAAGTTGTCGGTTAGAGCATTAAGATACTCACTGATTGAAGGCCTTCTTTACAAAAGGTCCTTTGTTATTCTATACTTAAAATGCTTAAGACCTCTTGAAGCAGAGGAGGCACTAAAAGAAGCCCATGAAGGGATTTGTGGACAGCACTTAGGGGGCAGGGCCCTCGCTCACAAGATAACTCGGTCGGGGTTCTACTGGCCAACTATGTTAGCCGATGCAAAGGCTTATGTGAAAAAATATGACAGATGCCAGAGGCACACACCAATAGTATGACGGCCCCCAGAGAGGCTTACGTCGATTAACACACCCATCCCTTTTACAATTTGGGGAATGGACATACTTGGACCATTTTCTGTAGCATCGGGACAGAGGAAGTTCATTGTAGTAGCGATAGACTACTTCACGAAGTGAATTGAGGCTAAGGCACTAGCCAAGATAACCACCAAGCAAATTGCCCAATTTTTCTAGGAGAATGTGATATGCCGATATGGAATCACCCGCATCCTTGTCACGGATAATGGGAAACAATTTGATAATGCAGAGTTCAAAGAGTACTGCGATGATAATAGCATAGAACTTCGCTTCACCTCGGTTGCACACCTTCAGGAAAATGGGCAAGCAGAAGTTGCTAACAGAATCATCCTTGATGGACTTAGGAAGAGGGTGGAACGCTTGAGAAACACTTGGGTGGATAAGTTGCTGCCTATACTTTGGGCATATCGCACCACCTGCAAAGTGACAACTGAGGCAACCCCATTCATGTTGGCTTACGGAGCCGAGGCAGTGGTGCCCCTTAAGATCACTGATGGATCCCCTAGGATCGAAGCTTACGAGCCAGAGACAAACGAAGAAGGCATGAGGCTTGCCCTCGATCTTATTGACAAGGTCAGGGATGAGGCCAACGCCCGTAATGTAGAGCAAAGTCTCCCTCTATTATAATAGACGGGTTAAAGAAAGGTTTTTTCAACAAGGAGATTTGGTTCTGAGGAAGATTGAGGCATCAGAAGTAGGGGAGAGAGGAAAGCTAGCCCATAACTGGGAAGGACCTTACAAGGTCAGAAAGACATTGGGATGAGGATCCTACAAGTTAGAGACCCTGAATGGTGATGAAGTACCTCGTACTTGGCATGCTTCGAACCTGAAGGCTTATTATGTTTAGGACGTTCAGTATATGTTCCTAGTACTTAGCATTAGTTTATAAATAAGGTCGACAAAACCATCTTATGTAAGGGTTGAACCCATTTTTTAGATATGTTATCTATTTATGCAAGTTTATTTCTATCATCTTCTCTACCAATGCAAAGAATGGGAGTCCCGAAGGACCAAATGCCGAAAATAAAAGACAAGTATGAAATGAAATTAAACATAGTGCATAGATAAAAGATCCCGAAGGATCATAAGTTGGAAGTCCCGAAGGACCAATAGGTTACAAACCAATAAAAGTTTAAATAAATAGGTTCTGAAAATAAAAGCCACATACGGCAATCAAGGCCATGCAAGACCATATCATTCACTCATCAGAAGAATCCTCCCCCTCTCCATCCGACCCTTCCTCAGAAGAAGAAACGCTGCTCGTCGGAATTGGCTCCCTCATCTTCCCTCGAAGGGCTGCCCTGGACTTGGGGCTGCCCGAGGGGGCTTTGCCCTTAGAGCCAGAACTGGAACCCGAGTGGCTGGAGCTTGACTTGGACCTCATATGAGGAGTCGAGGGCACCGATACGGAAGGGTGCTCAGATAAGTCCATAACAGGCATCTTCCAGGGGCAAGATGGAAGGCTTGGATCAATTACATCCGTCCATATGCCTTGGGCATCTTTGACTCCCCTATTCTGACCTATCGCCATGTTAATGGAGCGCATCTCGTCGTCGTGCTCATCCATCATTGTAGTGAACCTAGTGGATCTATGATAAGCAGCCTTGAGGTCCTTCCATTCCTTCTTCCTCTTCTCTTCCGAGCTAGAATATTTCTTCTCCATGATGGCCAGCTTTCGCTCCGCCTCATGGGATTTAGACTCCCACTCTCCTGAGGAGATGGTCATCTGGTTCATAAAAACCTGCAAGGCGTTGTAGTCACCCCTCATCGTCATAGCTTGAGTAGAGGATGCTGCGAAGTAGGCGTTGGTCTAAAAAAGAAAACATAAGTTTGAGAATAAAGGGCCGAGCCCCCAAGGAGTGATTCCTATAGTATTTTCCAAGTTCTAAGAAAAAGAGAACTTAAGCGAAAATTTGTATAAGTAGAAACATACCTGATAGAGGGCATGAGCTCCCAGCATCTCAGCCTCGAGGAGTTTCTCACCAGTGGAGACAGATAAGAGGTCGGGAGAAGTAATGCAATTTTTAGACCACTCAATAGCAAGTGCCGGGTTGTTGAAAATGGAGTCGTTGGAGGAAATACCCCAACCGGGCTCGAAAGGATTTCTAGCACTCCCGTCAAAATCCTTGGTCCTCTTAAGGCCAGATCCGGATGCCTCGAGGAAGGCAGGGACCTTTGGGATATGGTTGGCCTTCTTGATGGCATCTCTAGCCATCCTTCTCGTAACAGCACCACTCAGATTAGCTTTGGCGTCGAGAGCCTTAGCAACTGAAATAAGAAGAAAAGAAACAAATGTAAGAATAACTTGTACAAAGTAAGGGAAAACAAGGATAAATACCCTCTATGGAGAGGCAACTAAGGCCAGCCTCGACAAGCTTGACTTCCGTAATGAACTCCCAGTAAGGGGTTCTCCCGTCATCGTCAATAAGAAGATCTCGAGCATGAAGCTCAGCATCAGAAAGGTTGAGAATAAAGTGGGAGCTATCGACTGGGCTGCTAAAATCACGTCTGAAGTATACACCCCAGTCTCCGTCCTTCCACTCAACAACCACAAACTTCTTGTTCCAGTTATGGTTTAAGTCATTTAGGGAACTAGTGTTCACCATTTGAGGATCGTGAGCTCGGTGTTGAATTACTACCCAGCCAGGCCTAGTCATAGGAGACGCCTTCAACATGAAGATGCTATGGAATATTGTTACACTCAAAGGGATGCCTAAGTCATGGCATCGCACTATGAATAGGATAATGAAAGACCACCCGTTAGGGTAGAGCTGACACAGATGGATCTTTAGCTCAGCTAGAAGCCTCAGAATGAAGGGGTGTAGAGGGAACCTTAGCCCGGAGTTAAGGGCCGCCTTCAATACAAACAGCCTCTGGTGGCAAAGATTGCATGTCCTCTCACTTGGCTTGGCTTTACGAACCCTCAAACAGTCGGGCCATGAGTAAGTCGACTTAATCTCCTCGACATTCTTCTCACGAAGTACACTTCGGTGATTAAATGCATAAAAATGGACGGTACTAGGGTACTCGTCCGCTCTCTCATCCAACATACTCTTCAAACTATTCGGGCAACAATTAATTGAGAAGGGGGAGACAAGAGCTATACCTTGGAGTGAGCGTAGAGTATCCCTCTTATGCATAGCTTCCTTTTCGGAGAAAGAGGACTTGACAGGGCCTTTTCCACCTGACATTCTTGGAGAACTTGAAAGGAGTTGTAAGCTTGAGAGAATTTGATAACTTAGGAATTTGAGAAATGAAGGTGTGAATGAAAATGAGCACTTCTCATCTTCTTTTATAGGAAAAAGGTCACCTGCTACATCAGGTCGAAAGCCAGCCTGGTTCGCGCTAGCAGGTACCTCGTTAAAAGAACACCGGAAATGGTGAGAAAGACGATCAAAAGGCAATAGAAGATGATATAATAGACGGTAAAAGCGGTGCAGAACACCGCTTAGTATGTCAATCTTCCAAAAAAATCCTCGCTGAAATTAAGTACAAGTCATTAGCCTTAGTTAACAGATGATTAGGTTAATCACCATGATTAGCCAAACTGGTAAAGATTAGGATCACTCCTAAACATCCATACCAGAGCCTTGACGGCCACAACTTACGCGCGGGGAAGCCGCGACCGACCAGGCAACATTTGGAGGCCTTTTGGCCTACCAGAAGCCTCTATATCAGAGCCTTGACGGCCACAACTTATGCGCGGGGAAGCCCCGGCCGACCAGGAAACATTTGGAGGCCTTTTGGCCTACCAGAAGCCTCTATATCAGAGCCTTGACAACGACAACTTATGCACGGGGAAGCCCCGGCTGACCAGGAAACATTTGGAGGCCTTTGGCCTACCAGAAGCCTCTGTATCAAAGCCTTGACGGCCACAACTTATGCGCGGGGAAGCCCTGATCGACCATGCAATATTTGGAGGCCTTTTGGCCTACCAGAAGCCTCTGTATCAGAGCCTTGAGGTCCATAACTTATGCGCGGGAAAGTCCTGGCCGACCAGGAAACATTTGAAGGCCTTTTGGCCTACTAGAAGCCTCTGTAGCAGAGCCTTGAGGCCATAACTCACCTCCGTAGTGGCCTTGGTCTATCATCCAACAATTTAAGGTCTTTTTACTCACTAAAGGCTCTTGTGGAAGAGCCTTGAGACCCTCAAAAAACTTCTCTAGAGGCCTCCCTGAGTTGTTCTCTGGAAATGTTTGGAAAAGGATAAGTCCCAGTGGAACCAAGTTTCGTAAGGACTAGAAGTCCACGAGAACGAGTTGGTTGGAGTGCATAAACATCCTGCAAGATAAGTTTTAGCAAATTTAGTGAAGCACAAGACTTCCTACGAAGGAAAAGTTCAGTAGACCATAGAGAGGTTAGCAAGAACGAGTATAGAACCTCCATCAGGATGAGTACAGCACGTTCGCTAAAATAGCCGTAGCTGAACCCTGAGGAACTCAAAGGAAGCTTTGAAATTAATTCCATGGGCTATCAAGGACCACAAGAGCATATCAAGGTTAGTAGAAACCTAGTACTCTTAGTGAGAAGTTAAAAAAAAGTGGGGGGTAGGAACCCCTGGGCAACCACCTCTAGGCCAACCAAGAACTGGCTGACTAGGAGGTGGCCGACGAGAACCCTCTACCCCAAAGTGGCCGAGCAGCCCATTTTAGGGGCTTGAGGCCGAGCAGAGCCTCCTGCCCCAGGAGGTTCTGCTCGACCCCGAGCGCCCCTTTCGAAATTTTTTGAAAAAATTCGGAAAATATAAGAAAAAATCAGAAATTTTTTGAAATTTTTTAAATTTTCAGGAATGTGAGATTAAGCCCAGATTAGGGCCGATTAGTGAAATTAAGCCCCGGTTAGGGCCGATTAGTGTATATTAAGCATAATTACCCCAAGTTAGGGATAATTAGTGATTGGTATGATCGAATTAGCCCCGATAAGGGCCGTTTAACCCATTGACTCTTATAATTAGTGTGAATTAGGGATAATTAGTATCGCATACATACTGATTAGTCTTGATTAGCCCCGATTAGGGCCGATTAGCCTCGATTAAGGCCAATTAGTGCATTATAGCTTAAAATTAGGCTCTTTTGAGCCTAATTAGCAACTTGTACATGGAAATTAACCCCTATTAGGGTCAATTAGCCCTGATTAGGGCCGACTAGCAGCTTTTACCCTATAATTAACCTTGATGAAGGTTATGGGGTGATAAAAGCTCGCTTTGTAGTCCCGATTAGGACCGTTTAGTGTTGAACACCATCCAAATAGCCCCTACGTGGCCCTTAAGTGTGAATTCACACGCTAATAAGCCGTTGTAAATGTGTAGGTCGCTCCACACTTTATAATAATGCGGCGATACCCATGAAGGGACGATACCTGAAAAGGGCCAAAAGTACACCAAGTAGCGATTAGACCATTATAACTTCCATGAAAACTTGAGTAGTATTCACGAAAGTTGGGGGGAAAATGATATGGATAAAAATACGTCCTAAAGACACATTAATATCGCATTAATTGCACTTGGGCTTCTTGTCCAAAAAGTCCAACACAGGCATGTCTGGTCTAAGCTTCGTAGCAGGCCTGTCTGGTTTAAGCTTCGTAACAGGCCTACGACGGCCCAAGCAATCAAGACCCACCAGCGGAGGTCATCCAAGTCCACAAACACGAGCTATTCACGGACTAGGCCCAATACGGCTGGAAGAGCAGAGACATGTGTTCTAAACGGACTCAAAGTCCTACATAAAAGGTTCTGGATCCCCTTCCCCAAGAGGACTCCTATTCACCATCTAAGTTGGAGACTTGTCCACCAAGTCTCCCAACAGAAGTCTAACCCTAGACTCGCCACTATATAAAGGGCTCTACCCCTCAATCTAAAACTACGTTTTTGGCTTGATTCTCTACAACACAGAGATACGTAGGCATCTTGCTAGGACCGATAGTCCCGAACGCAAGAGCAGCCATTAAAGCTCAAAGCTCACCAACCCTAGAATTAAATACTAAAGTACTCAGGTTTTTATTCCACAACACTCAGTTTGATAAATCAAGATATAATCTATGGAAAAAGAAAATGCTATTGTATATTCGGGCATCGAATCCAGATTATATGAGAGTATTGAGAGAAGGAAGACATGTGCCGATGAAGGATCATCCGGAGTTGCCTAATATGAGAATGTCATGCCCTGAAGCAGAATGGAGTGCTCGTGATAAAGAACTGATAGCTCTGGATGAAGGCCTACAACTTATTTTGGTGGATTCGATGGATGATGATATGAGTCACCAAATTATGGTATGTGATAGTGCCAAGCACATATGGGAAACCATAAAGCTGCTTATGGAAGGAACTGAAGATGTTAGGCAGAATATTTTGGATATCTTGACTTTACAATATGAGGCCTTTAAGTCCTTTCCTGGAGAAAGTATTACTCAAGTCTTTGAAAGACTGAATAAGCAGTCAAACGAATTAAGTATTCATGGCAAGACTTATCCTCAGAGAGAAGTCAACAGGAAGTTTATGCTAGTGCTACCTCACCACTAAGAGAATAAGGCTTCATCTGTTTGTGAGCGTGTTGACTTTGAAACCATGACACTTGAGAAGTTGTATGATAAGCTGAAGACTCATGAAATGGAGCAAGAACAAAGGAAGATCATATATGGTGGTGGTACAGTTGATAGCAAGAATGCTGAACTACTCAAGACAACTGCTCTTGTAGCTAGTGGAATCAAAGAGCTTGACATTACTGCTGAAAAACCTAAGTCTAAAGCTAAAACGCTCTTTGAGGCTGAATGGATGATGGAAACCTCTCTGGGAGTCCAAGGGACTACTACACCACTGAGGAGCTGCAAAGCATGGAAAATCCTACTATGGCCAATCTAGTAGGGATGTTCAGTAACATCAGGTTTAGAAGAAATCAAGGCTTTAGGGGTTCTGAAAGCAGCAACCGTGGTCAGAGGTCAAGTTCATCTTCTGGATCAGGTTACAAGAAATGAATGGTTGATAGAAGCAAGTTCAGATGCTATAACGGTGATGAGGTTGGGCACTTTTCCACTGAATGTAGGAAGCCTCAACAAACAAGGGATAAAGGCAAAGCTTATCAGAAAAAGGACTCAGGTAGCTCAAGGAAGTATCCAGTGAAATCTTACGTAGCTGAGGGGAAGAGCTGGGATGACACTGATGATGAAGAAGAGCAATATGGAAATCTTGCATTGATGGAATAATCTTCTTCTCAGGTATCATTTCCAATTATTCATGCTTTACCTCCAGATAACTTATGTGAGAATGAACACTGTGTCGCCTTCACGCAGACTGTCCTAGTGTATGGAAATGTTGTTTCTCATCACTATCTTAAGGCACGTGCAATACAAAGGAATGCATTGAACAACATGATGCCATAAAAGAAGTGTATAGAAACGTTAGTACTACACTAAGATGTACTCTGCTTGATGTCGAAGACCTTAAAGTAGAACTAAAAAAGTTAAAGATGAAAATGATAAGTTAGTTCTAGATAGGGCCAGTATTGAGAATCTTAAGCAAACCAATAAATATTTAGTACTTAAGATTACCAAGCACCTCGAGACAGAGGAAGAGCTAAGGAACAAGAATACAGAATTAGAAACTAAATTGCATGCTTTTATTGATTATGCAAATCTTGCTAAGAATCTCATAGCTGATCAAGTAGTAGGTGGAAAGGTTGGGATAGGTCTAGACTACGATGAACTTAGAAAAGCTTCTAAGAAATGAGTAGTTGAAAATGACCCTGTAGAGAAAGTTGTTAATTCCCCTGATACACCTCATATTCTTAAGGAAGCTAAGAAGCCTCTATTTAAGAAAGCTATTGTTGAGCCCTTTGATGAAGATAATCTTTATATTCATCATGAGATGCTTGTTGAGGATCTCGAGCTCTCAAGGAGAAAAAAGGCAAAGAAACCTACATCTGTTGCTAATGAAGTGACTTATCTTTTTCCGGACTAGGTTTTACTTCCAAGAATAAGAAGAATAGAAGTAGAAATGGCAGGATAGGAACTAATGGCCCTAGGAAGTTATGCAACAATTGTGGTTCTGCTGGTCACCTTACTCATGCTTGAAGAAAGGTTAAATTAGACAATGTTAAGAATGCTTATGTGCATAACATGCCTAAAGTTTCTAAGTGTAATAAATCTGTTTACATGCCATGTGTAGTATATTTCATGCACACTTATCTTGATTCCACACACTCACATAATATATCTCATAATCATGATAAGCATTTTAGTAAGAACACTAGTAGATCAAAGACTATAAGCCCTCCTAAAGCTAGGAAAGTGGCACTTGTCACCAAGCCCAAGAGCAAGTCTATTGGTACTTCTGAAAGTGACAAGGAAAAAGTCAATGATAAAGCAAAAATTGTTAAGCCTGTCAATTCTGTGAAGAGAAATGTTATATATTCAAATGCTTCTAAGTCTTCTGGACCCAACATAGTTTGGTTACCACAGAAAACTTAATCACTTTTGTTTTCAGGGCATAAAACAGAAGAAGGTCATGTGGATTCGGGACAGTGGATGTTCAAGGCATATGATTGGAGATAGAGCCCTGCTATCAAAGGTGGTTAAGAAAGCTGGCCTTTTGGAGATGACGACAAAGGTTATACTACGGGATATGGCTATTTAGAAATTGGTAATGTCATCATTGAAGAAATCTCTCTGGTTGAAGGTCTTATGCACAATCTTCTCAGTATCAGTCAATTCTGTGATAAAGGATGTGAAGTGATGTTCAAGAAAGAGAAGTGTTTGATCTCTAATCAGAAGAATGAGAAGCTGACTCTCAATGGAGTTAGAAAGGGTGATTTGTTCGTAGCTAACTGGAATTCTGCAGATGGTCAAGTAATGTGTTTCTACAGTAAAGCCTCCCCAGATGAAAGTTGCTTATGGAATAAGAAGCTCTCCCACTTGAACTTCAAGATCATGAATTCTTTGGTTAAGAGGGGATTGGTGAGAGGATTGCCCGAGATGGAATTCAGTCCTGATGGACTTTGTGAAGCATGTGAGAAGGGAAAGTCAAAGAGGGTATTACACAAGAAAAAGACAATGACTGACATCACTGAACCACTACAACTCCTTCATATGGATTTTTTTGGTCCTATCAACGTCATGTCTATGTCAAGAAAGAAATATGGCTTAGTGATTGTTGATGACTATTCCAGATACACGTGGGTGTTATTCTTAAATTCAAAGGATGAAGCACCTGAGATGATTATTGATCACATCAACAAGATTGAGTTAGAAGCTGGAGTGCCTGTGCGAACAATCAGATCAGATAATGGAACAGAATTCAGAAATGCAAAGTTGAATGATTTCTGTGTCGAGAAGGGCATCTCAAGACAGTTTTCAGCACCAAGGACTCCACAACAAAATGGAGTGGTTGAGAGGAAGAATCAAACATTGGTTGAAGCTGCAAGGGCTATGCTTAATGAAGCCAATCTTCCTACTTACTTTTGGGCTGAAGCAGTTAACACTGCATGCTATACTCAAAATAGAACCCTGATCAACAAGATATATGAGAAGACCCCTTACGAGTTAATGGACAACAAGAAACCATCAGTGAAATACTTTCATGTGTTTGGAGGAAAGTGCTTTGTGCTTAAGGATGATGAGCATCCTGGAAAGTTTGATGCTAAAGCTGAAGAAGGTATCTTTATGGGCTATTCTCTGGAGTCAAAGGCTTACATGGTGTATGTGATTAGTGATCAAAAGGTTGTGGAAAGCCTTAATATAACATTTGATGATGCCAAGCTCCCAAGTATTCAGAAGGAAGATGATAGTGACAATCTTGATGTTAAAGATCTTTTTGATGGAGAAGATGAACTTGAAGTTGTTCCAGACAACAATGACAATGACAATGATCCTGATGATCATAATTCTGATGCAGATTCTGAAGGCAATGGTCATGAGACAAGTCACACTATCTCAGGGACTAGTCCTCAAGCTTCAGATTCTGGAGATCATGCTGGCAACAACTCAAGGGGAGCAGAACAAGGAGAAGAACAAGTGTAATAACCCCAATTTTTGGAAAAACTTTGAAACCCTTATGAATAGTGTTTTTGCTGAATGAGAAAACTTTTCATGCCACACTATGTAGGGGTTCTGATATGGATATTCTGAGATTTTATTAGTACTTTATATGGGATATAAGTGTATGTAAAGATCGTCAGAATCCAAATCCGAACACTTTGATTTTTCCCGGAAATCCACTAGATACGGAAAGAATTGAGAAAAAGGTAACAGGATAAAAAGGATTTAAATTAAAGGATTATAAGAGAGGATCATAAAAAGGAATACAATGCATTGAGAAAAGTCAAGGGAACCTAAGTAATAAGATCCCGGGTATGATCCCTCAAACGAGAAACGAAAACGAAAGTTAAGCGAACCGTATAACAGATCAGCGGTCATTAGGCAAACAATTAGCAAGTTAATCAAAGGGATTAGAGAGGATGATTTCACCCAACCAATGAGAAGAAGACAAGGAGGGAAAGATGACATCATAGCATGA
Source organism: Apium graveolens (assembly GCF_009905375.1). Taxonomy (NCBI): domain Eukaryota; kingdom Viridiplantae; phylum Streptophyta; class Magnoliopsida; order Apiales; family Apiaceae; genus Apium; species Apium graveolens. The sequence goes on from NC_133650.1 coordinate 142,047,459, forward strand.
CACAAGCATGACATAGGAGGGAAGGAAGTGTGGTTGAATTATAACCACACAAAATTAAGGTTAATTAGGTAATTAACCTAAAACAAATCAAAAAGCAACCAACCAAGACAAAACATTTCATTTCACCAAACAAAACACAAAACCCTCTTTTTTTTTCCATTGAAGCTCTCGGCCTCTTTCTTAGGAAATTGAAGATCCAAGCTCCACCACTTACTATTTAGCAAGGTAATTATCCTAGCTTCTCCTAGTTAAGTTACATACTTCCTATAAGTTTAAGCTTCTAATTCCAAGCCAATCTTTTTCTATAAATCATGAAAGAAGATGGTGAATAGTGTTTTTCAAGAACTAAAATTTGTGTTCTTGAAGTTTTGTTTAGATTAAGCTTGGATAAGGACTTTAAGGGTGATTCCAAGCCATTCTCTTGATTCTCCACTCTCCAAGGAAGGTATAACTTCTCAAACCCTTAGTCTTAAGTTTTGTTGGTTTGGATTTCATAATGTTTAGATGATGGGTTAGTGTAATGAGTGTGTACTCATGATAGAGCTTTGTTTAGTAAGTGGTTTTGTTGAATTTGGAGTTAGGAGTGATGCTTGTTAGATTTGAAGTTCTTGGTCACATTTTTTGACTTGGTTTAGATGAATAAATTGGTAAAATTGAATTGATTGGGGCTGTTATGATGTGATAAAGATGGATGTTGGTTGTATGATTGATTTGAGGTTGAATTGTGATGGTTTTTGAATGGTTTAAAATTGGGAAATCGCGTAAACATAGCCGTCGTAACATCCGATTTTCTTTAGACTGTTTTTGTGCATAACATTAGGACCCGAGAACCCCCTGCTAGATTTTGACCATTGCCATGTTTAGATAGTTCGTGTTACGAGCTTCGTTTTGATATGTAGTTCGTTCGATTCCGATGCACGGTTTAGGAGAAACGACCGTTTTAAGTAACGGCGTTTCGTGAACGAAACTTTTCCCCTCGCCTTACTTTGAAACATAGGTTAAAGACCAAAAAGGGTTAATTAATGTATGAAACATTTGTGGTAAGTGTGTTAGGCAGTTGGTAAGACACCCGCGAAGGAATCGCTTTAAAACTCGTAATGGTTAATTTATTAAAAATGGTGGAGCCGAGGGTACTCGAGTGACTTAAGAGAATCAGTAAGCGCAAAACAAGCGTTAGAGTCTAAGTTAGTTAAAGTATAGATTTACAAGTGACTTTGGTTTAATTCCAACTTACTTGTTGCTTATAGGTTACCAGACTCGTCCCGAGCCATTCGTAACCCCCAGTCGCTCAGGCAAGTTTTCTACCCGATATACTGTTGTTGTGATATAAATATATGTATATACATTATCTTGTGATAGTGCATGATTGTTATTAGCAAATTTTGCGATATATTGGAGCATGCTGATATGGTATATATGCATGTCTATTTCGTAATCTGGTTATCTATCTGTTGATTTCAATGCTTATAGTTGCATAATACCTATGCTAGAAATAAGCAAGTAGTTGCGTATACCCTTAGTATAGGGGACCCAAAGGTGAATATATTTCTAAACCGGGAGTCGATGTTCCCGAGTATATTATATATATATATATATTTATATATATATGGATATGGTTTTCAAAACTATTGATCGAATAAGGTTTATTCGATACCTTTATTTTACTTAATTGAATATTACTTGAATATTCATCTGAGGACTTATGACTCCTTTTATTTTATTAATCGAATATTATTTGAATATTCATTCGAGGGCTTATGACTCAGTTCATTTTATTATTTGAATATTATTTGAATATTCATCCAAGGACTTATGACTCCTTTTATTTTATTAATCGAATATTATTTCGAATATTCATTCGAGGGCTTATGACTCAGTTCATTTTATTATTTGAATATTATTTGAATATTCATTACAGAGCTTATGACTCCTTTTATTTTATTAATCGAATATTATTTCGAATATTCATTCGAGGGCTTATGACTCAGTTGATATTATTATTGAATATTACTTGGATATTCATTTGAGGATGTATGACTCCTTTATTTTATGAATATTATTTATAATATTCATTCGAGGTATTATGACTCCGCTTATTACTAAAATATATTCTTTATTTTATTAAAGAATAAGGTGTCAATAATCAAACTTACTTTTGATTATTCAAATAAAGATATTACTTTTGTATAAGTATATCTTTGATTATTTACTATTCATTTCAAGTATAAGTTTTCCAACTTCTATCTCAATTATTCTTTATGGGAATATTATTTAAATAATAATATTCAGATATTTTCTAAATACATTGGGACTGATTTATTTTATTAAATCAGCATTGCTCCAACCACTCCTTAAAGTGTTTTCGAGTCTTCAAAATGATTTTTAAAAGTTAGAGCGGATCCCAAAACTCATTTTTATATTTATGATCTTCCTTTTTAAAGGGGATTTAAATACTCGCTCAAAACCAGAGGGATCCGGCTCTGTGGTATATTTTATATTCGCAACAAGGTTGCAGTTTTGGTAAATGAATTGATTACTTACCCAACGTTCGGGAAGTAAGTCCATCTATCGAGTCGGCATAAGCAACATGGGCTCAGTGGGCGTCCATGATAGTGTAAGTGGCTCAGTGGGAGTCCATCAAATGCATAAGTGGCTGAGTGGCAGTCCAGCATAAGGTCCTATTGCGATCAGGGTGATGACCAGTGGGGAATTCGTCCATCTACTAGTAGAAAAGGTTACTTATTGGTATCTTTGCATGATCAGCAAGATATCAGGTTTATGCCAAAATTCTTTCCTTTCCAAATTTATTGGATATTGCAATTCTGTTCATACTTTACATGACAGAGGTTTTCAGGAAACGTATGTATATATATAGGTGTATATATATATCGTGACTTAATAAAGTATATCATAACTTCATTTCCTTCAAAATATTTCAAAGATTGAATCTATTCAAGTCTTATCTTGTAGTCTCATCAGTGTGATGAACTTTTGAAACTAATTATAACTTGAACGGTGGTAGTTCAAGTAGTATTTGGAAAAGATATAAGTATATTGGAGTATCTTGTAACTTCATCTTTTAAACTTATATCTAGTAAATGATTATCTTATGCATGACAAAGATTTTCAGAAAAACGTTGAGACAAGGTTAGATATATGAGATCACCTTACAAAGATATTTTTATACAGTTATAAACTGGAACTCTGTGTATATTATGTATGGAAGAGGACTTCCAAGATTTTGAAAAGTATATATGTATATAAACTGAATATTTTGCGACTTCATCGCATTAAGATATCAACTTGGTTCATTTCTTTTGACCAAGACTTTCATGAGTACTATGAGAAGGCTCATATATTATTAATCATTATAAATATTATTTTGGTGGGCTTGCTGCTCACCCTTGCTTTCTTCTTTCATCACACAACAACAGATAGAAAAGATGAACAGGACCAAGCTCCCGATTCGCAAGCGATTAGGAAACGTTCCACAGTTTCCTATAGGCGTTGATGTCGCTGTAGCTGAGGTAGGAACTACCAATAGGCTAGACTTTCAACTTTTGATGTACCAGACTTATGTATCTTTATCAATTGTAATAATTGCAAAGAAATGTAAATCTATTCAGAAAACTTTTTAAGGTGTATTGACATATAATTGTGGAATAAAACGACTTGTGATTATTTTTGGATATTCATCTCTGAGACTATAACTTGTGGTGTGTGTGTTTATTGTGGGGTCACAGTACAGAGTAGTTGATTGTGTATTAAGATTGGGTGTTATTAAGGGAAATGGAACTCGTGACAACCCGGATCCCCAACCCCGGATTTGGGGGTGTTACAACAAGGATCCGGTAGTCAGACTCAATACAATTCTGGAAATGCTGAGTCATCAAAGGCTAGTCTACCAAGACATAGAGTATGGAGTAAAAACCACCCTCAGAACTTGATACTTAGTAATCCTGATAGTGGAGTCAAGACTAGAAGAGCTACAGCAAATGAATGTTTCTATTCTGGGTTTCTATCTCAAATGGAGCCAAAGAAAGTAGATGAAGCTCTTGGGGATCCTGATTGGGTGATTGCTATGCAAGAAGAACTCAATTAGTTTAAACGACAGAAAGTGTGAAAGCTTGTACCCCGACCTAAAGACAAATCAGTAATTGGCATAAAATGGGTTTTTAGAAACAAGCTTGATGAAGATGGAATTGTAACTAGGAACAAGGAGAGACTGGTTGCTAAGGGATACTCTAAAGAAGAAGGGATTGACTACGATGAGACCTTTACACCAGTTGCTAGACTTGAAGCTATCAGGATGTTTCTGGCAATTGCAGCACATTCAAACTTGAAGGTATATCAGATGGATGTGAAAAGTGTTTTCCTGAATGGTGAACTTGAAGAAGAGGTCTATGTAGAGCAACCCTCTGGTTTCATAGATCCTGAGTTTCAAAATTTTGTCTATTTTCTCTTCAAGGCTCTGTATGGTCTAAAGCAAGCGCCGAGAACATGGTATGACACTCTATCAGAATTTCTTCTTGAAAATGGATTCACTAGAGGTTTCGTAGATAAGACTCTATTTCATAATAATCATAAAGATGATACCATATTTGTGCAAGTCTATGTTGACGACATTATATTTGGGTCTACGAATGATGCACTTTGCGCAAGGTTTGCTAAGCTTATGCAGAGTAGGTATGAGATGAGTATGATGGGTGAGTTGAGCTACTTCCTTGGATTACAAGTGATTCAGAAATCAGATGGTATCTTTATTTATCAAACAAAGTACATCAGAGATCTACTGAAGAAATATCAGTTGGAAGACTCAATACTTGCAAAGACTCCGATGGCAACTGCCACAAAACTAAATCAAGATAAGTCTGGTAAGATGGTGGACATCACTTATTATCAAGGCATGATTAGATCATTACTCTACCTGACTGCGAGTCGTCCAGATATTATATTTGCTACATGCTTGTGTGCACGGTTCTAAGCTGATCCGAAGGAATCTCATATGATAGCCGTTAAAAGGATTTTCAGATATCTGAAGGGTACACCTAATCTAGGTATCTGGTATCCCAAAGATACGGGCTTTGATCTCATCGGCTACACAGATTCTGACTATGCTGGTTGTAAGATTGATCAGAAGAGTACTTCAGGAAGCTGATAGTTTCTTGGGAGAAGATTGGTTTCTTGGTTTAGTAAGAAGCAGCATTCAGTTTCTACATCTACTGCTGAAGCTGAATACATTGCTACTGGTAGCTGCTATTCTCAACTTCTTTGGATGAGAAACCAACTCCGATACTATGGACTTGTTTTGAACAATATTCCTATCTACTGTGACAACACAATTGCCATAGCAATCTCAAACAATCCTGTTCAGCATTCAAGGACCAAACATATCGATATAAGGTATCATTTCATTCGAGAGCATATAATGAATGGAATTGTGGAACTTAATTATGTTCCCACAATGGACCAAATTGCATACATTTTCATGAAGCCACTTGATGAAGTTACCTTCCATAAGTTGGTTAGTGAACTTGGCATGTTGAATTTGTCCAATTAATTGGAAATCAACAAATGTAATTTGGTGTGGGTAAACTTTACTACCCAATGATGATGCTTTGAGGGGAAAGTAAGTTTACATATCTATTCATTATATATATATATATCCATTTTTGTAAACTTGTTTTAAAGCTAACTGATTACCATGTGTTACATGTTATATGCTAGTGGTAAGTAAGTTAGAGTTTTTGATGTAATATATGAGTTGTTTGAATATTTACATGTTATATGCTATCTCTAATGAAAACACTCTTGATATTGATAATTATTTTAGCACACACACACATCTCTGATTATATTCTATGTGATTGTATCATGATTTTCGAGTAATTCTGTATGATTTTTGGAGTTTCAGACCCTAGGCAACTCTGACAACAGACTCTTTGGTCACTCTGATTCTTTGTTCATGCTAGAATAACTCTGTATGTCTTGTACTAGAATAAATATGCAACATAACTAGTAATATTTATGATATGATTGATTGTATGACATATATGTTGATCCTATGTGTAACTCTTATGATCTTGCTATGCTTACTATGTTCTGGATATTAAATCTTGATATATTCCTTATATTCTGATTACCTTATATAAGTCTTATAAGTTTAGAACAATGTTCACTCTCTTTCCTTTACAGTATTGATCTGTATTAAACTAATTTGAACTGTTTTGAGCTAATGAGATTTGATTGAGTAGTACTGTCAAAAGAATCAGAAAGCATGATCATCTGAGACATCCTTCATGAATCCATATTGTGGTAAGTAAAGGTAAAAAATCTCTGGTTCTGAAATAACTCTGTTCTTAATCATCAAATTCTCTGATATTGTACTTCAGATGTTTGTGATCTTCAACACCCTCAGTGGTTTTAGGAACTGACTAAGAGCCTATCAAACCTCATAGGTTCTAACCCAAGTCATTAGAACCAAACACTTCTCAAAAAGTATTCTATTACCTTACTCTGATATATCCCCCATATTTTGCTCTGATTCACTCACTTTTCTTGAGATATCAACTTAGTGATCAGACAAAATTACCACTTGATATTGGAGTCGTGTTGAGAATGAGGAAGATAGTGCTAAGAAGCACCACATAAGGAAGGAAAGGTCAACCCTACAGTTTTGTCTCTCACAAAGAAGTGGAGTATCTATAACTTGAGACATCTCTAAGCCCATCTGTATTCTCTCAAAAGGATATAGAGCTGAAAAGGCATATAAATAGTTACTAGGTGCATTCTCCCAACAGAATGTTATCTATTGAAAATTCTCCTGTCAGCCAGGGCATCTGTATAAGAGTCACTACTCCTTGATCAAAATGTTTCTAATGTACATGTGAGATTCACACATACAAGGTAGGTATTGACACAACAATCATTGTCAAACCATATCAAGGTCAATGGCAATAAGTTGAATCCTAGATCATGTTCGACTCTTTATCTCTGATCTTGAATGAGAACATATGATCTTGGTTGGTTAATTTGATAAGTCCACACATACTTGCACTGTGAGGAATGGTTACCAAATATTCTCTTCACTTGGTTGGTTGATCCTAAGGTTTTACTCTGTATACATTTTGAAGGATTACTCAACTAAGGGGGAGAGATTATAAAGAGATTATGGACTAATAGTCTTTCTGTAACTAAGAAGGGGGATTTTTAACTTTATTATACTAAGGAAGGGATTCTTCATCTTAGGGGGGGAGATTATTGAGTTTTGGTTCTAAGTTTCAAAATGTTTTCTATGAGCTTTATGGGAATATCTGAAGGTTATTGAAGATAGTGTTTGGAAGATGTATCTATCTGCAACTTTACATAAGGGAGAGAAGAACCTATTCTTTGCTGAAGCTGAATGCATATAGAAGATGCGGTAGATATAAAATAGTATTATTTCCAAGTCCCGGATTGAAAGTTGAAAGATGATTGAAGATTTTTTGATAAGGTTAGTTGAGTTATCCTCCAAACTGTTACTTCTCCATTATTATTTGACCGTCAGGTGTAACAGTCAAATAGGGGGAGATTGTTGAGCAAGATTGAAGCTGTATGTTTATCTCAACACTACTGGTTTGGATAACTCAACATAGGACAAGGACTTTGAAATAATCTATGTTCCACTGAAATCAGTACATATTGTTTAATTGGGTAAATGCACAAAAGATTTTGATTAGCTGCAGTGAAGAAGACGTCAACAATGATCCGTATGAAGTTCATTAATATGTTCAGGCATCAGAGGAATAAGGTTGGAGTCATTCGAAGCAGTTATCAGAATCAGTGTGAAGACCTCAAGGATTCCTAGTGAAGTTGATTTTATTTGGTAGAAGACTTAACAGTGATTTATACGGGTATAATATGAAGGCCTGAGAGTGGAACTAGTCGTTTATGAACCAGACCCGTGCACGAGACGTCAGTGATCCGTTAAAGGAAACAGAGTATTATTTTTAGGAACATTGTGAAGTTGGTTTTGTACTCGAGGAGTCTTGAAATATGTTGAGGTACAAAATTCCGGAGATTAGAAAGCCTGCAGATACAGAGGAGTATAGCTTGAGGATTTACTGGATTTATTTTTAAAACAATGACTGATATTTTTAATAAATGAATAAATGAAAATCATCTCATTTATTTATTTAATTCTGGATCACAATTTGATTTTAAAATAAATAAATTAAAAATTGAATTTTTATTAAATGAATAAATTAATATCAAAAAATTCATTTATTTAATTTAATATCAATATTTAATTTTGAAAAATAAAATCAATGTTTGAATTTTATTAAATAAATAAATAAATTTAAAGTTTATTTAATTATTTATTTTAAATGTAAAATATTTATTTTGTTTTAATCAGCCAGCTTAGCTTTACATGCATGCAGAAAGAAAATCACTCTAATTATTAACAGAAAATTGCAGCCACGGGAACAAGAGCATTCGTTTATTTCTTAGTCAAGAGAGACATTCAGTTTCGTTTCAAACAAAAGAAAGAAAATGATGAATGCATGCGTATTGTTCTGTTTATCCACGTGGGACCCAGCCGAGAGACTCATTTGAACTCATGAAATAAAAGGAAAAATGAAGTACAAGATTCAGAGAAATGGCTGGTGTTTTGCCGCAACCTGAGCCACGTGCGGGTGACGCACACGCACACTCCTCCCTGCCTTGCTGCGCGCGTGTATCTTAACCACCTCCTGGCGCCTAATTCTCTTCTCCGTGTACAGCCTCTCCTACAGCTGCATGTGGTAAAATTCTGTAAAATAAAAGAGTTTGTTTATTTTGTTTTGAACAAACACAAACTCAACAGCAAAGCAAGTAAATGTGTTTTTTATGAGTCGCCGTGGAAAGAATTTTTCAAGGAAAAAATAACGGCACACTGAACCACACTGATCGCCACAGATGAAAAAAAATGTAAAGGCAGATTGTGGCTGGTTTTCCTTGCCCTCGCGCGTAGCTAGCACGTATGGGGACCTCCAATTTCTTTCTCCGCGTACATTTCCTCCTGGAAGCTGCATGTGATGTTTGTTTATTCTGTACAAACACAAAACCAAGTACATGCACAGGTCGCCATAGGCGAATTAATCTGTTTTGGCAAATAAGCTGATACAAAAAGTTGCTACTGATACTCTTGGTCGCCATACAGATTATTCTTGCAAGGCTGTCAAATTAAAAGATGTTGATATGGGTAAGCCACGTATTTTAATTCTATCTCTCCTACATTCTACCATCTAGAAAACCAAAGAATGGCAGCAGATTAACACTACTCGGCAAAAACACTCTCTGCAGAATTTTTCTTGTAGAGTTAGTTGATTTCATTTATTGAAATTAAGGAGAGACGTGATGCCAAATTTATTTCACACCAATTAAAGCCTTACAAACTTGTAACACTAATTATTTAAAACTCTCTTGATTGTATTTAATATCTTTTGATAGAAGCTTTGAATTCTTAGAGTGATAGATAGAACCCTAAATTTGATAGTTATTATTTTGGTTCTCTCTATATTTGTTGCTTCGAATTATTTATATTCGAAGTTGTAAGCAAACCTTTACGGTTTAATTTCTTAATAATAATAATTATTCCGTGAATCTCTTTGTGTTTGTTTATTTCGTTTTCGAGGTTTATTTTCCGCTGCCATTATTTTTAGAAAACGAAGAACATACATTCACCCCCCCTCTGTATGTACATTTGGACCTAACATATATATATATATATATATATATATCAGTACCTTTTTTTCCAGCATTGTCATTTACATTACTGCACATGTTTTATCTTACTTTATTTATTGCACCTATTATAAACTCCTGTGATACCATGTACCCTATTCCCTTAACTGTTTATATTCTGTAAAGAACCATGCAATTTACTTAGTTCAACTATTATAATTTTTTTGAAAAAGATATATTTCTATTTACACAAAACTTTTCATAAAAAGGATTTGATTTTAAAGGCTAAATAAGTTGTTTGATTCTTTACAGAAAATGCCTTCCAGAATGAAGAAACCAACAATAATAACCAAGACAATAATAACCAACCGGAATGAAGAAACCAACAATAACAACCAAGACAATAATAACCAGAATGCAAATCCAGGTCCCATAGACCCAACAGTAGCCCAGATTCTTCATATCTGGGCTCAACAAACAATCAAACTAACTCAACAGCAGCAGAGACAGACCAATCCTCAGGTAACTTTTAAGACTTTTCAGTTCAAGAATTCTTTAGATCCGATTGAATCGAGAGTTTGGTTAAAGGAGATAGAGAAGTCATTTGCTTTGGTTATGGTGAGGAGGAACATAAAGTTGAGTCTGCAAGTTATTATTTGAAGAATGAAGCCATCTACTGGTGGGAAACTGTTAAGACATTGGAAGGTACAGATGTTATCACTTGGGAGAGATTCAAGGAACTGTTTCTAGAGAAGTATTTTCCCCAGTTTGTTTAGGATCAAATAGAATTGAAGTTCCTAGAGTTGAAGCAAGGAAATATGTCAGTAGCAGACTATGAAAGTAAGTTTGAAGATTTGTCAAGGTTTGTATCGTCGTATGTGGATACTGATAGGAAGAAAGCTAAGAGATTTCAACAAGGTCTTAAGCCATGGATCCGAGGGAAGGTAGCCATCTTTGAATTGGATATCTATGCAGGAGTTGTACAGAAGGCCATGATTGCAGAAATAGAGAGCGAAATGTCACAAAAGGAGAAGGAGAGTAAGAAAAGAAAGTTTGAAAGAAATGAGGGACAGTTACAATCGGGGAAGTTTCCAAATTTTAACCAGAAGAAAGGAAAGTTTCAGCCAGGGAGAAATTTCAATTTTAAAAAGGAAAATGCAGGCGATGGAGGATGAGGCAACCGTCCAGCCACTGGGAACTATCTGAATCAGCTAAGGCTAACTCTATCAGATTGTCAGGTATGCGGGAAGAAACATGGAAGAGTTTATAACAAGTTGAATGTGGTTTGCTATAAATGTAATCAGAAAGGGCACTATTCAAGGGAGTGCCATAACCAGCCAGCCAGAGAGCCAATCAATAAGGATCAACCTATGCAGAATCTAGCAGTCAAGGTTCCAGCATTTGGATTTACATATTTTAAATGCGGAAAGCCAGGATACATAGCAAGGGATTGCAAGACACCATCCCCAATTAGTAATGCATTGAGACTTATGGGATCCACACCAGTAGTGAATGAGCCTCCAAGGGCTAGAGTTATTGACATGTCTGTGAAGGATGCTATTCAGGACACCGATGTTATGACATGTACGCTTACTGTGAATTATTTATGTGCCAAAGTGCTAGTAGATTCGGGACCAACTCGATCTTCTATTTCTCAAGAATTTATTAATAAGTTAAATTGTCCAGTTGAATGGTTAAATGAAATAATGACTGTGGAATTAACAAATCAAGAACGTGTATCTGTTAATTAAGTATGTGTGAACTGTTAGATTGAGATTTCTGGTAATAAATTTTGTGTGTATTTGATACCATTTAAGTTAGGAGAGTTTGACGTTATTTTAGGAATGAACTGGCTATCTAAGCACGATGCTCAGATAGACTGTCGTAATAAGAAAGTAATTTTGAAGACGCCAGACGAGAAAGTAGTAACGTTTAAAGGTCAAAAGCAAGCAAAGAAGTTCTTAACAATGATTCAAACTAGGAAGCTATTGCGACAAGTATGCGAGCATTTCATTGCTTATATGATCGATAGAGATCAGAAGCCAGCAAAATTTGAAGACATTCCAGTGGTCAATGAGTTTCCATACGTGTTCCCAGAAGAGTTACCAGGACTTCCTCCAGATAGAGAAATTGAATTTGCAATCGACTTAGCACCTGGAACGGAACCAGTATCCAAGGCCCCGTATAGAATGGTGCCCGCATAAATTAAGGAGTTAGAAAAGCAGTTGCAAGAGTTGTTAGATAAAGGAGTAATTAGACCCAGTGTGTCCCCATATGGTGCACCTATATTATTTGTCAAGAAAAATGACGGAAGCATGAGATTATGCATCGATTATCGGGAGCTCAATAAGCTTACAATCAAGAATAAGTATCAATTACCTTGAATCGATGATTTGTTGGACTAGTTGAAGGGAGCCAAGTAATTCTAAGATTGATCTAAGATCTGGATATCACCAATTGAAGATTAAACCAGAAGATATATCGAAGACAGCTTTCAGAACAAGGTACGGTCATTATAAATTCTTAGTGATGTCTTTTGGATTACCCAATGCCCCAACAGCATTTATGGACTTGATGGACAGGATTTTCAAGGAATATTTGGACAAGATTGTTATTGTGTTTATAGATGATATTTTGATTTACTCGAAGTCAACAGAAGACCATGTAGAGTATTTAAGGAATCCTTGGAAATTTTGAGGAAGGAAATGTTGTATGCTAAATTCTTAAAGTGTGAGTTTTGGCTACAGGAAGTTCAGTTCTTAGGGCACATAGTCAGTAATGAAGGGATTAAAGTGGACCCGACAAAGATTGAAGCTATTATAAATTGGGAAAGGCCAAAAACACCAACAGAAGTAAGAAGTTTCTTGGGATTAGCGGGATATTATCGACGATTTGTTCAAGATTTCTTGAAGATTGTGACGCCTTTGACAAAGCTTACCAGGAAAAATGAAAAGTTTATATGGAACGATAAGTGTGAACAAAGTTTTCAAGAATTGAAGAAGAGACTAATCACGGTACCTTTTTTGTCACTTCCAGCTGATCAAGGAAATTTTGTAATCTATAGTGATGCTTCTCATAAGGGATTAGGTTGTGTTATGATGCAGCACAACAAGGTTATTGCATATGAATCGAGACAACTGAAACCTTATGAACAGAAGTATACTACTCATGACTTGGAGCTAGGGGCCATAGTATTCGCTTTGAAGATTTTGAGACATTATTTATATGGATAAATATATGAGATTTATACGGATCATAAAAGTTTGAAGTACATATTCACATAAAAGGAACTTAACATGAGACATAGAAGATGGTTGAAGTTGATCAAGGACTACGACTGTATGATTAACTATCACCCAATAAAAGAAAATATTGTGGTAGACGCGTTAATTCGAAAAAAGAAATTGAACGTGCTAACAGTACCTGAGGAATTATACAAGGAATTTCAGAAATTGGATTTGGAAATCAGAGTTTGCAAGCCTGATGAAGCAAAGATGCATAGTATAACTTTTCATCTAGAATTGTTAGAAAAAGTAAAGAAGTGTTAAGAGGAAGTAATGGATCAGGACATCAATCATTTGGTAGGAGAGGAGTTATGTACTCAAAAGGATGATCAAGGTATCCTCAGGTTTTCTTCCAGAATTTGGATTCCACCAATGACAGAGTTGAAAAATAAAATTCTACGGGAAGCTCACAATTCAAGGTATTCAATCCATCCAGGGAGTACCAAGATGTACATAAATTTAAAGGAAAATTATTGGTGGCCAGATATGAAGAGAGAAATTGTGGAATGGGTCAGCAAATGTTATACATGTTAGAGGGTCAAGGAAAAGCACCAGAGACCAAGTGGACTATTGTAACCATTAGAGATTCCAGAATGGAAGTGGGAGCATATTGTCATAGATTTTATAGTTGGATTACCAAGGACAAAAGGAAACCATGATGCCCTTTGGGTTATAGTGGACAGACTTATTAAATTAGCTCAATTTCTTCCTATTAATGAAAGGTTTTCACTAGACAAGTTGGTTCACATGTATCTGAAAGAGATAGTAGTTCGTCATGGAGTTCATGTGTCTATTGTATCCGATCGAGATCCGAGATTTAATTCGAGATTTTGGAGAAGTTTTCAAAAATATTTGGGAACCAGATTAAATATGAGTATAACTTACCATCCACAGACAAATGGCCAAAGCAAGAGAACGATTCAGACAATTGAGGACATGTTGCGTGTTTGTGCTATTGATTTCAAAGGAAGTTGGGACGAGCATTTACCCTTAGTAAATTTTACTTACAACAACAATTACCTTGCTAGAATTGGGATGCCACCCTACGAAGCTCCTTATGGACATAAATGTCGATCACAGGTATATTGGGATGAAGTAGGAGAACGCAAGATACTTGGACCCGAATTGGTGCAACAAACAAAAGAAGTTGTTGAAGTTATTCAGAAAAGGTTAATTACAGCCCAAGACCGTCAAAGGAAGTATACAGATCAATCAAGAAAGGCTATGGAATTTGAAGATGGAAATTTAGTATTATTGAAGATGTCACCGTGGAAAGGATTAACGAGATTTGGAAAGAAAGGAAAGCTGAAACCTAGATACATCGGACCTTTTGAGATTTTGAAGCGTGTCGGCAAGGTAGCCTATGAACTGGCATTACCCCCGCATAAAGAGCATATTCATAATGTCTTTCATGTATCGATGCTTAAGAAGTATAATCCAGATTCAAGGCATGTAATTGAGTATGAGCCGATAGAACTTCAGGCAGATTTATCTTATGTAGAGAGTTCGATAGAGATTCTAGAAAAAAGAGAGAAAGTGTTAAGAAATAAAGTTGTAAAGTTAGTAAGAGTATTATGGAGAAACCTTAAGGTTGAAGAATCAACCTGGGAGCTAGAAAGTGATATGCGAGAAAAGTACCCTCATTTGTTTTCTTAGGAGATTCCGAGGACAGAATCCTTTTAAGGGGGGAAGGATGTAATATCCGAGATATATCTTGTAATTATTTTTATCAATAAATAAATATTCTGTATTTATTCAGTAAATTTTGGTGAATTATCTGTTAAGTGATATATGTGTTTGGATATTTAAATATGATAAATTTTGAGTATTTTAATTTTTATATGTCCAAAATAAAGTGCTAGATATATTTGTGTTGTCATGTTTAATAATGATTTGTGTTTAGTTTTCAGATCTTGACTAACAGGACAAATCATGACTTAACTGGAAATCAGTACCTATACTTAAGTCAGAACTTAAGATATCAGAACATAAGTTATCAGAACTTAAGATATCAGAAGATATTCATCAGGAGATAATATCAGGACTTAAGAAGATATTTAAATAAGGAAGGCGGCTGATTGAAGGAAAAGAAGATTGAGATTAACACAAGAAGAAGTATGCATGGAGAAGAATTCTATGAAGAATAGAAGACTTGGAGGAAAAGATAACTAATTGATATATTTTAGGATACAGACTTATATTCGATATCAGTTAGAAGATTATCTTGTAACTGTGTGGTATATAAACACAGCATAGAGTTTACACTAGATGTGTTATTGCAATCGAGAATATTATTCATTGTAACCCTAGCAGCTCTCGTGATATTTGTTCATCACTGAGAGAGAACATTTCCATTGCAATACTGTTTTATTAATAAGATTGTTTTGTGTTTCATACTTGTGTTCTTAATTCGATTTGATTGTAGTATACACTGTATTCAACCCCCTTCTATAGTGTGTGTGACCTAACAAGTGGTATCAGAGCCAATATGTTAACACATATACAGTAAAGAGCCAAAACAATCAGGTCTAAAGGAGAACAAACTCCAACCAAGCCCACCAAAACTGAAAAACTCCAAAGACTCAAATCCATAATCGATATGAGACTATTAGGGTTCTCATACTGAGACCTTCTGAGTATCCCATATGGAAAGTGAGGATGACTATGTTTCTGGAAGCTACAGATCCAGAATACCTTGACAGAATTAATGAAGGACCACATAAGCCAACCAAGCTCTCTGTTATAGTTGTAGATCAGCCATCAATGACTGTACCAAAGGAGAAAAGTGAATATACATCTGAAGATATCTCATCTATTGCCAAGGATGCAAATGTAAGGCATTTGCTGCATAGTGCCATTGATAATGTCATGTCAAACAGGGTAATTAACTACAAGACTGCAAAGGAGATATGGGATGCCTTGGAGACAAGATGCCAGGGAACTGATGTAATTAAGAAGAAAAGGAGGACTATACTCACTCAAGAGTATGACCACTTTGACTCAAAACCTGATGAGTCATTAACTGGTTTATATGACAGATTTGCCAAACTCTTGAATGATCTGTCACTGGTGGATAAGGAATATGATCTTGAAGATACTAATCTCAAATTCCTTTTAGCTCTTCCTGAAAGTTGGGATTTGAAGGCAACTACTATAAGAGACAACTATGCTCTTGATGAAACTACTCTTGATGAAATTTATGGTATGCTCAAAACTCATGAACTTGAGATGGATGAAAGAAGCAAGAGACATGGGAGAAAGTCAAGAACAGTTGCTCTTAAGGCTGAAGAGGAATCCCCCAAAGTGGTTATCTCGAAGAAAGGCAAAGGAAAGGCTCTCATCACAAAGTCTGATTCAGATTTATCAAGTTCTGATGATGATGATGAGGATTCAGAAACTGAAAGTCTATCTGAGATGGATGCTGATGAAGAGATGACGAGATTGTGTGCTCTTATGGTGAAGGGCATCACAAAGATAGCTTACAGGAAATTCAGAAAGGGAAAGAAGTTTTCCAGGAAAAGTGGAAGTTCTGATAAGAAGGGATTCAGAAAATCTGAAGGTAAAGCAGGAAAGTCGGACAGAGGAGATCACTCAAATGTTAAATGCTACAATTGTGGTGAGAAAGACCACATATCTCTAGATTGCAAGAAAGGAAAAGGTGACAAAGGCAAGGCACTTGTCACAAAGAAGAAAAGCTGGACAGACACTTCAGATTATGAACATGAGGTGAACTATGCCTTGATGGCAAATGCTGATTGCAGTTCTGAAGCTGATGAGTTAAAGGTACCTCAAAAAACTTATGCTTTTCATACTGATGATATTACTGAGTTGAGATCTTATCTTAAAACCATATTCATTAGCTATAGAGATCAGACCTTAACATGTGATAGGTTAACTTCTGAAAATCTGGCTTTTAAGAAAAGGAATGACTATTTAGAAAAAGAGGTAGTTATGTTCCATCAAACTCAGAAAGAAAGAGATGATGTTTTTTATGTTAGAGATGAAGTGTTAAAATTGAATCAATCTCTAAAAACCGAGTTAGGAAAGGATAGAGAGATTATCAGGACTTGGACTAACTCTAGCAGAATAACTCAGAATTTTTTAAGTAGTGGAAACTGAAAGAGGGCTTAGGTTATGGAGATGATAAAAGTAAAAAAGGAACTGAACAAATTAAGCCAATTATTGTTAAACAGACTACTAAGCCAAAGGTAAATCTTGTTAAGTTTGTAGTTAAAACTGTAAAGTCTGATTCTGAAAAGATAAAAGATATTGATACAAAAGTTAAGGCAGAGTCAACTTCTGACAAATTAAAACAGGATAAACCAGGTGAAGTTAACATAGGCTTAATGACAAAGAAGCAGCTTAAGTATAAGCTGAAAGAGATTAAGAATATAAACAAGGTAAAGCCACCTAGGAAAAATAGGAATGGAAAGGAAGGTGTGAATAAAAGCAATAATTATATGCCTGTTCCTAATACTCCTAGAAAAAATGTTATAACTGTGGAAATTATAACCATCTAGCTTTTTTTTGCAGGAAGAATAAGAATATAAACTCCTTACCTTCTAAGTCAGGAGTTAAGAGTCAGTCTGTTAGGTTTAAGCCACAAAATCCTTGTTTTCATTGTGGTAGTTTATGGCATTCCATTTATACTTGTAAGGAATATCATAGTTTGTACTATGATTATTATCAAATAAAACCTTTTTTAAAGAAAGTTAGCATTATTCCTTCTAGTGTAAGTTCTGATGCAAAGTCTGATACTGTAAATTCTGATAAAAAAATTGTTGACATAAACTTTGATGTTAAATCCGCTGCAAATGTTAACAAACTTAATAAGGCCAAAGGATCCAAGCAAGTCTGGGTCCTTAAAACTAATCATTAGTGGTCTTTGTGATTGCAGGGTAACAGGAAAAATATCCTAGTTCTGGACAGTGGATGTTCAGGACATATGACTGGAAATAAAGCCCTGCTATCAGACTTTGTGGATAAAGCTGGCCCAGGAGTTTCTTATGGAGATGGCAACATGGGAAAAACTCTGGGATATGGCAATATCAATCTTGGGAATGTCATCATTGAAAAATTAGCTCTAGTCGCAGGACTCAAACATAATCTGCTTAGTGTTAGTCAAATCTGTGACAGAGGTTATCATGTGGATTTCTTTGAAGAACACTGTGAAGTTGTAAGCATATCTACAGGAAAAGTTGTTCTGAAGGGATACAGGCATGGTAACATTTATGAAGCCAAGCTTTCAACAAGTTCTGATGGTTCTGCAATCTATCCGTTAAGCAGAGCATCAATTGAAGAAAGCTGGGATTGGTACAAGAAACTCTCTCATTTAAATTTTAACAATATAAATGAACTAGTCAAGAAAGATCTTGTGAGAGGACTGCCAAAATCAGTATTTGCTCCTAATGGCCTTTGTGATTCACGTCCAAAGGCAAAACAAAGAAAATCTTCATTCAAGAGCAAGACTGAATCTTCAATTCTTGAGCCTTATCACCTACTACATGTTGATCTATTTGGTCCAGTGAATGTCATGTCTATTACAAAGAAGAAATATGCTATGGTCATAGTAGATGAGTTTACCAGTTACACATGGGTGTATTTCTTGGACACAAAAAGTAAAACTGCATCAATCTTGATTGACCATGTCAAATAACTGGATAAATTGGTCAAAGACTCTGTGAAAATTATAAGAAGTGATAATGGCACTGAGTTCAAGAATATGATTATGGAAGAGTTCTGCAAAGACCATGGAATAAAGCAGGAATTCTCTGCTCCTGGAACTCCACAGAAAAATGGAGTTGTTGAAAGAAAGAATAGAACTCTTATTGAAGCTGCACGAACTATGCTTGATAAAGCAAAGTTACCAACCTACTTTTGGGCTGAAGCTGTGCAGATTGCTTATTTTACTCAGAATGCAACACTTATTAACAAGCATGGAAAGACACCATATGAGATGGTGAAGAAAAAGAAGCCAAATCTGAAGTACTTTCATGTATTTGGATGCAAGTGTTTTGTTCTTAAGACTCATCCTGAACAGCTATCCAAATTTGATCTAAAAGCTGATGAAGTTTGTTGGATATCCACTTTCCACAAAAGCCTTCAGACTCTACAATTTAAGAACAAGGGTTGTCATGGAATCTATCAATGTCTCTTTTGATGATAAGAAGATTACTGGGCTTGAAGATTTCAATGATCATGATCAGCTGAGATTTGAGAATGAAGTTTTAAATTTTGTTTTTGTAAATTCTGATAGTCTAGATCCTAATACTACAAACTCTGATGGGTTAAACTCTGATGTTATTGAAACTATGGTGACTATGCCAAAGGAAAATGCACCTAAGCAGGGGGATCATATTGAACATCTAACCACATCTCAAGAAGCATCAGAACCTAGAACGGGCTCTTCAAGTTCTGATTCATCAAGATCTAATGGGTCAAGTTCTGATAATTCTGGAAATTCAAATTCTGATTCATCAAGTTCTGATGGGCCAAGTTCTGATAATTCTGGAAACTCAAATTCTGAAGGATCCAACTCAGAGAGCATAATATCAGGGGGAGCATCAAAACATGTTGATGGAGACAGCATGGATCATGAGGGAGCATCCAGTTCTAGAGATAACCTTCCATCTACAAGGAAGTGGACTAAAGCACATACACCTGACTTGATTATTGAAGATCCTGAAGCAGGTATTAGAACTAGAACAACAACATCAAATGAATGTCTCTATCATTCTTTTCTTTCTCAGGCTGAACTAAAGAAAGTGGAAGAAGCTCTTCAAGATGCTGATTGGGTGCAGGCAATGCCGGAAGAGTTAAATGAATTTGAAAGAAATAAAGTCTGGACTGTCACACCCCCAACTTAAATAGCAAAATAAATATAGTTATTACATCATTTTAATGAGTACTACACAACCAAAATCCAAGATCTTACAGTTTAGGGTTTGGAACAGCCCAACACTACCAACTATTACATCTGATTACAAATACCGAGTCCTCACACAACTATTATTACTTATTCTACCTGGGCTCGAACATAAGCATCCGCATCACAGGTCTTACGGGCAGTCTGCTTGAATCTAACCATGGCTGCTAGCTGTAATATCAGGGTAAAGCAAGAAGTGAGCCAAAAGCTCAACAAGTGCTAACAATACAACGCAAAGCATAAATCGAGATATACCTTTAGGAATGACAATGGAATGACATAATCAATGATAATCGAGAGATAAAACTTATGTGAGTTGGCATCATTATGCTTGCATCAAAACAATTTTAAAATCATTCTTAATCAAAATCATTTTATGACGCTACGGATTACAGCCGGTGATCAGCCGCGAAGTAACCCCGAACCTCGCTGGGTTCTAAAACATTATTGGGAATCCCTAGGCAACTTTTAAGCCTAATATAAGTGTGGAAAGGACTCGCGTCTCAGTCCAGATCCACCATTCAAGAAAACATTTGTCCCCCTTTGGGACAGAAAAATCCACGTTTTAATCATTTTAAAAACTGATGCCGATTTATGACAAAATCTCTTTCGACTGAAATTATTTTTATCAAGGGATTATAGATCAACTTGAAACACTGGAAATATGACACTAAATCTCAGGGCCATGATCTACTAGACTTTACTATATTAGGGTAATTGAGAGGTTTCCATAAACAAGAACTTAGACAAGGAAATTAAGCCAGGCTATTGGATAAGATGAAAGAGTAATGCCAAACTAGGCTTAAAGCAACGGTTGTAGACAAGATATAGGTATTAGAACATCAAAAGATAGGCATCACTGGTTCCAATAGGATAAAGGTGTTAAAATATAAAGAAAGCGATCATCAGCTCAGTATATAACAGGGTATCAAGCTTTAGGGTAAGGATAGGGTTATCAAACAATCATGAATGTATTTAAGAAATGATTGGCTTTTAGGTATCAAGATAAAGTTTCTATCGAGGATATTTCAAGAGTTGAATCAAAGCATCAGGGTGCAACATCAAGATTTCTCAGGGATCAATAGCATGATAAACAAAAGGATCAATAAGATATTATAACGCATCTCTAATTTATCATGGCATTAAACTATCATGAAAGACTTTTGAACTACTTGCAATATGTACTCGAGGGTTCATGGCATCTCTATGTAACTCAAAGATAAACAAAAGATAGGCTTAATTTAAATACATCAAAATGACTCAGGATAATTGCATCGATATATATATATGAACTGTTTACAGCAAATACGAAGGTCAAGTTGAATCACTTGCCTTGAGATAGACTGGTCTGGTCTGACTGGTAGGAGCAACAACTGGAGCTTCACTCGACTTTTAAGGCAAGTTTTCCCTCGTCTCGAGATCCTACATAAATAATAATAATCCTTATTATAATATATTCTTTCCATCTTAACCTATTTACAACCCGAAATTAAACATGGATGGCACTTAGGCCTATACACACTTAATTCATATCCAACATTTATATTTTTAAATGTACACACGTAGCCACATAATCACATATCGTATATTAATACCAAATAACATCACATACACCATAACGCCACACTAGGCTCGGATGATCTCGACTCACCACTTAAATTACTTGGTCGCTAACTAAACGAAGTCTTCGAATTTGGGCTTCCTAACTCAATGTGCCTTTCCTAAATTATCCAAAACCTATTGACCCTCACTTGTGCCTTTTGCTCTACTGACCTTATACTATCTTACAACTATGGTGGTCGACCTAATACTCACTTCTAAGTGTCCTAAAACTATGTGATAAGTGAAAGTGCTTACTGGTGCAAATTTCAGAATGGTAACTAAGGTTTCTTGAGTGCATTAGACACTCTTAAACTACAAGTTTTTCTTCAAAATTTTTACACAAGACTCTCCTGACCTAAGGGCATCTCATAAGCTTGATGTGGCTCAAAGGCCTGGCTTGGGCCTTCTTGGGCCTAAGCTAAAAGTCCAAGGTTCCCCTGTTTTTCTGGGCAGAAAATGCCCTGACTTGAATTAACTTGTGACACATGGTTCTAGCTCATATCCTATGAACTATGGTTGGAAAAACTTCTCTGACATACCCTCTAACTAAGGCCCAATTGGGCCTAATGAGGGCCTACCCATGACATGGCCAAATCTCCCTATTTCTAAGTTGCAACAAAACTGTCCCCTGCTGGACAGATTTTGTTATTCTACTTGTGCACCTAACCAAATGACATGCAAACCTCCAACCAACTCCTAAAACCTATTATATACTCCCCATACTAACTTCTGGTGGCTTGGGCCTCAAAGTGCACATCAATGACATGGTCAAAACTCACTCTAAACCTCAGGGTACTAAACTGATTTTTCTGCAGAAACTATAACTTCTCATTTTCCAAGATTTTGACTTGACAAACCCAACTAACAACAACTAAATACTTAAACCAAGACCTATACTTGGTATTCTACTGAACTAACTCCCTTTTTCTTAAAATACCCTTGGTGAGATCATCCTTACCTAAGGTGCAACTATGGAAAAACAAAAGAGACTACTCTTAACAAATCGCAAATCTAAAGATAACCACAAATTATTACCATGCAACAAGAAGCATAAATCAATATTATCACATTATTCCTACTGAAATTAAGGCTCACTAACAAAATCTTTCCAAATGATCAAAATTTCACAACAAACTAAGAGAATTCCACATGCATGCATGCCTTCGGGTTTTTCAAACCAAAACAACATGATTTCCAAATAAATTTTTATCATAATTCAACATGCAAGCCTAACATGGATTACAACTAAATGATCAACTAGCATGCAAAAGGATTTTATCAAGACTTTACTACAAAATTCATGTTATCATCACAAAATACACAAAAATGTTAACAAGGCAACAAAACACCATCCATTCGGCTCCTATCAAGTCATGGCCGAATGGATTAGGGTAAAAACAGCATTCGCATAGGTGTAACACTCTTATGTCTAGCCATTCTTAACCCTATGATACTATAACTCATGGTGAAAGCCTTAGATTCACAAGAATCAAGGAGGTTCACTTTGAGTTTAACAAAAACATCACCATGCAAGGTCAAAACATAGGTTTTTCACTCTATACTTTTGAAATATATAAGAATAACATATAGGGAGTAAAATTACTTGAATATAAGATGATCGTTTGGGTGAAAGAATGAAGAAATGAAGGGGATGGAGGGCCTCGGCTATGGGATGGCCGAGAGTGAGGGTTGAGCCGAGAGGGAGGGAGGAGAAAAGGGGAGGGTGGAGTGAAAATGGAGTGATCATCACTTTAGTTTTGTTTTTATGTCTTTGACTAGACTAAATGTGAGTGGATTTAGGAAATGACAAGAGTAACCCTCTAGCTAAAGTTAGGCAAGTTTGCATGCAAGGTCAAGGAGGTAATTTGGCTAGCAAAATGTTAGTTAGTGGGGTGGAGAATGTCTTCTTTGCCCTTTGGTTAAATAGAAGAGAGTTTGCATGCAAGGTTCTTCATGTAATTTGATAATTATTAAGCAACTAATTTCCAAAGATTTATTTTTATATAATAAAGTACAAGTTCAAAAATTATAAAATTTATACCATAAAATAACTTGGATTTTTAGAGACTTTATAAAATCATTTTCAAAATTTGTGTACAAAATGTCTTTTAAAAGAAAATTTTTCCAAAGCTTAGAATATTCCTTATAAATCAAAAATAAAGAAATTAAATAAATTCTTGCTTTGAAAAATCATATACTACCCAAAGCAAATTTAAAATGCAGAAATTTTCACTCACACAAACGTACAAGCATTGAATATATTTTTATTTAACTTAATATTATTCACAAATAATATTACATAAAATGCCGGTCGTAACATCCTCTCCCCCTTAAGGGATTCTGTCCCCAGAATCTAAGAGAACAGATGAGGATACCGGGAACGCATATCAGGCTCTAACTCCCAAGTCGACTCTTCGATCTTAGGGTTCCTCCAAAGTACTTTCACTAACTTTACTGATTTATTTCTAAGACTCTTTACTTGCCAGTCGAGTACTTTAACCGGTTGCTCCACAAATGACAGGTCTGCCTGAATTTCTACAGGTTCATATTCTATCACATGGCTAGCGTCAGGATTGTACTTCTTAAGCAACGACACATGGAACACATTATGCACATGCTGATACTGAGGTGGTAAGGCCAACTGGTAGGCCACCTTTCCTACTTGGCTCAAAATCTCAAAAGGACCTACGTATCTAGGTGCTAACTTTCCTTTCTTGCCAAATCTTATCAACCCTTTCCTAGGTGACACTTTTAGCAACACAGCTTCGCCAATTTGGAATTGAACATCCTTACGCGCGGGATCCGCATACTTCCTCTGTCTATCTTGAGCAGCAAGCAACCTTTTCTGAATTAACTTGACTGAGTCATGCAACTGTTGTACCAATTCTGAGCCGAGAATTCTTCCTTCTCCTACTTCATCCCAACTTGTTGGTGATCTACATTTTCGCCCGTACAAAGCTTCATATGGTGGCATGCCGATACTGGAATGATAGCTGTTGTTATATGAAAATTCAATTAATGGCAGGTGGTCGTCCCAACTTCCAGCAAAATCGATTGCACAACTGCGCAACATGTCTTCAATTGTTTGAATTGTTCTTTCACTCTGGCCATCAGTCTGCGGGTGATACGCCGTGCTCATATTCAACTTCGTGCCAAGACATTCCTGGAATTGCTTCCAGAATCTTGAGTTAAATCGGGGATCTCTGTCTGAAACTATTGATACAGGTACTCCATGCCTTAATACGATTTCGTGCACATACAGATGAACCAACTTGTCCAGTGACGACTTCTCATTTATTGGAAGGAAATGCGCCGACTTCGTAAGACGATCAATTATAACCCATATTGCGTCATGTCCGGACTTTGTTCGTGGTAGTCCTACTATAAAGTCCATAGCGATGTTTTCCCATTTCCATTCTGGAATCTTCAGGGGCTGAATTAATCCGCTTGGTCGTTGATGTTCTGCCTTTACTTTCTGACAGGTATAGCACTTCGCAACCCATTCTGCCACGTCTCTTTTCATATTTGGCCACCAAAAGTTCTTCTTTAAGTCTTGATACATCTTGGTGCTTCCCGGGTGGATTGAAAATTTCGAATGGTGGGCTTCATGGAGGATCTCATTCTTTAATTCAGATACATGGGGAATCCATATTCTGGATGAAAACCTTAGTATTCCTTGCTCATCTTTTTTAGTATTAATCTCTTCTCCAGATAACTGATTTTTCTCTTTTTCCATTACTTCCTCTTGACACTTCTTTATCTTTTCCATTAGTGTTGGCTGAAAGGTCATTGCATGACAAACTTCTTTGACTTTCCCATAAGCACAAAGTTCCAATTCAAATTTTCCGATTTCTTCAGATAACTCTTTTGATGTTATCATTGCATTCAATCTTTCCTTCCGACTCAGCGCATCGGCCACTACGTTCGCCTTTCCAGGATGGTAATTTATCGAACAGTCATAGTCCTTAATCAATTCCAGCCATCTCCTCTGCCTCATATTGAGCTCTTTCTGAGTAAAAATGTACTTTAAGCTCTTGTGATCCGTGTAGATTTCACACTTTTCTCCATAGAGATAGTGTCTCCAAATCTTGAGTGCGAACACTATGGCGGCTAGTTCCAAGTCATGCGTCGGATACTTTAACTCGTGCGGCTTCAACTGTCTTGACGCATATGCTATTACCTTACTGTGTTGCATCAACACACAACCCAAACCCTTATGTGAAGCGTCGCTGAATAGTATAAAATTCCCATGATCATCTGGAAGTACTAACACCGGAGCTGTTACCAACTTCTGTTTTAACTCTTGAAAGCTATTTTCACATTCTGCACTCCATTCAAACTTTTGATTCTTTCTGGTTAACTTGGTCAATGGTGTGGCGATCTTCGAGAAATCCTTGACGAATCTTCTATAGTATCCGGCCAATCCTAGAAAACTTCGCACTTCCGTAGGAGTCCTTGGCCTCTCCCAACTCATAACTGCATCAATCTTCGCCGGATCCACTTTAATTCCATCATTTCCAATAACATGCCCCAAAAATTGAACTTCCTTTAACCAAAACTCACATTTGGTAAACTTGGCATACAACTTCTCTTGTCGGAGTATCTCCAATGCTATCCAGAGATGCTGCATATGTTCTTCTTCCGATTTAGAATAAATAAGGATGTCATCAATAAATACCACGACAAATTTATCCAAATACTTCTTAAATACTCGATTCATCAGATCCATGAATGCGGCCGGGGCGTTGGTCAATCCAAACGGCATTACTAGGAATTCATAATGCCCATATCTGGTCCTAAATGCGGTCTTGGGAATATCTTCTTCCTTGATCTTTAATTGGTGGTATCCCGATCTCAAGTCAATCTTCGAAAAACATTTTGCTCCCTTTAACTGATCAAAAAGGTCATCTATCCTTGGTAGCGGGTAGCGGTTCTTGATCGTTACTTTATTCAACTCCCGGTAATCTATGCATAGACGCATACTCCCATCTTTCTTCTTCACAAAGAGAACAGGTGCTCCCCATGGCGACGTACTTGGTCGTATCACTCCCTTATCCAATAATTCTTGTAGCTGGCTCGCCAACTCTTTCATTTCTGCTGGTGCCATCCTATACGGAGCCTTTGAAACTGGTTCCGTGCCTGGAGCAAGGTTGATCTCGAACTCAATTTGTTGATCTGGTGGTAAGCCTGGTAGTTCGTCGGGAAACACATCGGGGAACTCATTAACTACAGGAATATCTTCCATGCTGGGGCTGCCTCTCTCTGAATCCACTACATATGCTAGGAACGACTCACAACCTTTTCTAAGTAACTTCTTAGCCTGAATAATTGTAAGAAATAGTCGCTCTTGCCTCTGTCCCTTAAATACTACCTTCTCTCCACTCTTCGTCTTTAAATTCACTCTCTTGGTCTTACAATTTATCTGCGCGCTATTCTCTCCTAACCAATCCATTCCTAAGATTATATCAAACTCTCCCAGCTTGAAGAGTATCA
This sequence comes from Apium graveolens, assembly GCF_009905375.1. NCBI lineage: Eukaryota > Viridiplantae > Streptophyta > Magnoliopsida > Apiales > Apiaceae > Apium > Apium graveolens. Next base: position 142,074,468 of record NC_133650.1, read on the forward strand.
AGTCGGCCGAGAACTTATATCCCGAAATATCAATCTCACATTTTGGACAAAATTGATTCACAGGAATCTTCTCTTGGTTCGCAATTACCACATTTACTACCTCACTCATAACCGTTTTATCACATTGGATCTTATCAACAAAAGATTCTGATATGAAAGATCTTGTGGCTCCCGAATCAATCAATACTTTGGCTTTGACATTATTGAGTAAAAGTGTACCTGCTATCACCTCAGAATTCTGAACAGCATCTTTCATCTTTAGGTCAAATGTCCTTGCTGTTGCTTGCGGGGTTGGTGCGGGTGGTGGAGGTAATGCCAATACCTCAGCTGGCACACTTGCACTGGTACTTGCCACGTTCATCAGAGCTCTGACTGGTCCTGTTGCCTTACACTCCCTAGCCATGTGTCCAGTCTTCCCACATTTGTAGCACGTAACTCCTGGCTTCGGCATCTTGCACTCATTTGCCAAATGTCCCTTCTGATTGCACCTATAACAGGTCATACTCAGCTTATTGCATACTCCGGGGTGCCTTCTTCCATAGTGCTTGCATTCTGGCCTCTGGAACCTGTTTTCTCCAACTTGCCCTTGGCTTGCCTGATTGTTCCCTTTTGATTCTTGCCTTTTGCCCAAATTTCCTTTCCTTTGAAAATTTCCGCCCTTCTGGAAACCAATCCTCTTTACATTCCGATCTTGCGAATTTCCAGCTTCAGACTTTTCTCCATAAAATGGAACCTTCCTCTTCTTGTTATCCCTCTCTTTCCTTGACTGCATCCCATTATTCTCAATCAGAGCAGCTTTCTGTACTACTCCCGCATAAGTCTCAAGTTCAAACATAGCCACCCTATCTCTGATTCAAGGCTCCAATCCTTGCTGAAATTTCTTTGCTTTTTTCTTCCTCAGTGCTGGTATATTTTGTCACAAACCTTGACAACTCAGTGAACTTCTTCTCATATTCCAATACAGTCATGTTCCCTTGCTTTAACTCAAGAAATTTTAGCTCCATCTGATTCTGCATGTACTTAGGGTAATACTTGTCCATAAATAACTTCTTAAATCTCTCCCAAGAAATCTGCTGAGTGACTTCCATAGCTTTTACTGATTCCCACCAATAAATGACTTCTCCCTTCAAGAAGTAAGTGGCATACAGCGTCTTCTGATCGTCCCCTAACTGTACCAACTCAAAAGCCCTTTCTATCTCCTTGATCCATGTGTTTGCTATCACTGGATCAGTGGTATCATGAAATACAGGTGGATTCACACTCTGAAAAACCTTGAAAGTGACAATTTGTCTTGGTGGTACTGGTGGTTCAGGTGGTTGATATGGCTCACGGTTATCTTGGTTTTCAATTCGTTGTTGAAGAGTTAGTTGTTGTTGAGCTATAGCATTGGTTTGCTGTTGCAAGGTTTCCAGTAGTTGAAGAATGTTTGGGTCTGTGGTGAAGGTGGTTGTTGGGTTCTTCTTTTTGGGAGGCATGATCCTGAAATAAGAGTTGTGTTATAACAAATATAATTGATAAAATGATTCGAGGGTATCGCATGGCATTCTTGTTTACATATGGGGTCACGTTTCCAAATTATGCAGATATGATGATAAAAACATAAAATAACAGTTGAGAGCAAATGGAACAATAGCACATAATTATTGAAATTTTAAAGGTCACAGTACATAGGATTGGGACATAGTCTGATTCTAGAAATAACAGGCTTATTTAAAGGAAAGACGGAAACAACTGGGGATTCCATAGAGTCTGATAGTACAACAACATGAAAGGTAAATGGAAAGAACTAAGGTTCCACTCCATCTGAACGGGGCTTGGTAGACTTTTCCTCTCGAAGTGTCTTCACAATGCTCTGGAGCTCATCCGCCACCATCTGAATGACATACTGGCTGGTACGGTCCCGGTGTGCTGGCATCTCCTCAAGCTTAGTGTTAACGTACCGAACCAAGGTCTCAAGTCTCGCAATCATCTGCTCCTTGGGCTTCCCTTCGTAGTTTCGGCTGTCCGGATACACGTTCTTCAGTCGGTCTATCAGTCGGTCGTACTTGCCCTGAAGCATGTCGAACTCGCGCCTCAACTCAGCATACACGGAGAAAGCAATAGTGTCGTCCGACCCAGAGGATGACGAGGAATGCGCCCTTTGCTGACAACCAATAAGAGGAGTATTAATAATAATTTACTTTACCTACTCTCTCGCATAGTATCTATAACCTACTCACAAGTCCTATAACCTATTTGGGCTGTTCAGGGACTCTAAACCGTAGCTCTGATACCAAAACCTGTCACACCCCCAACTTAAATAGCAAAATAAATATAGTTATTACATCATTTTAATGAGTACTACACAACCAAAATCCAAGATCTTACAGTTTAGGGTTTGGAACAGCCCAACACTACCAACTATTACATCTGATTACAAATACCGAGTCCTCACACAACTATTATTACTTATTCTACCTGGGCTCGAACATAAGCATCCGCATCACAGGTCTTACGGGCAGTCTGCTTGAATCTAACCATGGCTGCTAGCTGTAATATCAGGGTAAAGCAAGAAGTGAGCCAAAAGCTCAACAAGTGCTAACAATACAACGCAAAGCATAAATCGAGATATACCTTTAGGAATGACAATGGAATGACATAATCAATGATAATCGAGAGATAAAACTTATGTGAGTTGGCATCATTATGCTTGCATCAAAACAATTTTAAAATCATTCTTAATCAAAATCATTTTATGACGCTACGGATTACAGCCGGTGATCAGCCGCGAAGTAACCCCGAACCTCGCTGGGTTCTAAAACATTATTGGGAATCCCTAGGCAACTTTTAAGCCTAATATAAGTGTGGAAAGGACTCGCGTCTCAGTCCAGATCCACCATTTAAGAAAACATTTGTCCCCCTTTGGGACTGAAAAATCCACGTTTTAATCATTTTAAAAACTGATGCCGATTTATGACAAAATCTCTTTCGACTGAAATTATTTTTATCAAGGGATTATAGATCAACTTGAAACACTGGAAATATGACACTAAATCTCAGGGCCATGATCTACTAGACTTTACTATATTAGGGTAATTGAGAGGTTTCCATAAACAAGAACTTAGACAAGGAAATTAAGCCAGGCTATTGGATAAGATGAAAGAGTAATGCCAAACTAGGCTTAAAGCAACGGTTGTAGACAAGATATAGGTATTAGAACATCAAAAGATAGGCATCACTGGTTCCAATAGGATAAAGGTGTTAAAATATAAAGAAAGCGATCATCAGCTCAGTATATAACAGGGTATCAAGCTTTAGGGTAAGGATAGGGTTATCAAACAATCATGAATGTATTTAAGAAATGATTGGCTTTTAGGTATCAAGATAAAGTTTCTATCGAGGATATTTCAAGAGTTGAATCAAAGCATCAGGGTGCAACATCAAGATTTCTCAGGGATCAATAGCATGATAAACAAAAGGATCAATAAGATATTATAACGCATCTCTAATTTATCATGGCATTAAACTATCATGAAAGACTTTTGAACTACTTGCAATATGTACTCGAGGGTTCATGGCATCTCTATGTAACTCAAAGATAAACAAAAGATAGGCTTAATTTAAATACATCAAAATGACTCAGGATAATTGCATCGATATATATATATGAACTGTTTACAGCAAATACGAAGGTCAAGTTGAATCACTTGCCTTGAGATAGACTGGTCTGGTCTGACTGGTAGGAGCAACAACTGGAGCTTCACTCAACTTTTAAGGCAAGTTTTCCCTCGTCTCGAGATCCTACATAAATAATAATAATCCTTATTATAATATATTCTTTCCATCTTAACCTATTTACAACCCGAAATTAAACATGGATGGCACTTAGGCCTATACACACTTAATTCATATCCAACATTTATATTTTTAAATGTACACACGTAGCCACATAATCACATATCGTATATTAATACCAAATAACATCACATACACCATAACGCCACACTAGGCTCGGATGATCTCGACTCACCACTTAAATTACTTGGTCGCTAACTAAACGAAGTCTTCGAATTTGGGCTTCCTAACTCAATGTGCCTTTCCTAAATTATCCAAAACCTATTGACCCTCACTTGTGCCTTTTGCTCTACTGACCTTATACTATCTTACAACTATGGTGGTCGACCTAATACTCACTTCTAAGTGTCCTAAAACTATGTGATAAGTGAAAGTGCTTACTGGTGCAAATTTCAGAATGGTAACTAAGGTTTCTTGAGTGCATTAGACACTCTTAAACTACAAGTTTTTCTTCAAAATTTTTACACAAGACTCTCCTGACCTAAGGGCATCTCATAAGCTTGATGTGGCTCAAAGGCCTGGCTTGGGCCTTCTTGGGCCTAAGCTAAAAGTCCAAGGTTCCCCTGTTTTTCTGGGCAGAAAATGCCCTGACTTGAATTAACTTGTGACACATGGTTCTAGCTCATATCCTATGAACTATGGTTGGAAAAACTTCTCTGACATACCCTCTAACTAAGGCCCAATTGGGCCTAATGAGGGCCTACCCATGACATGGCCAAATCTCCCTATTTCTAAGTTGCAACAAAACTGTCCCCTGCTGGACAGATTTTGTTATTCTACTTGTGCACCTAACCAAATGACATGCAAACCTCCAACCAACTCCTAAAACCTATTATATACTCCCCATACTAACTTCTGGTGGCTTGGGCCTCAAAGTGCACATCAATGACATGGTCAAAACTCACTCTAAACCTCAGGGTACTAAACTGATTTTTCTGCAGAAACTATAACTTCTCATTTTCCAAGATTTTGACTTGACAAACCCAACTAACAACAACTAAATACTTAAACCAAGACCTATACTTGGTATTCTACTGAACTAAATCCCTTTTTCTTAAAATACCCTTGGTGAGATCATCCTTACCTAAGGTGCAACTATGGCAAAACAAAAGAGACTACTCTTAACAAATCGCAAATCTTCATGCTTTTGAAACAACAAGATATATATTTTTATAAAAGATAACCACAAATTATTACCATGCAACAAGAAGCATAAATCAATATTATCACATTATTCCTACTGAAATTAAGGCTCACTAACAAAATCTTTCCAAATGATCAAAATTTCACAACAAACTAAGAGAATTCCACATGCATGCATGCCTTCGGGTTTTTCAAACCAAAACAACATGATTTCCAAATAAATTTTTATCATAATTCAACATGCAAGCCTAACATGGATTACAACTAAATGATCAACTAGCATGCAAAAGGATTTTATCAAGACTTTACTACAAAATTCATGTTATCATCACAAAATACACAAAAATGTTAACAAGGCAACAAAACACCATCCATTCGGCTCCTATCAAGTCATGGCCGAATGGATTAGGGTAAAAACAGCATTCGCATAGGTGTAACACTCTTATGTCTAGCCATTCTTAACCCTATGATACTATAACTCATGGTGAAAGCCTTAGATTCACAAGAATCAAGGAGGTTCACTTTGAGTTTAACAAAAACATCACCATGCAAGGTCAAAACATAGGTTTTTCACTCTATACTTTTGAAATATATAAGAATAACATATAGGGAGTAAAATTACTTGAATATAAGATGATCGTTTGGGTGAAAGAATGAAGAAATGAAGGGGATGGAGGGCCTCGGCTATGGGATGGCCGAGAGTGAGGGTTGAGCCGAGAGGGAGGGAGGAGAAAAGGGGAGGGTGGAGTGAAAATGGAGTGATCATCACTTTAGTTTTGTTTTTATGTCTTTGACTAGACTAAATGTGAGTGGATTTAGGAAATGACAAGAGTAACCCTCTAGCTAAAGTTAGGCAAGTTTGCATGCAAGGTCAAGGAGGTAATTTGGCTAGCAAAATGTGAGTTAGTGGGGTGAAGAATGTCTTCTTTGCCCTTTGGTTAAATAGAAGAGAGTTTGCATGCAAGGTTCTTCATGTAATTTGATAATTATTAAGCAACTAATTTCCAAAGATTTATTTTTATATAATAAAGTACAAGTTCAAAAATTATAAAATTTATACCATAAAATAACTTGGATTTTTAGAGACTTTATAAAATCATTTTCAAAATTTGTGTACAAAATGTCTTTTAAAAGAAAATTTTTCCAAAGCTTAGAATATTCCTTATAAATCAAAAATAAAGAAATTAAATAAATTCTTGCTTTGAAAAATCATATACTACCCAAAGCAAATTTAAAATGCAGAAATTTTCACTCACACAAACGTACAAGCATTGAATATATTTTTATTTAACTTAATATTATTCACAAATAATATTACATAAAATGCCGGTCGTAACATGGACCCTAGTGCCAAGACCAAAGAACAGATCAGTTGTTGGTACAAAATAGGTGTTCAGAAATATAACTGACAGTGATGGCATAATTACAAGAAATAAAGCAAGGCTGGTTGTAAAAGGATACTCTCAACATGAGGGAATTGTTTATGATGAAACATTTGCACCAGTTGCTAGATTGGAAATCATAAGGATATTTCTGGCTTATGTTGCTCACAAAAAGTTTACAGTCTTTCAAATGGATGTAAAAAGTGATTTTCTTAATGGAGAATTGGAAGAAGAAGTATATGTTGAACAACCTCCAGGTTTTGTAAATTCAAAATTTCCTAATAATGTTTGCAGACTTGATAAAGCACTTTATGGCCTTAAGCAAGCTCCAAGAGCATCGTATGAGACATTAGCTCAGTTTCTTTTGGAAAGTGGATTTAACAGAGGGACTATTGACAAAACCTTATTATATCTCAACCATGGAAAGGACTTACTTTTGGTGCAGATATATCTTGATGATATCATTTTTGGTTCTACAAATGACAGACTTTGTAAAAGGTTTCCAATCTAATGCAGTCAAGATATCAAATGAGTATGATGGGAGAACTTAGCTATTTTCTGGGCCTTCAAGTCAAGCAGAATGAAGAAGAAACTTTTATTTTTCAATCTAAGTACAACAGAAATTTGGAATGCAAGACTGTTCAAGTACATCCACTCCTATGGCCACTGCAATAAAATTGGATAAGGATACTGGTATATCAGTAGATATTACTGATTACAGAGGTATGATTGGCTCACTACTCTATCTAACTGCAAGTAGACCTGATATTATGTATGCTACCTTTCTTTGTGCAAGATTTCAAGCAGATCCAAAAGAACCTCACTTAACAGCTGTGAAAAGAATTTTCAAGTACCTTAAGGGTAAAGCTGATCTAGAATTGTGGTATCCTAGGGAATCAGACTTTAAGCTAATAGGTTACTCAAATGCAGATTTTGCAGGGTGCAAAATTGACATGAAAAGTACAAGTGGAAGCTGCCAATTTCTTGGAGGCAGATTAGTTTCTTGGTTTAGCAAGAAATAAAAGTCAATTTCCACATCAACTGCAGAGGCAGAGTACATTGCTACAGGAAGCTATTGTGCTCAAATTCATTGGATGAAGAATCAGTTACTGGATTATGGGTTAGAATTTTCTAAAATCCCTATTTTCTGTGATAATCAAATTTCTATTGCTATGACAGGTAATCCAGTTCAGTACTCAATGACAAAGCACATCAGCATAGGGTACCACTTCATAAGGGAACATGTGATGGAAGGTATAGTGGAATTGCATTTTGTTCCAACAGATCAACAACTAGCAGATGTCTTCACAAAACCACTGTGTGAAGCTACTTTTACAAGATTGGTAAATGAACTTGGAATGTTTTCAGGTTCTTCCTCTAAATCTGTTTAGTTTATGTTCTGATATATCGGACTTTATGATCAGTATTTACAGATATTACTCTATTTATGTAAATGTGCTTAAGTTGTAATTTACCTAAGTGATGATTGTTATCTGATGTGAATTTCTAAACTCTGATAGTGATATGAATGTTTCTGTGACTATTCAATCAAATGAGGATAATTGTGATAGATGCTGACCTAGTTGTCTCTAATATACTAAAGATCCCATGTTTGAAGTAATTGTTTATATGGAAATCTTTTAACACAAGCAAATTCTAAAATTAAGCTTGGTTAGGATTACTTTGTGTGTCTTATTACTAAGTCAAAAACTATAATAATGCTTCTTATCTATTAAGTTCTGATGTTGGTAAATCTCATGGATGTACTAAGTGCTGATAAGCTTCACTTATCAAAAGAAAAAGTAAAGAAAAGAAATAAATATCAGGTACTCATTTGAGATCTAGAGAAAAATGTATGTGGAAGGGAAGACCCAAGTGCATTGCTGGTATTAAGTAATATGCATTAGAAAAGCAAAATAAAATTTTCTTGGTGACTTTTCACATTCTCTGATTACTGGAGAAATACTCTGATAACAGCATAAATTCTGATAAGCAGTCGTGACTCACTTACACTGAGAAGCCACTGTAAAAAGGAATTTCAAAAGATGCATAAAATGAGCACAAAGCAGTTGAGGTGGACTCATGCATGAACTCATTCTATAGTAGACTTCAGACTAATAACAGATTTTGAGAAAAGTTCTTAGTTATGCCTTATTTTTAAGATGTACTGAAGTGAATCAGATTTTACTCTTTGTCTGATATTTAGCTTAATGCACACACTTACACTCCATATGAATGATGAAAATTACTGTGGTGATAAATGTTGTTTTAGATGAACAGTTTAAGTGTCAGTTGCATAAATTCTGAGGACAAGTTCTAATGGAAGTTCTGATGATTAAGTTCTGTTGAAACCATATCAGTATTTGTGTGAAGAATTACAGAAATAAACATTCACTTTTTGAGGAAAGGAGCCATATTCTAATGACTTTTAAATTCTGATAATAATCAAGTTCTGATGCTGACGTGGTAGTATTTATTTCCTTGATTTATTTTTAGGTCAATACTTGAACGGTTATATTTTATCAGAATATTGGTTTATGTGAGATAAAGACAGTAATAATCATTTGTTTAGTGGGAACAATTTTTTTTTGAAAAACTGCATGTGCATAGTAATCATTACTTATTTCCCGTGCCCATTAACTTTTGTCTTAATTACTGCATGGCTGACAGGTGTATAGTCTTTTCCACTTCTTAATAACTGCTGTCAAGTGGAGTGTATAAATAAAAGAGAGAAAAGATTTTAAATCTTTTATTTACTTTTGTATTCTATACTCTCTCTCTCTCTTTCTTATTTTCTCATATTCTCTGCCGGTTTTCTATACAAACATTTTATCAAACACCTTTCAGGCACTCTAAATTCTCACTCATTTTTAATGGAACCCAAGGATATAATCTTTAATGGAGCAAAGTTCGTCCCCACCAACTATGCTGCCATTCTCACTAAGAGTGAAGCTCCTTCGGAACTTCATTTTATTCAGGATTTCTTATCTCATAGTGAAATTGGGTTCGCTTTGACGCAGCCATCCTATTTATCTGGAACTCAAGTTCTGACATTTTGGCGTACAGGACTTTATGATGATGGTGGTAAGCATGGGACTCCAAGCTTCGTGTTTACAGCAAAGGAGGTTGAGTATGTTGTTACTCCAGCAACAATTCGAAAAGCTCTACACCTACCTGAAAACTGTCAATTCAGTTCTGCTATGGAGGAGCCATTGTTATAGCAAATGATGGCTAATCTTGGGTCTGAACAGAGTTTGGCTAAGTTGGGTCAACTCAAACGCCCATATATTCGAAAGGAATGGAGCTTCTTCTTTGATTGCATCACGAAGACGTTTACCAACAAGTGCTCAAATTTTGATGGCATTCCTATTCTGACACAACAAATTGGGTATGCACTCTTAAACTAGTCTCATTTTAATCATGCCAAGACTGTGTTATGTTTTATAGGAGATAGAATGAAAGAGGACATAAATGTAGTTTACTTTGCTAGGTTCCGTCAGTTAATTTACAATTACTGTACATCAGATGAACCACAATTAGCAAGTGAACTCCTAGAACCGTTTATATTAGCTAAGAGGCTTTTACTGATCTCTTAACTGCTGACAACAAGAAGGGAGTTTTGAGAACCCTTAGAATTCCTTTATCAGTAAAGCAAGCTCTGGTAAATGCTGATTATGATACCTATTCATTGCTATATCCTAATGTCCAACCCACCAACACACAATAGCCATCAACACCTACTACTGTCACTCAACAAACACTCACATCAGCACATGCCAATCAATCATCAGCACATAATCAAGTAAAGCCTTCTCCTTCTAGAGCAAAGAGGACTAAGACAGTACCTCAGTTACAGCAGAAAAGAAGGAAGATGATTTTAAGAGATGAGTCTGATGATGAGGTACAGGTTCAATCATCAGAACCTGTTGCTGAAGTAGCTCAGAAAGTCTCTTCTCAGAAAGCTCAAGAAATTGGGAGTTCTAGGCCCCTAAAAAGGCATAGAAAGCTAAACTCTGATGATGAAGCTCCCAGAGTCTCTCCATCAGCTAAGAGACTTAAAAAGCAAAGAGCAAGGAGGGCTATAGAATCATCAATCTCTGATTAAGGAATGGAAGCAGCAGCTGAGGAAGGAGGTCAGGAATCTCTGATCTCAAAAAACCCAATTGTGATTGAATCTCTTCCCACTACTGAACCAGACTTTACTGAAGCTCACAAATCTCCTATTCAAGAGCCAAAGAATACTCAAGAATACATGCCTATATCTCGTGTGTCTCCTATCATTGATCAAGTACATGCTGATACTCCAGGTACAAGTGCTGAAATAGATATTCACAATTTGAATGTGCCTGAGGTTCTGTACTTGGAAGCTCCAACCAGTCCTCAACAAACTCCACCAACAACTCCACTTCTAGATGCTGATATTCATGCAGATGAATCTTCTATTCCTTTACATACATTTATTCTATCACAAGATGCTGATACTGAAGATTCTGCAAGTTCTGTTGAAATAAATGCTTAAAATACTGGTGAAGCTGCTACAAATGTAAATGCTGATGCAGCTGGTCCTTCAGGACATGCACCTCTACAAACAGTTGATAAAGCTGAATTGATTAAAAAGTTTGTGAGAGAGGATGCACCAGTACCTTGGAGTGAAATTAACAGAGGAAGGGAATGGATCAAGGAGTGGAACAAAGTTGATTTTCTTCCTACTGCAAATATTCTTGCTGAGCACCTGGCTAAAGCTGATAAGATGTTGATGAATGATGACTTCAAAGCACAGCTCAGAGTTACTGCATTGAGTACCAGGAACCTTCAAGGTCAACACTCAATAACTCAAGCCAAGGTGAACAAAATTCAAGAAACACTGATTCAGTAAGACATGAATGTCAAATTGGAAAAGAACAGGTTTTTTAAGCCAGCCTTTGACCGCATTGGGTATATAGAAAAGACTCAAGAACAGCATCAAGCACAAATATATGATATTTTAAAGAATCAAGCTGCTCAACAAATATAACTCAATGAAATCCAAAACTCTATGGAATTGCTTGTCTCCCTGCTTCTACCAGATAATGCCAAAAAGGGGGGGAAAGTGATTAAGTCCAAATGCAAAACTGATCAACCACTGAAGGGTAAGGATGATGATAATGAAGACCAGGGAAACTCTGAAAAGAGTAAAGGTCTAAGTCAAGGCAGGGGTTCTTTATCAAGCAAAGCCAGAACTATAAGTCAAAGAACAAGTTCTGATGCTGGGAAAAGAACAAGTTATAATACTGGTAAAAGGATGAGTTCTGATGAACAAACTCTGAAACTTGATGAAGAGATCTCCAAAAGGCTGTTCCTAAAGGACAATCCAGGCATGGATATTGAAAGTCTGAAGGAAGAAGAGATTAGAATGAAAGGTGAAAATGACAGATCTAAGTCAAAGTCTAAAGCTCAAGTCATTGCAAAGAAACCACTTAAGCCTAAGGGCATTGTGATCAAAGAGAGGACGGATACTGAGGCATCTAAGGCCAAGTCCAAATCACAGGTGGAAGTTTATCCTAGATTCAAGGGTAAGGCAAAAGTTGATGAACCTATAAAGATATATATGCCAACTATGGATCTGGAAGCAAAATTTGATGAAGATGTAACTCTGATTTTGAAGAAGAAAAGCAATATTCAAGCAACCTATGACAGAGCTCAAGTTGTCTTGACATCAGAAGAAAAGGAAACCTCTGACATTGCTCATGTTAAACCTTCAAAAATTCTACTACCCGGGTTTACTAAAGCTCAACAATCTTCTCAATCTATGAAGACTTCAACAAATGTTTTTAAGGGTAGATTGCTCCAAGGGAAGGAAGCTAGAGATAAAACAGGACTGGGTAATGCTGATGAGAAGAGAGTAAACAACTCAACCTTAGATCCTACATCTCTTTCTGAACCAGGAGTAGGGACAACTCCAGAAAGACTAAATCAATTAGAGTCTGTACAGATGGTTTACAATTCCAAGCTGAAAGAAGACATAATGCTTTATTTTATGACAGATGGGAGAGTATTCCAGATAAGAAAGAATGCAATTCAATTGAAGTATTATGAAGAACTGCAACATGTTTTATTTCTACGTCAAGTGAAGAACAGGTCAACAGATGGTGCTGCCAGTTACTTAAAATCTAATATTCAAAGGCAGAAGAAACTTTACTCTGTAAAGTCTGACATACCATACTATCCAAAGTACAGAGTTCACAATGGTGAATTAGTTGAGATGAAGCCTAATACCGCCAAGATCACTACTTTTCTGGGTATTAAGGGTGTTGAATTTAATCTGGAGTCTGACAAAGCTTATCTGATCAGATTGGATCAGGAAATAAGGAAAGCAAAGATTAATAATCTCAGGGCTGCTATCTTTCAGAAAGGGGAAAATACAGTTGAACTTAAAGATGCTAAAAGAAGGATGATAAATGAACTTGAATATGCTGAGAGAACTCTTTTGAAGAACTATCTCAGAACAACTCTTGACATTCAAGAGATCACAAACTGAAGCCAAGTCAAGAACTACAACTTTTAAATTTTGAAGGATATATAGGCTAAAGCTGATATCAGACTTTAAGGATGGTAAAAGCTACAAGGAATGTGAGTTATAGTTATCTAGTCAAATTCTCATATGCATTTGTACTTAATGTTTTTAACATCATCAAATATCTATTGAACTTGTATATTATGCTAATTTACCAGTACTTATAATAATGATTTGTGTTTAGTTTTCAGATCTTGACTAACAGGACAAATCAGGACTTAACTGGAAATAAGTACTTATACTGAAGTCAGAACTTAAGATATCAGAAGATATTTATCAGGAGATAATATCAGGACTTAAGAAGACTTTCAGATAAGGAAGGCGATTGATTGAAGGAAAAGAAGATTGAGATTAACACAAGAAGAAGTATGCATGGAGAATAATTCTATGAAGAATAGAAAACTTGGAGGAAAAATAACTAATTGATATATTTTAGGATGCAGACTTATATTCGATATCAATTACAAGATTTTCTTGTAATTGTGTGGTATATAAACACGGCATAGGGTTTACACTAGATGTGTTATTGTAATCGAGAATATTATTCATTGTAACTCTAGCAGCTCTCGTGATATTTGTTCATCACTATGAGAGAACGGTTCCATTGCAATACTGTTTTATTAATAAGATTGTTATGTGCTTCATACTTGTGTTCTTAATTCGATTTGATTGTAGTATACACTGTATTCAACACCCTTCTACAATGTGTGTGACCTAACATAAAGTGTAGATAATTGTGATTTTTTTTATTAATTTTTGTGTTATTATATAATTTTATAAATGATTTATGGATTTAATAAATTATTTTTTCGAATATTTATAAACTATTTGGTATAATCGGGAACAAACTAACTTCAACCGTTTTTACGTTTTTACAACCCGGAAGTCTCGGGAAAACTTCTTTCTAACCTAATTGCAATATTCCGAGCATTTTCCATGTTTTGACTTTTTTAATCCGGAGTACGGCTTCCCTGTGCGGGTCCTGACGTAAAATTTTCGATACAATATTAGTTTCGGTAAATCAATAAAACCCGTATTTTCTAGAAACATGATATTTTGAATAAATTATTATATTATCTTCTCGTAATTCGTGTAACCAAAATGTTGAGACCAAATTTGTATTTACAAAATGTATAGTTTTGGATAATTATCCTAAAACTGGTACCAAATTGGATCTATTTTATCAAATAAACGTAATATTTTATATCCGATATGATCCAACGAGGTACCAATATTCCGTAAATAGCCTTTACTGTAATTTATTTTGTACAGAAAATCATTTGCAGTCAGTAAATTATATAATTTTCAGAGAAAATCATAATATTCTTAATAGTTTCTAAGAATCAAACACTAATTTTAAGGCGTTACCGATATCCGATTCTGAAGTTCAAGTAACCAAAACAGAGGTATTGAGGAGTACTATCACATTCAAGAACTTGTTTTACTGCAAAATCAAAGGTTAATTTATTATAATTTTATTTATTTTTGAATTATTTTGGATTAAATTATGAATTTTTGATTTTGATGTTGTTTGTGTGATTTGATGCTTGCATGTTGTAGATAATTTCATCATGATCATTTTGGTATATCATATGTTGAATTTGGAGTACAATAACATGCTCAAATCTGTGTTTTAATTTCGAATTGTAAAATTAGGGTTTATAACTCATATGAATGTTTTCAATTCGATTTGGGGGTTTCTGTTCTAGGGGTTATTAGATTGATTAATTGGTATGGATGCGCCAGGAATCAATTGGTGGTGTTTTCATGAACAAATGATACCAGAATCTTGCTGGTCGTAGCAAAGAAGAACTCGTTGTCCGACGAGTTTTCTTCGGGATTTTCCGGCCAACTCAGGGGTTAGTTGTGTGATTTGATTGCATGGATAGATTCGTGGTGTTGTGTAGATCATATCTGGAGCTTGTGGAGGTGTACAGATTCCGGGAACGAATTCTCCGGCAAGGCAGGGTGTTTTCCGGCGAACCCTTGTACTTTTTGCAATTTAGTCCTTGAAGTTTTGGGGAAGAAACAGTTTAGTACCTGTAGTTTCTGGAATTTACAAAAATAGGATTCATGTTTGAAAAATTTATAAAAATCATATTTTCTATTTATTTTAATTTTAGAAATTCATTTTTAATTATTAAAAATTCCAAAAATCATTATTTTAATTCCAAAAATTATTTTTAATTTCAAAAATAAATCCGAATTAATTAATTAATTAATTAATTTTAGTTGATGATTAATTAGTTAATTAGTCAATAATTTTAAATATTAATTGATAATTAATTTAATTAATTATTAATTATTAATTATTAATTACTTATTAATTATTTAATTAGATTTAATTATTTATTTTGATTTAAAAATTTTGAAAATTAGTTTCGAGCTTTAAATATTATTTTAAATTGTTTTCGAGGATCCATAATTATTGTAAAATGATTTTAAAGCCAGATTCGGGCAATCGAACCCTGTCAATTATTTTTAAATGATTCAACGACCCGTTTAAATTCCGAAAAATGTTGAAAATTCGTATTAAATATCTGAAAAATCATTTTAACCCCGAATCTTTTTTGTAGAAGTATTTTTATCGAATATCTTACGTGTTATGTGTTATATGCGATCCGACTGGTATACGATATGCTTATATGTGTATTGTTTGACTCTTTTAATCATAATTGTCAATCCGTATGTCAGATTCAGATGAAACGAAGGGTAGATAGAAGCTTGTAACAAATAAAATAACGTGAGAATAAATATTGATAGATACTTGTGATGTCTAAGCAGAAGAAGCGAGGCGTAGGAAGGGAAAAAAGATAGTCGGTGAATAAAGGATAGTGATCAAGAACAAGTGAAGTGTTAGCGAGTGAATATAAGGCAAGTATTCTGAACCTTTTCAAGATATATTGCGAGTAATTGAACAGTTCTATTTTATATTGCAAGTGTCTTGAAGTATGTAACCCTAAACCTTGATTCCAGTTATTGATCTTTGAACCGTAAGCCTTATTCTTTGTAAATCATTAATTATCGAATGCCCAGATACGAACCACAGATATACGATACTACTCCACAAATACATACAAACTAAATACCAATCACTGAACCGAACTTGTTTGACATACAAATCTTCATACCTTATATATCAGAAGACTAATTCTTATAACCACGAGACCTTGATTCTTCCATTATCTGATTTTCTTACCGGCTGATAGCCAATCCTTGTACTTACCCTGTTATATCCTATTGGTGATTGCAAATCACCTTATACTTGAAAACCAATATTTTTTATGATTCCGTTTATTAATTTACTTTGTTTATCATGTTATTGTTATAGAATTGGATTGTTTTATAAAATACGAACCAGATTCGTGGTCATACCAGATTGGTGGTCATGTTAGGCCAATATGTGCCTTGGATCCAGTAATTAGAGCAGAGTTTTGTGCCTTGCTCGGGGTTAGTGTGTGACTGATCAGCAGCCTAACCTTGGTTTTTTAAAATAAAAATTGAATATCCAATTTTAATCATTGCTCATAAAGAAACTTCATAACCTGAAATCATTTTATTTGATCATTGTTTAATCTTAGTATTGTCACTGTGACTTGCTAAGCTAGTTAGCTCATTTGGACGATTCTGTTTATGTTCTTTTCAAGTTAAGAAGGAACCAATTGGTAGCGAGGATCCCCAATCAAGTGTGCAAGCTAGGATTCCAGGTTGAGCGGAATAAGCTATCAAAAGACTTTTGTAATAGTTTAAGTTGGAAAGTGTGTAAGAATTTTTAATCACTACACCATAGATTGGCTATGGCAACAACCATTCTAAAAATTTTTCAAAAAATGTTGCAAATGAGAGAATACATTACATGTATTGCAAGGACTTTTAAAATCATTGAAAATGAAGTGTAAAAAGTGGAAGGAATTAAAAACTAGCATTCTATTGCAATGAATTTTTAGAGGCGTTGCGGTATATCAGAAATTTGGGCCCAAAATCTTGGCGGGCTTCTAAATTATTTGACATCAAAAGTTTTGTCGGGCTATCAAAAAATAAAAAAAAAATAAGTAAACAAAAAATACAACACAAGCCCAGACACCATCACCCAGGCATAACGCAAGCCCAAGAGAACGAGAGACAGTAAGAAGATTCAAGCAATCAAGATCTATTATTGAGATCAAAAAGAAGATTTAAGCTACAAAAGGGTAAAACATCTTACCCCAAATCCTTTTCCCCCAAATTGATTGTATATATATATATATATATGTTCTTCTTTGTTTGAATAACATAATTACTTTGTATATGTTCAAATCTTCTATCTTGTTCTCAAATTACTATTTTAATTCACAATTAGGGTTCTTATGGTTTTTAACTACATTTGTTCTAATTGTGATTATATATTGTTTTGATGGTGCCTTTGTGTTGGATGTGTTATTGAAGTGACATGTTTAGAATTGTGCTCCCTTACATTTTTGTTTTGTCCTCGTCCCTCAACTCTTCTTGAGTCTAATGACCAACCCCCTTGTTGTCCTCTACGTCACCTTATCATAAAGTTTCAATCTTCACATCTGACTGGTTCAAATTTCCATTTGGATTCATCTTCTACTCAATCTTGGAACTTTTGTTTACTCTAATCTCAATTCATGTGTCTACATATATATTTATATGTATGGGTATGTTTGGCTATTCTATATTGTTGTTAATGTTTTTATGCTTAAGTATTTTAATGTTTACTTTTTTTTGTTAATTTTTGTAAACCTGATAAGCTGCTAAGAAATACCTTACCAGCATCAGAACATAACATACACAACTAATATAACATGCGGGTAGCTTGAAACTGAACCCCCTACAGATGGAATAATAATGATATAATCGAGGTTAGTTATATTTATAGGACTTTCCTTTAATAAAAATGTTTAAGGATTCATCACAAACTGTCAAATGTTTTAATCCTCTTTTGCAATCTAGGAAAAAGCGGCCCTGATTGCGGCCTATAGAAAAGAAATTAAAGACACGATGGAGATTGTGCGAGATGTAAGTAACTTTTGAAATTCAATTTCTTTTCTTTTGGCCTTGTATTTCGCTACTTAACTCACTGTTGGAATGTTTAATTATGCTCTGTAGAGGATGTGATATCCAAATTTGGCAATTTTTTTGCTTGGTTGGGGTGAATGATTTTTTTTTCTTATGGGTAAAATATATATAATTTTCATCTCTTTGTGTATTCTGTTTCTAGTTATCTAAACTAGAGCTCAAACCCACTGATTTGAATAGGAATGCTTCATGCTACTTATTTATTTCCATACAAACTTCATCATAATAAAATATGACTCCATCACTTCTGTCGCTCTTCCCTCTATCATCAGTTCTTTCTCCTACAATATTGTTCACCATGTTCCATTCCTTTCCTTCCTCACTGCATTCTCTTCAACCAAACAAGGCGATACTTTATAACTGGAAACTCTAAAGTTTAAAATTACAGGGGTTGAAGTGTTCATTTGGTTCTACCAGTTACATTTAGTAGGGAAATAAAGTACATGGTAAAGAGTACATAATAAAAAGTAAACTGAAGTAGGCTAGCAGCTAAATGGGGAATTTATAGTGCTTGCAATGCTTTCCTTGGTTTGCTTGTTAATTGGAGCTATTAGTTATTAACCTATTTTACATTCACTCTATCATCTAGCATCAACTTCTTTGTTTCCCACTTGGCTTTCAACTCACTCTGTGATATATATGCTAGATCACTCTGTTATACATATGCTCAATATGTGGGGGCTTTTTTAGTTTTATTAACATGGAACAAAAAGTTTTAGATGCTTTCATATGCCTTAAGGGCTGGCACATCTAAATTGTGTTGCAAGTTCTTTTGACAAGTTGCAAGTTCTTTTAACAAGTTGATCATATATAATGACACCATTCTATGTATCTTATATTTTTAGTTTCAATTGTTATCCTATTCTCTTAAATCATGTCCAAATGCTGTTGAAATTGTGCAGTCTAGATGCTTTCATATGCCTTAAGGGCTGACACATCCTTTCAGTACTTGTAGGCTGATGTATTTAAGGATAACATAGACCAATTTTTTGTTTGTAGGTATTTTGAGGGACAATTCACTAGTATATATGAAGTTGATGATGAATTTGCCTCTGAACCTTTAGATATGAGAGTTACTGATGCTGCACAGCAGGTTCACTCTATTACCTATGTTCTCTTTTGGGTATTTTTTTAATTTCTTTAGATTGCTTTTAATGATTCCTTTTATATGAAATATTTGGTATGTTTCTAAATGTTGTGAATTCGCATCTTGGATATGATGCCAACTGTTGTGTCCATGCAGGTTTCATTACTAGAAGAAAATATTAAACCTAGGACAGATCTTCCTCCTCTGCTTGTGCATCTTCGTGAATGAAGACCTGAAAAGCTCCATTATATTGGTGTCTCCTTTGGGCTAACTCTGGATTTACTTCGCTTTTGGAATGAAGATGATTCAAAGGATGGAGAAAAAGTGAACGAAGATGCAAGCGAGATGGAGATGAAGTTGCAGGGGCCAACTGATGTTTTATGTTTAAGTTATCCGCAGTTTGCTAGCTAGCTAGATTAGCTTTGTTTAAATTTGAATGCGAATTTGGTTTACTTCTTCATGTATGCAACTAAATTCACTCGCGAATTTCGTTTAGCTAGCTATTTTCATTTTCTATTAGACATAAATTATGATGTTTGTTTGATGATGAACTGGGGAAAATATTTTTCTGAAAACAACTCTCTGAACCTCTCCCAAGTAAAAGCATCTGTATCCTCCAATGTCTTCACTGTTTCCCACTAGTAGGTGGCTTTATTCTTCAAATAATAACTTGAAAACTCAACCTTCTATTCCTCCTTCACCTTAACCAAAGTAAATGACTTCTCTATTTCCTTTAACCAAACACTCGCTTCAATTGGATTTAAAGAACCCTTAAATTCTGGTGGATTCACCGCCTGAAAATGCTTAAAAGTTACCTGGGGGTTGGTCTGTCTTTGTTGCTGTTGAGTTAGGTGAACTGTTTGTTGAGCCAAAATATGAAAAATTTGGGCTACTGTTGGGCCTATGGGACCTGGGTTTGCATTCTGGTTATTGTTATCTTGGTTGTTGTTGTTGGTTTCTTCATTCTGGTTGGTAGAACGGGTATTTCTTCTGGGAGGCATTTTCTGTAAGAATCAAACAACTTATTTAGCCTTTAAATTAAATTCTTTTTATAAAAAGTTTTTGAAAAACTGAAATATCCATTTTTGAAAATAGTTGTAACAATTGAACTAAGTAATTGCATGATTCTTTACAAGATGTAAACATTTAAGGGAATAGGGTACATGGTATCACAAGGGTTTATAACTGGTGCAATAAATAAGGTAAGATAAAACATGTACAGTAATGTAAATGATAATGCCGGGAAAGAAAAGGTACTAATATATATAGATCAAAGTTTTGGTAGTACAAGCGTGAAAATGCTTCAAAAGTAAAAACAAAAATGGGGTACAACAGGCCTATACACTACTCAGCAAATCTAGTCTATAAGTACAATCAAAAGTCTACTGATACACACTACACAACTAATGTACATAATAAAAGCAACCACCACATCCCTGACTCAGCATCTCTGTCTCTGCATCTCTGTCTCTAGCTCATGGCAAATCTGGACCTCCAATCTCCTCAAGCTCCTCTAGAACTCACTTATCCCACTCCCCAAGAAAGTTAGGGGTGATATCCTTATGAGTAGCCTCAGCTATCCTCACAGCAGGTGCTCTCTGAAACACCTGGATCGTCTCTATGAGTCGCCTCTCGCCACTCCCGATATCTCTGGTACGCATGATATGCAATAACTCCTGAATCCGCCCTCACAAATGAAACTACTCCATAAGACACGCCTCAAACTGATGGTACGGAACAGGGTACGAAGAAAACTAAAAAGGTATACCCGTAACTAAATGACCAGTAGAATCTGAACCAGCAGGTGGGGGTTCTCGGATAGGTGGCCTCATACCAGGAGGTGGAATAGCTCGCAATGGTACAAGCTCTGGCACATCAGGAGGTAGTATAGCCAGCACCGGCGGAAGAAAAGGACATGGATCAGAAGATGGTCCTCCGACTAAAGGCTCAGAATTATCAGCTGGTAGCCATCGCCGCTATCTAAAATCATATCACAAAATAAGAATCTCGAGCCACAACGAACATTATACTAATTCCTATTATACAGTCACACTCAACCTCTTGATATTTTATCTTTCTATTCCTTGCTTCTAATCCTAACCCTCTACCCTTTCCCGTCAATCTAGGCTTGTGTCAGTGACTTATAACCTGTAGCTCTCATATCAAACCTGTGGCGCCCTCCAAACCCGGGTCAGAAGTTTGGGGTCCACACACACACCTTATATATAAACCTGCTTATAACAATAATAAAGATAATAATACTAATATGCAGTGGCCCTACTTACCAACATCCACGGATCGTAACAGGTTAAAGTATGCACACAAGCCACGCACATACACTTATATTACAAACGTCCAAATCCTAACTATTTAACTTACAACTAAATATTAAACATTCTTACAAACTATTCAAACTTAAACTATCACAAAAGTCTTCGGCTAGCTTATTCCTCTTAACCTGGAATCCTAGCTCGCACACTTGATTGGGGATCCTCGCTACCAACAGGTTCTTTCTTAGCTAGAAAAGAACATAAATAGAATAATACAAATGAGCTACCTAGCTCAGCAAGTCACATTCACAATACTGAGATTAACTAATGATCAAGTGAAATGATTTAAGGTATAAATTTTATGGATAAGCAATGATTTATAATTGGATATTAAATTTTCATTTTAAAAACCAAGGTTAGGCTGCTGATCAGTCATGCACTAATCCCGAGCAAAGCACACAGCTCTGCTCTAATTACTGGATCCAAGGCAGTAATTGGCCTAACTTGACCACCAATCTGGTCTGACCAAGAATCTGGTCCACAATTTTATAAAACAATCCAATTCAATAATAATAACAGAATAGAAAATATAATGCAATAAATATAATCATAAGCAACATTAGGTTTCAAACATAAGATGTTTTGTAATCTTCACAGGGGTACAGTATAGCAAATACAAGAATTGGCTATCAGCCGGTACAAGAATTAGATAACAAAAGAATCAAAGTCTTGTGGTTATAAAGATTGGTCTTTCAATGTATAAGGTATAAAGGTTTGAATGTTTAAACAATTTTGGTTCTGTGACTGGTATTTAGTTTGTATGTATTTGTGTAGTGGTATCGTATATCTGTGATTCGTTTATGGGTATTTAAGGCTTACGGCTCAAAGATCAATAAACGGAATCAAGGTTTAGGGTTCAGTGCTTCAAAGCACTTGCAATATGAAACAGGACCATCAATTATTCATAATATATCTTGAAAAGGTTCAGAACACTTGCCTTGTCTTAGCTCGCTAACACTTCGTTGCCTTTCAAACACTATCTCTTATTCTCCGACTACTGGCTTCCCTTTTCTACACCTTGACGCTTCTTCTCAAATGTCATAAGTATCTATCAATACTTATCTTACTTGATTCTATTCGATATAAGCTTCTATCTACCCTTCATTTCACCCAAATCTGATTTACGGATTGAAAGTTACGTTTAAAACAGTCGAATAGTACACACATATGCATATAACACATCAATCAGTTCACATATAACACGTAACACGTAAGATATTCGATGAAAATACTTTTTCAAAGAAGATTTGATGTTAAAATGATTTTTCAGATATTTAATACGAATTTATAAACATTTTACGAAATTAAATCGGGCTCTTGAATTATTTTAAAACAATAAACAGGGTTCGATTACCCGAATCTGGCTTTAAAATAATTTTATAATAATTATCGAGCCTTGGAAATAATTTAAAATAATATTTTAAAGCTCGAAACTATTTTTTGAAATTTTAAAATCAAAATAAATAATTAAATCTAATTAAATAATTAATTAAAATCAATTAATAATTAATTAAATCAATTAATCAATTAATTTCAAATTAATTGACCAATTAACTAATTAATTATTAACTAAAGTTTATTAACTAATTAATTCAGATTTATTTTTGAATTAAAAATAATTTTTGGAATTAAAATAATAATTTTTTAGAATTTTTAATAATTAAAATTGAATTTATATAATTAAAATAATAGAAAATATGATTTTTAAATAATTTTAAAATAGGAATCCAAAATATGCAAGTTCTGGAAACCTAGGGGACCAAACTGTATCGTTTTTAAAACTACAGGTACTAAACTGTAATTTGTACAGGGGTTCGCCGGAAAATGATCGGGGTTCGCCGGAGATGGCGTTCCCGGAATCGTCACACCACCAGGAGCTCCAGATCACTTCTACTAGTCACCAGGAACACAACCATACAATCAAATCATCCTAATAACCCCTGAGTTGGCCGGAAATTGATCAAGAAACTCGTCGTCTCCGGCGGGTTTTGTTTGCTTCGATTTGAGCAAACCAGGAATCGTTTGTTGATAAGCTATATATGAATCGATTGCAAATTCAATCAGGAACAGGATGCAATCAACAAAATCATCTAATAACCCCTGGGGAAGAAACCCCCAAATTTCAATTAAGAACATTCATACGGGTTATAAACCCTAATTTTGAAATTCGAAATTAAAACTCAATTTTGAACATGTTATTGAACTCCAAATCAGTCATATAATATATCAAAATCACCAGGAAGAAAAACTCTACAACATACAATTATCTAATCATACAATCAATCTCTCGAACAAAAATTCATAATTTAAATCAAAATAATTCAAAAATAAATAAAAATATAAAAAATAAACCTTTGATTCTGCAGTTTTGAAACATGTTGATTATGAGAGAATACCTCAAGACCTTCGTTTTGAGTACTCGAGCTTTCCAAACAGAGTTCGATAACACCTTGAAATTGAGGTTTGAGGGTTTCTCTGTAAAATTATATATTCAACTGTTTGCAAATGATTTTCTGTACGAAATAAAATACGGTAAAGGCTATTTATATTTACGGAATATTGTTACCCCGTTGGATCATACAAGATATAAAATAGTACGTTTATTAGAGAAAACATATCCAAAACGGTACTGGTTTTAGGATAATTATCCAAAGCTATACATTTTGTACTGCGGTCTTGGTCTTGGTCTCAGCGCTTTGGTTACACTTACTACGAGATGATAATTATATTATTTTATTAAAAAGATCCCGTTTCTCGAAAATACGGGTTTTATCGATTTTCTAAAATGAATTTTGTATCGAAAATATCGCGCCGGGACCCGCACGGGGAAAACCGTACGCCGGATTGAAAAAGTCAAAACATGGAAAATGCTCGAAATATTACAATTAGGTTAGGAAGGAGTTCTCGGAAGAGTTTCGGATTGTAAAAACGTAAAAACGAGTGAGCTCGGTTGGTTCCCAATTATACAAAATAGTTTATAAATACTCAGAAAAATAATTTATTAAATCCATAAATCTTTTATAAAATCATAAAACAACATAAAAATTAATAGAAAAAGATGATAATTATCTACACTTTATTTTGGACATATAAAAATTAAGATACTCAAATTATATCATATTTAAATATCCAAACACATATTCCATTTAACAAATAATTCACATAATAATCACATAGTAAATACATAAAATTTATTTATTATCAAAAATAATTACACGATATATCCCATGTAATATCCCGTATTTTTAGAATTATTATTATAATTATTTGAATATATTTTTGTACAGTTCTGATATAAAAGGAATAAAATGGTGGATATTTTATTCTTGTTTGATGAGTTCGTGTCATTAAATGACTCGATATGCTAATTGTTAAATGGTGTTAGTCACTGTTTGTTTTTTGAAAATATTTACTTAAGGTATTATTTTCAAAATGCTTATTTTAAAAAGATGATCGTTTTATCGATAACGATAAAACTGAGTGTATTTTCCGGTCTTGAGGATCGAGTGGATATTTTGCTCGCCTCAATATTTTATCCGTGTCAGAAATAATACTTGGTATTTTATCCGTGTCACCCGTGTATAGGGTGAGGTTTGAAAACATTTAAAAATAATATTTTACAACTATTTTGTTACGTGTTCAATGAATTATTATGTGTTTAATATTATTTAAAAGTGTATATGGTCATGAATTAGCATGCGATAGAGTTATGTGCGGTCCCGTAAGGACCCGAGTATTTTTCGGATACTCGTTGCGTGTTTAAACTGTATTTATAAGAATCGATCCGCAATCAGGACGCGTGTTTATTTGCCTCTTTGCCGAGGTACTCGTTTTATCTCGTTTGATGTGCGTTTGAATGTATTTTACGTGTTTTCGGGGTTTTCTGTTAATTTAGGAATCATTTCTGTTTTGCAAAAGTCAACGGACCGCGACCAACCGGGACGTCAAAGCCCACAAAATTCATGTTTTATTTTTAGAGAATCATACATATTTCAAATACCCATTATTTTTGCATTTTTGGATTATTCACAATTTTTGGGAAATTTTGATATAAAGCTTGTAATTATGTATAAATTATATTTTAAAAACATTTCCCCGTAAACTATTATTTCTAGGGCATGTGAATTTAAATTACGAGACAAAAGGTATCGAGTTGCGATTTATCGGGAATAAATTAATGAGTATAAATAGCCTAATTAATTATTTTATTTCATTTTTATTTTTATTAAAAACAAAAATCAAGATAATTGTTCTTGGGGGTATAATATTGTTCTTGGCACAAATCAAATGATTCCCGGAGAGTTACAAATCGATTTGGGACGCTCTGATTACCAAAATGAATCTCTAATCGAGCTCATTCTGTTGGTTCCAATATCTCAATCTAAGGTTGATTGTTGTTCATTTTCGTTTCTTTTCTTTTTGTTATGAATTGGGTTTTGGAATTTGGGGATTTTTGATTATGTTTGATGATATGAATAGCTTTCTCATGTTCAGAAGAATCTTTTCATGTATATAAGTTGATTGTTTTATTACGGGATAGTATAACTCGAGTGTTTGGTTTTCTTAGTGTTTATTTTCGAATTTTCTGAGTAATCTTGATGTTGGTTGTTGATTTAGATGATAGTAATAGATTGCATATATTCCAGCTTCATTTTCGTATGTTAAGTGTTTGATTTGGTATAGAAACTACTGAAATCGGAAGTTGGTCGGAATGGCGGTTGGATTTTCTTAGGATTTGCCGGAAACAGAGCTCCCTGCTTCAATTGGGTTGGATTTGATCGTTTACGAGTTAATGGGATGTTATTGAATTGAACGGGAGTAAAAACCAACTGGAACCAAGCTGTTTTGGGTTGCATCGGGGTCGCCGGATTCCGGCTGTTCGTCGGGGAAGACGACGGAATCTGGAAAACCCAGATTTCCGGCATCAACTCCGACGAACAACATCTCTGTTCTTCGCGACCCACAAACCGACCCGTTTTCTGACTTAAAAAGACCCGGGTTCAATCAGTTTTTCCCTAATTGCAATTTCAGAAATCTGTTTGTACAGATTTTCTTTTAAAAATAATTCAAAATTCATTTCTGTTTTTAAAAATCATATACTTTTAATTTTAAAAATCATTTACTAATTACTTTTAATTCTGAAAATTATTTTTTTAATGTCTTAAATTCCAAAATTTATTTCTTTTATTATTTTCAAAAATCCATATTTGTTTTAATTATTTTTAATTTATTTTAAGTAATTTTTTATAGATTAAATTAATTGGTTAATTCATTTAATCGATTAATTTTATTTATAAAGATTTAAATATAATATAATTACTTATAATTAATTCAAATAAATCCTAAAAAATGGTTTTAATCTTTTAAAAGTTATATTTTGGTATTTAAAAAAATCAATTAATATTATTATTAATTGATTTATTTTCATTTAATTATTATTTTATTCATAATAAATAGACCATTCATCCGATTAATACGAAATGAACGCATCTAGACTCAGAAAAATATTCCGCTTTCAATAAAAATACTTTCTAGACCCAAATCCTTTTGTTTCGAAAGGTCGCTTGTTTTACAAATCTTTCTAAGTTGATTATTGATTGATAAATCATATTTTTGACCCGATTTCAGTTTTACACATACGGAGTCGAACCTTTTGACGAATCGAGTCATATGTGATATAAATTATGTGATACATGGCTAATATGATTATGTGATATGTGAAATACATGCGTACATGAGTCAAAAGTCTTGTGTTTTTCTGTCTTCTTTATGTGTTGGCTATCATATGGGTAGACGATAGGGTTTTGACGCGCAGTTCTTCGAGTAATTACCGTTTAGATGATTAAAATTGTATCTTTTAATTATAGATGTGGATCATCCGAATTGATCATGACCAGATGGAATGGATGAAGATTAGAGTTGAATAGTATGGAATATTGGGTTGCAACACTGCATGAACAGCAGATCAGAGATTTAGCGAAGCAAAAGACGGTGATGTTTTGAGATAAAATATCAAAATAGATGTGTCGTTGCGAGTGTGACTAACTGCTAAAAACCAAAGGCAAGTATCCCTATCTTCACTTATCGTTCAGGCGATATTTATTTTGAATCCTATTGTGCAAGTTTTCTACGCTATTCCAATTCCAGAATAGTTCAATGTTTTTCATATCCAACTACTTATTATTATGCAAGTATTGCTTTCTTATTCTCGCTTCAGAATAGATAAATATTTTACATATCGCTAAATTAAATGCTTATTATGCAAGTACTCTTCTTCTATTCAATGTTCAGAATAGCTAAGTGATTTTACATATCAAATGAATGTATTTATAAATGTTTTGGGTTTTGAGAAATATAATTTTGTTGCAAGTATTCCTGCCCAAGTGAATGGGGGAATAAAGTTATTTAGGATGTCGATTAATTCGGCTCATTTTCAATAAAAGGTTTTAAGATTGGATGGTTACTGGTTACAACGTAGGTGATCGAGATATCGGTCCAGCTGTAATATCTTGCAAGGCGAATATATGCCTTTTCTGGTGCCCTATAGGTACGGTATGGCTTCGGGATACTGGTGGTACCTATAATCACGGTATGGCTACGGGATACCGGTGCTGTTTCATGACTGATCATCAGGAACAACATGAAATATAATTGGTTCCAATCTAAATTGATGTCTAAAATTCTTTATTGTTTTGATAATCATTGAATAAATGATTTATCAACTGTTTTTGTTTTGGATTAAAGGTAAAATGCAGTTTTGATTTAGTTTCTACTTGATGTGGATATTTAGGTTGTTGTTAAATATCAAAGGTGGTATTAGTATAGATAATTGATGTTGACTTCAGTATGGGATGTTGTGAGCATCAAAATTCGTATTGATATCTAATTTGATACGACAACAAAATAAGTATTAACATCAAGAGTTCAGTTTTGAATAAAGTTTATGATTCATTCCACAATCATTGTTACATGTTATTGTTATTTACGATATTTCCGTAAACACGGTTTTACGACTTTTATCCTTGTCAAGATTCAAAGTGTTGCTGAAGCATTTCGCTCGAAAATATCAAAAGGATTTTGAATACAGAGAAGGAATCAATTCTGGGGTTCCTCAATTTAAATTTCTGTTTCAGCAATTATGATTTTTAAATGTTCTGCTCTATTGCAAACGTCGGTTTTATATCAAAAAGACCATATATATGCTATAATGAACTTGCTGAGCATTTCTTCCGCTCATACTTGCCTGTTTTCAAATTTAACCTCCAGCGAGGATTAGCTTGCGCTGTTTAGCCGCGTAATTCGAGAAAGCAAAGAAGAAGCTTTTGGAAGGTGGTTGGTCCAGGGTTTGCGAACTAGTGTAAGTTTTATTGTGTAAAGTTGTTTATATTATATTATATTATAATTGTGTTATTTTATAGTTGGGCCTAGTATACTTCTTTTCAATGTTGTACTAGCGGGTTAATTTTTGAGATTGAGAATTATTGAATAGAGTTTTAAAAAAAAAGTGAAAAATTTACTTGTGGAATTTGGATATCTTGTTTCTAGAACTGTAACCTTAAAAGATCTTGGATTAGTTTGGGGTCATAGATGCTAAATATCTTCCGCTGGCATTTGTATATTGATTTAACATGTTAATTTGGATTGAGGTTTTATAGTGACCACAAAAATCCTCTGACCCCAGATTTAGGGGCGTTACATCCCAGATATTACATCTGCCAAAGAAATGGAAGCGTATGACATTCTCATTGAGAAATTCTCAAGATTACAAGGAATTCACCTTGGATAGACTGTATGGGATTCTAAAGATGTAATAACCCCAATTTTTGGAATTTTTGAAACACTGATGAATAGTAACTTTTTGCTGATGATGCTGATTAAGGAAAATTTTCAGACTACGCTATATAGGAGTACTGTTATGGAAATTCTAAAATCGTATTAGTATTCCATACAGTAAATGAGTGTATGTAAAGATCGTCAGAATCAAAATTCGAACACTTTGATTTTTCCCGAAAATCCACCAGATACCAAAAAAATTGAGTATAAGGTAACATGATTAAAAGGATTTAAATTCAAGGATTATAATAGAGAATCATAAAAGGAATATAAAATATTGAGAAAGGTTTAGGGGAACCCAAGTAATAAGATCCCGGATATGATCCCTTAAACGACGAACGAGAACGAAAGTTACGCGAACCGTAAAACAAATACGCAACCAAGAGATAAGCTTGTACAAGAATCCAAGGTATTATGACATCATCAAACCACAAGACAAAGACATGTGGCAAATAGATGACACAAGCAGGATGATATAAGCATGACAAGGGGTTTTGTTCTGTTGGTTGATTTTGGGCCATGTAAAATTTATCATGGTAAAAAGCTAAAAAATTTGCAAAGAAAAAAAGGAGAAGCAAACAAGCAAATATCATAAAACACAAAAATTAGAAGTTGACTTTTGCTTCCAAGAACAAAAGCTCTCGGCCAAAACAATACCAGAAACTTCAAACTGACATATCTCCTTCAATACTCACTGAAATATTGTGTTCAATAGTTCGTTGGAAAGGTATTGAGATGGCCTACAACTCTTGTTCACAAGTCTCATCCAAATAAGCATGGTAAGACTCTCATTTTTACAGTTCTTTCAATCAGACTTTTAGAAACTTCAAAACCTAACTTTGTGTTCTTGATTTCTTTGGAAAGATCAAGCTTGTAGGAGGTTAGATTAAGGCTCCTTAAGGCTTCCTAACAATGTAACACCTACCAAGAAAGGTATAAACTTCAAACCCTAGCCTTTAATTTATTTGTTAGTAAGTTTAATGCTTGGTTTTGTGAAATGAGAAGCATGGATTGTGATTATCAGTAGTTTGGTTTGATTTGGAAGTGTTTTGGTAATTGAAGCTTGATTATAGTTCATAGGTCTTGATTGTGGTTGTTTGAGTTGAAAAAACTTGGAGGTTATGGACTGATGTGGTATGGTTTAGGTGAAGTTTTGTTGTATTGATGGTTATGAGTTGGTTGGTGGTTAATTGGAGTAGTTTAAACATTGGTAATCGCGTAAACATAGCCGTCGTAATGCCCGTTTTAATTCAACTTCTTGTTCTTAGTGTTCAGGACAGAAATCTCAACAACCAATCTGTAACATTTTCATGTTTAGCTAGAGCGTGTTGTAAGCTTCGTTTTGATATATGGATCGCTTGGTTCCGATGTACGGTTTAGGAGAAACGACTGTTTTAAGTAGCAGCGTTTCGCGAATGAACCTTTACCCCTCGCTTTACCTTGAGACCTTGTTTAAGGCCCTTAAAAGACTAATTGGATTACAAAACAATTATGTAAGGGGGTTAGGAAGCTGATAGAGTATTCGCGGAAGAGTCGTCTTAAAATTCGTAACGGTTAATTTATTAAAATTGGTGGAGCTGAGGGTACTCGAGCGATTAACGCAAATCGTTAAGTGTGTAAGAGACCGTTAGGGTATGAGTGAGTTTTGACTAGTTTCTTAAGAGACCGTGATCTAATTCCGGATTATGTTGTTGTTCATAGGTTACCGGACCCACTCTAAGCTTAAGTCTATCCCGGAACACTCAGGCATGTTTTCTACCCGTATAACTGTTGTTGTGATGTATATATATATATGCATTATCTTGTGATAAGTGCATTATTATTATTAGCAAAGTCTTGCGATATATTAGAGCATGTTGATATGATATATATATATATATATGCATATTTCGTAATCTTGATATCTTGTTATCGATTCAATTATTTATAACTACATAATACCTATGCTAGAGATAAGCAGTACTTGCGTATACCTTTAGTATAGGGGACCCAGAGTTGAACATTTTCCTAAACCGGGAGGCGATGTTCCCGAGTATATTATATATATATATATAGTTTTCAAAACTATTAAACGAATAATGTTTATTCGATAGTTTTATATTATTTTGAATATTCATTCGAGGACTTATGACTCCGCTTATTTATTTAATGAATATTCATTCGAGGACTTATGACTCCGCTTATTTTATTTAATGAATATTATTTTGAATATTCATTCGAGGACTTATGACTCCGCTTATTTATTTAATGAATATTATTTTGAATATTCATTCGAGAACTTATGACTCCGCTTATTTTATTAAATAATATTCTTTATTTAATGAAAGAATAATGTTTGAATATTTGCCAAGTATTCGGAAAATAATTGATACAATCAAATCATTCTTACTTTAAATATTTCCAGAGATTATTTTCAAACTTTATCAAAACTATTTTTGGAAGGTTAGAGTGGATCCCAAAACTCGTTTTCAAATTAAAGATCTTCCTTTCGAAGGGGATTTAAATACTCGCTCAAAAATCTGAGGGCTCTGGCTCCGTGATGTATTTTTATATTCGCACCAAGGTTGCTGTTTTAATAAAAGAGTTTTTGATTACTTACCCAACACTCGGGAAGTAAAAATTCTTGGAATAAGTTAATCCATTAAAAGGCATCGCCTGGGAAATATCGGTGAGTTTTCCTTTCTAACTAGATACGACTTCTTGGTGGAGCCGTATCAATAAGTTTCTACTTGGGGAAAGGGGGGACGAGCTTTACATTTCATAGTCATTGATTTAATCTGAGCTAGGAGTGGCGTAAGTGGTCGAGTGACGCCGGCCCAGCATTATTATATTGGCCCAAATGGCCTGGAAGTTTCGCTAAGACGGTCCATTCCTTAGGAGTCCAGTGTTTGGTTGACAAGTAAATCCGACTGTTCTCCTCTACATGTAGAAAATGGTGGGGTTGCACTACTGCGACTGATCATCGTGAGTGGTCTTCCTGGCGCGGCAAACTCCCGTGATGAGTTCATCATCCAGTTGGATATTTTTGCAACACTACCCAGAGCACTTCGATAGAAAGGCTGTGGTTGGGCGATTGTTGAGTGTTGGCAGGGTCGAGTTTTTAAAATGACGTTTTCATTAAATGAAGTATCTCGTAACTTCATTTCCTTTTGATGATATTTCAAAGATTGATTCTATACAAGTTATGTCTTGTAACTTCATCTGTGGGATGAACTATTTATACCTTGAACGATGGTAGTTCAAGTAGTATTCGAAAAAGATATAAGTATATTGGAGTATCTCGTAACTTCATCTTTTCAACTTATATCTAGTTAATGAGTATCTTATGCATGACAAAGATTTTCAGAATAACGTTGAGACAAGGTTAGATATATGAGATCAGCTTGCAACGATATTTTCATACAGTTATAAACTGGTACTCTATGTATATTATACATGTCATAGGATTTCAAAGATTTTGAAAAGTATATATGTGTATATATACTGAATATTTTGCGACTTCGTCGCATTAAGATATCAAACTTGGTTCATTTCCTCTTGACCAAGACTTTCATGAGTACTATGAGAATGCTCATATATTATAAATTATTATACATGTTATTTTGGTGGGCTTGTTGCTCACCCTTGTTTTCTTCTTTCATCACACAACAACAGATAGACAAGATGAACCGGATCAAGCTCCCAATTCACGAGCGGATAGGAAATGTTCCGCAGTTTCCTGTAGACGTTGATGCCGCTGTAGCTGAGGTAGGAAATACCAATAAGCTAGGTTTTCAACTATTGACATACCAGAATTTTGTATATTGTGAATTTTAAAAATGGCAAAGAATATGTATATTTATTCAGAAACCCTTTTGAGGTGTAATGACTTATAATTATGGAATAAAATGACTTGTGTTATTTTTGGTATTCATCTCTGAGACTATAACTTGTGGTGTGTGTGTGTATATTATGGGGTCACAGTACACAGTAGTTGGTAGTTTATTAAGATTAAGTGTTATTAAGGGAAATGGAACTCGTGACAACCCGGATCCCCGACCCCGGATTTGGGGGTGTTACAGAAATGGTATCAGAGCTAAGAGTTATAAACCTCAGAGATGATGCGTCGTTAAAATGATAAGTTCACTAAGATAATAAGAACTCTTTCCAAGTTCATAGTCGGACTACCTAACATAGTACTGACAATTAAAATCCTTATAGGAACCCTTATAAATATCATGATAGTAACATAGATTGATGTAGCGGGGCACCGAACCCTGAGGTTGAGGAGCAACAGCGCAATGTTATTTTATTACATATTGGAGATCAGATCGTGGATCCGATGGAGTACCCTAATGAGGGACCGGATGATGTTCATATTAGGGATTTAGCGGTTGAGGATGTTGTCCCAAAAGGGATTGTTGCTGAGGATGATCCCGTAGAGGATCCTCACAAGAATGAAGAAAGGACCACTGAGGAATTAATGACCATGGCCAGGGCGACTACCAGAGGTAGGATTGGCCGGTTACTACCGGAGGTTCGTTCAAGTTTACAAAGATAGTAGCCCCTTTAACGCGGCTTACTCGTAAGACTGAGAAGTTCGAGTGGATAGAGAAATGTGAGAACAACTTTCAAGAACTGAGGCAAAGATTGGTGACGACCCCTAGGTTGGCGTTGCCGGGTGAAAGAGGAGATTTTGTGATTTGTAGTGACGCTTCACACAGGGGCTTAGGGTGCGTGCTTTATGCAGCACGGTAAGGTAATCGTGTACGCGTCAAGACAATTAAGGGAATGTGAAATTCGATATCCCACCCATGATCTTGGGCTCACGGCAATAGTTTTTCCCTAAATATTGGAGGTACTACTTTTATGGAGAAAAGTGCGAGGTTTACGCAAACTCCAAGAGCTCAAGTATATTTTCACACAGAAAGAGCTCAACATGCGCCATAGGAGGTGGTTAGAGCTAATCGAGGATTATGATTATGAGATTCTTTATCATCCAGGGAAAGCCAATATGATGGCTAACGCCTTAGTAGAAAGGAGAGGCTCAAGATGATAATGTCTTTAGGAGAGTTGATAAGAGATTTTGAGAAAATGGAAATAGAAGTGAAGGTAACCGGAGCCGATAATGAAAAGTTGTTTGATATTATAATGCAGCCCGAATTATTAGAAAAGATCATATGGTGCCAGGAAAAAGTGATGAATTGAGAAGAGATTAATACCGGGAAAGATGATAAGGGAATAACGAGGTATTCCTACAGAATTTGGGTTCCAAACGTTTAAGAGCTTACGGACTGGATCTTAGATGAAATCCATAGTTTGAGGAATAAGATTTAGGGCAAACCCTGAATGTGATAGTCAGGGAGGTCGCCGTCAGGAAAGAAGGAACCCATAACTTAATGAAGTGGGAAACAAGGATTTTAATGTATAAGATAACCCCAATTATGGGAGAAGGATGAAACATTTCATACTGAGAAAACAGAAGTCGAGCAAGATAGGGAGAACCAGGATGGTACTCCTATTGGGCAATCCATGGACCTGCCTAAACAAAACTAATACTTTTATCCCCAACCACCACCTTGAGGAAAAAATGCGGTGGGAAATTCTTTCAGGACCTTTAAGTCGCTAAGCTCTCAGAGTTCCAAGGAACAAGTTGACCCAGTCGAAGCAAAAGCCTGGCTAAAGGAAATAGAGAAATAATTTGAGATTCTAAATGATTAATGAAGCGCAAAAGACCTTTTTGTCACTTACTTTCCTAAGAGAGAGGCCACCCGCTGGTGGAAGGCTGAGGAAGATAGAGAGATAGTGTAGATTTTTTAAAACTAGGCTAGAGGCAGACAAGTATGATGAATCATGAATCTAGGTTGTGAAAGTCGTCAAGGTTCGTATAAAGGACACGAATTCAGAATGACGGGATGTTTGAAACCAATGGTTATGTTGCGTGTGTTCATGAAATGGTTGTAATAGAAATGAAAATAAAAGACTGAAAGGGGAAGGAGTATAAAGGGATATAAAGGAAATAGAGTTGAGAAGCGATAATGGAGTTAGGTATATGAAACCCTAAGAAACCCTAGTAATAAATATATAGAGAAGTGTGTCATCATCAACGCGATGGTGACTAATCATGAGATAAAGTCAAGGTTTGAAGGCATAAGAGAAATGTATAATTAATCTCCTTAAGTTGAGAGTATTCGATGAAACTTTGGGATAGACCGATGGATTAATAAGGAAACACGGATGGACTGAGGAGACACCAAGTATTGAAGATATCTCAACATTGAGATGACTGTTGAGATCAGCAACAAAAGTAAATGAGGATTTAGTAAAATGTTCATGTTGAACACGACCAATATCTTCCAGAACATCCATGTCATCATTACCAAATCAGGCAAAAAAAAGTGTGGATAACCTTTCTTATCTTTTGGAGGCCATATGGATTGACCGCAGTTTGAATAAGGATTCTATTGTGAAATTAGGTATAGACTATCGAGGTGGGAATGATTGAATAATATACCCTTATTAGGGATATATGACTTGATTTATCCATGGAAGGATGTAAGTACCTTTTTAAAGGTGGAATTAAGGATAGAACCTCGATAAATTGAGATGAACCATGGGGGGAATGCATAAAGGTTGGCATTTCACCCTTAATGAGGACATTATGAGTTTGGGTGGTACGGAACGAAGGACTAAGGCAACAACAACCTTTAAAGATCAGTGGAGAAAGTTTTCAGAACTATATAGATAATGATTCTGGTATTAGTAAATGGTATATTGATATGCCATGTACCTAGGGTGTACCTGATGAAGGATTTAAGGATAACCTTAGAAGTTTTACAAGGAGAAAGGTAATATTCAAAGTTCTCAAGAATAGAAATTTTGATAAAGGAAATATGACGTAATTATATTAATGCCAGTGCGGCACGTGTTAAACCATAAGAAAGTATAGATTGACCCAATGAGGGTCAAGATTAGTGAAAACAAGAAGGACCCAAGATATGAGACTACCTAAGTATGATCGAGAGTCAGTCGTGATAATGTTCACATCTAAATACTAAGGCAATGACTTATGGAAAATTGGTGATTTTTTTTCTCACGAGGACTTAAGAAAAGCATTTTCACATAAGCAGTGATTGAAATGAGGTAGAAAATTTAGTTGGAGGTGGTTAAAATGACATTGATTTTAAGGAAATATTACTATCAGGAAAAGGCCAAAGAGGTGGCCGACACTTTAAGTATAAGAGGACAATTATAGGCGCTCGTGCCAGAGGAATACAGTGATGATGGTTAAATCCGTGAAGGTTGTATTATGGTGTGAGAGATTGACATTCCTTCTGATGATTGTGCGTTACTCAACCATAATAGTAGTCTGGTAAAGATTTAATTAATGTTATCCCCGTGAGCGGGCTACCTATCTTAGAAGGTCCTATCTTAAGATAAGCCAGGGCCATGTTACGAAAGGACTAAATGAACCTTTAAGCTTCATGTCTCCTAATAAAGACATATGGTTAATAATGGTATTAACCTGCTATCGTTGCTTTATTGAAACTCTTCTGCAGTTTTATTTGGTTCATGTCATATCTATGTCAAGTTCAGGAGTGTTCTCCATAAATCATAAATGGTGATTATGTTTCCTCTCTAGAAGATTTTGATACGGCAGGTATGCACTCCGTATTATTAGCTATTAAGATTCCAAGGAAAATGAATGACTACCGTAGGTCCGTGGTGGACTATAGTAATGCATCAACGATTCTATGAATATTTAGACGATGACAACTGTGAGTGTTATATTGTAATGAGCGTTGAGATTGAGTAACACTAATCAGGTCATGGTGATGTATAAGTAATCATAGGTAGAATAACTAAGGCGATCATTTACCTATGATATATTTATTCCTTCTTATCGATAAAGAGTAGTATTACTATACGAGGAAGGTTGTGCGGAAAGCGTAGAATTCTAGTAACGACGATGTCGAGAATGAAATCCCATATTCAATTTTTCAATGTCGAGGGAGTTTCAAAGATGATTTTTTATAAGCTCAAGAAAGAGCATGGGTCCATAGAACGATGGACGGAATAGCAGATATTCAGGCACGTGAATTGTGATGTGATAATACCTGATGTTAATATATGTACAAATGTTTCATTCTCCTTTGATAAACCTCTATAGTTCAGAGGTAGATTTCAAGCCAGATATTTTGTGGTAGTATTTCTTTTATAATTCTCTTAAATTCATTCTTTTCTTTCTTCTTTTCATTTCGCGTAAACTGAGAAGAACAACCCTTCCAGAAGGGGGGTATTGCCGAATGACTATCTATCTGTGTGATAGAAGCCTAGTAGGATACCACATGTTGTTTAATTGCTTGCCCAGTACTAAAGGTTGGCCACCTTCTGTACTAGCAATGCGATATAACAAGTGTTCATGATCATAGTGATCTCTCAATAAATTCTTTTACTTCTATAAGAAGGACCAAGCTTTCGAAGATGGAAGCAGCTAGAAATGAAGTGATATCAGTACAATGGTATTCCGAATCTAACGCATTCGTAATACTAAGGTTGACGCGGTTATTAAAAGGTTATAGAACTGTTAGATATATTTGATAATGTCATGGCTAATATGTTTTATGTTTAGATTTCAGATCTTATTTGAACAGAACAAATCAGTACTTAACTGATCAGTACTTATACTGGAAGTCAGAACTTAAGGGATATCAGTACTTATGTTATCAGGAGATAGATATCAGAACTTAAGTGCTGAAGGACGATCAGATAAGGACAGTAGCTGATTAAAGTTAAGAAGATCAAGATAAACATAAGAAGAGATATGCATGAAGAAGGAATTCCGTGAAGAATGGAATACTTGGAATATAAGATATCTGATTGATATATTTTAGGAAGCAGAATTATATTCCATATCAATTAGCGATTATCTTGTAACTGTGTAGTATATAAACACAGACATAGGGTTTACACTATAAGTGTTATCATTATCGAGAATATTATTTATTATAACCCTAGCAGCTCTCGTGATATTTTGTTCATCACTGAGAGATAACAGTTCCAGATTGTAACAGAGTTTATTGTTTAAATAAAGTTTGTTTTCTGTTACATAAGTTCTTGAAGTTTGATTTGATTGTAATAAACACTGTATTCACCCCCTCTACAGTGAAAGTGTGACCTAAAAAGTGGTATCAGAGCTATCTGTTAACACACATACAGTTAAAGATCCAAACACAATCATGTCTGACACAGAAACTCCAACTAAGCCTACCAAAACTGAGGAATCATCAAAGACATCAACTCAGAGTCGATATGAGACTATCAGAGTTCCCATATTGAGACCATCTGAATATCCCATATGGAAGGTAAGGATGACCATGTTTCTGGAAGCAACAGATCCAGAATACCTTGATAGAATCAAGGAAGGGCCTCACAAACCTACCAAGCTCGCTGTTGTAGTTGCAGGTGAAGCAGCAATGACCGTACCAAAGGAAAAGAATGATTACACTGCTGAAGATATAGCATCTATTGCTAAGGATGCCAAGGTACGTCACTTATTGCATAGTGCCATTGATAATGTAATGTCAAACAGGATAATCAACTGCAAGACTGCTAAGGAGATATGGGATGCACTGGAGACAAGGTGTCAAGGAACTGAAACAGTTAAGAAGAACAGGAAGACAATACTCACTCAAGAGTATGAACACTTTGACTCTAGGACTAATGAGTCATTGACTGATGTATATGATAGATTTGTCAAACTCTTGAATGACTTGTCATTAGTAAATAAGGAGTATGATCTTGAAGATACAAACCTCAAATTCCTGTTAGCTCTTCCTGAATGTTGGGATTTGAAGGCAACAACAATAAGAGACAACTACAATCTTGATGAAACAACTCTTGATGAAATCTATGGAATGCTCAAGACTCATGAACTTGAGATGGAACAAAGAAGCAAGAGGAAAGGAGGAAAGTCAAGGACAGTTGCTCTCAAGGTTGAAGAGGAATCCCCCAAACCACCTTCCTCAAAGAAAGATAAGGGTAAAGCTCTTATCATAAAATCTGATACTGAGTCATCAAGTTCTGAGAGTGATGATGACTCAGATTCTGAAAGCTTGCCTGAAACTGATGCTGATGAGGAGATGATGAAGCTGTGTGCTCTTATGGTGAAAGGAATCACAAAGATTGCATACAGGAAGTTCAGGAAGGGAAAGAAGTTTTCCAGGAAAGGCATAAGTTCTGATAAGAAGAATTTCAGAAGATCTGAAGGAAGAGGAGGAAAGTCTGACAGAGGAGATTACGCTAATGTTAAATGTTATAATTGTGGTGAGAAAGGCCACATATCTCCTGATTGCAAGAAGACCAAGAATGACAAAGGCAAAGCTCTTGTCACAAAGCAGAAAAGCTGGACAGACACCTCAGACTCTGAAAGTGAGGAGAACTATGCATTGATGGCAAATGCTGATAAATCAAGTTCTGAGAGCAGTTCTGAAGCTGCTGAAACAAAGGTACCTCAGACTACTTATGCTTTTCATACTGATGATATTAATGAGTTGAGAAGATATCTTAAAACCATATTTGTTAGTTATAGAGATCAAACTTTAACATGTGAAAGATTAACTTCTGAAAATCTTGCTTTTAGAAAAAGAAATGATTTCTTAGAAAAAGAGTTAGTCATGTTTCATCAAACTCAGCAGGATAGAGATGATGCTTTTTATGTTAGGGATGAAGTGCTAAAAATGAATGAATCTCTAAAAACTGAGTTAGAAAAGGAGAGAGAGATTATCAGAACTTGGACTAACTCTGGCAAAACAACTCAAAATTTGCTAAGCAGTGGAAACTGGAAAGAGGGCTTAGGCTATGGAGAAAATAAAAAAGGAACTGTAGAAATTAAGCCTGTTGATAAGCAAAAGCCGAAGTTAAAACCTGTTAAGTTTGTAACTGAAAAATCCGAAAATGAGAAATCAGAAGTTAAAAAGGAATTAGCTTCTGACAAACTAAAACAGGAAAAGACAACTGAAGTTAACATAGGCTTAATGACAAAGAAGTAGCTTAAGCATAAGCTGAAAGATGTTAAGAATGCAAACAAGGTAAAATCACCTAGGAAAAACAGGAATGGAAAGGAAGGTGTGACCTAACAAGAACACTAACGAGCAAAAGTGTAACCAGTATAATATTAGGTATGGAAGGTAGTATCGATTACGAACTGGAAAAGAATAAGTATTAAGAAGCAAAAGTTATAGCGCTAGAAGCTATGATGAGAGTCTGTACGATAGACTTGAAAGAATTTGGAATGATCACTTAATGCGGATTGAGTTTTCTTACGATAATAGATCGTATGTCAGTATCGAGATGTCGCCTTATGAGATCCTTGAGGGAAGACAATGTCGATCTCCCGTATGTTAGGATGAAGTTGTAGAGCGCAAGATGCTCGGACCATCAATAGTCCAAAGGACCAAGGATATAATAGATCTAATCAGAGGATGGCTCGTAGTAGCCCAAGATGGACATAAGAAGTATGTTGATTTGATAACAAAAGGACAAGGAGGATTAAGTAGGGGACCTAGTGTTGTGAAAGGTATCTCCTTGGAAAGCCTTGGAAATGATTGATG
This sequence comes from Apium graveolens, assembly GCF_009905375.1. Classification (NCBI taxonomy): domain Eukaryota; kingdom Viridiplantae; phylum Streptophyta; class Magnoliopsida; order Apiales; family Apiaceae; genus Apium; species Apium graveolens. Next base: position 142,115,300 of record NC_133650.1, read on the forward strand.
AGGTTCGGAAAGAAAAGAAAGCTATGTCCACAATTTGTTGGACCCTTGGAGATATTAAGACATATTGGGAAGTTAGCATATGAGCTAGCCCTACCCCCGAACTAGTAGCAAGTTCATAACATGTTCCATATATCAATGTTAAGGAAGTGTAATCCGAATGCCAGAAAAATAGGGGCATATGAGTGCATAGACATGCAACCAGACGTAACCTATATGGAGCAACCAGGAAGGGTTATAGATCGAAAAGGAACAAGTGCTTAGGAGAAGGGTTATCAAACTAGTCAGAGTTTGGTGGTAGAACCATAATGTGGGAAAATTTACTTGAGAGTTAGAAAGTGCAATGCTAACAGAGTATCCCTATTCATTTTCTATCTAATTCCGGGACGGAATCCTTTTAATGAGGGGAGACTGTAATAACTGTAACACCCCCAAATTCGGGGTCGGGGATCCGGGTTGTCACGAGTTCCATTTCCCTTAATAACACTTAATCTTAATAAACAACCAACTACTACATACTGTGACCCCATAATATACACACACACCACAAGTTATAGTCTCAGAGATGAATACCAAAAAATAATACAAGTCACTTTATTCCACAATTATATGCCATTACACCTTAAAAGGGTTTCTGAATAAATTTACATTTCCTTGCCATTATTACAATTCATAAATATACATAAGTCTGGTACATCAAAAGTTGAAAGCCTAGCCTATTGGTAGATCCTACCTCGGCTATAACGGCATCAACGCCTACAGGAAACTGCGGAACGTTTCCTAACCGCTTGCGAATCGGGAGCTTGGTCTTGTTCATCTTTTCTATCTGTTGTTGTGTGATGAAAGAAGAAAGCAAGGGTGAGCAGCAAGCCCACCAAAATAATATGTATAATGATTTACAATATGCGAGCCTTCTCATAGTACTCATGAAAGTCTTGGTCAAAAGAAATGAACCAAGTTTGATATCTTAATGTGATGAAGTCGCAAAATATTCAGTATATATACATATATACTTTTCAAAATCTTGGAAGTCCTCTTCCATGCATAATATACACAGAGTTCCAGTTTATAACTGTATAAAAATATCGTTGCAAGGTGATCTCATATATCTACCCTTGTCTCAACGTTTTTCTGAAAATCTTTGATATGCATAAGATAATCATTAACTAGATATAAGTTGAAAATATGAAGTTACAAGATACCCCAATATACTTATATCTTTTCCAAATATTACTTGAACTACCACCGTTCAAGTTATAATCAGTTCAAAAGTTCATCACATAGATGAGACTACAAGACAAGATTTGAATAGATTCAATCTTTGAATATCATTATAAATAATGAAGTTACGAGATACTTCATTAAATCTCGATATATATATACACCTATATATATACATTTCATACACTCCTTGAAAACCTCTGTTATGAAAATTATAAACAGAGTTGCAATATCCAATGAATTTGGAAAGGAGAAAACCTTGGCATAAACCTGATATCTTGCTGATCAGGCAAAGATACCAATAAGTAACCTTTTCTACTAGTAGATGGACGAATTCCCCACTGGTCATCACCCGGGTCGCAATAGGACCTTATGCTGGACTGCCACTCAGCCACTTACGCATTTGATGGACTCCCACTGAGCCATTTACACTTTCATGGACGCCCACTGAGCCCATGTTGCTTATGCCGACTCAATACATGGACTTACTTCCCGAACTTTGGGTAAGTAATCAATTCATTTATCAAAACAACAACCTCGTTGCGAATATAAAATACACCACAGAGCCGGATCCCTCAGGTTTTGAGCGAATATTTAAATCCCCTTCGAAAGGAAGATATTAAATATAAAAATGAGTTTTGGGATCCGCTCTAACTTTTAAAAATCATTTTGAAGACTCGAAAATACTTTAAGGAGTGGTTGGAGCAATGCTGATTTAATAAAATAAATCAGTCCCGATGTATTTAGAAAATATCTGAATATTATTATTTAAATAATATTCCCATAAAGAATAATTGAGGTAGAAGTTGGAAAACTTATACTTGAAATGAATAGTAAGTAATCAAAGATATACTTATACGAAAGTAATATCTTTATTTGAATAATCAAAAGTAAGTTTGATTATCGAACATTATTCTTTAATAAAATAAAGAATATATCTCAGCAAATAATCGGAGTCATAGATCCTCAAATGAATATTCAAATAATATTCATTAAATAATATAAATGAGTCATAATTCCTCGGATGAATATTCAAGTAATATTCATTAAATAATATAAAGGAGTCATAATTCCTCGGATGAATATTCAAGTAATATTCATTAAATAATATAAAGGAGTCGTAATTCCTCGGATGAATATTCGAAATAATATTCATATAATAAAATAAATGGTTAAAGTTATCGAATAAACCTTATTCGATTAATAGTTTTGAAAATTATAACCATATATATATATAAAAATATATATATATATACAAAATCTACTCGGGATCCTCGACTCCCGGTTTTAGAAAATGTTTTCACCTTTGGGTCCCTATACTAAGGGTATATGCAAATTACCGATATTCTCTAGTATAGGTATTATCAACTGAACCAACAGATATATATGGCAAGAATACGAAACAGGCATGCATATGTACCATATCACATGCTACAATATATCGCAAGAATTTGCTAATAACAAATATGCATTTATCACAAGATCATGCATATACATATGTATACATCACAACAACAGTATAACAGGTAGAAAACTTGCCTGAGTGCTCCCGGATAGACTTAAGCTTAGAGTGGGTCCGCTAACCTATGAACAACAACATAAGTTGGAATTAAACCCCGGTCGCTTAAGAAACTAGACTTTAACCAATTGAACCCTTACGTTCGTTTATGGTCACTCCTATGCTTAACGAATCACCTAAGTCGTTCGAGTACCCTCGGCTCCACCATTTTAAATAAATTAACCATTAAGAGTTTTAAGGCGATTCTTTCGCGAGTACCTTACCAACTGCCTAATCCACTTAACATAATTGTTTCATATCCCAATTAGTCATTTAAAGTCCTTAACCAAGGTTTCAAAGTAAGGCGAGGGGTAATGGTTCGTTCGCGAAACGCCGTTACTTAAAACGGTCATTTCTCCTAAACCGTACATCGGATTCAAACGAACCACATATCAAAACGAAGCTCGTAACATGAACTATATAAACATGACAATGGTAAAAACCTAGCAGGGAGTTCTCGGGTCTTAATGTTATGAACAAAAGCAGTCTAAAGTAAATCGGACATTACGACGGCTATGTTTACGCGATTTCCCAATTTTATACCATTCCAATTCAACCACCAATCAACTCATAACCATCAATACAACAAAACTTCACCTAAACCATATCACATCAGTCCATAACCTCCAAGTTTTTCAACTCAAACAATCACAATCAAGACCTATGAACTATAATCAAGCTTTAATTACCAAAACACTTCCAAATCAAACCAAACTACTAATAATCATAATCTATGCTTCTCATTTCACAAAACCAACAATTAAACTTACTAAAAAATAAATTAAAGGCTAGGGTTTGATGTTTATACCTTCCTTGGGAGGTGTTAAGTTGCTAGGAAGCCTTAGGAAGCCTCCTACAAGCTTGATCTTTCCAAAGAAATCAAGAACACAAAGTTAGGCTTTGAAGTTTCTAAAAGTCCGATTTAAAGAACTGTAAAAATGAGGGTCTTACCATACTTATTTGGACGAGACTTGTGAACAAGAGTTGTAGGTCATCTCCATACCTTTCCAACAAGCTATAGAACACAACATTTGAGTGAGTATTGAAGGAGATATGGCAGTTTGAAGTTGCTGTGTTTATTTTGGCCGAGAGCTTCTTCTTGCAAAGTCAACTCTTCTCTTTTTGATTTATGTTATTTGCTTGGTTGCTAGCTTTTGTTTTTGATTAATTACCTTTTTAACCATGAAAAATTGTGTGGTTATTAATCAACCACACCTCCTTCCCTTATGTCATGCTTAGGTCATCATGTGATGTCACCCTCTCACACTTGTCCTCTTCTTGTTGGTTTGATGACATCATCATCCCTAACCTCCTTCATTAACTCTTAATTGCTTGCCTAATGACCGCTGATCTGTTATACGTTCGCTTAACTTTCGTTCTCGTTTATCGTTTGAGGGATCATACCCGGGATCTTATTACTTGGGTTCCCTTAACCTTTCTCAATACATTATATTTCTTTTATGATCCTCTCTTAAAATCCTTGAATTTAAATCCTTTTTATCCTATTACCTTATACTCAATTCTTTCCGTATCTAGTGGATTTCCGAGAAAAATCAAAGTGTTCAGAATTGGATTCTGACGATCTTTACATACACTTATATACCATATAGAGTACTAATAAAATCTCAGAATATCCATAACAGAACCCCTACATAGTGTGGCATGAAAAGTTTTCTCATTCAGCATAATCTGCAAAATCACTATTCATAAGGGTTTCAAAAATTTCCAAAAATTGGGGTTATTACAGTCTCCCCTCCTTAAAAGGATTCCGTCCCGGAATCAGATAGAAAATGAATAGGGATACTCTCTTAGCATTGCACTTTCTATTTCTTGAGTAAATTTTCCCACATTGTGGTCCTATCACCAAACTCTGCCTAGTTTGATAACCCTTCTCCTAAGCACTTGTACTTTTCACTCTATAACCCTTCCTGGCTCCATATAGGTTACGTCGGGTTGCATGTCTATGCGCTCATATGCCCCTATTTATCTGGCATCCGAATTACACTTCCTTAACATTGATACGTGTAACACGTTATGACTTGCTACATGTTCAGGGGTAGGGCTAGCTCATATGCTCACTTCCCAATATGTCTTAATACCTCAAAGGGTCCAACAATTCGTGGGCTTAGCTTTCCTTTCTTTCCGAACCTCATCCATCCTTTCCAAGGGAATACCTATAACAATACTAGGTCCCCTACTTCCTATTCCTTGTCCTTTCGTGTCAAATCAACATACTTCGTGTGCCCATCTTGGGCTACTACCAGCCGTCCTCTGATTAAATCTATTATATCCTTGGTCCTTTGGACCACTACTGGTCCGAGCATCTTGCGCTCTCCAACTTTATCCTATCATAAGGGAGATCGACATTGTCTTCCCTCAAGGATCTTATAAGGCGATACCTCGATACTGAAATACGATCGATTATCGTGAGAAAACTTAATCCGCATTAAGTGATCATTCCAAATTCTTTCAAGTCTATTGCACCGACTCTCATCATAACTTTTAGCATTAGAGCTTTTGCTTCTCAATACCCATTCTTTTCCAGTTCGTAGTCGTTACTATCTTCCATACATAATACTATACTGGTTACACTTTTGCTCGTTAACGTTCTATAACCTTTTAATAACCAGGTCAACCTTAGTATCACGAACGTGTTAGAATCAGAATACCACCGTACTGATACTACTTCCTTTCTAGCTGCTTCTATCTTCGAAAGCTTGATCCATCATATAGAAGTAAAGGAATTTGTTGAGAGATCACTATGATCATGAACACTTGTTATATCGCATAGTTAGTACAGAAGGTGGCTAGCCTTTAGTACTTGACAAGCAATTAAACAATAGATGGTATCCTACTAGGCTTCTATCACACAGATAGATAGTCATTCGGCAATACCTCCCCTTCTGGAAGGGTTGTTCTTCTCAGCTTACATGAAATGAAAAGGAGAGAAAAGAACGAATTGAAGAGAATTATATATATATTAAAATATATACCGCCACAAAATATCTGGCTTGGAACCTACCTCTGAACTATAGAGGTTTGTCATAGGAGAACAAAACATATATGTATTTATATCAACATCAAGTATTATAGCATCGTATTTCACATGCCTAAATATTTTTGCTATTCCGTCCATCATTCTATGGAATCATGCTCTTCCTCGAGCTTATACACAATCACCTTTGAAACTCCCTCGATATCGAAAATCGAATCTGGGATCTCATTCCAGACATCATCGTTACTAGAATTCTATGCTTGCACCGCAACCTTCCTCATATAGTAATACGACTCTCTTTTCATAAGAAGGAATAAATATTCAATAGTTAGATACTCTACTTAATTAGTCTATCAATGATAACTTATACATTACCACGACCCGATTAGTGGTACTCATTCTCAACATCCATTCCAATACAACTCTCACAGTTGTAATCAGCTCATTACTCGCAGAATCATTGATGCATTACTATGGTCCACCACTGACCTACTATCGTCATTCACTTTCCATGAAATCTTAATATCTAACCATACGGAGTCCATACATGTCGTATCAAATCCTTCTAAGGAGGTAACATAATCACCATTCATGATTCATGAAGAACACTCCTGATCCTGCCATACATACATGACATGAAGCAGATAAAATTGCAGAAGAGTTTCAATCAAAGCAACGATAGCAGGTTAATACCATTCTTAATCATATGCCTTCGATAGAAGACTTAACTCAAAGGTTCGTTTAGTCCTTTTTAAACATGGTCCAGGCTCATTCTCAAGATAGTACCTTCTAAGATAGATAGCCCGCTCATGGCGATTACACGAATTAAACCTTTACCAACTACTATTACGGTTGGGTATTGCACAGTCATCAGAAGGAATATCAATCTTCCAAACCATAATACAACCTTCAGCTTTAACCATCATCACTGTATTCCTTTGGCACAAGTGCCTATAATTTCCCTCTTACCTTTAAAGTGTCGGTCACCTCTTTGGCCCTTCCTGATAGTAAAATTTCCTTACAGTCAATGTCATTTTAACCACCTCCAAATTAATTTTCTACCTCATTTCAATCACAGCTTATGTGAAGATGTTTTCCTTAAAATCTGATGAGTAAAAAACAAATATCACGATTTTTCCATAAGTTATTGCCTCAGTCTTTAGAGGTTAATCACTGTCACGACTGACTCTCAATCATACTTAGAACATCTTTAATCTTAGGTCCTAATTGCCTGGAACAAATTCGACCTTTACTGGTTCAATCCATACTTTCTCGTGGTTTAACACGTGCCCCACTTGGCATCATTATAATTACGTCATATTTCCTTTATCAACATTTTTATTCTTGAGAATTTTGAATATTACCTTTCTCCTTGTAAAACCTCTAAGGTTATCCTCGAATCGTTCCTCCTGTATTCCCTAGATACAGGGCATATCAAGATACCATTTATTAATACCAGAATCATTGTCTATATACTTCTGAAAAATTTCTCCACTGATTCTTAAAGGTTGTTATTACCTTAATCCTTTCCAATTCATACTGTCGAACTCATACTATCCCTATTAAGGGTGAAATGCCAACCTTTATGCATTCCCCTGGGATTCATTTTAAGTTACCGATGTTCTATCCTTAATTCCACCTTTAAAAAAAGTACATGCATCCTTCCATGGATAAATCAAGTCATATATCCCTGATAAGGGTGTCTTATTCAATCATTCCCACCTCGATAGTATATGCCTAATTTCACAATAACATCTGTATTCAAAATGAGGTCAATCAATATGGCCTCCAAAAGATAACAACGGTTATCCGCTTGTCTTGCCTAATTTGATAACGATAATAAGGATGTTCTGGAAGATATTGGTCGTGTTCAACGTGAACCTCTTCTTAATAATTCCTTATTTACTTTTGTTGTTTACCTCAACAGTCACCTCAATGTTGGGATATCTTTCATACCTGGCGTCTCCCTTTCTGGGTATCAAGCCACCGGTCTTACACTTCACATTCTTGAAGGTCACTTCCTTCATCCAATTTTCCTAATTTCTTACTTCCTTGTCTCCTCAGTCTATCCGCGTCTTATTATTTATCCTTCGAACTATTTCAAGGTTTCCTCGAATCCTCCCAACTTACAGGGGATAAAATATATGTATCTCTTATTCCTTCAATCATCAACTTTAACTCATGGTGAATCATCCTCATCCTGACGATCATATACTTTTCTATTTCTATTACTACGAGTCTTTAGGGTTTCCTCATACCCAACTCCCTTATCATTCCTCAAACTCTATTGCCTTTATATTCCTTTCCACTTCAGTTTCTTTTTATTTTCCTTTCTTTTATCATTATTTCATGAACCCACTAATCATTGACTTCAAACATCACATCGTTCTGGGATTCTTGTCATCAGAACGAATCTTGACAACTTTTACAACTTAGCTTCATAATCCATCATACTCGTCCACCTTTGTTCTGGCTCTAAAGCTTTTACACTATCTCCATAACCTTGGGAATTACTTTCCCGAAAACAATTGATTGAACTTTAATCAGTTTATTCTAACCTCTGGCTCCGTGCCTTTCTTGGTCTTTCACCAGCGGGTGGCCTCTCTCTTAGGAGGGTAAGTGACAAAACAGTCTTTTGTGATTCGTCCATCATTTAGAATCTCAAATGATTCCTATATTTCCTTTAGCGAGGTTCTTGCCTCGACTGGTTCAGCTTGTTCCTTGGAACTCTAAGGGCTTAGCGACTTAAAGGCCCTGAAAGAATTTCTCACCGCATTGTTTCCTCAAGGTGGTGGTTTGGGATAGTAGTTTAAGTTCTTTTAAGACAGGTCCATGGATTGCCGTATAGGAGTACCATCTCGGGTCTCCTTTCCTTACTCGTCTTTCTGTTTCCTTACTATGAAATGTTTCATCCTTCTCCCATACTTGGGGTTATCTTATACGTTAAAATCCTCATTTTCCACTTCATTATGTTATGGGTTCCTTCTATCTTGATGGCGTCCTCCCTGACTATCACATTCAGGGTTTGCCCTAAATCTTATTCCTCAAACTAGCTTTCATCTAAGATCTCATCTTTAAGCTCTTGAACATTTGGAACCCAAATTCTGTAGGAATACCTCATTATTCCCTTATCATCTTTCTCGATATTAATCTTTTATCTAATTGTTGGCTCTCTGCCTTCATTCATCACTTTTTCTGGCATAATATGTTCTTTTCCGATAATTCGAACTGTATTGCAATCTCAAACAGCTTTTCGGTACCGGCTCCGGTTACCTTCACTTCTATTTCCATTTTCTCAAAATCTCTTATAAACTCTCCAAAAGACATTATCATCTTGAGTCTCTCCTTTTTACTAAGGGCATCAACCACCACATTGGCTTTCCCCGAATGATAAAGAATCTCCCAATCATAATTCTTGATTAGCTCTAACCGCCTCCTCTGGCGTATGTTGAGCTCTTTCTACGTAAAAATGTACTAGAGCTCCTATGGTTTGTGAATCTCGCACTTCTCTCCATACAAGTAGTGCCTCAAATCTTTAGGGCAAAACTATTGCCACGAGCCCAAGTTCATGGGTGGGGATATCGAATTTTATATTCCCTTAATTGTCTTGACGCGTACGCGATTACCTTGCTGTGCTGTATAAGAAGCACCCTAATTCTTTATTCGAAGCGTCATTACAATTCATAAAATCTCCTTTTTTCCATCCGGCAATGCCAACATAGGAGCCGTCACCAACCTTTGCTTTAGTTCTTAAAAGCTTTTCTCGCATTTCTCTGTCCATTCAAACTTCTCCGTCTTACGAGTAAGCCGTGTTAAAGGGGCTACTATCTTTACAAACTTGAACGAACCTCCGGTAGTGACCGGCCAATCCTACCTCTGGTAGTTTCCCTAACCATGGTTATCAATTCCTCAACGATCATCTCTTCAGTCTTGTTAGGATCCTCCACGAGATCCTTCGCAACAACAATCCCTTCTGGGACAACATCCTCAACCGCTACATCCTTAATATGAATATCATCCGGTCCCTCATTAGGGTGTTCCATTGGATCCACAATCCGATCCCCAATCAGTAATAAAACATCATCGTGCTGTTGCTCCTCAACCTCAGGGTTCGGAGTCCCGCTACCATATACGATAACGAACTACGCCTCTATCACGATATTTATAAGGGTTCCCATAAGGGTTTTAACTGTCAGTACTACGTTAGGTAGCCCGACTATGAACTTGGCAAGAGTTCTTATTATCTTAGTGAACTTATTATCTTAACGTCACATCATCTCTAAGGTTTATAACGCTTGGCTCTGATACCATTTCTGTAACACCCCCAAATCCGGGGTCGGGGATCCGGGTTGTCACGAGTTCCATTTCCCTTAATAACACTTAATCTTAATAAACAACCAACTACTACATACTATGACCCCACAATATACACACACACCACAAGTTATAGTCTCAGAGATGAATACCAAAAAATAATACAAGTCACTTTATTCCACAATTATATGCCATTACACCTTAAAAGGGTTTCTGAATAAATTTACATTTCCTTGCCATTATTACAATTCATAAATATACATAAGTCTGGTACATCAAAAGTTGAAAGCCTAGCCTATTGGTAGATCCTACCTCGGCTATAACGGCATCAACGCCTACAGGAAACTGCGGAACGTTTCCTAACCGCTTGCGAATTGGGAGCTTGGTCTTGTTCATCTTTTCTATCTGTTGTTGTGTGATGAAAGAAGAAAGCAAGGGTGAGCAGCAAGCCCACCAAAATACTATGTATAATGATTTACAATATGCGAGCCTTCTCATAGTACTCATGAAAGTCTTGGTCAAAATAAATGAACCAAGTTTGATATCTTAATGTGATGAAGTCGCAAAATATTCAGTATATATACATATATACTTTTCAAAATCTTGGAAGTCCTCTTCCATGCATAATATACACAGAGTTCCAGTTTATAACTGTATAAAAATATCGTTGCAAGGTGATCTCATATATCTACCCTTGTCTCAACGTTTTTCTGAAAATCTTTGATATGCATAAGATAATCATTAACTAGATATAAGTTGAAAATATGAAGTTACAAGATACCCCAATATACTTATATCTTTTCCAAATATTACTTGAACTACCACCGTTCAAGTTATAATCAGTTCAAAAGTTCATCACATAGATGAGACTACAAGACAAGATTTGAATAGATTCAATCTTTGAATATCATTATAAATAATGAAGTTACGAGATACTTCATTAAATCCCGATATATATATACACCTATATATATACATTTCATACACTCCTTGAAAACCTCTGTTATGAAAATTATAAACAGAGTTGGAATATCCAATGAATTTGGACAGGAGAAAACCTTGGCATAAACCTGATATCTTGCTGATCAGGCAAAGATACCAATAAGTAACCTTTTCTACTAGTAGATGGACGAATTCCCCACTGGTCATCACCCGGGTCGTAATAGGACCATATGCTGGACTGCCACTCAGCCACTTACGCATTTGATGGACTCCCACTGAGCCACTTACACTTTCATGAACACCCACTGAGCCCATGTTGCTTATGCCGACTCAATAGATGGACTTACTTCCCGAACTTTGGGTAAGTAATCAATTCATTTATCAAAATAGCAACCTCGTTGCGAATATAAAATACACCACAGAGCCGGATCCCTCAGGTTTTGAGCGAATATTTAAATCCCCTTCGAAAGAAAGATCTTAAATATAAAAATGAGTTTTGGGATCCGCTCTAACTTTTAAAAATCATTTTGAAGACACGAAAACACTTTAAGGAGTGGTTGGAGCAATGCTGATTTAATAAAATAAATCAGTCCCGATATATTTAGAAAATATCTGAATATTATTATTTAAATAATATTCCCATAAAGAATAATTGAGGTAGAAGTTGGAAAACTTATACTTGAAATGAATAGTAAATAATCAAAGATATACTTATACGAAAGTAATATCTTTATTTGAATAATCAAAAGTAAGTTTGATTATCGAACATTATTCTTTAATAAAATAAAGAATATATCTCAGCAAATAATCGGAGTCATAGATCCTCAAATGAATATTCAAATAATATTCATTAAATAATATAAAGGAGTCATAATTCCTCGGATGAATATTCAAGTAATATTCATTAAATAATATAAAGGAGTCATAATTCCTCGGATGAATATTCAAGTAATATTCATTAAATAATATAAAGGAGTCATAATTCCTCGGATGAATATTCGAAATAATATTCATATAATAAAATAAATGGTTAAAGTTATCGAATAAACCTTATTCGATTAATAGTTTTGAAAATTATAACCATATATATATATATATAAAAATATATATATATACAAAATCTACTCGGGATCCTCGACTCCCGGTTTTGGAAAATGTTTTCACCTTTGGGTCCCTATACTAAGGGTATATGCAAATTACCGCTATTCTCTAGCATAGGTATTATCAACTGAACCAACAGATATATATGACAAGAATACAAAATAGGCATGCATATGTACCATATCACATGCTACAATATATCGCAAGAATTTGCTAATAACAAATATGCATTTATCACAAGATCATGCATATACATATGTATACATCACAACAACAGTATAACGGGTAGAAAACTTGCCTGAGTGCTCCCGGATAGACTTAAGCTTAGAGTGGGTCCGATAACCTATGAACAACAACATAAGTTGGAATTAAACCCCGGTCGCTTAATAAACTAGACTTTAACCAATTGAACCCTTATGTTCGTTTATGGTCACTCCTACGCTTAACGAATCACGTAAGTCGTTCGAGTACCCTCGACTCCACCATTTTTAATAAATTAACCATTAAGAGTTTTAAGGAGATTCTTTCGCGAGTACCTTACCAACTGCCTAATCGACTTAACATAATTTTTTCATATCCTAATTAGTCATTTAAAGTCCTTAACCAAGGTTTCAAAGTAAGGCCAGGGGTAATGGTTTGTTCGCGAAACACCGTTACTTAAAACGGTCGTTTTTCCTAAACCGTACATCGGATTCAAACGAACCACATATCAAAACGAAGCTCGTAACATGAACTATATAAACATGAAAATGGTCAAAACCTAGCAGGGAGTTCTCAGGTCCTAATGTTATGAACAAAAGCAGTCTAAAGTAAATCGGACATTACGACGACTATGTTTACGCGATTTCCCAATTTAATACCATTCCAATTCAACCACCAATCAACTCATAACCATCAATACAACAAAACTTCACCTAAACCATATCACATTAGTCCATAACCTCCAAGTTTTTCAACTCAAACAATCACAATCAAGACCTATGAACTATAATCAAGCTTTAATTACCAAAACACTTCCAAATCAAACCAAACTACTAATAATCACAATCTATGCTTCTCATTTCACAAAACCAACAATTAAACTTACTAACAAATAAATTAAAGGCTAGGGTTTGATGTTTATACCTTCCTTGGGAGGTGTTAAGTGGCTCGGAAGCCTTAGGAAGCCTCCTACAAGCTTGATATTTCCAAAGAAATCAAGAACAAAAAGTTAGGCTTTGAAGTTTCTAAAAGTCCGATTTAAAGAACTGTAAAAATGAGGGTCTTACCATACTTATTTGGACGAGACTTGTGAACAAGAGTTGTAGGTCATCTCAATACCTTTCCAACGAGGTATAGAACACAACATTTGAGTGAGTATTGAAGGAGATATGGCAGTTTGGAGTTGCTGTGTTTATTTTGGCCGAGAGCTTCTTCTTGCGAAGTCAACTCTTCTCTTTTTGATTTATGTTATTTGCTTGGTTGCTAGCTTTTGTTTTTGATTAATTACCTTTTTAACCATGAAAAATTGTGTGGTTATTAATCAACCACACCTCCTTCCCTTATGTCATGCTTAGGTCATCATGTGATGTCACCCTCTCACACTTGTCCTCTTCTTGTTGGTTTGATGACATCATCATCCCTAACCTCCTTGATTAACTCTTAATTGCTTGCCTAATGACCACTGATCTGTTATACGGTTCGCTTAACTTTCTTTCTCGTTTATCGTTTGAGGGATCATACCCGGGATCTTATTACTTGGGTTCCCATAACCTTTCTCAATACATTATATTTCTTTTATGATCCTCTCTTAAAATCCTTGAATTTAAATCCTTTTTATCCTATTACCTTATACTCAATTCTTTCCGTATCTAGTGGATTTCCGGGAAAAATCAAAGTGTTCAGAATTGGATTCTGACGATCTTTACATACACTTATATACCATATAGAGTACTAATAAAATCTCAGAATATCCATAACAGAACCCCTACATAGTGTGGCATGAAAAGTTTTCTCATTCAGCATAATCTGCAAAATCACTATTCATAAGGGTTTCAAAAATTTCCAAAAATTGGGGTTATTACAATAACCCCAATTTTTGAAATTTTTAAAATACTGATGAATAGTATCTTTTTGCTGATGATGCTGATTAAGGAAAAGTAGCAGACCACGCTATATAGGAGTACTGTTATGGAAATTCTAAGATCGTATTAGTATTCCATAAAGTAAATGAGTGTATGTAAAGATCGTCAGCATCAAAATTCGAACGCTTTGATTTTTCCCAAAAATCCACCAGATACCGAAAAAATTGAGTATAAGGTAACATGATTAAAAGGATTTAAATTCAAGGATTATAAGAGAAGGTCATAAAAGGAATATAAAATATTGAGAAAGGTTTAGGGGAACCCAAGTAATAAGATCCCGGATATGATCCCTTAAACGACGAACGAAAATGAAAATTACGTGAACTGTAAAAGAAATACGCAACCAAGAGATAAGCTTGTACAAGAATCCAATGTATTATGACATCATCAAATCACAAGACAAAGACATGTGGCAAATAGATGACACAAGCAGGATGACATAAGCATGACAAGGGGTTTTTTTTGTTGGTTGATTTTGGGCCATGTAAAATTTACCATGGTAAAAATCTAAAATATTTGCCAAGACAAAAAGGAGAAGCAACCAAGCAAATATCATAAAACACAAAAATTAGAAGTTGACTTTTGCTTCCAAGAACAAAAGCTCTCGGCCAAAACAATACCAGCAACTTCAAACTGCCATATCTCCTTCAATATTCACTCAAATGTTTTGTTCTATAGCTCGTTGGAAAGTTATTGAGATGGTCTACAACTCTTGTTCACAAGTCTCATCCAAATAAGCATGGTAAGATGCTCATTTTTACAGTTCTTTCAATAGGACTTTTAGAAACTTCAAAACCTAACTTTGTGTTCTTGATTTCTTTGGAAAGATCAAGCTTGTAGGAGGTTAGATTAAGGCTCCTTAAGGCTTTCTAGCAACGTAAAACTTACCAAGGAAGGTATAAACTTCAAACCCTAGCCTTTAATTTATTTGTTAGTAAGTTTAATGGTTGGTTTTGTCAAATGAGAAGCATAGATTGTGATTATTAGTAGTTTGGTTTGTTTTGGAAGTGTTTTGGTAATTAAAGCTTGATTATAGTTCATAGATCTTGATTGTGGTTGTTTGAGTTGATAAAACTTGGAGGTAATGGACTGATGTGGTATGGTTTAGGTGAAGTTTTTTTGTATTGATGGTTATGAGTTGGTTGGTGGTTAATTGGAGTAGTTTAAACATTGGTAATCGCGTAAACATAGCCGTCGTAATACCCGTTTTTATTCAACTGCTTGTTCTTAGTGTTCAGGACAGAAAATGTTAGATATATTTGTGATGTCATGTCTAATATGATTTGTGTTTAGTTTTGAGATCTTATTTAACAGGACAAATCAGTACTTAACTGGAAATCAGTACTTATACTGAAGTCAGGACTTAAAATATCAGAACTTAAGTTGTCAAACTTAAGTTATCAGGAGATATTTATCAGGAGATAATATCAGGACTTAAGGAGGCTTTCCGTTAAGGAAGGCGGCTGATTGAAAGGAAAGAAAATCAAGACAAACATAAGAAGAGATATGCATGAAGAAGAATTCTATGAAGAATAGAATACTTGGAAGAAAAGATAACTGATTGATATATATTAGGAAGCAGAATTGTATTCAATATCAATTAGAAGATTATCTTGTAACTATGTAGTATATAAACACAGACATAGGGTTTACACTATATGTGTTATCATAATCGAGATTATTATTCATTGTAACCCTAGCAGCTCTCGTGATAATTTGTTCATCACTGAGAGAGGACAGTTCTTTGTAACAGAGTTTATTGTGTTGAATAAAATCTGTGTTTTGTTACTTGAGTTCTTATATTCGATTTGATTGTAGTAAACACTGTATTCAACCCCCTTCTACAGTGTGTGTGACCTAACAAGTGGTATCAGAGCTATCTGTTAACATACATACAGTAAAGATCCAAAAACAATCATGTCTGAAGAAGTACAAACCCCAACCAAGCCCACCAAAACTGAAGAAACTCCAAAGAATCAAATCCATAATTGATATGAGACTACTAGGGTTCCCATACTGAAACCTTCTGAGTATTCCATATGGAAGGTGAGGATGTCTATGTTTTTGGAAGCTACAGATCCAGAATACCTTGATGGAATTAATGAAGGACCACACAAGCCAACCAAGATCTCTGTTGTAGTTGTAGATCAGCCAGCACAGACTGTACCAAAAGAGAAAAGTGAATATACAGCTGAAGATATCTCATCTATTGCAAAGGATGCAAAGGTAAGACATTTGCTGCACAGTGTCAAACAGGGTAATTAACTGCAAGACTGCAAAGGAGATATGGGATGCCTTGGAGATAAGATGCCAGGGAACTGATTCAATTAAGAAGAACAGAAGGACTATACTCACTCAAGAGTATGAGCACTTTGACTCAAAACCTGATGAGTCATTGACTGGTTTATATGATAGATTTGTCAAACTCTTGAATGATCTGTCACTGGTGGATAAGGAATATGATCTTGAAGATACTAATCTGAAATTCCTTTTAGCTCTTCCTGAAAGTTGGGATTTGAAGACCACAACTATAAGAGACAACTATGCTCTTGATGAAACTACTCTTGATGAAATTTATGGTATGCTCAAGACTTATGAACTTCAGATGGATCAAAGAAGCAAGAGGCATGGGAGAAAGTCAAGGACAGTTGCTTTTAAGGCTGAGGAGGAATCACCTAAAGTGGTTGTCTCAAAGAAAGGCAAAAGAAAGGCTCTCATCACAAAGTCTGATACTGAGTCACCAAGTTCTGATTGTGATGAGGATTCAGAAACAGAAAGTCTATATGAGATGGACCCTGATGAAGAGATGATGAATCTTTGTGCTCTTATGGTGAAAGGAATCACAAAGATTGCATACACGAAATTCAGAAGGGGAAAGAAGTTTTCCAGGAAAGGTGCAAGTTCTGATAAGAAAGGTTTCAGAAAATCTGAAGGCAAAGGAGGAAAGTCTGACAGAGGAGATTACTCAAATGTCAAATGCTACAACTATGGTGAGAAAGGCCACATATCTCCTGATTGCAAGAAAGTGAAGAGTGACAAAGAAAAGGCACTTGTCACAAAGAAGAAAAGCTGGACAAATACTTCAGATTCTGAAAGTGAGGTGAACTATGCCATTATTGCAAATGTTGATAGCAGTTCTGAAGTTGCTGAGTTAAAGGTACCTCAAACAACTTATGCCTTTCATACTGATGATATTACTGAGTTGAGAAGATATCTTAAAACCATGTTCATTAGTTATAGAGATCAAACTTTAACATATGAAAGATTAACTTCTAAAAATCTTGCTTATAAAAAGAGGAATGATTATTTAGAAAAAGAGTTAGTTATGTTCCATCAAACTCAGAAAGATAGAGATAATGCTTTCTATGTTAGAGATGAAGTGCTTAAAATGAATGAATCTCTAAAAACTGAGTTAGAAAAGGAAAGAAAGATTATCAGGACTTGGACTAACTCTGGCAGAACAACTCAGAATTTGTTAAGTAGTGGAAACTGGAAAGAGGGCTTAGGTTATGGAGATGATAAGAATGATAAAAGAACTGTAGAAATTGAGCGTATAGTTGTTAAACAAAAGCCAAAGGTAAATCCTGTTAAGTTTGTAGCTGTAAAGTCTGATATTGATAAATCAGAAGTTAAAGAGAAATTAACTTCTGACAAACCAAAACAGGATAAGCCAACTAAAGTTAACATAGGCTTAATGACAAAGAAGCAGCTTAAGCATAAGCTGAAAGATGTTAAGAATGTAAACAAGGTAAAGCCACCTAGGAAAAATAGGAATGGAAAGGTAGGTGTGAGTAAAAGAAATGATTATAAGCCTGTTCCTAATGCTCTTAGAAAGAAATGTTATAACTGTGGAAATTCTAACCATCTGGCTTCATTTTGCAGGAAGAATAAGAACATAAACTCCTTACCTTCAAAATCAGGAGTTAAGAGTCAGTCTGTTAGATATAGGCCACAAAATCCTTATTTTCATTGTGGTAGTTTATGGCATTCCATTTATACTTGTAAGGAATATCATAGTTTGTACTATGATTATTATCAAATAAAACCTTCTTTAAATAAATTCAGCATTATTCCTTCTAGTGTAAGTTCTGATGCAAAGTCTGATATTGCAAATTCTGGTAACAAAACTGTTAACATAAATTTTGATACTAAATCTGCTGCAAATGTTAACAAACTTAATAAGGCCAAAGGATCCAAGCAAGTCTGGGTCCTTAAAACTAATCATTAGTGGTCTTTGTGATTGCAGGGCAACATGAAAAACATCCTAGTTCTGGACAGTGGATGTTCTAGATATATGACTGGAAATAAAGCCCTGCTATCAGACTTTGTGGAGAAAGCTGGCCCAGGTGTTTCTTATGGAGATGGCAACATGGGAAAAACTTTGGGATATGGAAATATCAATCTTGGGAATGTCATCATTGAAAAAGTAGCTCTAGTCTCAGGACTTAAACACAATTTGCTGAGTGTTAGTCAAATCTGTGACAGAGGTTATCATGTGGATTTCTTTGAAGAACACTGTGAAGTTGTAAGAAAATCTACAGGCAAAGTTGTTCTGAAAGGATACAGACATGGTAATATTTATGAAGCCAAGCTTTCAACAAGTACTGGTGGTTCTGCAGTCTGTTTGTTAAGTAGAGCATCAATTGAAAAAAGTTGGAATTGGCACAAGAAACTCTCTCATTTAAATTTCAACAATATAAATGAACTAGTCAAGAAAGATCTTGTGAGAGGATTGCCAAAATCAGTATTTGCTCCTGATGGCCTTTGTGATTCATGTCAAAAGGCAAAATAAAGAAAATCTTCATTCAAGAGCAAGACTGAATCTTCAATTCTTGAGCCTTATCACCTACTATATGTTGATCTATTTGGTCCAGTGAATGTCATGTCTATTGTAAAGAAGAAATATGCTATGGTCATAGTGGATGAGTTCACCAGATACACATGGGTGTATTTCTTGCACACAAAAAGTAAAACTGCATCTATCTTGATTGATCATGTCAAACAACAGGATAAATTGGTTAAAGACTCTGTGAAAATCATAAGGAGTGATAATGACATTGAGTTCAAGAATTTGATTATGGAAGAGTTCTGCAAAGACCAAGGAATAAAGCCGGAATTCTCTGCTCCTGGAACTCCACAGCAAAATGGAGTTGTTGAAAGAAAGAATAGAACTCTTATTGAAGCTGCACGAACTATGCGTGATGAAGCAAAGTTATCAACCTATTTTTGGGCTGAAGCTGTGCAGACTGCTTGTTTTACTCAGAATGCAACACTTATCAACAAGCATGGAAAGACACCATATGAGATGGTGAAGAAAAAGAAGCCAAATCTGAAGTATTTTCATATATTTGGATGCAAGTGTTTTGTTCTTAAGACTCATCCTGAACAGCTATCCAAATTTGATCTAAAAGCTGATGAAGGAATTTTTGTTGGATATCCACTTTCCACAAAAGCCTTCAGAGTCTACAATTTAAGAACAAGGGTTGTCATGGAATCTATCAATGTCTCTTTTGATGATAAGAAGATTACTGGACTTGAAGATTTAAATGATCATGATCAACTGAGATTTGAGAATGAAGTTTTAAATTTTGATTCTGTAAATCCAGACAGTCTAAATCTTGATACTGCAAATTCTGATGGATTAAACTCTGATGTCTTTGAAACTATGGTAACTACGCCAAAGGAAAATGCACCTGTACAGGAGGAGCATATTGAAGATTCAACCACATCTCAAGAAGCATCAGAATGTAGAACAGGCTCTTCAAGTTCTGATTCATCAAGTTCTGATGGGCCAAGTTCTGATAATTCTGGAAACTCAAGTTTTGATAATTCTGGAAACTCAAATTCTGAAGGATCCAACTCAGAGAGCATAATTTCAGGGGGAGCATCAGAAAATGTTGATGGAGATAGCATGGATCATGGGGGAGCATCCAGTCCTAAAGATAACCTTCCATCTGCAAGGAAGTGGACTAAAGCACATACACCTGACTTGATTATTGGAGATCCTGAAGCAGGTATAAGAACTAGAACAGCAATATCAAATGAATGTCTCTATCACTCTTTTATTTCTCAGACTGAACCAAAGAAAGTGGAAAAACCTCTTCAAAATGCTGATTGGGTGCAAGCAATGCAGGAAGAGTTTAATGAATTTGAAAGAAATAAAGTTTGGACCCTAGTACCAAGACCAAAGAACAGATCTGTTGTTGTTACAAAGTGGGTGTTCGAAAACAAAACTGTTAGTCCCAAAGTATCGTAGAAGGGGGGGGGTGAATACGATACCTACAATCTTTTTCAATTCATTTTAAGTTCTTCGTTAAAAGTACGGAATAAAAAACAATACAAAACAATTTGAGGAATATATTGTTTTATTAATATAAACCTTGAGGTTGCTACAATCTAATCAAAGTATTGATTAGCTACAATAAATTCAGCAACATAACATTCTGTTTACAAGGATAATAAATTCAAGCTTTAATGGAGCTCTCGTAAACTGTCTGTGTTTGCTAAAGAAGATAACTAACTGAATTGAATTACATTCACTTCAGTTTTGTAGTATTTCAAAATTAAATGAACATCTGGCCAATTCATGTCCACCCAAATTATTTAACTTTGTTGCATTTAACTCAGTGAACACCACCTTCTGTGGTGATAAAGTTCCTCTGTGGCGACACAATCACCCTGTATAGCCTTTGTGGCAACAGGTCTGTGGTGATACCTTCTCCTGTATGGTCTCTGTGGTGACAGATCTGTGGCGACAGTTTGTCTTATAATACTCTATGGTGACAAGCTCTGTGGTGACACCTTCTCCTGTATAACCTCTGTGGCGACACACACTTTCCCTGTATTGCCTTAAGCAATTTGTTCTAACACCTTCTGTGGTGACAGGGGCTTCTGTGGCAACAAAGGTGCCTTAGAGCAAATCCTCTGTGGTTACTTCTCCTGTGGCGACAGGGGTTCCTTAGTGTCTTTACTTAGAATATTTTTGGTTCTTTGTCAACTCACTCTTCAGTGTATCAATCATTTTTCTTCTGTTAATTGAATCAAAATACTTCCTTGAAATGCCGATGTTTGGTGCACTGGTCTAGTTCACAAACAACTAGCCTTGAGAGGATCCTGACTCAATTTGTCTTATGATTCTGAGTTGATACATACTGATGTTTATCCACTGCTTCTTTCACTGAACCCTTGATTTCTAATACTTGAAGTCAATACATGCAGTTGATACTTAAAGCCTCTTGATGTCTTATTCTTCATGGCTGCTTGAACATAGTAATGAACTTCTTCCCATGATCTTTAGGAGAGTTTAATGAATCAATCACATCATTTGGTTCTTTGTGTTTATCCTATCTTCATCTAAAGGGTTCCTGTGCTTCACAGTTTAATAAAGTTTATCTATTTCTATTTTCATGTTGAGTTATAAATCCTCGATTACATGTTACATTACATTATGCTTTACAATCTCCCCCTATTTGATTGTTAGAGTTCGACAAGCAAATCCTTAAGGATAACTCAACTGATAATAAGAAAAAGTACGAACTATAAAAACAGATAAAGATATTAAATACATTCTGGATTACATATTCATTTCCAGATTTCTTACAATACAAATTACAAAGAAGTGTTCCTCTAGCCTGAACATATACTCTATGTCTTCTTTGTCTTTGACTTCTTCTTCTTCCTGCTTCCTTCTTCTTCTTGAGGCTGAACGGATTTTCTCTTAGAGACTTTCTTCTGAGGACCTGAAGGTTTTGGAGGAGACTCTTTCAGCTCATTCAATCTAGCTTGTACACAATCACGAGCTTCTATTTCAAGTGCATTGACTGGAGGTGGATTGTTTAGCTCATGAAGTATTATCTCAAGATACTTGACTTTAGAGCATTTAGGAACCAGATCAAACAGTAGAGATGATTTTCTGGACATTATGAAGACTGTTATCCTTTTTGGATGTCCTCTTACTCTGCTGGTGTCATTGATCGATTCTTCTTCCATTACTTCGTCAAGAATCTTTATGATAGGGATCAAAGAAACCTTGTCATCTTTAGAGGTAGACAGTTTGACATCCGTCAAGGCTTGCTGAATTGAGCTTGATTCACTTGTCCTGAAGTCTTTGATTCTGATTCTGCATTTGTTGATTCTAAAGACTAACTCTCCTTCACTGTCAATGCTGATTATGGGTTCAGTGTCTTTGAGAAGACCAATTTCTGCTTCTCCATTAATGAACACCATCTCATGATATTCTCTTCCGATTGCCCTCATATCCTTCTCTGTGTCTCTGATCATCTTGTCATTGAGCCTATAAGCGTACATAACTTCAGCGGCTTTGACATCTGCTTCAGATCTCTTAACACCTGGAGTTGTCAGTTTAGCTCTTTTGCTCCTTAGTTGACTTTCCAGAAAGGTAAGCTGTAGATACCGAATGGTTCTTATGTGTTAGTCAGACATGGTGATATTCTGCAATTTACCACCCGCAACAAGTTTGATCACAAATGGATACATAAATGCTTGAGGAGATACATCCATCATCATTCTCCAAAGTCTGTCTCTGAAGTATTCATTTTCATTCGATTTCAACCATGGGATCTTTGAGGCTAAGACAAACAGTTCAACAATATTCAACTTCTTCAGTACACTTGTAAACACTTTCATCTGTAGACCATCTCTGTGTTTGATAGTGATCTTCCATCCATTCTTCATAATGTTCACAGTAGTTCCAGTAATTACTTTGCTGAACTGATCATAGAACTCATGGATGTTTATATATGTCTCTCTATAGTGCTTCACAGTTCTTAACAGATTAGAGTTTCCAGGGTCTGAATAGTGATATGTTTCTGGTTTGTCCATTTTCTTCTTTATTTCTTCCCATTTACTTCCTTTCCTGTTAGCTTGAAGATATGCTTCTCTCTCCTCTCTGTTCCTTTTCCTTTGAATAGCTCTTTGAATTCTTGCTCTGGATCTTTCTATTTCTTCTTGAATTTCCAAATAAGAGTGATTTATTTTCTCTACGATTCCATAGGATAGACAGTCATCCGAGAAAACATCTTCATCTTCCAATTCTTCATCCTCTGTGATGATCATTCTTTCTTCCGTAGCCACTTTTTAAAATCTTGGCTCATACCCTATCGGAACATCACTTTCATCTATCTCACCTTCTTTAAATTCTTCTTCAGAAAATAAGGGTGTTAGAGCATATATCTGAGACAGCAGATTTCTCTGAGTTGTAATGATTCTGCTCAGATGTCCTGATTGCTCCCCCTGAGATGTTGCGCTTTCTTTAGAGAATCTTTCCTTTAGGAGCACCCTTTCATCAATTCTTTCCTCTAACTCTTCCTTCATCTCTTCTTCAAATACATCATACGTACCAGTGGTCTGAAAGGCATCTTGAAGTAGATTAACAGCAGTGTCCACTTTTTCTTGTTCTACTACCCTTTTCTCCCCCTCAGCTGGTGTTGATTGAGCATGTAAGGTCGAGACAAGGATCTCAAGAGAAGCAGGCGGTTGCTTACTAACTGAGGTCTTTGGCCCAGTACTGGCAAGAGCTGCTTCAAATGAGATCGGGATAGGCGCTTGCTTGCTAACTGAGATCTTTGGCTCAGTATTGGCAGGTGCTTTTCCTTTCCCTGTATGAGATAGAGATCGCTCAATGAATTCCCGCAAACTGGCGAATGCTGCTTGTTGATGTTCAAGTTGATTGGAAAGACTGGTGATTTGATGATCTCGGAGAGATAATTCTGTCTGAAGGTGTTGATCTTTAAGAGCCAGCTATTCCTTAAGATAGTTGTCTTTGAATGCTAACTGCTCTTTGAGATAATCTTTAGTGACGTAATTGGATAGATCTATAGGTGTAGTTTGGATGGTAGGTGTCTCACAGGCTTCTCGCAGTGTATCGCTCAACACTCTATCACTCAGTTTTGGTTCATGTGTGTCACTCATTCTCACAAGTTCACTCCTCTCAAAGCTTCGAGTTCCAGGTGTACCTGCAGAAGACACTGGAGCCATCCTTAAGGAGGTCAGCAGTGGTGCAATGGGAGTTCGCAATTACCCATCCTTGTCCGAGATAAGTTGCCTATCATCAGGAGATGATTCGTCTAGAGTTTAAATCTCCGGAGGGAGCACTGGGGCCTTCATATCTGGCATCTGATCCCCAGCTTCCCTTTGTATCTGTGAAGATACATTCCCCTTAGGCTCACCAGGTAAATCTGGTTCATCGCCAATGGGTTGCCGATCCACACCTACGTCGGATCCACTATCCGCAGATGCATCCAGGTTTATTAGTCCTGGGGAGGTAAGTGATGTGCTAGATTTGGCAGTGATTACGACACTCTCTCCTAACACCTGTGAAGGTAGTTGATCCATTGAAGGACCTTGAACAGGATATTCTAACCGTAAAATGGTTGAATTTCCTATTATCGTCAATACTTCCTCAACAAATAGTACTCTTCTAATTGACTCATTTAAATCTTCAAGAGCTTGGATATTGGATAAGGTGTTTGACTCGTTACAAGATGATGTGGCTGATGGGCGAATTTCAATAGACCTACCTTGTTGAGAAGATAGATCTACTTTTGGGAAGATACCTGGAGGTTTACAGATGTCTCAGGATGTTCACTACTTTGCTTCATAGGAGACAGAGCTATGGGTTCACTCACAGTACCTTCCTTATTTGCTGCATCTAGTGCAGTTTCTCCCTCTATTTGCATTGGATCCTTATACTCCAAGGCTTGAGCTAGGAGAGATGATGGTGTTTGGTTTGGCTCTAGAGGGTGGCTATGAATTTGTGGCATACCAAATTCACTCCCTAACCTATCTACTTGTTTAACAAGTATTTGTTTGTGTTGAGGATCAAGGTGTAATTGATCTATGCTAATAAAATCAGAACATGCTTCAAAAGTATGACTCATTAAAAAAGTACCCATTGTTAGGGCGAAAACACACGCTAATATTCACGCAAGTATACACGTTCGCAAGTAATATAGAATACTTTCTAGTTCGTTCCCACAGAGACTCAGACTAATTTATTGTCTAATTAAACTCACTCACCAATGTATGATTACTTCTCAATGTTAAGACACTAACACTTAGAATTGTTGACTAAATATTAACTACAATTAACTACTTAATTAATCACTTAATTAACACTTCAATTTATCTATAATAAAACACTCATGAGATCACAACTTCATTACTACTTCCTTCAATAGTCATTGTTAATTCCTTTAGCATGTGACAGTGATGATATTAATCGAATAACATGAAACTGATAAAAGCCAACTTTCATTGTACTAATACCATTATACCAAACATCCACAATTAAGATAGAAGTTGAATAGTCATCAATTATGTTGAGTTCCTATATGTCTACAGAAACTGACAACACAACAATTTAAGCACAAGTTATTCCTTTTGATTACATAGGAAATAAAACTATTAGAGTTACCCACAAATCATGTTACGACCGGCATTTTATGTAATATTATTTGTGAATTTGGTATAATATTAAGTCAAATGAAAATATATTCAATGATTGTACGTTTGTGTGAGTGAAAATTTCTGCATTATAATTTTGCTTTGGGTAGTATATGATTTTTCAAAGCAAGAGTTTATTTAATTTCTTTATTTTTGATTTATAAGGAATATTCTAAGCTTTGGAAAAATCTTCTTTTAAAAGGCATTTTGATCACAAATTTTGAAAATGATTTTATAAAGTCTCTAAAAATACAAGTTATTTTATGGTATAAATTTTATAATTTTTGAACTTGTATTTTATTTTATAAAAATAAATCTTTACAAATTTTATTTGTTATAATTATCAAATTACATGAATAACCTTGCATGCAAACTCTCTTTCTATTCTCTCAAAGGGCAAATAAGACTTTTCCAACCCCACTAACTCATTTGATTATTACCAAATTACTACCTTAGCCTTGCATGCAAAATGGCCTAACTTTAGCCAAGGGATATTTTTGTAAGTTCTCACTTCCACTCATTACTTGTCAACCAAATAGCATAAAACAAACAAATCAAAGTGGAGAGAAGTCATTCATCATTTCACACTCCAACACACCACAAAAATTTCTCTCTTCCCCTCCCTCCCTTTTGCTCTCGGCCGAACCCCATTTTCCCCACTCCCTTCCATTTTTCATTCCATTTCTCATCTTCCCTAGTGTAATTCTTTCACCTACATTTATTTTATATACTTCCCAAGAGTTTTGTGATTTGGAAGATGAAGTTTCATGGTTGCATGTGTAGTTTTGTGTGATCTACAAAGAGAAAATCTTGATTCTTGTGAATTCAAGAGCTCTCTATGAGATATATTATGTATATGTGCTAACTAAGTGTTTTATGGAGATATCATGCTTTAAAATCCTTTGCATGCTACTTAAATCTCATTATAAATTTATGTTTAGCCATGCATGCTAGTTTTAAGACATTAAAATGATGATCAACCATGTTTTGCATGCTATTCTTTTCGAAATCATGTTGTTATCTATAAAATTCGAAATAGATGTGCTTAAATAGATTGTTTCCATGATGAATTTCTTATTAATACTTAAAAGGAGTTATATTTCATAATTATTAAGGATAAGTATTAGGTGCAAGTCGATTTTGCAAGCATTTACAACTTTATGCCTAGCCGAAATCTTGTTATGTGCTTTCCATGAGTTGCATGTTATATATTTAGTTGCATGTTATTGTTTTTAGGCATGGATGATCTCACCCAATGTTATTTTGAGAATAAAGGAGTTAGTTCAGTAGATTACCATGTATAAGTCTTGGTTTAAGTATTGAGTTTTTGTTAGTTGAGTTGTCAAGTCAAAACCTTGGAAAAATGAGAGTTATAGTTTCTGCAGAAAAATCAGTTTAATACCCTGAGGTTTAGAGTGAGTTTTGACCATGTCATTGATGTGCACTTTGAGGCCCAAGCTACCAGAAGTTAGTATGGGGAGTATATAATAGGTTTTAGGAGTTGGTTGGAGGTTTGCATGTCATTTGGTTAGGTGCACAAGTAGAATAACAAAATCTGTCCAGCAGGGGACAGTTTTGTTGCAACTTAGAAATAGGGAGATTTGGCCATGTCATGGGTAGGCCCTCATTAGGCCCAATTGGGCCTTAGTTAGAGGGTATGTCAGAGAAGTTTTTCCAACCATAGTTCATAGGATATGAGCTAGAACCATGTGTCACAAGTTAATTCAAGTCAGGGCATTTTCTGCCCAGAAAAACAGGGGAACCTTGGACTTTTAGCTTAGGCCCAAGAAGGCCCAAGCCAGGCCTTTGAGCCACATCAAGCTTGTGAGATGCCCTTAGGTCA
Organism: Apium graveolens; assembly: GCF_009905375.1. Classification (NCBI taxonomy): domain Eukaryota; kingdom Viridiplantae; phylum Streptophyta; class Magnoliopsida; order Apiales; family Apiaceae; genus Apium; species Apium graveolens. The sequence goes on from NC_133650.1 coordinate 142,142,857, forward strand.
GGAGAGTCTTGTGTAAAAATTTTGAAGAAAAACTTGTAGTTTAAGAGTGTCTAATGCACTCAAGAAACCTTAGTTACCATTCTGAAATTTGCACCAGTGAGCACTTTCACTTATCACATAGTTTTAGAACACTTAGAAGTGAGTATTAGGTCAACCACCATAGCTGTAAGATAGTATAAGGTCAGTAGAGAAAAAGGCACAAGTGAGGGTCAATAGGTTTTGGATAATTTAGGAAAGGCACATTGAGTTAGGAAGCCCAAATTTGAAGACTTTGTTTAGTTAGCGACCAAGTGACTTAAGTGGTGAGTCGAGATCATCCAAGCCTAGTGTGGCATTATGGTGTATATGATGTTATTTGGTATTAATATACGATATGTGATTATGTGGCTACGTGTGTATATTTAAAAATATAATGGTGGATATGAATTAAGTGCGTATAGGCCTAAGTGCCATCCATGTTTAATTTCGGGTTGTAAATAGGTTAAGATGGTAAGAATATATTATAATGAGGATTATTATTATTTATGTAGGATCTCGAGACGAGGGAAAACTTGCCATAAAAGTCGAGTGAAGCTCCAGTTGTTGTTCCTACCAGTCAGACCAGACCAGTCTATCTCAAGGCAAGTGATTCAACTTGACCTTCGTATTTACTGTAAACAGTTCATATATATATCGATGCAATTATCCTGAGTCATTTTGATATATTTAAATCAAGCGTATCTTTTGTTTATCTTTGAGTTACATAGAGATGCCATGAACCCTCGAGTACATATTGCAAGTAGTTCAAAAGTCTTTCATGATAGTTTAATGCCATGATAAAATAGAGATTTGTTATAATACCTTATTGATCCTTTTGATTATCATGCTATTGATCCCTGAGAAATCTTGATATTGCACCCTGATGCTTTGATTCAACTCTTGAAATAACCTCGATAGAAACTTTATCTTGATACCTGAAAGCCAATCATTTCTTAAATTCATTCATGATTGTTTGATAACCCTATCCTTACCCTAAAAGCTTGATACCCTGTTATATCTTGAGCTGATGATCACTTTCTTTATATTTTAACACCTCTATCCTATTGGAACCAGTGATGCTTATCTTCTTGATGTTCTAATACCTATACCTTGTCTACAACCATTGCTTTAAGCCTAGTTTGGCATTACTCTTTCATATTATCCAATAGCCTTGCTCAATTTCCTTATCAAAGTTCTTGTTTATGGAAACCTCTCAATTACCCTAATATAGTAAAGTCTAGTGGATCATGGCCCTGAGATTTAGTGTCATATTTCCAGTGTTTCAAGTTGATCTATAATCCCTTGATAAAAATGATTACAGTTGAAAGAGATTTTGTCATAAATCGGCATCAGTTTTTAAAATGATTAAAATGTGGATTTTTCAGTCCCAAAGGGGGATAAATGTTTTCTTTGAATGGTGGATCTGGACTGAGACGCGAGTCCTTTCCACACTTATATTAGGCTTAAAAGTTGCCTAGGGATTCCCAATAATGTTTTAGAACCCAGCGAGGTTCGGGATTACTTCGCGGCTGATCACCGGCTGTAATCCGTAGCGTCATAAAATGATTTTGATTAAGAATGATTTTTAAAATTTGTTTTGATGCAAGCAAAATGATGCCAACTCACATAAGTTTTATCTCTCGTTATCATTGATTATGTCTTTCCATTGTTATTCCTAAAGGTATATCTCGATTTATGTTTTGCGTTGTACTATTAGCACTTGTTGAGCTTTTGGCTCACTTCTTGCTTTACCCTTATATTACAGCTAGCAGCTATGGTTAGATTCAAGCAGACTGCCCGTAAGACCTGTGATGCTGATGCTTATGTTCGAGCTCAGGTAGAATAAGTAATAATAGTTGTGTGAGGACTCGGTATTTGTAATCAGATGTAATAGTGGGTAGTGTTGGGCTGTTCCAAACCCTAAACTGTAAGATCTTGGATTTTGGTTGTGTATTCTTCATTAAAAAGATGTAATAGCTATATTTATTTCACTATTTAAGTTGGGGGTGTGACAGGTTTTGGTATCAGAGCTACGGTTTAGAGTCCCTGGACAGCCCAAATAGGTTATAGGATTTGTGTGTAGGTTATAGATATTATGCGAGAGAGTAGGTTAAGTAAATTATTATTAATACTCCTCTTATTGGTTGTCAGCAAAGGGCGCATTCCTCGTCATCCTCTGGGTCGGACGACACTATTGCTTTCTCCGTGTATGCTGAGTTGAGGCGCGAGTTCGACATGCTTCAGGGCAAGTACGACCGACTGATAGACCGACTGAAGAACGTGTATCCGGACAGCCAAAACTATGAAGGGAAGCCCAAGGAGCAGATGATTGCGAGACTTGAGACCTTGGTTCAGTACGTCAACACTAAGCTTGAGGAGATGCCAGCACACCGGGACCGTACCAGCCAGTATGTCATTCAGATGGTGGCGGATGAGCTCCAGAGCATTGTGAAGACGCTTCGAGAGGAAAAGACTACCAAGCCCCGTTCAGATGGAGTGGATCCTTAGTTCTTTCCATTTACCTTTCATGTTGTTGTACTATCAGACTCTATGGAATCCCCAGTTGTTTCCGTCTTTCCTTTAAATAAGCCTGTTATTCCTAGAATCAGACTATATCCCAATCCTATGTACTGTGACCTTTAAAAATTTCAATAATTATGTGCTATTGTTCCATTTGCTCTCAACTGTTATTTTATGTTTTTATCATCATATCTGCTTAATTTGGAAACTTAACCCCATATGTAAATGAGAATGCCATGCGATACCCTCGAATCATTTTATCATTCATATTTGTTATGACACAACTCTTATTTCAGGATCATGCCTCCCAAAAAGAAGAACCCAACAACCACCTTCACCACAGACCCAAATATTCTTCGACTACTGGAAACCTTGCAACAGCAAACCAATGCTATAGCTCAACAACAACTAACCCTTCAACAACGAATTGAAAACCAAGATAACCGTGAGCCACACCAACCACCTGAACCACCAGTACCACCTAGACAAATTGTCACTTTCAAAGCTTTTCAGAATATGAATCCACCTGTATTTCATGATACCACTGATCCAGTGATAGCAAAAAACTGGATCAAGGAGATGGAAAGGGCTTTTGAGTTGGTACAGTTAGGAGACGATCAGAAGACGCCGTATGCCACTTACTTCTTGAAGGGAGAAGTCATCTATTGGTGGGAATCAGTAAAAGCTATGGAAGTCACTCAGCAGGTTTCTTGGGAGAGATTTAAAAAGTTATTTCTGGACAAGTATTACCCTAAGTACATGCAGAATCAGATGGAGCTAAAATTTCTTGAGTTGAAGCAAGGGAACATGACTGTATTGGAGTATGAGAAGAAGTTCACTGAGTTGTCAAGGTTTGTGACAAAGTATACCAGCACTGAGGAGGAAAAAGTAAAGAAATTTCAGCAAGGATTGGAGCCTTGGATCAGAGATAGGGTGGCTATGTTTGAGCTTGAAACTTATGCGGGAGTAGTACAGAAAGCTGCTCTGATTGAGAATAATGGGATGCAGTCAAGGAAAGAGAGGGATAACAAGAAGAGGAAGGTTCCATTTTATGGAGAAAAGTCTGAAGCTGGAAGTTCGCAAGATCGGAATGTAAAGAGGATTGGTTTCCAGAAGGGCGGAAATTTTCAAAGGAAGGGAAATTTGGGAAAAAGGCAAGAATCAAAAGGGAACAATCAGGCAAGCCAAGGGCAAGTTGGAGAAAACAGGTTCCAGAGGCCAGAATGCAAGCACTGTGGAAGAAGGCACCCCGGAGTATGCAATAAGCTGAGTATGACCTGTTATAGGTGCAATCAGAAGGGACATTTGGCAAACGAGTGCAAGATGCCGAAGCCAGGAGTTACGTGTTACAAGTGTGGGAAGACTGGACACATGGCTAGGGAGTGTAAGGCAACAGGACCAGTCAGAGCTCTGATGAACGTGGCAAGTACCAGTACAAGCGTGCCAGCTGAGGTATTGGCGTTACCTCCACCACCCGCACCAACCCCGCAAGCAACAGCAAGGACATTTGATCTAAAGATGAAAGATGCTGTTCAGAATTCTGAGGTGATAGCAGGTACACTTTTACTCAATAATGTCAAAGCTAAAGTATTGATTGATTCGGGAGCAACAAGATCTTTCATATCAGAATCTTTTGTTGATAAGCTCCAATGTGATAAAACGGTTATGAGTGAGGTAGTAAATGTGGTAATTGCGAACCAAGAGAAGATTCCTGTGAATTAATTTTGTCCAAAATGTGAGATTGATATTTCGGGATATAAGTTCTCAGCCGACTTGATACTCTTCAAGCTGGGAGAGTTTGATATAATTTTAGGAATGGATTGGTTAGGAGAGAATAGCGCTCAGATAAATTGTAAGACCAAGAGAGTGTATTTAAAGACGAAGAGTGGAGAGAAGGTAGTATTTAAGGGGCAGAGGCAAGGGCAACTATTTCTTACAATTATTCAGGCTAAGAAGTTACTTAAAAAAGGTTGTGAGTCGTTCCTAGCATATGTAGTGGATTCAGAGAAAGGCAGCCCCAGCATGGAAGATATTCCTGTAGTTAATGAGTTCCCCGATGTGTTTCCCGACGAACTACCGGGCTTACCACCAGATCGACAAATTGAGTTCGAGATCAACCTTGCTCCAGGCACGGAACCAGTTTCAAAGGCTCCGTATAGGATGGCACTAGCAGAAATGAAAGAGTTGGCGAGCCAGCTACAAGAATTATTGGATAAGGGAGTGATACGACCAAGTACGTCACCATGGGGAGCACCTGTTCTCTTTGTGAAGAAAGATGGGAGTATGCCTCTATGCATAGATTACCGGGAGTTGAATAAAGTAACGATCAAGAACCGCTACCCGCTACCAAGGATAGATGACCTTTTTGATCAGTTAAAGGGAGCAAAATGCTTTTCGAAGATTGATTTGAGATCGGGATACCATCAATTAAAGATCAAGGAAGAAGATATTCCCAAGACCGCATTTAGGACCAGATATGGACATTATGAATTCCTAGTAATGCCGTTTGGATTGACCAACGCTCCGGCCGCATTTATGGATCTGATGAATCGAGTATTTAAGAAGTATTTGGATAAATTTGTCGTGGTATTTATTGATGACATCCTTATTTATTCTAAGTCGGAAGAAGAACATATGCAGCACCTCTGGATAGCATTGGAGATACTCCGACAAGAGAAGTTGTATGCCAAGTTTACCAAATGTGAGTTTTGGTTAAAGGAAGTTCAATTTTTGGGGCATGTTATTGGAAATGAGGGAGTTAAAGTGGATCCGGCGAAGATTGAGGCAGTTATGAGTTGGGAGAGGCCAAAGACTCCTACGGAAGTGTGAAGTTTTCTAGGATTGGCCGGATACTATAGAAGATTCGTCAAGGATTTCTCGAAGATCGCCACGCCATTGACCAAGTTAACCAGAAAGAATCAAAAGTTTGAATGGAGTGCAGAATGTGAAAATAGCTTTCAAGAGTTAAAACAGAAGTTGGTAACAGCTCCGGTGTTGGTACTTCCAGATGATCAAGGGAATTTTGTAATATTCAGCGACGCTTCACATAAGGGTTTGGGTTGTGTGTTGATGCAACACAGTAAGGTAATAGCATATGCGTCAAGACAGTTGAAGCCGCACGAGTTAAAGTATCCGACGCATGACTTGGAACTAGCCGCCATAGTGTTCGCACTCAAGATTTGGAGACACTATCTCTATGGAGAGAAGTGTGAAATCTACACGGATCACAAGAGTTTAAAGTACGTTTTTACTCAGAAAGAGCTCAATATGAGGCAGAGGAGATGGCTGGAATTGATCAAGGACTATGACTGTTCGATAAATTACCATCCTGGAAAGGCGAACGTAGTGGCCGATGCGCTGAGTCGGAAGGAGAGATTGAATATGATGATAACATCAAAAGAGTTATTTGAAGAAATCGGAAAATTTGAATTTGAACTTTGTGCTTATGGGAAAGTCAAAGAAGTTTGTCGTGCAATGACCTTTCAGCCAACACTAATGGAAAAGATAAAGAAGTGTCAAGAGGAAGTAATGGAAAAAGAGAAAAATCAGTTATCTGGAGAAGAGATTAATACTAAAAGGGATGAGCAAGGAATACTAAGGTTTTCATCCAGAATATGGATTCCTCATGTACCTGAATTAAAGAATAAGATCCTCCATGAAGCCCACCATTCGAAATTTTCAATCCACCCGGGAAGCGCCAAGATGTATCAAGACTTAAAGAAGAACTTTTGGTGGCCAAATATGAAGCGAGACGTGGCAGAATGGGTTGCGAAGTGCTATACTTGTCAGAAAGTAAAGGCAGAACATCAACGACCAAGCGGATTAATTCAGCCCCTGAAGATTCCAGAATGGAAATGGGAAAATATCGCTATGGACTTTATAGTAGGACTACCGCGAACAAAATCCGGACATGACGCAATATGGGTTATAATTGATCATCTTACGAAGTCGGCGCATTTCCTTCCAATAAATGAGAAGTCGTCACTGGACAAGTTGGTTCATCTGTATGTGCACGAAATCGTATTAAGGCATGGAGTACCCGTATCAATAGTTTCAGACAGAGATCCCCGATTTAACTCGAGATTCTGGAAGCAATTCCAGGAATGTCTTGGCACGAAGTTGAATATGAGCACGGCGTATCACCCGCAGACTGATGGTCAGAGCGAAAGGACGATTCAAACAATCGAAGACATGTTGCGCAGTTGTGCAATCGATTTTGCAGGAAGTTGGGACGACCACCTGCCATTGATTGAATTCTCATATAACAACAGCTATCATTCCAGTATCGGCATGCCACCATATGAAGCTTTGTACGAGCGAAAATGTAGATCACCAACAAGTTGGGATGAAGTAGGAGAAGGAAGAATTCTCGGCTCAGAATTGGTATAACAGTTGCATGACTCAGTCAAGTTAATTCAGAAAAGGTTGCTTGCTGCTCAAGATAGACAGAGGAAGTATGCGGATCCAGCGCGTAAGGATGTTCAATTCCAAATTGGCGAAGCTGTGTTGCTAAAGGTGTCACCTAGGAAAGGGTTGATGAGATATGGCAAGAAAGGAAAGTTAGCACCTAGATACATAGGTCCTTTTGAGATTTTGAGTCAAGTAGGAAAAGTGGCCTACGAGTTGGCCTTACCACCTCAGTATCGGCATGTGCATAACGTGTTCCATGTGTCGTTACTTAAGAAATATAATCCTGACACTAGCCATGTGATAGAATATGAACCCGTAGAAATTCAGGCAGACCTGTCATTTGTGGAGCAACCGGTTAAAATACTCGACTGGCAAGTAAAGAGTCTTAGAAATAAGTCAGTAAAGTTAGTAAAAGTACTTTGGAAGAACCCTAAGGTCGAAGAGTCGACTTGGGAGTTAGAGTCTGATATGCGTTCCCGGTATCCTCATCTGTTCTCTTAGATTCTGGGGACAGAATCCCTTAAGGGGGAGAGGATGTTACGACCGGCATTTTATGTAATATTATTTGTGAATTTGGTATAATATTAAGTCAAATGAAAATATATTCAATGATTGTACGTTTGTGTGAGTGAAAATTTCTGCATTATAAATTTGCTTTGGGTAGTATATGATTTTTCAAAGCAAGAGTTTATTTAATTTCTTTATTTTTGATTTATAAGGAATATTCTAAGCTTTGGAAAAATCTTCTTTTAAAAGGCATTTTGATCACAAATTTTGAAAATGATTTTATAAAGTCTCTAAAAATACAAGTTATTTTATGGTATAAATTTTATAATTTTTGAACTTGTATTTTATTTTATAAAAATAAATCTTTACAAATTTTATTTGTTATAATTATCAAATTACATGAATAACCTTGCATGCAAACTCTCTTTCTATTCTCTCAAAGGGCAAATAAGACTTTTCCAACCCCACTAACTCATTTGATTATTACCAAATTACTACCTTAGCCTTGCATGCAAAATGGCCTAACTTTAGCCAAGGGACATTTTTGTAAGTTCTCACTTCCACTCATTACTTGTCAACCAAATAGCATAAAACAAACAAATCAAAGTGGAGAGAAGTCATTCATCATTTCACACTCCAACACACCACAAAAATTTCTCTCTTCCCCTCCCTCCCTTTTGCTCTCGGCCGAACCCCATTTCCCCCACTCCCTTCCATTTTTCATTCCATTTCTCATCTTCCCTAGTGTAATTCTTTCACCTACATTTATTTTATATACTTCCCAAGAGTTTTGTGATTTGGAAGATGAAGTTTCATGGTTGCATGTGTAGTTTTGTGTGATCTCCAAAGAGAAACTCTTGATTCTTGTGAATTCAAGAGCTCTCTATGAGATATATTATGTATATGTGATAACTAAGTGTTTTATGGAGATATCATGCTTTAAAATCTTTTGAATGCTACTGAAATCTCATTATAAATTTATGTTTAGCCATGCATGCTAGTTTTAAGACATTAAAATGATGATCAACCATGTTTTGCATGCTATTCTTTTCGAAATCATGTTGTTATCTATAAAATTCGAAATAGATGTGCTTAAATAGATTGTTTCCATGATGAATTTCTTATTAATACTTAAAAGGAGTTATATTTCATAATTATTAAGGATAAGTATTAGGTGCAAGTCGATTTTGCAAGCATTTACAACTTTATGCCTAGCCGAAATCTTGTTATGTGCTTTCCATGAGTTGCATGTTATATATTTAGTTGCATGTTGTTGTTTTTAGGCATGGATGATCTCACCCAATGTTATTTTGAGAATAAAGGAGTTAGTTCAGTAGATTACCATGTATAAGTCTTGGTTTAAGTATTGAGTTTTTGTTAGTTGAGTTGTCAAGTCAAAACCTTGGAAAAATGAGAGTTATAGTTTCTGCAGAAAAATCAGTTTAATACCCTGAGGTTTAGAGTGAGTTTTGACCATGTCATTGATGTGCACTTTGAGGCCCAAGCTACCAGAAGTTAGTATGGGGAGTATATAATAGGTTTTAGGAGTTGGTTGGAGGTTTGCATGTCATTTGGTTAGGTGCACAAGTAGAATAACAAAATCTGTCCAGCAGGGGACAGTTTTGTTGCAACTTAGAAATAGGGAGATTTGGCCATGTCATGGGTAGGCCCTCATTAGGCCCAATTGGGCCTTAGTTAGAGGGTATGTCAGAGAAGTTTTTCCAACCATAGTTCATAGGATATGAGCTAGAATCATGTGTCACAAGTTAATTCAAGTCAGGGCATTTTCTGCCCAGAAAAACAGGGGAACCTTGGACTTTTAGCTTAGGCCCAAGAAGGCCCAAGCCAGGCCTTTGAGCCACATCAAGCTTGTGAGATGCCCTTAGGTCAGGAGAGTCTTGTGTAAAAATTTTGAAGAAAAACTTGTAGTTTAAGAGTGTCTAATGCACTCAAGAAACCTTAGTTACCATTCTGAAATTTGCACCAGTGAGCACTTTCACTTATCACATAGTTTTAGAACACTTAGAAGTGAGTATTAGGTCAACCACCATAGTTGTAAGATAGTATAAGGTCATTAGAGAAAAAGGCACAAGTGAGGGTCAATAGGTTTTGGATAATTTAGGAAAGGCACATTGAGTTAGGAAGCCCAAATTTGAAGACTTTGTTTAGTTAGCGACCAAGTGACTTAAGTGGTGAGTCGAGATCATCCAAGCTAGTGTGGCATTATGGTGTATATGATGTTATTTGGTATTAATATACGATATGTGATTATGTGGCTACGTGTGTACATTTGAAAATATAATGGTGGATATGAATTAAGTGCGTATAGGCCTAAGTGCCATCCATGTTTAATTTCGGGTTGTAAATAGGTTAAGATGGTAAGAATATATTATAATGAGGATTATTATTATTTATGTAGGATCTCGAGACGAGGGAAAACTTGCCATAAAAGTCGAGTGAAGCTCCAGTTGTTGCTCCTACCAGTCAGACCAGACCAGTCTATCTCAAGGCAAGTGATTCAACTTGACCTTCATATTTACTGTAAACAGTTCATATATATATCGATGCAATTATCCTGAGTCATTTTGATATATTTAAATCAAGCATATCTTTTGTTTATCTTTGAGTTACATAGAGATGCCATGAACCCTCGAGTACGTATTGCAAGTAGTTCAAAAGTCTTTCATGATAGTTTAATGCCATGATAAAATAGAGATTTGTTATAATACCTTATTGATCCTTTTGATTATCATGCTATTGATCCCTGAGAAATCTTGATATTGCACCCTGATGCTTTGATTCAACTCTTGAAATAACCTCGATAGAAACTTTATCTTGATACCTAAAAGCCAATCATTTCTTAAATTCATTCATGATTATGTGATAACCCTATCCTTACCCTAAAAGCTTAATACCCTGTTATATCTTGAGCTGATGATCACTTTCTTTATATTTTAATACCTCTATCCTATTGGAACCAGTGATGCTTATCTTCTTGATGTTCTAATACCTATACCTTGTCTACAACCATTGCTTTAAGCCTAGTTTGGCATTACTCTTTCATATTATCCAATAGCCTTGCTCAGTTTCCTTGTCAAAGTTCTTGTTTATGGAAACCTCTCAATTACCCTAATATAGTAAAGTCTAGTGGATCATGGCCCTGAGATTTAGTGTCATATTTCCAGTGTTTCAAGTTGATCTATAATCCCTTGATAAAAATGATTACAGTCGAAAGAGATTTTGTCATAAATCGGCATCAGTTTTTAAAATGATTAAAATGTGGATTTTTCAGTCCCAAAGGGGGATAAATGTTTTCTTTGAATGGTGGATCTGGACTGAGACGCGAGTCCTTTCCACACTTATATTAGGCTTAAAAGTTGCCTAGGGATTCCCAATAATGTTTTAGAACCCAGCGAGGTTCGGGATTACTTCGCGGCTGATCACCGGCTGTAATCCGTAGCGTCATAAAATGATTTTGATTAAGAATGATTTTTAAAATTTGTTTTGATGCAAGCAAAATGATGCCAACTCACATAAGTTTTATCTCTCGTTATCATTGATTATGTCTTTCCATTGTTATTCCTAAAGGTATATCTCGATTTATGTTTTGCGTTGTACTATTAGCACTTGTTGAGCTTTTGGCTCACTTCTTGCTTTACCCTTATATTACAGCTAGCAGCTATGGTTAGATTCAAGCAGACTGCCCGTAAGACCTGTGATGCTGATGCTTATGTTCGAGCTCAGGTAGAATAAGTAATAATAGTTGTGTGAGGACTCGGTATTTGTAATCAGATGTAATAGTGGGTAGTGTTGGGCTGTTCCAAACCCTAAACTGTAAGATCTTGGATTTTGGTTGTGTATTCTTCATTAAAAAGATGTAATAGCTATATTTATTTCGCTATTTAAGTTGGGGGTGTGACAAATCATGCACAACGTACATGAACCTATGCTAGCATGGCAAGTTCTAAATCTCAAGATCCACCGTCGCTTCACAAGAGATTAACACCCTATCTTATATGTTCGCGACGCACATAAGACGAATACGCACAACCAATACTAGATATCATACAATCATCACACACTAAAGTATTAAACAATTAACTAAAGAATTCCATAGTAAATCCGTTGCAACCCCATGATCACGATTAGCCCAGAATAGCACTTATCGTCATCATGGGTTCATATAAAATCATGATAAACAAACACAAGAAAATAATAACTAAACTAATTATATTAAATCAGAGTACGTCACAAGAGTAAATAGGTTCAAAGTAAGAAAACTAGCATCCAACGTTACAACGAAACAAGAATCACAAGAAAATATGCTTCCTCTTCATTGCTGAGTACTAAAACGGTCTTCTTCCTTATCTCCTTCGCTCCTTGCGTAATACCACGATCCTCTCTCTTAAAAACGTCTCCAAATCTACTTATATAATAGTCCCATAAAACTCAGATTACATAGAAGTGGAAGCCAAACAGAAATAGAAGTCCTAAAACAAATTATCTTTTTTTCCCGACCCTGCGCGGCCGCTCAGCATAGCTGAGCGGGCGCTCAGCTTTCTGCGCGGCCGCTCAGCATTGCTGAGCGGGCGCTCAGGACCCTTCTGGAAAATTCCTGAGTTTGCTCCGTTCCTTCGCCGTAATCTGCCCATTTCTTCCCTCTCTCAATGATGAACACATGTCAAGGCTTATTCTTGATGATTACTCCTCCGAAATGCAACTAATACCCTGAAATGCACAAACACTAGAAAAACGCATCAAATACACAAAATACTTGATTTCAATGCACCATTTTAAGATGTTCTAAGTGGTATAAAATGCCACTTATCACACCCCCAAACTTAAATCGATGCTTGTCCTCAAGCGTCACAGGCTCAAAAATAAATAAAAACATGCATGAATGTAATCTATATGAAAATGCAGCGATCCCCCTTACTACGAACGAACCAACCAAATTGCAACATCTCAACAAATGCAATTAGACGACTAAAGATCAATAAACTCATGCAAACAGACATACAGCCAGAAACGTGGTGTATGCAAATGCTTAACAGATATGCTTCGGAACTAGACAAATTATTATGACTCGACTATCCTCAAGGCAATCACATGATTATACAAAGAATAAAAATTCTAGGCACAAAGTGATATACAACACTACAAGAATTCTGGAGCTTATTACGGAATCATGCTTTTTATTCACAACACAAATGCTTATTTGACCGTGCAATGAGTGAGGTCCACAAAAGACTTATACAATGGTATCCATGTAACGAGCGTTAGGTTAGCGCATCCCAGACTCTAAAAGCCTTAGGACACTAGGCACAAAGTCCCCTAAGAACTTAATAACTCGAATACCAAAGAGCCCACTCCTGATCAATTATGCATAGACACCACAATTTTTTTTTTTTTTATAATTTTTTTTATAAAATTTCTGAGCAAGTGCGTTTCGCTCCATCTTGCTCAACCCTAGACTACTCGCACAACATGTGAGCCGGCTACTAGCCATTTGACGCCTAGCCACAACTAGCAACAAATTCCATTTTTTTACTCCAATTTTTTCTTTTTCATGCCTTTATCACTAAGAACCTATTATCGAATTCTAAGCATAATAAATAGATTAACCTCGAAAACAATCAAATCATAACAACAATCTAGCCCTTACGCATTCTCTAAGACTTAGTGGAATTACAAGTGCTTCTAGCATGCATATCAACCTACACGACTTAATATCACTTTAATGATATCACTACACTCGCATCAATATCACAATTCAGTCGATAAATCATCGCAAAAGGGATCATGGTAAATGCATGAGCTACATGACATGATAAACAAATAAAGCTATATAAAAAAACTATATGGCATAAATTATGCAACTATATAAACTAAACTATCATGAATATGCAGCTATATGACCCACACACAGTATTCCTTAACTACCACCCCCAAACTTAAAATCTTCACTGTCCCCAGTGAAGGTAGTAGAAAGGAACACAGGGTATACCTACTCGGAGTCATCATCATCATCACCCTCAGTGGGTGGAGTATCAGGCGGCGGGTATGCAGAGTCCTCACCAAAAACTTGCCACTGGATATCAGCTCCAAGGCCCCGAAAAGCAGTCCCTAACGCAAGGGTGAGCTCCTGAGCAAACCTGCTCTGCGTCTCGTACATGGCATCCATCCGCCGTGAAAGCCTCCTATACTGGGTATCAGCCATCCCAGCACCCTCCTGAGCTCTCGAAGAACTAGCCTCATCACGCCCAGGCCTAGCCATAGTAGCACCTCGTGTTGGACGCCCTCCTGGAAGATGATAACCCAGCCCATGCTCCTCGGGCTCACCACCGGTCCACTCCTGCATCCCATTCAGAGTCCCAGAATCAATCGGAGCTGCCGGCAACTGCAACTGCTCATGAGCCGGCCAGTTCACTCCTATTGCTTGGCACAGCTTCGTAACCGTGGATGGATAAAGGATGTTCATATGCTAAGCTCCCCTCAAAAACTTCAGAATTCCTTGGTAGATAAACTCACCAAGGTCCATATAGTACTCCTCATTAAGAATTCCCCACAACAACTGTGCTCTCTCAACTGTGACCTCGTGTGCATGCGAAGAAGGCAAAATATTAGCATAAATAAATGCATTCCATGCACGGGCATACCTGTTCATAGCGATCGTCGGGAAGTGACGATACTCATTAGTGCCGGTCTTGAAGGTCCAAACTGTGCCCGGCCTACAGAGAGTCGCACAAATCAAATTCAAGTCAAAATCCTCAGCAGTCTTCTCATTCCAGTTCTCCTCCTCGAGCTTCCTCTCTCGCTGTCCAATCACACGGCGAATCGCCGCAGGGTGATAATCCACTGTCAGCCCTCAGACCACAGAAAACCCATTCTTTTCGGCCTTCGCGTTCGCATAGAACTCGCGAACCACGCTCATCGGCAATGCTTCGGGCGACTCACAAAAAGCTATCCACCCCTTCTCTGCAATCATGGGTAGTAACTCACCATCCCTCCCCGATGGTAAAAACCCTCTCTCCTTCAAAATCGGCTTCCCCAAAAGCCTAGTGTACTCCTCCTCCACAGCTCTGTCAGTCAACCGAGGCCTTGTAGCAGTACCCCTTGATGAATCAGCAGTAGGGACTGTGTTGCTGCTATCGATAGTTCGTGCTCTCTTGGGTGCCATTGATTCTCCAATAAAAGTGTTTAAGAACTGAGTTTTGGTGCTTGGGAGAGAGTTTAAGTGTAGGAAGTTTGTGGGAGATATGTAGGATATGTGTATGTATATATAGGGTGTGGAATAGGTTAAATTAGATTAGGGTTTGGGGATTAAGGGTTAAAATGATGGGGTAGTGGGAACAAATTGTGGGTTTGTGGGCTAAAATTTGTTTTTTTTTTATGAACTTAAAAAAAAAAAAATTCTGGCAGTCGACCCCTGAGCGGTCGCTCAGCAAAGCTGAGCGGGCGCTCAGGGGGTCACTGGAAAAAAAAATTTCAGCCCCGTTTTTCTGATTTTTTTGTGTTTTTGGATAGGTTATTAACTTCTAAGGGTTCCTGTAACAACAAATCATGGGTTGCCTCCCACGCAACGCTTCTTTTTCGTCATTAGCTTGACGTTGCGTACCTTTCTCAAGTAGTCAACAAAATGGCACTAACCACTTCTCGGTTTGCCATGTCCCCATAGTAGTGCTTCAAACGCTGACCGTTAACCTTAAATGCTTGGTCCGGATCATTCTCAAAAATTTCCACCGCTCCATGTGGAAACACAGTTTTGACAATAAAAGGTCCAGACCACCTCGATTTCAACTTCCCAGGAAAAAGTCGGAGACGAGAGTTGAAAAAGAGAACTTGTTGCCCCGGCATGAATAACTTAGGATGTAGCTTCCTATCGTGCCACCTCTTCACCTTTTCCTTATACATTTTGTTATTCTCGTACGCTTGAAGTCGAAATTCATCAAGTTCATTAAGCTGAAGCATTCTTTTCTTACCAGCTACATCTAAATCCAGGTTCAACTTTTTCAATGCCCAGTAGGCCTTATGCTCAAGCTCCGCAGGTAGATGACATCCCTTACCGTACACCACTGAAACGGGGACATACCAAGTGGAGTTTTGTATGCTGTTCTGTAAGCCCAAACAGCTTCATCGAGCTTTAAAGACCAATCCTTCATTGACGGACAAACAACCTTCTCTAGAATGCGCTTGATCTATCTGTTAGACACTTCCGCTTGACCATTTGTTTGCGGATGATAGGCAGTAGCCACTCGATGATTTACATTATAACGCTGCATCATAGAAGTGAACTTACGGTTGCAGAAATGCGACCCTTCATCACTTATGATTACCCGAGGTGTTCCAAACCTTGTGAAAATCTGCTTATGAAGAAAATTTAGCACTGCCTTTGCATCATTTGTCGGTAAAGCTTTGACTTCTACCCATTTTGATACATAATCGACTGCCAGCAAGATGTACTGATTATTGCAAGACAAGATAAAAGGCCCCATGAAATCGATTCCCCAAACATCAAAGACCTCGACTTCAAGCATCACATTTAACGGCATCTCATCCTTTCTCGTCAAATTTCCCACTCTTTGGCAACGATCACACCTTAAAACAAACTGATGAGCATCCTTAAACAAAGTAGGCCAGAAAAAACCTGCTTGCAGAATACGAGCTGCCGTCTTCTCACCACCATAGTGTCCACTATAAACCGTGGAGTGGCAGTCTCGTAATATCCCCTCCGTCTCACAGAACGGGATACATCTCCTAATGATCTGGCCAGCTCCCTGTCTAAACAAATATGGTTCATCCCACATATACCACTTCACCTCATGCAGAAACTTTTTCTTTTGAGCTGAGGTCAATTTAGGAGGCAGTACATTGTTGACGAGATAGTTTATAATATCTGCAAACCATGGTTCTTCCTCCTGAACTGCAAACAACTGCTCATCCGGAAAAGATTCATTAATTAATGTCCTATCTTGTGAAGTAGAATCGGGATTCTCCAACCTAGAGAGATGGTCAGCTACTTGATTCTCAGTACCTTTTCTATCCTTGATCTCTAACTCAAATTCCTGAAATAAAAGCACCCAACGAATGAGTCTCGGCTTCAAATCCTTCTTGGAAACCAGATAGCGAATGGCCGCATGATCAGTGAATACTGTTACTTTAGTACCAAGTAGATAAGATCAAAATTTCTCGAAACCAAAGACTATAGCCAAGAGCTCCTTCTCAGTAGTGGTGTAGTTCATTTGGTGGTGTAGTTCATTTGGGCCCCATTTAAAGTCTTACTCGCATAGTAGACCACATGGAAGAGATTTTTCTTGCGCTGTCCCAGAACTGCACCTACCGCATAATCACTCACATCACACATCATCTCAAACGGTTCTTTCCAATCTGGTGCTGTAATAACTGGTGCAGTGATCAAACTCTTCTTGAGAGTCTCGAATGCTGCCAAACATTCATCATCAAATTTGAAAGGCACATCTTTCTCAAGCAAATTGCACAACGACTTAGATATCTTTGAAAAGTCCTTGATGAATCGCCGATAAAAACCCGCATGACCAAGAAAACTACGGATTCCTTTCACAGAATTAGGTGGTGGAAGATTTTCAATGACTCCCACCTTGGCCTTATCCACCTTCAGACCCTTGTGAGAGACCTTATGCCCAAGAATAATGCCTTCACGCACCATAAAATGACATTTCTCCCAATTGAGCACCAAATTAGTTTCCACGCACCTTTTGAGTACGGCGCGAAGATTATTCAAACACTCATCATATGAATGTCCAAAGACGGAGAAGTCGTCCATGAACACTTCGACATTATTTCCAATCATGTCAGAGAATATAGCCATCATACATCTCTGAAAAGTGGCCGGTGTGCCACATAACCCAAACAAAACTCTGTGAAAAGCAAATGTGCCAAATGGACAAGTGAAGGTAGTCTTTTCCTGATCCTCTGGTGCAATACAAATCTGATTATACCCTGAATAGCCATCCAGAAGATAAAAATACTCATGACCAGCCAACCTGTCAAGCATTTGATCAATAAACGAACTGTCTTTTCCTTCCTTGTGGCTTTGTTCAATTTTCTATAATCCATGCATACTCTCCATCCTATAACTGTTCGAGTGGGGATGAGCTCATTCTTTTCATTTGCTACCACAGTGATACCTCCTTTCTTAGGTACACATTGTATGGGGCTCACCCACGAACTGTCAGAAATAGGATAAATGATGCCTGCATCCAGCCATTTCAGAATTTCTTTTTTCACCACCTCCTTCATGATGGGATTCAGTCTGCGCTGATGTTCAACAGTCGGCTTACTACCTTCCTCTAGCAGAATTTTATGCATACAATATGAAGGACTTATCCCCTTGATGTCTGCTATGGTCCATCCAATAGCCGATTTGAATTCTCTCAAAATCCTTAAGAGCTTGTCTTCCTCACTACCTGAAAGGTCAGATGAAATAATAACAGGTAAAGTAGATGCATCACCTAAAAAAGCATACCTCAAGTGTTCAGGTAATGGCTTGAGCTCCAAGGTAGGTGCTTCCTCTATTGATGGTTTGAGCTTCCCTTCAGCATTCTTGAGGTCAGAAGTACCAAGAGATTCAAACGGCATGTCCAGCTTTCGCTTCCAGGGAGAAGCATTCAGATATTATAATTGCTCGTTGCCATCTTCATCATCGCTGTCAAAATCCCCCACTAAGGCCTTTTCCATTGCATCAGACATTAGCATGCGATCGAGTTCCGATGTAACCGCAGAATCAATCACATCCATTTTTAAGCATTCCTCATCTTCTGTAGGGAATTTCATTGCCTTGAAGATGTTGAAGGTCACATCCTGATCTTGTACCCGCATAGTAAGTTCACCTTTTTGCACATCTATCAAGGTACGGCCAGTAGCCAAGAAAGGTCTTCCCAAGATTATGGGAATCTTCTTATCTTCCTCAAAATCCAGAATAACAAAATCTGCAGGAAAGAAGAGCTTATCCACCTTGACTAGCACATCCTCCACTATGCCCCTTGGGTAAGTAATGGAACGATCAGCCAATTGTAGAGACATGTATGTGGGTTTTGGATGAGGCAAATCCAACTTTTTAAAGATCGACAACGGCATCAGATTAATGCTTGCTCCCAAATCACAAAGGCACTTGTCAAAAGTCAACTTGCCAATGGTGCAAGGAATGGTGAAGCTACCTGGATCTTTCAGTTTTGGCGGTAACTTTTGCTACAGAACAGCGCTGCATTCTTCTGTGAGAGCAACGGTCTCAAGGTCATCCAGTTTCACCTTCCTTGAAAGAATACTCTTCATAAACTTCGCATAACTAGGCATTTGCTCCAGAGCCTCAGCGAAAGGTATATTGATGTGAAGTTTCTTGAACACCTCCAGAGACTTACTAAACTATCTATCCAGCTTTTGTTGCTACAATCTCTTAGGAAAAGGTGGTGGATGATAGAGATGTTTCTCCCCTGTATTACCCTCAGGCAGAGTGTGTTCAACAGTAGTCTTCCTTGGTTCCGTCGCTTTCTCCTTTTGCTTAGCTTCTTCATCTCTAATTTCAGCTTCTCCTTCTTCAGCATCAGCAACTTTTCCAGACCTTAAGGTAATAGCCTTGAC
The DNA here is from genome assembly GCF_009905375.1 of Apium graveolens. Lineage (NCBI taxonomy): Eukaryota > Viridiplantae > Streptophyta > Magnoliopsida > Apiales > Apiaceae > Apium > Apium graveolens. The sequence continues at coordinate 142,161,928 of NC_133650.1, forward strand.
TTGCTCTTTAGCTTCCTTCCTGCCTGGTACTTCCGTGTCACTGGGAAGAGTGCCAGGTTGACGATTGAGCACTGCATTGGCTAATTGACCGATTTGATTTTCCAAGGTCTTGATAGAAACCGCCTGACTCTTGCATAACAGCTTAAGTTCCTCAAAATCAGCACTAGTAGGTGCAGCTGCACTTCCCTCTTGAGGATATGATTGCCTTTGAGCATACTGCTGTGGTTGCTGGAATCCAGGTGGGTTAAACTGTTTACTCACTCCTTGCTGATATGGTGGCTGAATAGCATTCTGATTATTCCCCCGGCTGAAATTTGGATGATTTCTGTTATTAGGATGATAGGTCGCTGGCACAGGCTGCTGTTGTCGCTGATAATTATTCACATACTAAACAGATTTGACAAGAGAACACTGATCCGTAGCATGAGAACCTGCACAAAGCTCACAAACCATAGCTATTTGATTAACTCCATATGTAGCCAGAGAATCAACCTTCATTGACAGCGCTTGAAGTTGTGCTGCAATAGCGGTGGTTGCATCAACTTCCAGAATACCAGCTACTTTACCAGGCATCATCCTCTGAGTTGGGTTTTGATGCTCATTTACAGCCATAGTCTCGATAAGATTATAAGCCTCAGTATAGCTTTTAGCCCATAAAGCGCCTCCAGCTGCTGCATCGAGCATGGGCCGAGATTGGGTCCCCAAACCATTATAGAAACCAGTGATCACCATCCAATCAGGCATTCCATGATGTGGACACTTTCTCAACTTTTCCTTGTAGCGTTCCCAAGCTTCGCACAGGATTCTGTAGGTTGCTGCGCAAACTGAGTAAGAGCACTCCTCATAGCAGCAGTCTTTGCATTGGATAAAACTTCACCAGAAACTTTTGCGTAAGATCTTACCACGTAGTGATGGACCCAGCTGGTTCAGAATGTAACTAGTCCTTAGCCTTGTCCCTTAGTGAGAATGGGAAAAGCCTCAGCTTGATAGCCTCATCAGTCACGCCATTATACTTAAAAGTGCTGCAGATCTCAACAAAATTCCTTATGTGCATGTTGGGGTCTTCAGTCGCCGCTCCTCCAAAAGAAACAGAATTCTGCACCATCTGAATAGTGCCCGGCTTGATTTCAAAGGTGTTAGCTTGAATGGCCGGATGAAGAATGCTTGACTGAATGTCATCAATTTTTGGCCGAGAAAAGTCCATAAGAGCTGGATCAGCTTGAACAATACGATCACCCATGTTTACTGGTTCTTTCCGCTCAGTTCCTAAATCCGAATCTTTAAAATCTAACTTCTCCGGAATATCAAGAACTTCGTCTGTCTCCTCAGCTGTATCTAAAGTCCTCTTGCGAGTACGAGAACGAGTTTGCATAAACGCTCGCTAAAGTATCTGAAACACAACCGGAAATAATAAGTAACTACTACGTCCTAATCACTGAGTCCTAATGACCAATGATGGTAAGTACATAAACTAAACAAATACGCCGAGTCCCCGGCAGTGGCGCCAAAAACTTGTTAGGGCGAAAACACACGCTAATATTCACGCAAGTATACGCGTTCGCAAGTAATATAGAATACTTTCTAGTTCGTTCCCACAGAGACTCAGACTAATTTATTGTCTAATTAAACTCACTCATCAATGTATGATTACTTCTCAATGTTAAGACACTAACACTTAGAATTGTTGACTAAATATTAACTATAATTAACTACTTAATTAATCACTTAATTAACACTTCAATTTATTTATAATAAAACACTCATGAGATCACAACTTCATTACTACTTCCTTCAATAGTCATTGTTAATTCCTTTAGCATGTGACAGTGATGATATTAATCGAATAACACGAAACTGATAAAAGCCAACTTTCATTGTACTAATACCATTCTACCAAACATCCACAATTAAGATAGAAGTTGAATAATCATCAATTATATTGAGTTCCTATATGTCTACAGAAATTTACAACACAACGATTTAAGCACAAGTTATTCCTTTTGATTACATAGGGCAAATAAAACTGTTAGAGTTACCCACTAATCATGCACAACGTACATGAACCTATGCTAGCATGGCAAGTTCTAAATCTCAAGATCCACCATCGCTTCACAAGAGATTAACACCCTATCTTATATGTTCGCGACGTACATAAGACGAATACGCACAACCAATACTAGATATCATACAATCATCACACACTAAAGTATTAAACAATTAACTAAAGAATTCCATAGTAAATTCGTTGCAACCCCATGATCACGATTAGCCCATAATAGCACTTATCGTCATCATGGGTTCATATAAAATCATGATAAACAAACACAAGAAAATAATAACTAAACTAATTATATTAAATCAGAGTACGTCACAAGAGTAAATAGGTTCAAAGTAAGAAAACTAGCATCCAACGTTACAACGAAACAAGAATCACAAGAAAATATGCTTCCTCTTCGTTGTTGAGTACTAAAACGGTCTTCTTCCTTATCTCCTTCGCTCCTTACGTAATACCACGATCCTCTCTCTTAAAAACGTCTCCAAATCTACTTATATAATAGTCCCATAAAACTCAGATTACATAGAAGTGGAAGCCAAACATAAATAGAAGTCCTAAAACAAATTATCTTTTTTCCCGACCCTACGCGGCCGCTCAGCATAGCTGAGCGGGCGCTCAGCTTTCTGTGCGGCCGCTCAGCATTGCTGAGCGGGCGCTCAGGACCCTTCTGGAAAATTCCCGAGTTTGCTCCGTTCCTTCGCTGTAATCTGCCCATTTCTTCCCTCTCTCAATGATGAACACATGCCAAGGCTTATTCTTGATGATTACTCCTCCGAAATGCAACTAATACCCTGAAATGCATAAACACTAGAAAAACGCATCCAATACACAAAATACTTGATTTCAATGCACCAATTTAAGCCATTTTAAGATGTTCTAAGTGGTATAAAATGCCACTTATCACCCATATTTGAGAAGACTGGTCTATAGACAGAGGTATTAGAATGAGTAGATTCAGCAGCTTGATGTGGTGGACTAGCAGCTTCAGGTTGAGGTTGAGAGGATTTTTCAGATACAACTTCTTGTTCTTGCTCAACTTCAGCCTCTGCTTGGTCACCATGTTCAGAAATATGTTGATCTACTTCTACATCTGATAAGTGGCATTTTATACCACTTAGAACGTCTTATAATGGCTTGAATTGGTGTCTTAAAATCAAGTATTTTGTGTATTTGATGCGTTTTTCTAGTGTTTATGCATTTCAGGGTATTAATTGCATTTCGGGAGAGATTTCATCAATAATAAGCCTTGGCATGTGTTTAACATTGCAAGTGGGAAGATAGGAGCAGATTGCAGTGAAGAAACGGGAGAAAAACAGATCAGTTGCCAGTAAGGGGCTGAGCGCCCGCTCAGGAATGCTGAGCGGCCGCGCAGGGTCGGGTTTTCAGAATTAATATTTTAGACTCCTATTTCTGTTTGACTTCTAACTTCTGAGTTATCCGGGCTTTATGGGACTCCTGTATAAGTAGATTTCAGAGACGTTTCACAAAGATTGGATCATAGTATTAATCGAAGAGCAAGGAGATAAGGAAGAAGACCATTTTAGCATACTGCAACGAAGCGGAAGCATATTTTCTTGTGATTCTTTAGTTCTTTGTAACGTTGGATGCTAGTTTTCTTTACTTTGAACCTATTTACTCTTGTGACGTACTCTGGTTTAATATAAGTAGTATTAGTTATGATTCTCGTGTGTTATTATCATGTTTTCATATGAACCCATGATGACGATGAGTGCTATCATGGGCTAATCATGATCATGGGGTCGTAACGGATTTACTATAGAATTCTTTAGTTAGTTGTTTAATACTTTAGTGTGTGATGATTGTATGATATCTAGTATTGATTGTGCGTATTCGTCTTATGTGCGTCGCGAACACATAAGATAGGGTGTTAATCTCTTGTGAAGCGACGGTGGATCTTGAGATTTAGAACTTGCCATGCTAGCATAGGTTCATGTAAGAGTATGCATGATTAGTGGGTAACTCTAACCGTTTTACTTGCCCTATGTAATCAAAAGGAATAACTTGTGCTTAAATCGTTATGTTGCCAATTTCTGTAGATATATAGGGACTCAACATAATTGATGTCTATTCAACTTCTATCTTAATTTTGGATGCTTGGTAGAATGGTATTAGTACAATAAAAGTTGGCTTTTATCAGTTTCATGTTATTCGATTAATATCATCACTGTTGCATGCTAAGGGTAATAACAATAGCTATTGAAGGAAGTAGTAATGAAGTTGTGATCTCATGAGTGTTTTAATATTGTTAATTCAAGTGTTAATTAAGTGTTTAGTTCTAGTAGTTAATTGTAGTTAATAATTAGTTAATCAAATCTAAGTGTTATTGTCTTAACATTGAGAAGTAATCATACACTGGTGAGTGAGTTTAATTGAACATAAATAGTCTGAGTCTCTATGGGAATGAACTAGAAAGTATTTTATATTACTTGCGAACGCGTATACTTGCGTGTGTTATTAGCGCGTGTTTTCACCCTAACAACATCCTCATCTCCAACAGGCTCATTAGCAATGTTTTCCTCTAGGTCATTGTCAGCTAGGGGTTCATCTGCAGCTATAGATGCATCTTCAGCTTCTTCTTATTCTTCTTCATATTGAGTATTGATAGTGGCAAAGGCATCTATCATGTGGTCTGTTAGGAAAGTAACCTCTGAGTTTGGATAGTTCCCTTTCTTGTGTAGTTAAGTCACTGTGAGTGGATGTCTTTTGGGCTTCTGACAGTTTTCCATTTAGCACTATCTGAAGAAACCTTGCATATAGGATAAAGTTCTGATGATTTGATTGGTTCTCCAAAATGTGCTCCATGAATAACCTCCCAAAATTGATGCGAAGATTATTCGCGACAGCAACCCCAACAACTTGATTAAAAATAGTGAGTCCATGAAATCCAGCTGTCTTGGGAGACAAGCAATGAGACAGTATATTGAAGAATAGATTCCATTATTTTAGAAGATGACTTTTGTTGAAGTGCCTTGGTAAATCATCATTCACTGTCATTGTGCTCCTTATTGCTCTGAAGAAGCTGAGTAGTTCCCAATCTTCTGGAGTGTCATCAAAGTTATCTCGAGGTAACTGAAGATGTTCATTGAAATCATCCTCTGTAATTCTGATGGTATCATCATCAATGTCAAAAGAAAAAGCTATTTTTTCATCATCTGAAGAGTTTATAGTTGTTGTGTGTACATGCCTGAGAAGCTCAACATTCAATTTCACGTTAGTCGTTAATGCGAAGTGCAAAATTGAGTGTTTGTTTAAAAAACAGATCCAAGTTTCAAAATGTACCATTTTCACGGGATCACATTTAATAATGGAAACAAAATTTGTTTTTGGAATCTGAATATTATTCGCCATTTAAATAAAATAAGAACAAAGCTTAGATTTAAAACAAATTAAATTGAGCACTTCGAATTATTAAGAGAAATAAATAGACTCTAAATTAAACACACTTTTAAATTTTAAGAAATGTCCAAACAAAACCTTACTGGATTAACCAAACACAGCCTTAAACAGTTAAAGATATGGTAATTCGATCTGCAAATATAACCGATGAAACTGATTGATTTTGATATCAAATTACTCCTTTTGAACTGGCAATCCAATACTGTAAAAATTAGAAATTTTGACAGTATTTAGTTAGGGTTTTAATCAATCAAAAAAAATTTCTCTCCTGCGATAGTGAAGCTGTGTGTATAACAAAACGACTGTGTATATATATATATATCACAAAAATAGTCAATTTTTGTTCAAGGGGCTGTGTGGCATCTCTCTCTGTGGTGACCACTTTCTGTGGCGACACAGAGTATAGGACTTAGAAATAATTCTATGTTCATCCCCTGTGGCGACACAGTTCTGTGGGACACAGTTCTGTGGCGACACAGTTCTGTGGCGACACAAAGTATAGGACTTAAAAAAATTCTAAGTTCATCCTCTGTGGCGACACAGTTCTGTGGCGACACAGAGTATAGGACTTAGAAAAGTTTCTAAGTTCAATCTCTGTGGCGACACAGAGTATAGGACTTAGAAAAATTTCTAAGTTCATTCTCTGTGGCGACACAGTTCTGTGGCGACACAGAGTATATGACTTAGAAAAGTTTCTAAGTCACAACCCTTTGCTACTGTTTTGTTTCAAACATCAAAAATAATTATGTGAAAAAGATGTTTAAAATAAATAAATATTCACAATTATATTTCACCATTTTTATAGATGTTATTATTTTATTAATAACACTATAATTTTTTGATAAATAATTATGCTGCAATATATTCAATTTTAATGTGAATGAACCCCTTTAAATATTAATTATCAAAAGTCCACTGAGATCAAATTAAATAGATTTATTAATATGAATGTGCTCAGCCATATATATTTTGTATGTAAACACAAAAATGATTGAATTACGAGAAATAATTAATGGCATGTAAATTGAGATGTCCTTAATATATAGAATTTAAACAACAAGTGAATTTAACCAGACCAAATTGCAGTTAATGACTTCTAAAATTAATTAGAGATATTTAACATCCCAAGTTCACTAACCAACTTAGAGAAAGTGTTTTCATCAAGTGGTTTGGTGAAGATGTCTGCAATTTGATCCTCTGTGGGTACAAAGTGTAACTCCACAGTGCCATATGTGACATGCTCTCGGATAAAGTGATACCTGATATCAATGTGCTTTGTCCTTGAGTGCTAAACTGGATTGTTTGAGATTGCTATTGCACTTGTATTGTCACAGAATATTGGAATCTTTGATACCAATAGACCATAATCCCGCAGTTGGTTCCTCATCCACAAGATTTGAGCACAACAGCTTCCAACAGCTATGTATTCGGCTTCATCAGTTGATTTGGATACTGAGTGCTGCTTCTTGCTCTACCAGGATACCAATCTTCTTCCAAGAAACTGACAGCTTCCTGATGTACTTTTCCGGTCAATCTTACAACCTGCAAAATCTGAATCTGTACAGCCAACTAGGTCAAAACCTGTACCTTGAGGGTACCAAATTCCAAGATTTGGAGTTCCCTTAAGGTACCTAAATATTCTTTTAATAGCTATTAAATGAGATTCTTTTGGTTCAGCTTGAAATCTAGCACATAAGCATGTTGCAAATATTATGTCTGGTCTACTTGTTGTGAGATAGAGTAATGAGCCTATCATACCTCTATAGCTTGTGATGTCAGCTTTCTTACCAGTTTTGTCCTGATCAAGCTTGGAGGTTGTTGGCATGGGAGTCTTTGCTAGAGCAGAATCTTCCAGATTATACTTCTTAGGAGGTTCTCTGATGTACTAGATTGACAAATGAATATCCCATCTTTCCTTTGACTCACTTGTAATCCAAGAAAGTAGTTCAACTCTCCCATCATACTCATCTCGTACTTACTCTGCATTAGCTTAGAGAATCTCTTGCAAAGATCATCATTAGTAGAACCAAATATAATATCATCAACATATACTTGGACTAATATCATATCTTATTTATGCACTTTGTGAAATAGAGTTTTATCTATGACACCTCTAGTGAAACGATTTTCAAGTAAAAACTCAGAGAGAGTGTCATACCATGTCCTCGGAGCTTGCTTAAGGCCGTAGAGAGCTTTGAATAGAAAGTATATAAAATCAGCAAGATTTGGATCTTCAAAACCAGGTGGTTGTTCCACATACACCTCTTCTTCTAGCTCTCCATTCAGGAATGCACTCTTCACGTCCATTTGATAAACTTTGAATTCTGAATATGTTGCGAATGCCAGAAACATCCTGATTGCCTCAAGTCTAGCTACTGGTGCATAGGTTTCATCATAATCAATACCCTCTTCTTGAGAATAACCTTTAGCTACCAGTCTGGCTTTGTTCCTCGTTACAATGCCATCTTCATCTAGCTTGTTCCTGAATACCCATGTAGTGCCTATCACTGACTTGTTCTTTGGTCGGGGTACCAGCTTCCACACTTTCTGCCTCTCAAACTGATTGAGTGCTTCTTGCATTGCAATAACCCAATCTGGATCTTCTAGCGCCTCATCCACTTTCTTAGGTTCCATTTCTGAAAGAAATCCTGAGAAGTGGCATTCATTCTGAGTGGCATGTCTAGTTCTTACTCCTGTGTCAGGATCACCAATGATCAATTCAGGGGGATGTTCTCTGTTCCAAAATCTTTGATGAGGCAGATAAGATCTTGATGTTTCCCCTTGTTCAGCCTGATGTTGAGTGTGAACTGTAGATCCTCTTCCTGCTCCCCCTGAGTTGCTGTCACCATGACTGGATGATTCTGATCTGTTTGTAATGGTTCTTGATGGAGTTTCTATATGATTATCATGATCATTATTTCCACCATTACCATCACTTGATCCTGAATCAGCATTGCCCTGAACTACAGGCCCAGTTCTAGCAATCTCAGGTTCTATAATATCTAAAGGATCATCTGATAGATTCTCAAATTCCAGAGATTCAGAATCCCTTTCTCTCTGCAGGCTTGCCAACTTGGTGTCGTCAAATGTTACATTAAGGCTTTCAATCACCTTCTGATCAGAAATCATATAAACCCTGTAAGCTTTAGATTCCAGAGAGTAGCCAAGAAATATACCTTCTTCTGCTTTAGCATCAAACTTTCCTAGATGTTCATTTTCTTCCTTTAGCACAAAGCATTTGGCACCAAATACGTGAAAGTATTTCAGTGTTGGTTTCTTGTCAGCCATTATCTCATATCGAGTCTTGTCATGATCTTTGTTGATCATGGTACGATTTTGAGTGTAACACGCTGTGTTGACAGCTTCAGCCCAAAAGTAGGTGGGAAGTCTTGATTCACTTAGCATAGTCCTTGCTGCTTCAACCAAGGTACGATTCTTCCTTTCTACTACCTCGTTTTGTTGAGGAGTCCTTGGGGCTAAATACTGTCTCGAAATACCTTTCTCCGTACAAAATTCATTTAGAAATGCATTCTTGAATTCTGTCCCATTATATGATCTGATCTTTCTAACAGGTAATTTCGCTTCCAAATCAATCTTCTTTATATGATCCACTATTAGCTGAGGTGCTTTATCCTTGGATTGTAAAAATAGCACCCATGTGTACTTGGAGAAATCATCGACCATTACTAAAGCATATCTTTTCCTTGATAGTGACAATACGTTCACTGAACCAAATAAGTCCATGTGAATCAACTGAAGAGGTTCAGTTATACTTGTCATTTCCTTACTTCTGTGTGAGGCTTTCTTTGATTTCCCTTTTTCACATGCTTCACAGAGTCCTTCTTGACAGAATTCCATCTGTGGTAGTCCTCTCACTAGTTCTCTCTTGATTAGAGAGTTCATTGTCTTGAAGTTTAAGTGCAAGAGCTTCTTGTGCCATAACCAACTTAGATCTGATGAAGCTTTGCTATAGAAACATCTGCTTACTCCATCACAGGTAGACTTCAAGTCAGCTATGTACAGATTACCTTTCCTTACTCTCTATAAAGCAAGCTTCTCATCTTTCCTGTGGGAGATCAAACATCTTTCTGTTCTGAAATCAACATTGTATCCCCTGTCACAGAATTGATTTATACTCAGGAGATTATGCTTTAATCCTTCCATAAGAGAGATATTCTCAATAATGACATTGCCATTTTCAAATTTTCATATCCCTTAGTAAATCCTTTGCTGTCATCTCCAAATGTGACTATAGGGCCAGCTTTCTCAACCACACTTGTGAGCAGGGACTTTTCTCATGTCATGTGCCTAGAACACCCACTGTCCAGAATCCACATGATCTTTTCTTTTCTTACCTTATCCTGCAAACACAGATTGATTAAGAAGACTTTGGTACCCAAGCTTTCTTGGGTCCTGAAGGTTTAGGGGTAGAAACAGAATCAATAATTGAACCTTTAACAGGCTTAGCTTTCACTATGGCTAGCTCCTTCTCAGTGTCAAGTCTCAACAGAGTTGTCAGACTTAGAGATATTAGTAACATTCTTGTCTTGTGTGTGCTTATTACTCATGCTTGTTTTAGTGTCGATGCAAGTGCTAGCAGTTGCGTGAAAAGCTTTAAAATAATCAGACATGGTAACAAATGCACATGGCATACATCCAACTATACCACAAGGTTCATGAAAACTAGGCATGTTAGGCATGGCAGGCATACTGGAAGTTGCAATAGATTCTACTTTACCTTTAGTGCATGCATGTGTAAGATGTGCAGCAGAATTGCAATTATTACAAAGCTTCCTAGATGCAGATGAGGAAGATGTAAAATCAGATTTCTTGTTAACACCTACCTTGCCATTCCTGTTCTTTTTAGTCTTATCCTTAGCACTCTTACCAGTCTTAGGATTAACTATAGGTTCTAGTTTCTTAAGAGTTTCAAGTTCCTTTCTATCCACCTTAGTACTTAGGTCAGCTATAGATTTAGCTTTCGTAGCTGGAGCCTTAGGAGTCTTAGGGGATTCCTCTATTTTCTCTCTATCTTCAGCAATCAATTCCTCATTGATCAGCAAACTTACTTCATCCAACGGTTCTGAAACAGACTCAGTGAATAAGGGAGATACATCATCCTTAATAACATATGGAACCTTTTCTGAGACAAACATGTTTATCTCTGATTTGCCACTATGTTTCTTACTGTTCAACTTAGAATAGTCAAGTCCTATTGAAGTCTTAGATTTAAATCTTTGACTATCTATTATCTCCTTCTAAGTCAGAGCTGCATTCTTAAACGCCTGTAATTTCTTTTCTAAGTCAGCAATTTGGGTTCTAAGAATGGCTTCCATGTCTGCATTGCACTTAACCTTATTATCTAGATATTCATTCTTTTGCTTAAGGTCTTCTAGTCCAACTACAAGCAATTCTAGTTCTTCATTCCTAGAGGTTAAACTCTCAGATTTAAGAACTAACTTATCATTTTCCATTTTATATGCAAGCATGCTAGTATGAACATTATACAATTCTAAAGTAAGTTCATGCACAATAGATTTATATTCAGATATAGACATTTCTATAGTGGTAAGTTCAGGAACCTGAGATGATCGTGGTGATTCCTCTGCAGAGTCTGCCATGAGAGCCAGATTTACATGCTCTTCCTCTTCATCTAAATCAGTATCATCCCAGCTTTTTTCCTTCAGCGATGTAGGCTCTTCCTTTTTCCTTTACCACATAAGCATTCAGCTTCTATTTTAGCTTCTCATTCTTCCTTTTCAGATCTTCATAAGTTTCCTTCTTTGCATAGAAATCATTAGATTTTACTGTCTTGGGCTTTCTGCAATTAGATGCAAAGTGCCCTAACTCATTGCAGTTGTAGCATCTGGTTTTGCTATTGTCAACCCAGCTTGACTTGTAGCCTCCTCTGGAGCTTGACCCTGACGAGTAGCTTCCTTTCTGAAATCTCCCTGATGAACCCCTTGGTTTGTAGTTGGGCTTTCTTCTGAATCTAACATGACTAAACTTTGCAGCCATGTAAGCCATACATTTGTCCTCCAACTGTTCAAGTTCCTCTTGAGTATAGAACTCACTTTCATCTTCTGGCTCACCATGAGTAATTTCAGCGACAACAATTTCTTTAATTGTTGAGGAGGGTGTAACCTTGTTTTCTTGAGATTCTGGTTCATGAGCTACAAGTATAGTGGTTTTTGCAAGTGCCGTACTCTTACTGTCAACAGAACCAGGTCCATAGATAATGGCTCTTTGCTCTTGCTCCAGCTCATGTGTTCTTAACTTACCATAGATCACATCCAGGGACATAGTGATAAAATCTGATCTTTCCCTGATTGAAGTGTTCTTTTATTCCAGGTGAACTGGGAGCATCAGCATAAACTTTCTGTTAGACTCTCGTATGGGGTAGACTTTCCCTTGCAGCTTTAATTCACTTAACAGTCTTGTATATCTCTCGAAGAGTGAAGACAGTGCTTCTCCGAGTTGAAGTTTGAATGCCTCATATTGAGTCGTCAGAATATCCATCCTGTTTTCTTTGACTTCCTCTGTTCCTTCCATCTAAAGCTCAATGGTCTCCCACATATCTTTTGCACTGTTACTTCCTAGAAGCTGATGGCTCATATCATTATCGGTCGATTCCACAATTATGAGTTAAAGACTTGTGTCCAGATTTATCAACTCCTTGTCGGTTTCCGTGTATTTAGACGGATCCCTGGGAGAAGATGTGGAAGGAATTCTTATACCAGTTGCAGTTGTGGATTCAGCAATTACTTCCATCGGAACATAAGGTCCATTCAATAGTATCCCAATGTAAAGAGGATTCGAAGCTTTCATAAACAGCATCATCTTTTTCTTCCATAGGTTGTAATTATCTCTGTCAAATGGAGGAACCTTTATGCTTCCAATTCTTTGGTTATTCATTTTCTTGGCGGAATTAAATTATTTAAAATTCAAAAAATTTCAAGGAATGAGAATTTTTGAAAATTAAAAAATTCAAGAAAATTTCAAGAACTTGTTTCTTTTTTCGGATCTTGATTGTATGTCAATCAACAAGCTCTGATACCAATTGTTAGTCCCAAAGTATCATAGAAGGGGGGGTTGAATACGATACCAACAATCTTTTTCGATTCATTTTAAGTTCTTCGTTAAAAATACGGAATCAAAAACAATACAAAACAATTCGAGGAATATATTGTTTTATTAATATAAACCTTGAGGTTGCTACAATCTAATCAAAGTATTGATTAGCTACAATAAATTCAGCAGCATAACATTCTGTTTACAAGGATAATAAATTCAAGCTTTAATGGAGCTCTCGTAAACTGTCTGTGTTTGCTGAAGAAGATAACTAACTGAATTGAATTATATTCACTTCAGTTTTGTAGTCTTTCAAAATTAAATGAATAGCTGGCCAATTCATGTCCACTCAAATCATTTAACTTTGCTGCATTTAACTCAGTGAACACCACATTCTGTGGCGATAAAGTTCCTTTGTATAGCCTCTGTGGCGACACCTCTGTGGGGACACAATCACCCTGTATAGCCTATGTGACGACAGGTCTGTGGCGATACCTTCTCCTGTATGGTCTCTGCGGCGACAGATCTGTGGTGACAGTTTGTCTTATAATACTCTGTGGTGACAAGCTCTGTGGCGACACCTTCTCCTGTATAACGTCTGTGGCGACACACACTTTCCCTGTATTGCCTTAAGAAATTTGTTCTTACACCTTCTGTGGCGACAGGGGCTTCTGTGGCGACAGGGGTTCCTTAGAGCAAATCCTCTGTGGTTACTTCTCCTGTGGCGACAGGGGTTCCTTAGTGTCTTTACTTAGAATATTTTTGGTTCTTTGTCAAGTCACTCTTCAGTGTATCAAACATTTTTCTTCTGTTAATTGAATCAAAATACTTCCTTGAAATGCTGATGTTTGGTGCACTGGTCTGGTTCACCAACAACTAGCCTTGAGAGGATCCTGACTCAATTTTTCTTATGATTCTGAGTTGATACATACTGATGTTTATCCACTGCTTCTTTTGCTGAACCCTTGATTTGTAATACTTGAAGTCAATACATCCAGCTGATACTTAAAGCCTCTTGATGTCTTATTCTTCATGGCTGCTTGAACATAGAAATGAACTTCTTCCCATGATCTGTAGGAGAGCTTAATGAATCAATCACATCATTTGGTTCTTTGTGTTTATCCTGTCTTCATCTGAAGGGTTCATGTGCTTCACAGTTTAATAAAGTTGATTTGTTTCTATTTTCATGTTGAGTTATAAATCCTCGATTACATGTTACATTACATTATGCTTTACAAAAACTGATAGTGATGGCATAATTACAAGGAATAAAGGAAGGCTGGTTGCAAAAGGATATTCTCAACATTAGGGAATTGATTATGATAAAATATTTACACCAGTTGCTAGATTGGAAGCCATAAGGATATTTTTGGCTTATGTTGCTCACAAAAAGTTTACAGTCTTTCAAATGGATGTACAAAGTGCTTTTCTTAATGGAGAATTGGAAGAAGAAGTATACTTTGAACAACCTCCAGGTTTTGTAGATTCAAAATATCCTCATCATGTCTACAGACTTGATAAAGCACTTTATGGCCTTAAGCAAGCTCCAAGAGCATGGTATGAGACATTAGCTCAGTTTCTTCTAGAAAGTGGATTTAACAGAGGGACTATTGACAAAACATTGTTCTATCTCAACCATGGAAAGGAATTACTTTTGGTGCAGATATATGTTAATGATATCATTTTTTGTTCTACAAATGACAGACTTTGTAAAAGGTTTGCCAAGCTAGTGCAGTCAAGATATCAAATGAGTATGATGGGAGAACTTAGCTATTTTCAGGGCCTTCAAGTCAAGCAGAATGAAGAAGGAACTTTTATTTGTTAATCAAAGTACACCAAAAATTTGTTGAAGAAATTTGGAATGCAAGATTGTTTAAGTGCATCCACTCTTATGGCCACTGCAACAAAATTGGATAAGGATACTGGTACATCAGTAGATATTACTGATTACAAAGGTATGATTGGCTCACTACTCTATCTAACTGCAAGTAGACCTGATATCATGTATGCTACCTGTCTTTGTGCAAGATTTCAAGCAGATCCAAGAGAACCTCACTTAACAGCTGTAAAAAGAATTTTCAAGTACCTTAAGGGTACAACTGATCTAGGATTGTGGTATCCTAGAGAATCAGACTTTAAGCTAATAGGTTACTCAGATGCAGATTTTTTAGGATGCAAAATTGACAGGAAAAGCACAAGTGGAAGCTGCAAATTTTTTGAAGGCAGATTGGTTTCTTGGTTTAGCAAGAAACAAAAGTCAATTTCCACATCAACTACAGAAGCAGAGTACATTACTGCAGGAAGCTGCTGTGCACAGATTCTTTGGATGAAGAATCAGTTACTGGATTATGGGTTAACATATTCTAAAATCCCTATTTACTGTGATAATCAAAGTGCTATTGCTATGACAGGTAATCCAGTTCAACACTCAATGACAAAGCACATCAGCATTAGGTACCACTTCATAAGGGAACATGTGGATGAAGGTACAGTGGAATTGCATTTTGTTCCAACAGATCAACAACTAGCAGATATCTTCACAAAACCACTATGTGAAGCTACCTTTACAAGATTGGTAAATGAACTTGGAATGGTTTCAGGTTCTTTCTCTAAATCTGCTTAGTTTATGTTCTGATACATCAGACTTTATGATCAGTATTTACAGATATTACTATATTTGTGTATTTTGTGCTTAATTTGAAATTTTCTAAGTGTTGATTGTTGTCTGATGTGAATTTCTAAACTCTGATAGTGATATGAATGTTTCTGTGACTATTCAATCCAATGAGGATAAATGTTCTAGATGCTGACCTAGTAGTCTTTAATATACTAATAATCCCATGTTTGAAGTAATTGTTTATGTGGAAATATTTTAACACAAGCAAATTATGATATTGAGCTTAGTTAAAGTTTACTTTATGTATCTTATTACTAAGTCAAAAACTAGAATAGTGCTTCTTATCTGTTAAGTTCTGATGTTAATAAATCTGATGGATGTACTAAGTGCTGATAAGCCTCACTTATCAAAAGAAAAAGAAAAGAAAAGAAATAAATATCAGGTACTCCTTTGAGATCTAGAGTAAAAATGTGGAAGGGAAGATCCAAGTGCATTGCTGGTATTAAATAATATGCATTAGAAAAGCAAAATAAAATTTTCTTGGTGACTTTTAACATTCTCTGATTACTGGAGAAATACTCTGATAATAGCATAAATTCTGGTAAGCAGTTGTGACTCACTTACACTGAGAAGCCACTATAAAAAGGAATTTCAAAAGATGCATAAAATGAGCACAAAATAGTTGAGGTGGACTCATGCATGAACTCATTCTACAGTAGACTTCAGAATAATGACATATTTTGAGCAAAGTTCTTAGTTATGCCTTACTTCTAAGATGTACTGAAGTGAATCAGACTTTACTCTTTGTTTGATATTTAGCTTATTGCACACACATACACTCCATATGAATGATGAAAATTACTGTGGTGATAAATGTTATTTTAGATGAACAGTATAAGTGTCAGTTGCATAAATTCTGAGGACAAGTTCTGATGGAAGTTCTGATGATTAAGTTCTGATGTACTCATATTAGTATTTGTGTGAAGAATTACAGAAATAAACATTCATTTTTCGAGTTAAGGAGCCATATTCTAATGACTTTTAAATTCTGATAATAATCAAGTTATGTTGCTGATGTGGCAGTATTTATTTACTTGGTTTATTTTTTAAGTCATACTTGAACGATCGTATTTTCTCAGAATATTGGTTTAAGTGAGATAAATCAGTCATAATCATTATGGGTTAGTGGTTAGTGTGTATGTCTTGAAAACCTACATGTGCACAGTAATTGTTATTATTTCCCGTGCCCATTAACTCTAGCTTTAGATCGTTTAATGACTGTTATTATTACACATTGGTTTAGGGAGATGAGGTATTATTACTTTTACCTATAACTATTACATATTCCTTGCGTCTCTTGGTATTCTATTGGTTATTTAAATCAACTATTCATTCCAGCCAATACATCTTCCACTTTCTCACAAACTCGCTCTTTTCACATACTCATAAAAAACATGGTTCATTTCAACTTGCTCCTGAACTATGATACTTTTAATATCGAGTTGAATTGTGATGATTGGCGACAGGAGTGGCATGTAACTGTCATTCCTAAAGAGATCTGGAACTCAGTTCCACAAGAGGTTCACACAGACCTCTTATTCTTTTATATGGACTATCATCTCCATTGTGATCGTGTGGAAGAGGAAAGGAGAGAAGCTCTCCGTCAGCAAGAACGAATCATTCGTCTTGCAGTGCTCTTTGTCAGCAGCAGAAGAAGCTAGTCGTTAGGTCTTCTTAGACTATGACTAAGGCTGTTGATGTTAAGATTCTAAGATTAGGTCTATCTTGTACTTTTGCATATAATTGATAAATTTCATCAAATGTAATCATCTGATATGTGAATGAAATTTTATTTAATTGCAAGATTTGATCTTTGTTTCTCAAATTCTGTGACTGTGCATGTTTTAATTGCAATTTGTTAATCTTTACTTCATCAATTTTAAATTTTATCATGTGATGAATGTTTTGATTTAATAATGGTCAATAATAAATTTTGATGATTTGAGAGAACATTGGAGGTACAGGTTCAACCATCGGAACCTGTTGTTGTAGAAGCTGAGAAGATTTCTTCTCAGAAAGATGCTGAAACTGGGAGTTCTAGGCCCCTCAAAAGGCTTAGAAAGCTAAATACTGATGATGAATCTCCCAAAGTCTCTAATTCTGCAAAGAGACTTAAAAAGCAAAGAGCCAGGAGGTCTGTAAGTGTATCACCACACTCTGAAGACACTCTAGAAGAAGCAGCTAGGGAAGTAGGTCAGGAATCTCTGATCCCAACGGAACCTATAGTCATTGAATTACTTCCCACAGCTGAATCAGACTTTACTCAAGCTCCAAAGTCTCATATTCAAGAGCAAGAGGATATCCAAGAGCAATTGTCTACACCTCCCGTGTCTCCAATAATTGATCAAGTACATACTGAAGACCCAGGTACAAGTGCTGAAATTGATATTCATAACTTGATTGTGCCTGAGGTTCTGTACTTGGAGGCCCCACCAACTCAACTCACTCCACCAACAACACCAATTCTAGATGTTGATTTCAATGAAAATATTCCAACCACACCAATTCTGAATCTGGATGATGAAAATCAGATTGAAGGTGGGCATCAAGATTTGGATGTTGATCAGAACTTAGCTGCGGATCAGAACTTAGAGGATGATGTTGAAGCCTCTATAGCCTCCCATACTGTTATTTTATCAGAGGATGCTGATGCTGCAGGCTCTGTAAGTTCTGATGCTGATAATGCTGACATTACTGGTGAAGCTGATACAAATGTAGATGTTGATACAGCTGGTCCATCTGGACATGCACCTCAACAAGCTCCATGCAAAGCTGATTTAGTCAAGAAGTTTGTTAGAGGGGATGCACCAGTACCTTGGAGTGAAACTCCTAGAGGAAATGAGTGGACTAAGGAATGGAACACAGTTAGTTTGGTTCCTTCTGAAAAAATTCTTGTTGAGCACCTTGCCAAAGCTGATGAAATGCTGATAAATGATGATTTCAAGGCACAGCTGAGAGTTACTGCAATAAGTACTAGGCACCTTCAAGGTCAACACTCCATAACTCATGAAAAGGTGAATAAAATTTAAGAATCTTTGATCCAGCAAGATATGAATATAAAATTGGAAAAGAACAGATTTTTCAAGCCAGTCTTTGACAGAATTGGGTATATTGAAAAGAATCAGGAGAAGCAACAGGCTCAGATTGATGAAATTCTAAAGAATCAAGCTTCTCATCAAACTCAACTCAATGAGATCCAATCCTCAGTGGAATTGCTTGTCTCTCTTCTTTTACCTGCTGATGCCAAAAAGGGGGAGAAAGTAATTTAGTCCAAATGCAAATCTATTCAACCACTGAAGGGTAAGGAGGATGGAAAAGATGACTAGGGAAACTCTGGAATGGGTAGAGATCATGGTCAAGGCAAAGGTGGCAAAGGTTCTTTATCAAAGACAACTGAAATTTCTACACAAAGAATAAGTTCTGATACTGGTAAAAGGATAAGTTATGATACTGGTAAAAGGATAAGTTATATTGAACATTTTGAACTTGATGAAGAGATTTCAAAGAGATTATTTCTTAAGGAAAATCCTGGAATGGACTTTAAAAGTCTAAAGGAAGAAGAAACTAGACTCAAAGCAGAAAATGTTAACTTCAAGTCTAAAGCTTCTGTTGTTGAAAAGAAACCACCAAAACCTAAGGGTATTGTGATTAAGGAAATGACAAATTATGAGGCAACCAAAGCCAAATCACAAGTGGAGGTAGATCCAAGATCCAAGGGCAAAGAAAAAGTTAATGAACCTGTAAAGGTATATGTGCCAGTCATGGATGAAGAAATATTTTAAGAAGATGCTAGTCTTACTCTGATGAAAAGGTAGATTCCTCAACCAACCTCTGACATGGCTCAAGTTGATGAGAGTCAAGAAGTAGTAAGTTTTGATATAACAGTGAAGCAAGCAACCTCTGACATAGCTCAAGTTGGCTTGATATTAGAAGATAAGGAAAAGGAAACCTATGATATTGCTCATGGTAAACCTTCAAAGATGCTACTACCGGGATTCACCAAAGCTCAACAGACTCAACCTTTAAAGACTACATCAAGTGGTTTTGAAGCAAAAGTTGTTACAGTAAAGGAAGCAAGAGACAAATCTGGATTGGGTAGTTCTAAAGAGAAGAGAGTACACAATACTACAAATGATCCAACTTCCTTAAGTGAACTAGGTGTAGGAGAAACTCCTGAGAGATTGAATCAACTTGAATCTGTACTAATGGTTTACCATTCTGTTTTGAAAGAAGACATCATGTTATACTTTATGACAGATGAGAGGGTATTCCAGATCAGGGAGAATACAATTTCATTGAAGTATTTTGAAGAACTGGAACATGTTCTATTTCTGCTTCAAGTTAAAAACAGATCAACAGATGGTGCTGCAGGGTGTTTAAAATTAAATATTCAAAGATAGAAGAAGCTTTACTCTGTAAAGTCTGACATTCTATACTGTCCCAAGCACAGATCTCACAGTGGAGCAATTGTTGAAATGAAGCCTAATACTGCTAAAATCATCACTACATTTTCTGGTATTAAGGGACTTGAATTCAATCTTGAGTCTGATAAAGCCTACATCATCAGACTAGATCAGGATATAAGGAAAGCTAAGATAAATGATCTCAGGGCAGCTATTTTTCAATCTGGTGAAGATACAGTTGAACTGAAGAATGCTAAAAGGAAAATGATCAATGAACTTGAATATGCTGAGAGATGTTTGTTGAAGAACTATCTCAGAACAACTCCTGACATCAAAGAGATCAGAAATTGAAGCCAAGTCAAAGATCTACAACTGCTTAAATTCTGAAGTTAACTTCTGAAGTGTATACAGACTGAAGCTGATATCAGACTTTGAGGATGGTAAAGCTATAAGGACTGTAAGTTGTAGTTATCTAGTCAAATTCTCATGCATTTGTACTTAATGTTTTGACATCATCAAATATCTGTTAAACTTGTATATTATGCTAATTTACAAGTTGGGGGAGATTGTTAGATATATTTGTGATGTCATGTCTAATATGATTTGTGTTTAGTTTTCAGATCTTACTTAACAGGACAAACCAGTACTTAACTGGAAATCAGTACTTATACTGAAGTCAGGACTTAAGATATCAGAACTTAAGTTGTCAGAACTTAAGTTATTAGGAGATAATATTAGGACTTAAGGAGGCTTTCAGATAAGGAAGGCGGTTGATTGAAAGGAAAGAAGATCAAGACAAACATAAGAAGAGATATGCATGAAGAAGAATTCTATGAAGAATAGAATACTTGGAAGAAAAGATAACTGATTCATATATATTAGGAAGCAGAATAGTATTCAATATCAATTAGAAGATTATCTTGTAACTGTGTAGTATATAAACACAGACATTGGGTTTACACAATATGTGTTATCATAATCGAGATTATTATTCATTGTAACCCTAGCAGCTCTCATGATAATTTGTTCATCACTGAGAGAGGACAGTTCTTTGTAACAGAGTTTATTGTGTTGAATAAAATCTTTGTTTTGTTACTTGAGTTCTTATATTCGATTTGATTGTAGTAAACACTGTATTCAACCCCCTTCTACAGTGTGTGTGACCTAACAGAAAAATCAACAACCAATCTGTAAGATTTCCATTTTTAGCTAGAGCGTGTCGTAAGCTTCGTTTTGATATATGAATCGCTTGGTTCCGATGTTCGGTTTAGGAGAAACGACATTTTTAAGTAACGGCGTTTCGCGAACGAACCTTTACCCCTCGCTTTACCTTGAGACCTTGTTTAAGGCCATTAAAAGACTAATTGGATTACGAAACAATTATGTAAGGGGGGTTAGGCAGTTGGTAGAGTATTCGCAAAAGAGTCGCCTAAAAATTCGTAACAGTTAATTTATTAAAATTGGTGGAGCCAAGGGTACTTGAGCGATTAACGCAAATCGTTAAGCGTGTAAGCGACCGTTAGGGTATGAGTGAGTTTTGACTAGTTTCTTAAGCGACCGTGATCTAATTCCGGATTATGTTGTTGTTCATAGGTTACCTGACCCACTCTAAGCTTAAGTCTATCCCGGAACACTCAGGCAAGTTTTCTACCCGTATAACTGTTGTTGTGATGTATATATATACATATGCATTATCTTGTGATCAGTGCATGATTATTATTAGCAAAATCTTGCGATATATTGGAGCATGTTGATATGATATATATATGCATGCCTGTTTCGTAATCTTGATATCTTATTATCGATTCAATTGTTTATAACTGCATAATACCTATGCTAGAGATCAGCAGTACTTGCGTATACCCTTAGTATAGGGGACCCAGAGTTGAACATTTTCCTAAACCGGGAGGCGATGTTCCCGAGTATATTATATATATATATAGTTTTCAAACATATTAAACGAATAATGTTTATTCGATAGTTTTATATTATAAACGAAAATTATTTTGAATATTCATTCGAGGACTTATGACTCCGCTTATTTTATTTAATGAATATTATTTTGAATATTCATTCGATAACTTATGAATCCGCTTATTTATTTAATAAATATTATTTTGAATATTCATTCGGGGACTTATGACTCCGCTTATTTTATTTTATGAATATTATTTTGAATATTCATTCGAGGACTTATGACTCCGCTTATTTATTTAATGAATATTATTTTGAATATTCATTCGAGTACTTATAACTCCGCTAATTTTATTAAATAATATTCTTTATTTTATTAAAGAATAATGTTTCGATATTTTCCAAGTATTCGGAAAATAATTGATACTATCAAATCATTCTTACTTTAAATATTTCCAGAGATTATTTTCAAACTTTATCAAAACTAATTTTGGAAGGTTAGAGCGGATCCTAAAACTCGTTTTAAAATTTAAGATCTTCCTTTCGAAGGGGATTTAAATACTCACTCAAAAATCTGAGGGATCCGGCTCCGTGATGTATTTTTATATTCGCAACAAGGTTGCTGTTCTGATAAAAGAGTTTTTGATTACTTACCAAACACTCCGGAAGTAAAAATTCTTGGAATAAGTTAATCCATTTACAGGCATCGCCTATGAAATATCGGTGAGTTTTCCTTTCCAACTAGATACGACTTCTTGGTGGAGCCGTATCAAGAAGTTTCTACTTGGGGAAAGGGGGGACGAGCTTTATATTTCAGAGTCATGGATTTCATCTGAACTAGGAGTGGCGTAAGTGGTCGAGTGGCACTGGCCCAGCCTTATTATATTGGCCCAAATGGCCTGGAAGTTCCGCTAAGACGGTCCATTCCTTAGGAGTCCAGTGTTCGGTTCATAAGTAAATCCGACTGTTCTCCTCTACATGTAGAAAATGGTGGGGTTGCACTACTGCGACTGTTCATCGTGAGTGGTCTTCCTAGCGCGGAAAACTCCCGTAATGAGTTCATCATCCAGTTGGATATTTCTGCAACACTACCTAGAGCACTTCGATAGAAAAGCTACGGTTGGGCGATTATTGAGTGTTGGCAGGGTCGAGTTTTCAAAATGACGTTTTCATCAACTGAAGTATCTCGTAACTTCATTTCATTTTGATAATATTTCAAAGATTAATTCTATACAAGTTATGTCTTGTAACTTCATCTGTGGGATGAACTATTTATACCTTGAACGATGGTAGTTCAAGTAGTATTCGAAAAAGATATAAGTATATTGGAGTATCTCGTAACTTCATCTTTTCAACTTATATCTAGTTAATGATTATCTTATGCATGACAAAGATTTTCAGAAAAATGTTGAGACAAGGTTAGATCTATGAGATCACCTTGCAATGATATTTTCATACAATTATAAACTGGAACTCTATGTATATTATACATGTCAGAGGATTTCAAAGATTTTGAAAAGTATATATGTGTATATATACTGAATATTTTGCGACTTCGTCGCATTCAGATATCAAACTTGGTTCATTTCCTCTTGACCAAGACTTTCATGAGTACTATGAGAATGCTCATATATTATAAATTATTATACATGTTATTTTGGTGGGCTTGTTGCTCACCCTTGCTTTTTTCTTTCATTACACAACAACAGATAGACAAGATGAATAGGATCAAGCTCCCAATTCGCGAGCGGATAGGAAATGCTCCGCAGTTTCCTGTAGATGTTGATGCCGCTGTAGCTGAGGTAGGAACTACCAATAGGCTAGGTTTTCAACTATTGACGTACCAGACTTATGTATATTATGAATTGTAATAATGGCAAAGAATAAGTAAATTTATTCAGAAACCCTTTTGAGGTGTAATGACTTATAATTGTGGAATAAAATGACTTGTGTTATTTTTGGTATTCATCTCTGAGACTATAACTTGTGGTGTGCGTGTATATTGTGGGGTCACAGTACGCAGTAGTTGGTGGTTTATTAAGATTAAGTGTTATTAAGGGAAATGGAACTCGTGACAACTCGGATCCCCGACCCCGGATTTGGGTGTGTTACAAAAGACTTATGAGCTTGACATAGAGAAAGATGAGAAGATGGAGGAAGGAAGGAAGAAAGAAGGGAGGATCCAATGCATTGGTTGCTGAGCAAGAAAAGGAGAAGGAGACAAAGGTTGAAGTTGTTGAATCTACACCAAACCATAGAGTTTGTGAAGGCAAGGGAAAAGGGCTAGTAGCTGAAGATGAAGACAATCTTAGTCAAGATGACATGGATGACATAGATGAGCATCTTGCTTTTCTATCCAGGAGATTTGCCAAGCTCAAATTCAAGAAGAATTTTGGAGCAGCTAAATCAAACAGAAACATGGTTGATAAATCTAAATTTAAGTGTTTCAAGTGTGGCTTAGCAGGTCATTTTGCTAATGAATGCAGAAAGCCTGATTCTGGAAAAAATAAGTTTGAGCCTGTTGATTATAAACAGAAATACTTAGAGTTGCTCAAGAAAAAGGAAAGGGATTTCATCACACAGGAAAATGACTAGGCTGCAGATGGACTAGAAGAAGATGATGATACAAACTATGTCAATCTAGCACTTATGGCCAAATCAGATGAAACAGAAGTCAGTTCATCCAGTAATCAGGTAATCACCACTAATCTAGCACATTTATCTAAAGCTAAGTGTAATGATGCCATAAATGACATGTCTACTGAATTATACCATCTGCGTGTTAGACTCAAGTCTCTTACTAAAGATAACACCAAACTTAAAGAGAACACTTTGTTTTTGAGTGAAAGAAACAATGTGTTAGAGACTTAATTTGTTGAGTTTGAAAAATTAAAGATAGAATGCAAGATTGCTATATATGAATTGACTGAATCCTTAAAGAAAGATAAGATTTTAAGAAAACGGCTTGAACGAGAACAGGAAGTAATTAAGGCATGGAAATCATCTAGAGATGTCCATGCTCAAATGACTAAAAGTGAAGGTATAGAATCCTTTTGTGATGCAGCCTGGAAAAAGAACAAAGAGAAGCTTGATTCCAATCTGGTTGAAGGACTTTCGACGGATGTGGATTCGACGGATGATGAAAATTATCCGTCGAATAATCAAAAAGATTATCCGTCGAAAGATAATGAGCCACATCCGTTGAGTGTAAGTAAACTAGTTAGCAAAGCTAAGCTAGCTATATTAAATGAAAAATATGGATCAGTTTCTAAGAGCTTTGTTCCAGGAGAAACAAGTCAAGTGAAACAGAATAAGAGAGTCAATGTAGGGCATCTGTCCATTAAGCAATTAAATGACAGATTGGAGAAAATTGAAGTGAGAACAGAGTCTAAAAGGAAAAATAATAGAAATGAGAAAGTAGGAATTAACAAACATAACTACACACCTGATAAGTATGCACCAAGAAAAATCTGTGTTAATTATGGTAGTGTTAATCATTTATCTGTTAATTATAAACTTGCTATGCCTACTTCCATGTCTGCACCTCCTTCATTTCCCCGTATGCCTATAATGCCTGTGAATGTTATGTCTGCACATAATTTGAATGCACAATATGCTAATATGTCTATTTGCATAAAATCCTTACTATGCTGCATTTAGTATGCCATAAATGCCATT
Source organism: Apium graveolens (assembly GCF_009905375.1). Taxonomy (NCBI): domain Eukaryota; kingdom Viridiplantae; phylum Streptophyta; class Magnoliopsida; order Apiales; family Apiaceae; genus Apium; species Apium graveolens. The sequence continues at coordinate 142,187,144 of NC_133650.1, forward strand.
TAGCATGCCATACTGGAATATCGTGTTTTCTCAAAATATGCCTTTCCATGTTAATCAAGCTCTGCATGATAATTCTGCAATGATGAATGGTTTTAAGGGTTCTACTCAATTGACTAAGGATGAACTTCAAGTACCTAAGTCAAATGAAGACAAACCTAAGAAACCTAAGAAAAAAGCTAAGAAAATAGGACCTAAGGAAACTTGGGTACCAAAATCATTTGATTTTGCTGTGTGCAGGGAAATAGAAAGAATCTTTGGTATTTGGATAGTGGGTGCTCAAGGCACATGACTGGAGATTCTACCCTGCTCACTGAGTTCAAGGAAAGAGCTGGCCCAAGTATCACTTTTGGAGATGACATCAAGAGTTATACTGTGGGATATGGCTTGATCTTTAAAGGATAATATCATCATTGAAGAGGTTGCCCTAGTGGATGGACTCAAGCACAATTAGTGAAATATCCGAGACATAACGTGTAATTATTTTTATTGATAAATAATTATTATGTGATTATATTATGATTTTTGGTGAATTATCTGATGATTGGTGTTCTTATGTGGATGTTTATATGTGGTAAAGTATAAGTATGTTAATTTTATTATGTCCAGAATAAAATATAGATAATTATGGTATTTTTCTGGTAATTTTTGGAGTGTTATATGATTTTATATTGATTTTTGAATTTATTATGTTGGATATATTTGAGATGTCATGTCTAATATGTTTCATGTTTAGTTTTCAGATCTTAACTAACAGGAAATATCAGTTCTTACTGGAATCAGGACTTACTGGAAGTCAGGACTTAAGGATATCAGGATTTAGATTATCAGAAGATAATATCAGAAGATGGATATCAGAACTTAAGTACTAGAGGACTAACAGTTAAGGAATGAAGCTGATTTACAGGAAAGAAGATCGAGACTAATACAAGAAGAAGATATGCATGGAAAGAGTTAGAGGACTAGAAGAATTATATAAGATATCTGGTTGATATATTTTAGGAGACGGAATTATATTCCATATCAACTAGAAGTTATCTTGTAACTGTGTGTCTATATAAACACATACATGGGTTTACTCTATAAGAGTTACGATCATCGAGAAGATCATACAATTATAACCTAGCAGCTCTCATGATATTTGTTCATCACTGAGAGAGGACAGTTCCATTGTAACAGAGTTTATTATATCGAATACATCTGTTTTCTGTTACTTGTGCTTTAAATCGATTTGATTATATTCTACACTGTATTCAACCCCCTTCTACAGTGTTGTGTGACCTAACAAGTGGTATAAGAGCTCATCTGTTAACATACATACAGTAAAGATCCAAAACAATCATGTCTGAAGAAGCAGAAAATCCAACCAAGCCCGCCAAAATTGAAGAAACTCCAAAGACTCAAACCCATAGTCGATATGAGACTATCAGGGTTCCATGTTGATACCTTCCGAGTATCCCATATGGAAAGTGAAGATGGCTATGTTTCTGGAAGCTACAGATCCAGAATATCTTAATAGAATTTATGAAGGACCGCATAAGCCAACCAAGCTCTCTCTTGTAGTTGCAGATCAGCCAGCAAAGACCATACCAAAGGAAAAAAGTGAATACACAGCTGAAGATATCTCATCTATTACCAAGGATGCAAAGGTAAGGCATTTGCTGCATAGTGCCATTGATAATGTCATGTCAAATAGGGTAATTCAAAGCAAGACTGCAAAGGAGATATGGGATGCTTTGGAAACAAGGTGTCAGGGAACTGATGCAATCAAGAAAAACAGGAGGACTATACTCACTCAAGAGTATGAGCACTTTGACTCAAAAAGTGATGAGTCATTAACTGACTTATATGACAGGTTTGTCAAACTCTTGAATGATCTGTCACTGGTGGACAAGGAATATGACATTAAAGATTCAAATCTAAAATTCCTTTTAGCTCTTCCTGAAAGTTAGGATTTGAAAGCTACTATTATAAGAGATAACTATGCTCTTGATGAAACTACTCTTGATGAAATTTATGGAATGCTCAAGACTTATGAACTTGAGATGGATCAAAGAAGCAAGAGACATGGGAGAACAGTTGCCCTTAATGCTGAGGAAGAATCCCCCAAAGTGGCTGTCTCAAAGAAAGGAAAAGGAAAAACTCTCATCATAAAGTCTGATTCAGAATTATCAAGTTATGATGATGATGATTCAGAAACTGAAAGTCTACCTGAAGTAGATACTGATGAAGAGATGATGAAGCTGTGTGCTCTTATGGTGAAGGGTATCACAAATATAGCCTACAAGAAATTCAGAAGGGGAAAGAAGTTTTCCAGGAAAGGTAGAAGTTCTGATAAGAAGGGCTTCAGAAAATCTGAAGGCAAAGGAGGAAAGTCTGACAGAGGAGATTACTCAAATGTCAAATGCTACAGCTTTGGTGGGAAAGGCCACATATCTCCTGACTGCAAGAAAGGAATGAGTGATAAAGGCAGAGCTCTTGTCACAAAGAAAAAAAGCTGGACAGACACCTCAGATTTAGAAGATGAGGAGAACTATGCCTTGATGGCAAATGCTGATAGTATTTCTGATGCTGCTGAGTTAAAGGTACCTCAAACAACTTATGCCTTTCATACTGATGATATTACCGAGTTGATATTATATCTTAAGACCATGTTTATTAGCTATAGAGATCAAACTTTATCATGTGAAAGATTAACTTCTGAAAATCTTGCTTTTAAAAAGAGGAATGATTATTTAGAAAAAGAGTTAGTTATGTTCCATCAAACTCAGCAGGATAGAGATGATGCTTTCTATGTTAGAGATGAAGTGCTAAAATGAATAAATCTCTAAAAACTGAGTTAGAAAAGGAGAGAGAGATTATCAGGACTTGGACTAACTCTGGCAGAACAACTCAGAATATACTAAGTAGTGAGAACTGGAAAGAGGGCTTAGGTTATGGAGATAAGAAAAGTGAAAAAGGAACTGAACAAGTTAAGCCAATCATTGTTAAATAGACTACTAAGCCAAAGGTAAATCATGTTAAATTTGTAGCTAAAACTGTAAAGTCTGATTCTGAAAAGATGAAAGATATTGAGTCATAAGTGATAGCAGAGTCAACTTCTGACAAATTAGAACCGGATAAACCAACTAAAGTCAATATAGGCTTAATGATAAAGAAGCAGCTTAAACATAAGCTGAAAGAAATTACCAGTATAAAAATGTTAAAGGCAGCTAGGAAAAATAGGAATGGAAAGGAAGGAGTGAATAAAAGCAACAATTATATGCCTGTTCATAATGCTCCTAGAAAGAAATGCTATAACTTTGGAAACTCTAACCATCTGGCTTCTTTTTACAGAAAGAATAAGAAAATAAACTCCTTACCTTCCAAGTCAGGAGTTAAGAGTCAGTCTGTTAGGTTTAAGCCACAAAATCCTTGTTTTCATTGTGGTAGTACATGGCATTCCATTTATACTTGTAAGGAATATCATAGTTTGTACTATGATTATTATCAGATAAAACCTTCTTTGAAGAAAGTTGCTTTAATTCCTTCTAATGTAAAGTATGATACAAAGTCTGATACTGTTAATACTGATAAGAAAAATGTTAGCATAAACTCTGATGATAAATCCGCTGCAAATGTTAACAAACTTAAAAAGGCCAAAGGATCCAAGAAAGTTTGGGTCCTTAAAACTAAACATTAGTGGTCTTTGTGATGGCAGGGCAACCAGAAGAACATCCTAGTTCTGGGCAGTGGATGTTCAGGACATATGACTGGAAATAAAGCCCTGCTATCAGATTTTGTGGAGAAAGCTGGCCCAGAAGTTTCTTGTGGAGATGACAAAATTGGAAAAACTCTGGGATATGGCAATATCAATCTTGGGAATGTCATCATTGAAAAAGTAGCTCTTATCTCAGGACTTAAACACACTATGTTGAGTATAAGTCAAATCTGTGATAGAGGTTATCATGTGGATTTCTTTGAAGAACACTGTGAGTTATAAGTAATTCAACAGGCAAAGTGGTTCTGAAAGGATACATGCATGGTAACATTTATGAAGCCAGAATTTCAACAAGTACTGATGGTTCTGCAATCTGTCTGTTGAATAAAGCATCAATTGAAGAAAGCCGGAATTGGCACAAGAAACTCTCTCATTTAAATTTCAATAATATAAATGAGCTTGTAAAGAAAGATCTTGTGAGAGGACTTCCAAAAACAGTATTTGCTCCTGATGACCTTTATGATTCAGGTTAGAAGGTAAAATAAAGAAAATCTTCTTTCAGGAGCAAAACTGAGTCATCAATTCTTGAGCCTTATCACGTACTGCATGTTGATCTATTTGGTCCAGTCAATGTCATGTCTATTGCAAAGAAGAAATATGATATGGTTATAGTGGATGAGTTCACAAGGTACACTTGGGTATACTTCTTGCACAAGAAAACTGAAACTGCATCTACCCTAACTGATCATGTCAGGCAGCTGGATAAATTGATCAAAGATTTTGTTAAAATCATAAGGAGTGATAATGGCACTGAGTTCAAGAATTCAATCATGGAAGAGTTCTGCAAAGATCATGGAATCAAACAGAAATTTTCTGCACCTGGAACTCCACAGCAAAATGGAGTTGTAGAAAGAAAGAACAGGACTCTCATTGAAGCTGCATGAACTATGCATGATGAAGCAAAACTGCCAACCAATTTTTGGGCTGAAGTTGTGCAGACTGCTTGTTTTACGCAAAATGCTTCACTCATAAACAAGCATGGAAAAACAACATATGAGATGGTGAAGAAAAAGAAGCCAAATCTGAATGTATTTGGTTGCAAGTGTTTTGTTCTTAAGACTCATCCTGAACGGCTGTCAAAATTTGATCTAAAAGCTGATGAAGGAATTTTTGTTGGATATCCACTTTCCACAAAAGCCTTCAGAGTCTACAATTTGAGAACAAGAGTTGTCATGGAATCTATCAATGTCTCTTTTGATGATAAGAATATTACTGGACTTGAAGATTTTGATGATCATGATCAGCTGAGATTTGAGGATGAAGATTTAAATTCTGATTCTGGAAATTCTGATGACTTAAATCTTGATCCTGTAAGTTATGATGGATTAAGTTCTGACGTCGTTGAAACTATGGTAATAACTCCAAAGGAAAATGCACCTGTCCAGGGGGAGCAAGCTGAAGAACCTACCACATCTCAAGACTCTCGAGAAGCATCAGAACCTGTCACTGGCTCTTCAAGTTTAGATTCATATAGTTCTGATGAGCAAAATTCTGATAATTGTGGAAGCTCTGATTCTTCAAATCCTTAAAAATCAAATTCAAATTCTGAAGTCTCAGAGAGCATAACTACAGGGGGAGCATCAGAAAATGCTGATGGAGACAACATGGATCATGGGGAAGGATCCAGTTCTAGAGATCAACTTCCATCTACAAAGAAGTGGACTAAAGGACATACACCTGATTTATCATTGGAGATCCTGAAGCAGGTGTCAGAACTAGAACTGCAACTTCAAATGAATGTCTCTATCATTCCTTTCTATCTCAGACTGAACCAAAGAAAGTGGAAGAAGTTCTTCAAGATGCTGATTGGGTGCAAGCAATGCAAGAAGAGTTAAATGAATTTGAAAGAAATAAAGTCTGGACCCTAGTGCCAAGACCAAAGAACATATCAGTTGTTGGTACAAAAAGGGTGTTCAGAAACAAAACTGACAGTGATGGCATAATTACATGGAATAAAGCAAGACTGGTTGCTAAAGGCTACTCTCAACAGGATGGTATTGATTATGATGAAGCATTTGCACCAGTTGCTAGATTAGAAGCCATAAGGATCTTTTTGGCTTATGCTGCTCATAAGAAGTTTAAAGTCTTTCAAATGGATGTAAAAAGTGCTTTTCTTAATGGAGAATTGGAAGAAGAGGTATATGTTGAACAACATTCTGGCTTTGTAGATCCCAAATTTCCGAATCATGTTTATAGGCATGACAAAGTACTTTATGGCCTTAAGCAAGCTCCAAGAGCATGGTATGAGACTTTAGCTCAATTCCTTCTGGAAAGTGGATTTCACAGAGGCACAATTGACAAGACTTTATTCTACCTCAACCATGGAAAGGACTTACTTTTGGTACATATATATGTTGATGATATTATATTTGGTTCTACTAATTCCAAACTGTGCAAGAAGTTTGCAAAGCTAATGCAGTCAAGATATCAAATGAGTATGATGGGAGAACTCGGCTATTTCCTGGGCCTTCAAATCAAGCAAACTGCAGATGGCACTTTTATATGTCAATCCAAGTATACTAGAAATTTACTGACGAAATTTGGAATGCAAGATTGTTCAACTACATCCACTCCCATGGCCACTGCAACCAAGTTAGATAAGGATACTGGTAAATCAGTAGATATTACTAACTACAGAGGTATGATTGGCTCCTTACTCTATCTAACTGCAAGTAGACCTGATATCATGTATGCTACCTGTCTTTGTGCAAGATTTTAGGCTGATCCAAAAGAACCTCACTTATTAGTTGTGAAAAGAATTTTCAAGTACCTTAAGGGTATAGCTGATCTAGGATTGTGGTATCCTAGGGAATCAGATTTTATGCTAATTGGTTACTTAGATGTAGATTTTGCAGGATGCAAAATAGACAGGAAAAGCACTAGTGGAAGCTGCCAATTTTTTGGAGGCAGATTGATTTCTTGGTTTAGCAAGAAACAAAAGTCAATTTCTACATCAATTGCAGAAGTAGAATATATTGCTGCAGGAAGCTGTTGTGCACAGATTCTTTGGATGAAGAATCAGTTACTGGATTATGGGTTATAATTTTCTAAAATCTCTATTTACTGTGATAATCAAAGTGCTATTGCTATGACAGGTAATCTAGTTCAACACTCAATGACAAAGCACATCAGCATTAGGTACCATTTCATAAGGGAACATGTGGATGAAGGTACAGTGGAATTGCATTTTGTTCCAACAGATCAACAGCTAGCAGATATCTTCATAAAACCACTATGTGAAGCTATTTTTATATGATTGGTAAATGAACTTGGAATGGTTTCAGGTTCTTTCTCTAAATCTGCTTAGTTTTTGTTCTCATGCATCAGACTTTATGATGAGTGTTTACAGATAGTATTATCTATATATAATATGTGCTTAATTTGAAAATTCATTAAATGTTGATTATTATCTGATGTGGATCTATATACTCTGATAAGTGTTTTGAATGTTATGTGGCTATTTAATCCAATGAGGATAACTGTGCTAGATGCTGACCTAGTAGTCTTTAACATACTAGAAATCCCTTGTTTGAATTAGTTGTTTATGTGGAAACTCATTAACACAAGCAGATTCTGATATTGAGCTTAGTCAAGTTTACTTTATATATCTTATTACTAAGTCACAAACTAGATTCTTGTTTCTTATCTGTCAAATTATGATGTCAATAAATCTTACGAATGAACCAAGTACTGATAAGCCTCACTTATTAAAAGAACAGAAAAGAATAAAAGTCAGGTTCTCCTTTGAGATCTAGAGTAAAAAATGTGGAAGGGAAGACCCAAATGCATTGCTGGTATTAAGTAATATGCATCAGAAAAGCAAAAAAAAATCTTGGTGACTTTTCACACTCTATGATTACTAGAGAAATACTCTGATAACAGCATAAATTTTGATAAGCAGTCGTGACTCACTTATACTGAGAAGCCACTGTAAAAAGGAATTTCAAAAGATGCATAAAATGAGCACAAACAGTTGAGGTGGACTCTTGCATAAATTTGTTCTATAGTAGACATCATGACTGATGACAGATTTTAAGCATTTTTCTGACTTATGCCTTATTTCTAAGATGTACTGTGACGGCCTCAACCCCGGGGTCAGGAGTTGACGTCACTAACAACAATAACAAACACAATATAATCCAAATCACTAATTATCCATAACCACGACCCCTTTACCAAGACCTTTTCCAGGTTTAACTATGATTTAGATTACAACTAACACAAGCTAACTTACAGCAATGATCATGACGCGGCTAACTTAACACAGCAACTCAACAGACCATCTTTGGTCTAGCACAACTACCTTACAGGAGCCTGACACGAAAGAAGCTGGAACTCTGCCCTGACTATTGCGCAAGAATCTCCTAGGCATCTGCAAAACATATATAAAACATTCTGCAAGGGTGAGCAATTGCTTGCTCAGCAGTACCACTATATGAATGCAAGTAAAACAGTTTATGATAAAGCAATGACAAGAACAGAGATTATAGCTCGCTTGCAAAATATATAAAACAATTCATAAACTGGATATTCCAAAACTAGCATGCTTTCAATAAAATAAACGTAGTAGTGTGCTATGTACAAATACCAGAGTTTAATTCTAGCATGCCATTTTCATTTCCAAATCCACTATATAACTTACTTGTTCCGTTACGAGAATCACAAAGCCAAATCAGATACTTACGGATATGTGAAGACAGTTGATCAGGCTATCAACACTTGACGGCTCTCACTGCCATCCTATATACCTGTTCCGGAAGTCAAAGACTAGCTAGGTCTCTGACCTGCTGGACTAATCGGTTTTATATTGCGCGCAACCGAATTAGCCTCATAAGCCACCTCAATAGGCCTACTCTGGCCCCAATGTATCCCATATCTGACCGTTTTATCCAGTTTTCAAAACACTTGTACCTATCTCATTTTCAAAATCATTCATTTAACCAGCACACATATAAAATTCATTTCACAAATCATTTCATTCGAGATAGGTACCTTTTGAAGTTACTTTTCCCCAAAACAATTTGAAAACAATGATTTATTACTACAGAGGATACACAACTTAAAACATTTATGTTCTATTATGAAAATAAAGCATTTAGCTATTCATACATACTGAACCATAAAAGAATGGTCAGGGGTAGTTGCCTTGCAGAGCATTACGACTATCTCTGATTGACGTTAAACTAACTTGGACACTCGGCTTTATCGCCTTACTATCAGACTATCCTGGATCCGACTTCAACGTTCAGGTCCTTCGCTTGGAACCTTGACATGCTTGTCGACTGATCACTAGGTTATCTTTAGTTCAACTTCACTTCTGGAGTCCTTCAACTAGAATCCTACAGAGCCGAAATACCCTACGTTAGACGTCTAGGTATGCTTGACATATCATCGCTAACAACCTACCCATTCGATATCAATTCCCGACTCGTACTTACACATATTATAATAACACACACAACAATTAGGGTTCACATTCACAAAAAATAGGTTTGGTGTTCATTTTCAGAAAAATACATATACTCATCATTTTACAAAAATTAGGGTTATTACTTTTTTTTGGCAAAACAGTTCGCCACCACATACAATCAAATTTCGTATACAACATATATATATGTTTATATATACTCGTTCGACGGCCCGATAATTACTAGATACGCTCCCGTATTTCCGTAGTTTGATTTCTCATAAATTGGGCAGCGTCTCCTTTGTTTATCAAACTACCCGTCGAAACATCAATCGACATCAAATTAACAACACAATCACCGCAATCCAATTTATAAATCCCAGCCACCAATTCGAACCAACAACAACAATTGCAAGTCATAAATTCTCAAACGCCTATTCCATTACAGTTTTTAATTATTATTCGTATTTTATAATTATTTATTTTAAATATTAGAACTCAGAATCACGTCATCACAGTCCACCGTCCGCTCGTAACGAGTCATCGCGAACGGCGGCAAAATTTCGCGGGTACCCGATAATTTCCCGGGTTTCCAACACGAAACTTCGCCGATTACAAAATAAATTCCCGCACGAATTATTTCACATCACGCAATTTACTCAAATAATTTCCTACAGAAAACAAATAAATAAAATTGCAATCAGGGTCAAAATAAGCCGAGAAAGAACCAACACACTGAACCTCACATACACGCACATACGCGCAGTGCAAAGCACGTCGCCGCACCTCACCGGAATCCGGGAGGCGGCAACAGAACTCATAGCACCAAGAAATGCATACATACGAACCAAAATACACACAGATGTGTACACTCACACAAACAACAAGACAAACAAGATACAGGCTGAATCAAGGAAGCAAGGCGGCGACAATCACCGGAAAAATGGAAGTATAGGGCGTCTGCTCACCGGAATTCGAAGCAACGGCGAAGAACTACCAGAAACCGGGAATACACGTATGGGGGAGGAGAAAGAGGGAACTGAAAAAAAATGAGAAGAAAGACAGGGAAGAGATGAGAGAAGTGAGGTGAGAGAAGAGTGATAGATTAGGGATTGATGTAAGATTAGAATACAATTGCCTTAATTAATGTTTTATAAATTAACACTTATCTGCAAACCCAACACCTGGAAGTTCATTTGACCAGCACTTGCCACGTTTCTGTGGGGTTTATATAATGATAACATGTGTCCAAATTTGACTATAAGGCCCAGATTTTTATCCGTATTTGCGAAATAACGAACAAATCTACTGGTAAAAATTAACCCTAAAATTACCAAAATAGTTATAAAATATCAAAAATAATTCAAAGTTATTAAAATAAAATGTTCATGATTTTTAAGCTGTTTTTGAAACACAACTTAAATTCGCATTTAACGATTAAAAGAAATAATGCACGGGTGAATTTAATCCCAAAAATTTCCAAAATAATTTTAAAATTCTCGGAATATTCCAAACCTAAATAAATATGAGTTTCTTAATTTTTGAAGGATTCGGGAATTAAATACAGATTTTACAAATAAATGCAATCAGAAAATCATATAGGGTTAAATAATTGATGAAATATTGATTTCTAAATGTTATAAAATCCCAAAAATAAATATTGAAGTTATAAAGTCATAAAAACAATTTTAGAGACAATCCACATATTTACACAAATAAACTTATATTAAATCCACTTTTAAAAGTGGAAACAATTCAATACACGTCCATAATTAACTACACGAACCACCATGGACACCATAATTCACACACATAGATAAAAGTAAAATAACACATAGTTGACATAAGCTATACACATATATTATTCACTTAATAATTCCATAATTACGCATTTAAATAATACAGAAATACACGAGTCGTTATATGTAATGAAGTTGATCAGACTTAATCTTTATCTGATATTTTGCTGAATGCACACATTTTCTCCATATGAATGATGAAAATTACTGTGGTGATTAAGTTGTTTTTGACAAACAGTTAAGTATAATTTGCATAAATTCTGAGGACAAGTTCTGATGGATGTTCTGATGATTAAACTCTGAAGAAAACAAGTCAGTATTTGTATGAAGAATCACAGAAAAAGATATTCACTTTTTGAGTACAGAAGCCATGTTCTGATGACTGTTAAAATCTGATATAAGTTAAGTTCTGATCTTAAATCCTGATGGAATCTTTGATGCTTACGTGGCATTTTTCTATACTTGACTTATTTGTAGTAAAATCTGAAACAGTCATATTTAAATCAGAATAAATTTGGGTGAGATAAAAACAGTCATAATCATTATGGGTTAGTGGTTAACGTGTATGTCTTGAAAAACTGCATGTGCACAGTAATTGTTAATTATTTCCTGTGCCCATTAACTCTTGCTTTAGATCTTTTACTAACTGTTATTATTACACATCGGTCTAGGGAGTCGAGGGATCATTGTTTTACTTGTAATTGTAAACCAGTCCTCGTGTCCCTTGATATTCTATTGGCTATTCAAACCGACTATTCATTCCAGCCAAAACATCTTTCATTTTCTTATAAACTCACTCTCTTTCTATTCTCATCAACAAAAATGGTTTGTTTCAACTTGTTCCTGAACTATGAAACTTTCAACATCGAGTTGAGTTGTGATGATTGGCAACATGAGTGGCATGTCACCGCCATTCCTGAAGAGCTCTGGAACTCAGTTCCACAAGAGGTTCACACATACCTCTTGTTCTTTTCGATGAAATACCACCTCCATCTTGATCAGTTGGAAGAGGAAAGGAGAGAAGTTCTCCTTCAGCAAGAACGGATCATCCGTCTTGCAGTGCTCTTCGTCAGCAGCAGAAGGAGCTAGTCGATAGGTCTTCTTAGACTAGGACTAAGGCTGTTGAAGTTAAGAATCTTAGAATAGGACTATCTTGTAATTTTTGCATGTAATTGATAAATTTCATGAAATGTACTCATCTGATATATTAATGAAATTTCCTTTAATTTGCAAGATTTGGTCTTTGTTTCTTAAATTATGTGACTGTGCATGTTTTAATTGCAATTTGTTAATCTTTACTTCATCGATTTTTAACTTTATCCTGTGATGAATGTTTTGATTCAATAATGGTCAATAATAAATTTTGATGATTTGAGGAAATAATTGAAGCACGAGTTCATGCATCTGAACTTGTGATAATTGAAGCTGAGAATGTTACTTCTCAGAAGTAAAAAGCAGCTCAAAGTTCTGATACTTTGAAAAGAAAATCTGTAAATTCTGATGCAGCTGAAGCAACTCCTTCATTGGCAAGGAGATTGAAAAAAATGAAGGCTTTGAGGTATTTGGATAAGGCTATATCAGAAGATACTGAAGAAGCTGAGGAAGGGGATCATGAATCTCTGATCTCATAAGAACCAATTATCATTGAAGCCCTTCCAGCTCAAGCCAAAGACACTGTTAATGACACATTTGTTACCCCTCATATCTCTCCTATTAAAGCTATAGATGATGCTAAAGAACAAACTGATAATTCTGCTTATCAAAATTTAGATGATGTTATTCCTGAATCTTCAGTTGCTTCACACACTGTCGAGCTATCAGAACAGAATGAGTCTTCCTCAAGTTCTGATGACAATGTTTCTATTGAGACTCCAGTACCTACTCTGGGCAAGGAAGAATTGGTGAATAAATTTGTTGAAAAGGAAGCACCAACTCCTTGGGAGGATACTCACAGAGGTGTTGAGTGGACTAAGAAGAGGAATGAATCAGATTTTATTCCATGTTCTAAAATTCTGACAGAGCATATTGCAAAAGCTGGTGAGTTGCTCACAAATACTGATTTCAAGACACAACTCAAGATCACAGCCCTGTCTACAAAACATCTTCAATGTCTACATACTTCTACTCATGAAAAGGTTGATACACTCAGGGAACAAGCTGATAAGTTCAATCTACAAATCAAGCTTGACAAGAATAGGTATATCAGACCTATTTCTGAAAAAGTTGCAACCATTGAGAAAATTCAAGAGAAGCAACAAGCCCAAATTGCTGAGGTTCTGGCTAATCAAGCTTCTCAGAAAGCTCAATTGGATGAAATTCAATCTTCAGTTGAACTTCTTCTTTCTCTCTTACTTCCTGATGATGCCAAAAAGGGGGAGAAGGTAGTTAGTCCAAATGCTCACCTAATCAAGAACTGAAGAAAAAGGATGATAAAGGTGATGACCAGGGAAACCCTGAAAAGAGCAGAGGTCAAAGAAAAGTTCAAGGAAAATCTTCTATTCAGAACAAGTCAAGTTCTGATGCTGTGAATGCTCAAAGATTGAAGTCAAGTGGTGATAAGCAAAGTCTGATTTTAAGTTCTGATATTCTTATTCAGTTAGGATCTGAAGACTATCATAAGTTTTTGCAAACTCTGAAGTTGAAGGGGAAGCAGACTACTGTTTATTATAAAGATCCTAAAATCCAGACACTTGATGAGGAGATAGCAAGAAGATTAATTCTGAAACACAATCCAGGAATGAATTTTGAAACTCTCAAGGAGGAAGAAGCTAGATTTCTTGCTGAAAAGACAAATCCTAAGTCTAAAGCTTCTGATGCAAAGAAACCTCCAAGGCCTAAGGAAAAAGGCATTGTGATCAAGGAAAAGTCAAATTCTGAAACTTCAAAGTTCAAGACTAGATCACAGACTGAGAGTGATCCCAAAGACAAAGGGAAAGGAAAAGTTTATGAACCAACCAAGTCACTGGACTTGAAAACTTCTCAAGATCTGATGAAACCAGTGTATAAAATGGTTCAAGTAACTGATGATAATCTTGTTGAAGATGAAACTGTTCAAATTCTGAAAAGAAGAAAGATAAATGAAGATTCTAAAACAACCTCTGACACTGCTCAAGTTGTTATTCAGAATAAAGGACTGGAAGGTACAGAAGAAACAACAAATTCTGATCAAGCTATCAAGACATCAACTACTAACAATGCTCAAGTTGATTTGGATAAAATGATAATTGCTGATAAGAAGAAGCTGTTATGGAAGAAAGCTACTCCAGTTGAACCAAAATCCAATCTCATGATTAATCAACTTGCTATATTCGGGTTGAAAGCCAAGCAACCTAGAGATAGAGCTGGATTAGGTTCCGAAGAAGAGAAGATTCAAACAGGATTAAAGGTTACTCTAAGAGATCCTTTCATATTGACAGACAAACCATATGAACAAATTAAACAAAGGCACCTTGACAAGGTGTTGTCTGCTCAAGTTATGATAGATGCTCATGATAAGGAGAATCTAAAAGAAAAATTGATCTTATTTCTTAATAATGGAAGGACTTATAAATTAGCTGATACTGATGTATTAAAGAAGTATATCAGAGAACTTCAATATATTCACTATCTTCTGGAAATAAAATCTGATGTTACAAGAAGGTGATCAGATTTTAAAGGCTATAAGAGATCTATTCAGAATCTCTGGTACAAAGACTTCTCATTACAGTCCAATGATTACTGAAGGTGATGGAAGAGAAACTCCTATGCTAAAGAATTCTCCTAAGGTGGAAGTTATTCTGAAAGGAAGATGCTTATGTTATAATGAAAACACTTCACATCCTAAGGTTATCAGACTTGGTGATGGACTTGAAAGAATATCCATTCAAGCTCTCAGAACATCCATTTATCAAATTGGTGATAGTAAAGAAGAAGAACTGATGCAGGTTAAAACACAGTTAGCTGAAGTTCTGAAGAAAGCTGAAGATAATCTGATAAATGATTTTGCTAAGAATCATTATATATTCAGATTGATTCAGTGATATTGGTAAAGCTGGATGTTTTGTAAGTTGTAATTAATAGTCTTATTAAACTCTTATTGCATTTGAACTTAAATGTTTTTGACATCATCAAATCTATTAAATTGTATATTCTTGCATAATTTACAAGGTGTGGGAGATTGTTGGATATATTTGAGATGTCATGTCTAATATGTTTCATTTTAGTTTTCAGATCTTAACTAACAGGAAATATCAGTTTTTACTGGAATCAGGACTTATTGGAAGTCAGGACTGAAGGATATCAGGACTTAGATTATCAGAAGATAATATCTGAAGATGGTTATCATAACTTAAGTACTGGAGGACTAACAGTTAAGGAAGGAAGCTGATTTACAGGAAAGAAGGTCGAGACTAATACAAGAAGAAGATATGCATGGAAAGAGTTAAAGGACTAGAAGAATTATATAAGATATCTGGTTGATATATTTTAGGAGACATACTTATTTTCCATATCAACTAGAAGTTATCTTGTAACTGTGTGTCTATATAAACACAGACATAGGTTTACTCTATAAGAGTTACCATCATCGAGAAGATCATACAATTTTAACCTTGCAGCTCTCGTGATATTTTTTCATCACTGAGAGAGAACAGTTTCATTGTAACAGAGTTTATTATATCGAATACATTTGTTTTTTGTTACTTGTGCTTTAAATCGATTTGATTGTATTCTACACTGTATTCAAACCCCCTTCTACAGTGTGGTGTGACCTAACATATTAATTATTTTCTGAATAATTACAAAATCATTTTCTAAAGCTAGAATCGTCCAACCTCAACCGTTTTTAAGTATTTACAACCCGAAACTCTTCCGAAAACTCCATCCTAACCTAATCTGGTAATTCCGGACATTTTTCGTGTTTTGACTTTTTCGATCCAGATTACGGTTTGACCCGTGCGCGGCCCAGCCTAAAATTTTTGATAAGGTAACCCTATTCGATAACATTATCTTCGCACAAAGCATTTTATAAAAGCCCGGTTTTGATAATTATCCAAAATCTTTGATGCTTATCCAAAACAGGATAATGCTTATCCAAAACAGGATAATGTTTATCCAAAATGTTATCCGATAGGATCGTTTTTATAGTTACTTAGCCCAACAATAGCTATCACGCCAGTATTGGAATGCCGCCCTTTGAAGCTTTGTATGGACGTAAGTGTAGATCACCATTGTATTGGGATGAAGTAGGAGAGAAGAAAGTGTTAGGTCCTGAACTAGTTCAGCAGACTAAAGATGCAGCGGCGTTGTTTCGGAAAAGGTTAGAAGCAGCCAGTATAGACAAAGAAAGAATGCGGATTTACATCGAAAAGACATGAACTTCGAAGTAGGGTCACTTGTATTGCTGAAAGTATCACCTTGGAAAGGATTAGTGCGATTTGGTCAGAAATGTAAGCTTAGCCCCAGATTTATAGGACCATTTGAGGTTTTGAAGAAAATAGAAAAGGTCACTTATGAGATAGCATTACTGCCGCAATTGCGGCATATCCATAATGTGTTCCACGTATCTATGTTGAAGCCATATATCCCTGATTCGAATCAAATTATAGAGTACAAACCGATTGATCTTCAGCCAGATTTGTCCTATGTGGAACAGCCAATCCAGGTTTTAGATCGTAAAGAGCGAGTCCTTAGGAATAAGTCAATCCCCATAGTGAAAATACTTTGGAGAAATCCTCGAGTAGAAGAGTCTACTTGGGAGCTAGAGTCAGACATGCTTGATAAATATCCTCATTTGTTTAGTTAAGTCAGATTTTGGGAACATAATCTTTTTAAGGGGGAAGGATATAACGACTCGTGTATTTTTATATTATTTAAT
The DNA here is from genome assembly GCF_009905375.1 of Apium graveolens. NCBI lineage: Eukaryota > Viridiplantae > Streptophyta > Magnoliopsida > Apiales > Apiaceae > Apium > Apium graveolens. Next base: position 142,203,961 of record NC_133650.1, read on the forward strand.
TGTGTAATTATTAAATATTTAATTAAATAATATAGGTGTATTGTTTGTGGCAGTTGTGTGTTGGTTTTTATTAACTAATTGTGATTTAGGGGTGTATATGATTGAATTGTGTAATTAATTATTGAGTTGTATTTATTAGTTTCGCGTTTAAAAGTGATTTCATTCCAGTTTTATTTTCATAAATATTTGGAGTGTCTCTAAAATTATTTTTATGATTTTTATAATTTCAATAATTATCTTTAGGATTTTAAAAAATTGAGAAATCAATATTTTATTAATTATTTATCTTTAAATGATTTTCTGATTGCATTTATTTGTAAATCCGTATTTAATTCCAGAATTCTTCAAAAATTATGAAACTCATATTTTATTAAGTTTACAATATCTCGAGAATTTTAAAATTATTTTGGGAATTTTTGGGATTAATTTCACTCGCGCGTTGATTCATTTAATTGTGTAATTAATTATTGAGTTGTATTGTTTGTTTCGCGTTTAAAAGTGATTTCATTGCAGTTTTATTTTCATAAATATTTGGAGTGTCTCTATAATTATTTTTGTTTTTTATAATTTCAATAATTATCTTTAGGATTTTAAAAAATTGAGAAATCAATATTTTATTAATTATTTATCTTTAAATGATTTTCTGATTGCATTTATTTGTAAATCCGTATTTAATTCCAGAATTCTTCAAAAATTATGAAACTCATATTTTATTAAGTTTATAATATCTCGAGAATTTTAAAATTATTTTGGGAATTTTTGGGATTAATTTCACTCGCGCGTTGATTCATTTAATTGTTAAAGGCGTGTATAAATTGCGTTTCAGAAACAGCTTTAAAATTTTGAAATTTAAATTTTAATTAACTTCGGGATATTTATAACATTTTAAAACTATTTTCGAATTTTTCTGAAATTGTTTTAAGTGCGACTCGGTTCGCTAAAATTGAATTTCAAGTTAAACCGGGCCTCAGAATCTTTATAATTATCCAATAATACACGTGATGGTTTTTCAGAATACACGTTGATACGTGTAGCAATTGCAGAAGGGGGAAAGAAAAAATAATAAAAATAAACAACCCCATGTTCATTTTCTCTCTCTCGGTTGTGCTCTTTCTCTCTCTTTCTCGACTATCTTTCTCTGCTCTCTCTCACCTCTCGTTTATCTCGTTTTCTTATCTCCTCATCCTTCCTCGCCTCTTTCCAGTGCCGTCTCTGGTTGTCTCCATTGTTCCGCCGCCGTCTTTCCCGGTGAGCTTGGTGGCTTGTTAGTTGTATGTATATATATATATTTATTTATATATATGTGCGTACTTGCGAGTGTTGTTGTGTGTTGATCTCTCTGTCTTCCCTGTAATCCCTGTGCTGCGGTGTTTTTGGGCCGTTTTCCGGCTGCCCTTGCGTTTTCCGATTGTGTCTGTGTTGTGCGTGTTCTTGTGCACGTGTGCTATTAATTTTTTATTTATTTTAATTATTCTCTGCAGGAAATTTGTTTGATTAGATTTCGTGAAATAAAATATGTAATTTTGTGCAGAAAATATTTCGAATAATCGGTGAAATTTTTGTGTTGGAACCCGAATTATCGGGTGCCCCGAAAATTTTGCCGCCATCCGCGATGAATTTTTTTTACGAGCGGACGGTGGACGGTGATGAATTGATTCTGAGTTCTAATTTTATAAAATAAATAAAATGAATCGTATAATTGGTTTTGTACGTAAATAAATATGGAATTGTTGAAATTGTGTTGTGACGTGAATTGCGGATTGTTGTGAATTTGGACGTCGATTATGATCGACGGGTAAAAATTGCTGTCAAAATTTTTCTAAAAATTTATTTTAAGTACGAGAAACGTACTATATAATACAATTTTTTTTACCCTTATGTGAATACATATTATGTGATTATGTGTATAATCATTATACGAGTCGGGTTATCGAATTGGATTATTAGGATTCGAGGATATCAAGCATGTTAGTATAACTAATTAGGATATTTTGTTATTTTAGATCCCAGTTGAGTTTCGCCAGGACCGAAATCAACATAAAAGCTACTTAGGGTTTCCAAAAGCGTTGCATGGCAAGTACCCTTGACAATTCTTTTATTGTTCAGTACATATGAATAGACTATTGTTTTACTCCCATAAAGGAACATAAACGTTTTAAGTTACGTATCCCCTGCAGTTATGAATAATTGTTTAAACTTTTTTTGGGGAAACGTAACTTCGAAAGGTACCTATCCCGAATGAAACAAATTGTGAACCATATTTTATGTGTGCTGTTAAATGAATGATTTTTAAAATGGGATAGGTACAATTTTTTGAAAACTGGATAAAATGATCATGATATGGGATACATAGGGGCCAGAGTGGCCTAGTGAGGTTGCGTAAGAGGCTAACTCGATTGCACACATTGCATAACCGATTAGTCCAGCATGTTAGAGACCTAACTAGTCTCTAACTTCCTGAACAGGTATATGGGATGGCAGTTGGAGCCGTCTGGTGTCGATAACCTGATCAGTTGTCTTCACATATCTGTTACGTATCTGATTTGGCTTTGTGATTCCCGTAAGGGAATAAGTGATTGATACAGTTGATTAATAAATGTGAATAACATGTTAAAATTGGACTCTGGTACTTACACAGCACACAACTACGTTTATTTTATAATGAGCATCCTAGTCAGTGATATCTAGTTACATCAGTTTTCTTTATTCATTATTGTTTGAAATGATTTACAGATTACGTATTTCACATGGATTTATTGTTCGGTTCTTATAATTGTTTACTTTACCATTTTTATCTTGATATTCATATGTTGGTGCTGCTGAGCGATTATGTTAACCTTTGCAACCTGTTATATATATCGCAGATGCCTCGAAGACCAGTTGACCTTGGCAGAACCGTATCTCAGCCCCTTCAGGACCGGGCTCCTCAGAGGTAGTTAGTATCAGACCATATACGGTCTGATGAGTTGCTAAATAAGTTAGTTTGTCAGATTTTTGAATAAATGGGTTGTAATAATGAATAACTTTAATCATATTTGAACCTGGATCGAATCTTGGTTTGGGGTCGTGATAGTTTAATATTAATAATAATTTTGTAGTTTATATTGTGGTTTGTTGTGTTTAATGATGTCAACTCCTGACCCCGGGGTTGAGGCCGTCACACCAGACATCCTTAGCAGTTTTGCAGTTTATGATGTTGTCAAACATGTCACCATCAACACCATTAAACAAAATGTTCATGGCCTTTTTATCCTTATGAATTTATTCAATATCAATATCAGACCATTTTGATCTAGGCTTTGGTACATATGCTTCATTTCCTGTAGCAGCTCTCATAGGGACATGTGGACCTTTCTCAATGCAGTCCACATATGCTTCATTCACCTTCCAATGGTGATAGTTGTCTTTGTCCAGAAATGGAATCTTTACTCCAACATCTTTTCTGCTCATCTTATTAGTTACTGTGATCTTTAAACTCTTTATTCTTCAAGAGTTTGCTCTGATACCAATTGTTATTCCCAAACAATCTAAACAAGAGTTATAGAAGGGGGGTTGAATGCAATTCTGTCTTCTTTTCAATTTTAAGAACAGTTCAACTATAAATATATAACTGTGTTTGATTTAGCAATGGTGTAGAATGAAAGTACTAAAGAAATCAAATCACAAAGTAATCAAATACAAGTATTTAAAAACTTTCTGGTGTATTAAACTTTTCCACCAGAGATATATATTAAGTACAGAACTCTGTGTTACAAAATGTACACAGCTGCTTACAAGTTGAACTACAAGAACCGAGAAATTATTAACAGATTTTGCTTTATCTATTTCTATGGAAATTGCTTACTTACTTAGATACATTTCAACTTGCTACTCTTGGTTTATATATCACCAAGTTACATGAAAATAAGACAAAATGTTTCTAGTCTAACTTCATGCTGCTGCACTTCTCTTTCCAGCATCTTTGATTATCTTCAGTTTAGCATGGAAATGGAAATGCTTCTTTGTTCTCTAAAACTGGAATTAGGCTGCCACATTCTATTTTCATATAATCAATGCATGTGACTGTCAAGTCACTATCAACTACTCTTTTGAATTTGATCATCCGTTGAAACTCTGTTTGAACATCCGTCGAGACTTATGTTGATCATTCGTTGAAGCTTTCTGAATCATCCGTTGAGACTGTCTTCTTGTCAGTTAACTCCCTTTCATTTATACAAGATTTCAAGGCATCTAATATTTACAATTAACCAACCTATCTTGCATCTCAATCTAGTAGTCAACATGACTTATACATTCTACAACATCTAGTTCACTAAGCCATTTAAGTATGCAAAAATGTGCTACTAATATTATTATTACATAGGCTACTCTTTCAACGGGTGTTGAAATGATCATCCGTTCAAAGCTACAAAATCACTTAACTAAAATCTACTTAGTGTTTTGTTTAAGTTATCATCAAGTGCATAATAAATTCCTAACACATTCACAATTGGAGTAGATCCCATGATTCTCAGCACATTACTGACTGGAACTGATGTCTTGCAATCTCTTGCTATGTGTCCTGGCTTCCTATACTTAAAGCATGTAAACCCAATTGTTGGAACCTTGCAAGCTTGATTCCTGGTAGGTTGATCCTTGTTTACTGGCTCTTTGGATGGTTGATTATGGCACTCCCTTGAATAGTGCCCTTTCTGGTTACATCTATAACAAACCACATTCAATTTGTTCCAAGCTCCTCCATATTTCTTTCCGCATACCTGGCATTCTGGTAAACCTAGCCTCTGCTGATTTGGCTGGTTCCCAGTGGCTGGACGGTTGCCTTGTCCTCCGTCGCCCACATTTTGTTTTCTGAAATTAAAATTCCTTCCTAGCTGAAACTTTCCTTTCTTCTGATTAAAATTTGGAAACTTTCCCGCTTGTGACTGTCCTTCATTTCCTTTAAACTTTCTCGTCTTACTCTCCTTCTCCTTCTGTGATATTTCACTTTCTGTTTCCGCAATCATAGCCTTCTACACAACTCCTGCATACATGTCCAACTCAAATATAGCTACCTTCCCTTTGATCCATGGCTCAAGACCTTGCTGAAATCTCTTAGCTTTCAACCTATCAGTATCCACATATGATGGTACAAACCTAGATACTTCCTCAAACTTACTTTCATAATATGCTACTGACATATTTCCCTGTTATAGCTCGAGAAACTTTAATTCCATTTGATCCTGAACAAACTGAGGAAAATACTTTTCTAGAAATAGTTTCTTGGATCTATCCTAAGCAATAACATATGTACCTTCAAATGTCCTAACACCAGTAGCTGGCTTCATTATTCAAATAGTAACTAACAAACTCAGTTTTTTGTTCCTCTCTCACCTTGACTAAAGAAAATGACTTCTCAATCTCCTTTAACCAAACTCTCGCTACAATTGGATCTAAAGAACCTTTGAATTCCGGTGGATTCACCGCCTGAAAAGTCTTAAAAGTTACCCGAAGATTGGTCTGTCTCTGTTGTTGTTGAGTCAAGTTAATTGTTTGTTGAGCCAAGCTTTAGAGAAGCTGGGCTACAGTTGGGTCTATGGGACCTGGATTTATATTCTGGTTATTTTTGTCTTGGTTGTTGTTGTTAGTTTCTTCATTCTGGTTGGTAGAATGGGTATTTCTTCTGGGAGACATTTTCTGTAAATAATCAAATAACTTATTTAGCCTTTAGATCAAATCCTTTTTATGAAAAGTTTTTGTAAAACAGAAATATCTCTTTTTGAAAATATTTGTAATTGTTGAACTAAGTAAATTGCATGCTTCTTTACAGAATTTAAACAATCAAGGGGATAGGGTACATGATATCACAAGAGTTTATAACTGGTGCAGTAAGTAAAGTTAGATAAAACAGGTTCAGTAATATAAATGACAATGCTGGAAAAGAAAAGGTATTGATATATATATATATATCAAAGTTTGGTAGTACAAGCGTGAAAACGCTTCAACAAAAGCAAAAGGGTATAACAAGCCTACACACTAATCGGCAAGTCTAGTCTATATATATAAGAGAAAATTTTGCTGATACACACTTCACACTAATATACGTATAACAGCTGTCACAGCATCTCTATCGTCTAACTCCAGGGAAACTCTGGTCCACCAAGCCTCGTAAGATCCTCTAACACCTCTCTGGCCCACCCCATAAGAGCACCTAGGCCCACATACTTATAAATAGCTCCATGCAGTCTGGCCTCAAGTATCCTCCGGGTCACATGAATCTCCTCCCGAAGCTCCCCTGCACTCCTGTCAACATCTATAATCCTCAAGATATGTTGTAGCTCCTAAATCTGTGCCAACAGGGCCTCTCGCTCCACAAGAAGAGCCTCATACCGATAATATGGAATATGGAGTGGAGTAAACTGGAAAGATGCACCCGCAACTAAATGCCCAATAGAGTCAGAATAGCAGGTAGGGTTCCTCGGATAGGTGGTCTCACACCAAGGGGTGGAATGGCTTGCAGTGGTACAGCCGTCATAATAGGAGGTAGTATGGCTAACACCGGTGAAAGAGCAGGGCGTGGATTAGATGACGATCCTCTGATTGAAGGCTCAGAATGATCAGATGGTACTGGAATGATAGAATTTGCCATCACTGCTATCTGAAAATCACATCACAAGAAAAGAATCTCAAATTACAACACGAATCATACCAGAACTTATTATACAGTCGCACTCATCCTCTCGACGTTCTATCTTTCTATTTTTTACTCCTAATCCTAACCCTCTACCCATTCCCGATAATCTAGGCTTGTTTCAGTGACTTATAAGCTGCAGTTCTGATACCAAACCTGTGACACCCTCCAAACCCGGGTCAGAAGTTTGGGGTTTACAACACACACACAATATATATAAATCTGCTTATGAAAATAATATATATGCAATGACCCTACTTACCATAACCACGGATCGCAACAGGTTAAAGTATGCATACAAGCCATAACCTTAATTATATTACAAACGTTCTAAAACCCAACTAGTTTAACTTATATCTGAGAATAAAAAATTCTTACAAACTTTCAACCTCAAAACTAAAATAAAAGTCTTCAACTAGCTTATTCCGTCTCAACCTGGAATCCTAGCTCGCACACTTTCCTGGGGATCCTCGCTACCAACGGTTCTTTCTTAACTGAAAAATAAGATAAACAGATTCGCAAGAGTAAGCTAATTAGCTCAGCAAGTCACTGTAACAATACTGATATTACACAATGATCAATTGAAATAATTTGAGGAATTAAGTTTCTTAATAAGCAATGGTTAGAATTGGATATTCATTTTTATTTTAAAAAACTAAGGTTAGGCTGCTGATCAGTCACACACTAAGCCCGAGCATGGCACACAGCTCTGCTCTATTTACTGGATCCAAGACATACATTGGCCTAATACGACCACAAATCTGGTCTACATTTATAAAACCATCCAGTTCTATAATAATAACATAATAAATAATGAAAATAATAAACAGAATCATAAACAACATTCATCTTGAAGCATAGGGTGATTTGTTAACACCACAACGGTGTAACAAGGTAAGTATAAAGATTGGCTTTCGGTTAGTAAAAGAATCTAATAATAGAGGAACAAAAGTTTCGTGGTTATAAGGATTAGTCTTCTAATATATAAGGTATGAAGGTTTATATGTTAAACAAAATCTGGTTCAGTGATCTGTATATGGTTTATATATATTTATGGAGTAATATCGTATATCTATGGTTCATATCTAGAAATTTAACGCTAAATGGTTTACAGGAAACAAAGCTTATGGATCAAGATCAACATGAATAATCAGGGTTTAGGTTTGAGTACTTCAAAACACTTGCAATATAAAACAGGACTATTCAATTACTTGCAACATATCTTGAAAAGGTTCAAATCACTTGCCTTATCTCAATTCGCTAACACTTCACTTGCTCTCGTTCACCGACTCTTAGTCACCGACTATCTGCTTTCCCTTTCTATGCCTCGCTTCCTCTTCTAGACATCACAAGTAACAATCAATTATCATTCTCACTTTATTTTATTCGTTACAAGCTTCTATCTACCCTTCATTTCACCCAAATCCGACTTACGAATTAATACTTAAGATAAAAATCGTCAAACAATAAACACATAAGCATATTATCCACTAATTAGATCACATATAGCACATAACACGTAAGATATTTGATGAAAATATTTTTTTAAGAAAATTCGGTGTTAAAATAATTTTCCACGTATTTAATACGAAATTTTTAACATTTTTTGGAATTAAAACGGGCCAACGAATCATTTATAAACAATTAACACCGTTCGAATACCCGAATCTGACTTTTAAATTAATTAATAATAATTATCGAGCCTTGAACATAATTTAAAATAATATTTTAAAGCTCAAAACTATTTTTCAGAATTTTTAAATCAAAAGAAATAATTAAATCTAATTAAATAATCAATTAAAATTAATTAATAACCAATTAAATCAATTAATCAATTAATATTTAAGTTAATGGACCAATTAAATAATTAATTATTAACTAAAATTAAATAATTAAGTAATTCAGATTTATTTTTGAATTAAATATAATTTTCAAAATTAAAATAATGATTTTTGAAATTTTTAATAATTAAAAATGAAATTCTGAAATTAAAATAAATAGAAAATATGATTTTTATAAATTTTCAAAACAGGAATCCTATTTTTGAAATTTTCTGAAACTACAGGGACCAAACTTCATCATTTATAAAAGTTCAGGGACTAAACTGCAATTTTGCAATTTAGTCGCCGGAAAAACGACGGGGTCGCCGGAGTTTACAACTCCTGTATCTTCAGGCCACCACAAGCTCCAGACCACATTTACAATTTACCAGGAATCTAACCACGGAATAACTTAAAGAAAACTCGCCGGACGACGAGTTCATCTTTTCTCCGGCCAGCTCGATTCTGGTATCGTTTGTTCATCAAACCACCACCAATCGATTCCTCTTTTCATGCTCTACACATTGGTATCAACCAATCATACTAATAACCCCTAAATTAAAAACCCCTAATTTTCAATTAAGAACATTCATACGGTTATAAACCCTAATTTCAAAATTCGAAGATCAAATTCCATTTTGAATATGTTATTGAACTCCAAATTGCTATTATGATATACCAAAATGATCAGATCAAATTATCTACCACATGCAAGCATCAAATCACACAAACAACATCAAAATCAAAAATTCATTATTAAACCCAAATTAATTCGAAAATAAATAAAATTATTGAAAAATACCGGATGATTCTGCAGTGAAATAGATGGTTGAATCTGATAGTACTCTTTAAGACCTTTGATTTGGTTACTATAACATCAAAATCTGACTTCAATAACATCTTTAAATGCTTGTTTGATTCTCAAGAACACTATGAATATTATGATTTGTCTCTGAAAATTATATATTTTACTGTTTGCAAATGATTATTTGTACAAAATAAAATACGGTAAGGGCTATTTATATTTACAGAATATTGGTACCCCATTCGATCATATCAGATATAAAAATAGAATACATAATCGTTAAGTATTAATAAAACTAATCCAATTCGATACCGATTTTGGGATAATTAGCAAAACCAGGCTTTTAGTAAATACAGACTTAGTTTTACCGCTTTGGTTACACGAATTATGAGAAGATAATATAATAGTTTAATCAAAATATCCCGTTTCTCGAAAATACGGGTTTTATCGATTTACCGAAATAAATATTGTATCAAAAATTTTGCGCCGGGACCCGCACAGGTAAAACCGTACTCCGGATCGAAAAAGACAAAACATGAAAAATGCTCGGAATATTCAAATTTGGTTAGAAAAAAGTTTTCTCAAAACTTCCGGGTTGTAAAAATGCAAAAACAGTTGAAGTTGGACGGTTCCCGATTATACAAAATAGTTTAGAAATACTCGGAAAAATAATTTATTATATCCATAAATCCTTTATAAAATTATATAAAACATATAAATTAATATAAAAATATCAAAATTATATATACTTTAATTTTGGACATATAAAAATTAAAATAATCAAATTTTATCATATTTAAACATTAAAACACCATTACCATTCAACAGATAATTCACCAAAATTTATTTAATAATCACAGAATATTTATGCATTGATAAAAATAATTACACAATATATGCAGGATATTACATTTGTAATATCTAAACCAATAAACACCCCTCTATCAGCTGAAGACCTTGATGTAGATGTGCTAAACTGGACCACATCTGAGGAAGCTGAATCAAATTTCCTTCACCTTGACTCCTTTGTACCTGTCCAACCGGTCATCAAATCACCTAAACCTGATGACACCAACCAGGATGCTGTAGAGAGTGAAACCAAATCAATTGCTTCTAAGAATACTGATTTGATTTGTGAGAGCCTAGACACCTCCATGAACGGAGTAAAACTGGCCAACCTCCTTACTTCTCATAACCCTGGTTGCCACCTTATTGTACCTGCCAAAGGTGAACGTTGTCATAGGCTTAACAACTTTGGACCTGAGCAAGCCATACGTGAAGATGTCCCATCAGCCCATCACTTCAGAATGAGAATAACCATAACTCTATATCCCTTCATTTTCAAGGTATTAGAAAGATATGCCTTCTCCCCAAATCCAGCTTTATCCAGAACTCTTAGCATATGTCCATGTGTATGTATATCTTATCGTACATAGAATTTAATATTAAGCTTAGTGCTGAAGAACTAGAATACTTTTAGTAGTCAAAACCCGCAGGAAAAGTTTCGGGGAGCTTTTGTTTAGCTGGTTGAGGAGTCCAGGAAGGAAAATACATCGGAGGAAATAAGAAAAGGATGTCGAGCTCGTATAATCATTTCCTATAGTTCTACGGTTACCCCTCATATAAGAAAGATTTTAACTTAAACCCTAGTAAGTTCCAAACTTTTGTGTCCTTCCTAGAGGTTTTTTGTTGATCCTGAAAGGTTACTAACTTACTATTATATGAGTTTTTTCCTTACAATTAACCTGAAATTCATATGTCTATATAGACACTCCACCATGACTTCTTTGAGTGGTGAACAGTTAAAGCGTGCCAAACGTGCTCTGAATTTTTTTTCCAACCTAGGAGATGGTACAAGCCTGTTGACATACTAAAATTTAAATAAATATACATTTGCTCCAAGAGGGTCAACCAGCGAAGCTGGTACCTCTCCGATTATAGATCTTTTACTTATTTTTTTATTCTTTTTCCATGTTGAACTTCTCTGACTACTCCTATTGTCACCATGCATCTTTATTAAACTTCATGCTTTGTATCTTACCTTCCTTTTGGAGAAATAGCTTCGGGTGTTCCTTCTAGCATCAAACAAACCATAAAGTTCAAATACCTTTTCCCGAACGAGGATAACTCAGGCCCAATTCAGCGACCCTCATTTCCGAGATTACCCACTGTTGAAATTAATCTCAAAGTATTTATTATTGCATTGTTCTATTTAGTTATTTGAATTAGTATTTTGTTGATGGCATGTTTTTAGGAGAAAGAATAAGTCATGAGATGTTAGAGTTTGTTTAGGAAACCACTTTGTACGTGGGCTAATTTTTAGCATGTTAGTTTTTCTGCACTTTCTATATATTGCTGTAACTCTCTGGGAAATAAATAAGTCGAAGCATTCCTTCAGCAAATACATTACTTGTTTACACAGTTATACTTATATATATATATTGTTAGTAGCAAGAAGTGGTATCAGAGCTAGAAGGCTTTGACTGACGATCTCACCAGCGATGGAGGGGAACAAAACGAAAGGAGGTTCGTACGGTCTGAGTTATCCAACGCTTGTCAGAAACAACTATACGGCTTGGGCCCTTAAAATGAAGGTGGTGATGCAAGCACAGGGGGTATGGCGCGCTATCAAACCCATCGATCCCAAGGTGGCAGTAGAAGAGAAAGCTGACAACGTAGCGTTGGCAATGATATATCAGGGACTCCCTGAAGACGTGTTGCTAACGATCGCCAGCAAGAAAACGGCAAAAGATGCTTGGGACACGATAAAAGTATTATGTCAAGGTGCAGACAAAGCAAAAAGGGCACGGATACAAAATCTGAAGTCAGAGTTTGAAATGCTGCATATGAATGAGACTGAATAAATTGAGGATTTTCAGATGAGGATGATTGGGCTCGTAACCAATATACGAGCATTGGGCGAAACGATGGACGAGTCCTACGTCGTAAAGAAGCTGTTACGTGCCGTCCCAACCAGATTCCTGCAAATAACCTCCACACTTGAACAGTTTGGAGATTTGGAGAACATGTCTGTCGAGGAGGCTGTGGGAGCTCTCAAAGCACACGAAGAACGTGTAAAGGGTAAGACAGAAACTAAGGAGAACCAGCTAATGTTGACCGAGGAAGAGTGGGCAAAACGTGATGGGGAAGAGAAGAAACTCCTACTGACACGCGAGGAGTGGCTGAAAAGGACTAATGAAAGAAACCCAAGACAAAGGGGTCGAGGCAGGTTTGACAAGAGTAATATTAAGTGTTTTAATTGTAACATTTACGGTCATTTTGCTTCAGATTGTAAGAAACCCAGGAGAAACAGAGGAACGACCGATGCAGAGGCAAACATGGCCGTAATGGACGATGAACCTGCCCTCCTTCTGGCAAAGCATGACAAAACTGATCCACAACTGTTCGTAAATGCAGAAAAACCAGCATCACTACAACTGATCAGGGATGGGGAGCAAGTAAGTGAGTCTAATATTTGGTATCTCGACAACGGGGCAAGCAACCATATGACGGGATTCAGAGGTAAATTTACTGAGTTGGATGAAAATATTACTGGACAAGTTCGATTTGGTGATGGTTCTACTGTCGAGATCCGAGGCAAAGGTTTAGTTCGATTCATGTGCAAAAACGGAGAAGAAAAACAGTTCTCTGAGGTATACTACATTCCTAGTTTACGAAACAATATTATCTCATTGGGGCAGATGTCCGAAGAAGGCTACAAGGTGGAACTAAAAGGGGATTTTTTGAGATTATATGACGCACAAGAACAACTATTGATGAAGGTAAAGCGATCCCCAAACCGTCTTTATAAAATTTTGATAGAAACTAACAAACAGGAATGCTTAATGAGCAAAACGGAGGAACTCTCAAAACTATGGCACGCCCGACTTGGCCACGTTAATTATCAAGCCATGGCTCTCATGTCAAAACAACGAATGGTGGAAGGAATGCCCAGGATAACCCAGCAACGTGCAGTTTGTGATGGTTTCCTGATGGGAAAGCAAATCAGGAGACCTTTTCCTGGTAAAGCCAAATACAGTGCAAAGAAGGTGCTTGAATTAATTCACGGTGATTTATGCGGACCAATTCAGCCAACCACAACCTCAGGATACAGGTATTTCTTTCTCTTGGTCGATGACTATAGCAGGTACATGTGGGTATATTTTCTTAAAACCAAGAGTGAAGCTCTACAAACATTCAAAAATTTTCGAGCGTTGGTTGAAGATGGACCTGAGAGAAGGATCAAAGTGCTCAGAACGGACAGAGGTGGCGAATTCAACTCTAATGAATTCAGGGAGTACTGTGAAGGGGCCGGAATTAAAAGAAACTTCACGACGCCTTACACCCCTCAACAAAATGGGGTAGTAGAGCGTCGCAACAGGACTATAGTGGAAATGACGAGGACCAGCTTAAAAGAGATGTAGTTGCCAGCAAAGTTGTGGGCTGAAGCTGTTCGAAATGCGGTCTATCTACTAAACAGATTACCCACAAGGGCGTTGACACAACAAACACCATATGAAGCCTGGTCAAACAAAAAGCCAGACATCAGTCATGTTCGTGTCTTTGGGTGTATGGCCCATATGAAAACTCCAAGCATTCACAACACAAAGCTCGATGATCGTAGCAAAAGGGTAGTAAATCTGGGTAGAGAGCCTGGCACAAAAGGATACAGGTTGTACGATCCCAACGAAAATCGAGTACATATAAGCCGGGATGTAGTGTTTGAAGAAGTAAAATAATGGCCGTGGAACGAGGAAAATGGAGACGAGAATACACCAGAATATTTCACAGTACCAGACATGGAGAACATCGAAGAAGATGACAGAACTGATGATGCAAATTCAGATAACGGAGATAACTCACAGGAGACCACACCAAGGTCGCAAGAATCCGGGAACAACTATGATACTGACAGCGACGGATCTCAGGTAAGAACTCCAAGCTGTCAGAGCTCTGTATCAAGAATTAATTCTGATAATTATGATGACAGTACGACACCCAAAAGATTTAAGCTAGTTAGTGAGGTCTATGCTGCTACTGAAAATATGGAAGATGATGAAGAACTCCTCCTCATGGGTGTGGACAAACCAGCCAACTATGCACAAGCAGTAAAAGATGTGAACTGGCAGAGGGCCATGAAGCTAGAGATGGACTCAATCGAGGCGAATAAAATGTGGAGATTGACGAGTTTGCCACCTGGAGAAAAAGTGATAGGCCTAAAGTGGATCTACAAACTCAAAAGGGATGCAAACGGAAGAATAGTGAAGCACAAAGCACGCCTCATGGCCAAAGGATATGTACAAGAGCACGGCATTGATTTCGATGAAGTTTATGAACCTGTCACTCGACTGGAAATGGTGAGATTATTACTAGCTCTGGCAGCCAAAGAGAAGTGGGAGGTTCATCACCTCGATGTAAAGACAGCTTTTTTAAATGGGGACATCAAGGAAGACATATATGTGGCCCAGCCTCAAGGTTTTGAAAAGAAGGGGCAAGAAAAGTTGGTGTACAAGTTAATGAAAGCACTATATGGCCTCCGTCAAGCACCTCGTGCATGGTATGCTAAGCTAAACTCTTGTCTTTTAAGTCTTGGATTTACCCGTTGTCCCTACGAGCATGCAGTTTATACAAGGAGAAAGGGAGATGAAAGCCTAGTTATAGCAGTTTACGTGGATGATCTATTGGTAACCGGAACAAGTGTCACAGCCATTGAAGCATTCAAGAAACAAATGCAGCTGCAGTTTGAAATGAGTTACATAGGCAAACTAAGTTACTACTTAGGACTCGAAGTCGCTCAAGGAGAAGGATGCATCGAGCTCAAACAGGCAGGATATGCTCGGAAAATTCTGGACAAAGCTGGCATGGCAAACTGCAACCCAACCAAGTATCCAATGGACCCAAAGGAACAGCTCAGCCGTGACGAAATGGGAAAATTGGTCGATGCTACAGAATATAAAAGTGTGGTGGGTGGGCTTAGATATCTAGTTCACACACGGCCGGATATTGCATACTCTGTAGGTGTGGTAAGTAGATATATGGAGAAACCCACCAAGAAACACATGGATGCTGTAAAACGTATCCTAAGGTACATCAAAGGAACGATTCATCATGGCTTAGTATACTCGAAGGACAGTGGAAATCATGTGTTGACAGGATACAGCGACAGCGATTTGGGTGGACAACTGGATGACCGGAAGAGCACTGGAGGAATGGTGTTTTACCTAAACGAAAGTATCATAACCTGGGTCTCTCAAAAACAGAAATACGTTGCTCTCTCAAGCTGTGAAGCTGAATTCATGGCGGCCACTGCCGCAGCCTATCAGGGAATTTGGCTTCGAAACATCCTGGTACAAATCACCTCGAAGACTATTGGACCAGTGGTGCTGTGTATAGACAACCGGTCTGCAATCGACTTGGCGAAGAACCCAATGTTCCACGGTAGGAGTAAACACATTGATATACGGTTTCACTTTATTAGAGAGTGCGTTGAAAGAGGAGAAGTCGTCTTGAGGCATGTTTGCAGCAACAGTCAGAGAGCAGACATTCTAACAAAGGGGTTGGCCACTGTCAAGTTTGAGAACATGAGGAAGCTATTGGGAGTCAAGGATCTGAACGGAGGACTTTGAGATTAAGGGGGAGATTGTTGAAATTAATCTCAAAGTATTTATTATTGCATTATTCTATTTAGTTATTTGAATTAGTATTTTGTTGATGGCATGTTTTTAGGAGAAAGAATAAGTCATGAGATGTTAGAGTTTGTTTAGGAAACCACTTTGTACGTGGGCTAATTTTTAGCATGTTAGTTTTTCTGCACTTTCTATATATTGCTGTAACTCTCTGGGAAATAAATAAGTCGAAGCATTCCTTCAGCAAATACATTACTTGTTTACACAGTTATACTTATATATATATTGTTAGTAGCAAGACCCACTTATCCTCTACTCAAGACAGATCTGGTTCCTCTTTCAAGTGAAGGCCTTCTCTAGTCGCTCCCGAAATAGTCAAAGCTCCACCTGCAAGATCCGAAAAGAAACTTAGGAGTGGTTCTACTCCTGATGAGTCTGGGAAGCTTCAAAAGTTTACAGAGATGTTGAAAAACCAAGTGCTTGAGGACACCATTGCTCAATGGGACAAAATCAAGTTTGTGGAAGTTGCACCTACAATCACCCTGGCTAATGCCCAGAGTCTATTCCTATTTGAAGCAAAAGGAGCGGATCACTGAAATTGCCCATGTGGATCAAACATTGGAAGAAGAGGTGAAGCAACTGAAGTCCACCCTCAAGGTCCAGGACGATGAAAGAAAGAGAGGCGCGGAGACGTTGAAGAATATGAAAAGTTTAAAATCCAAGATTCTCAAGGAAAGGGACTAGCTTAACAAAACCATTAATGTTGTGGATCAGGAGAAGGAGGAAGCTGCAGCCGACCATGCTTGAAAGGTTCATGAGCTGGAGTTGAAGATGACCAAACTTGAGATTGTTGTTGATGGCTTCAAAGCCGCCCTTTTATGCCAAAAAGTCGATGTAAAAAACTGTCCGGGCTAAGGTGCCAAAGACTTCATGAAGTCTACAATGGATGTGTTTTATGACCTCGACTGGGATAAACTAGGTGAAGACGCAGCAAAAGATGCTGGGAAGATCAGAAAGCAGAAGGCGGATGAGCTGCCAAGGCAACACCAGCTGTACCTCTTGCCCATTTTGTGGAAGACATATCTCTTGCCCCCGCTACCGAGGTTGAAGTATGCTCAAATGATCCTCCTGCTGACCAACATTCAATCGATTTCATCACAGAGATGGCCATTGATATTGTGACTTCTCCTCAGCTCCTTACACATGGTTAAGATTTTATATATATGAACCTTTTTTTTTAAGTAATCTTTTAAACTTAACGGTGCTCTGCACCAAGACTTATGGTTTTTCTCGACGAGGGTGTGGGCACCTCATAATGCCTCATAAAATGTAACTCCATTTAACTCCCCCTTCCCTCGTCCTTTTAATTTAATCATCATACTTTGGTTTTAAAATGTTTTATTATCCTCTTATCTTTATCAACTACCTTCTTTAATCCTATGCCTAATTTCAATTCCGAGGTTCACACTGGAACCTGAATTGCAACCTTGCAAGTTCATATTCCAAGGTTCTCAACGGAACATGAAATTACAACATCCTTGTAAGTCCCTATTCCCTCTGCAAGGACTTTGCACTCCAACCATACATATGCAAGACTTCACAGGATCTAGACTAGCTCAATTTTCCTGAGATCGACATGTACATGTGGAAATTATTCAGAGATTCATATTCTTATATGAATCTATCCAACCAGGTTTACATACGCATATAAACTATAACGTATCCATACAAACCCATCCATTATATATATAAATACATTATTGCATAAGTTAAACTTTACCACCCAAAGGGAATCACGTAGGTTAAATAATGGGATCCTCCTCAATTCATGTATAATTCATACATGCTTGATGTACTATCCAAACACCGTACCATCCAGTTACGCAATTGCTTGCGTATATCCCTTCCTTATCCATGAATTATTTATTATAAAGTTTCCATTCATTTGTATGTAATATTTATTTATCATATATTAGAACTATCCTAAGGTACGTGTAACTAAACGCACCTCCATATATTTTATTTTAGTCAAAGTATAAATCCTTTTATCCATTACAACATGTATTTTCACAAGCCATGTTACCAAAAAGTTGAAAATTTACAATATTTCCATAAATCAATTGATACATCCATGTATACACCACCCCTAGTTCTTCAGCATTAATATATTAAGGTAAAGAACTAAAGTAGTAAACCTCATGCATATAATTCATTCACCCATGCATAACTAAATAAAAATTGAATAACATGAAACCATATATTTTAAGTAAACTTCATATTTTATTTTTATTCAAAAGAGAAATCCTATCGGTGAGGTGTACATGCACTACCCCTGAGTCTACCAGAACAAGCCATTATTCGATTGAATCTGAACCAAACATGGCAACTGCAACTAATTAGCTATTTTATTATCCTACGCCTTAAAGAGGCCTACTATAATGAATACCAAAGAAATTTACTAATGGTATATTTTAATGCGCTCTATATTCCATGCCCTAGGAATTAACTTCGCATCCAAGTCAGTCAGGTGGTACGGTCCTTCCCAAAGAACTATTTTAATGATGTAAGGACCTTCCCAATTTTTCCCCAAAATATCATGTTCAGGGGTCCTCATATTTGGCATCATTCTCTTAAATACCAAATCCCCTACTCTCAGTGATCATGCACAAACCTTCTTATCAAAGTATTTCATGGTCCTTTACTAATATGCAGCCAGCTTCAACGGTGAATTTGCATGTACCTCCTCTAGTAGATCCATATACAAATGATGATTAAGTTCATTATTTTCAGGATCATAGTTATCCCTCCTGAAAGATCCTGCTCTAATCTCCACGGGTATAATTGCTTCACAACCATAGGTGAGGGTGAAAGGTTATTCACCTATTGTGGATCTAGGAGTGGTATTGTAGGACTATAGTACCCTAGGGAACTCCTCAGGCCAACACCCCTTGCTTTCTTACAACTTCGCCTTCAAAGTATGTCTTATGATCATGTTGATAGCCTTTGTCTAGCCATTACTCTATGGATGACATACTGCTGAAAACCCCTTTTTGATGTGGAGGTACTCATATAATTGTCTCATCTCCTTACTATCAAATTGCTTTCAATTATCAGATATCAGCTTGTAAGGAAACTCATACCTACAAATAATAGCCCTAAACACAAACTCCTTGATCTTTGCAGCTGTAATAGTGGCTAGAGATTCAGCATCTGCCCATTTAGTGAAGTAGTCCACTACAACCACTGCATACTTCACTCCACATGTACATTTGGGAAGCTCCCCAATAAAATCTATATCTATACAAGAAATTACCATGGACTTGTGAGAGATGTGAGTGGTACAACTGGTTTACTATTGAAGTTAGCATACCTTTGACAACGATCACAGGACCTCGTGTAAAGGTAACAATCTTTCTAAAGGTTTGGCCAGTAGTAACCTTGACATAGTATCTTATGGGCTAAAAATGCACCTCCTGAATGGTTTCCACGGACTCCTTCATGGACCTCTCCCATGATATACTCATATTGACTCCCTGAAATACAACTTAAAAGAGGTTTATTGAAGCCTCTTTTATATAGAGTTCCTTCATAAACCACGTACCTTGCAGCCTTATACTTTAATTTCATATCATCTTCCTTAGCTTCTAGAAGAATTTCTTTAGTGATGCAGTAAAAAATAGGAATCATCCATGTAACCTCTGATGTTACCTCTAATGTAGGTACTTCCATCATAGGGATGCTTGGTTGCGGCTGCACCTCCAGTAGAACAAAAATTTCAAAGATACGATTAACAATATACTGATTAATTCTGGGTTGGCTAAGTACATATGGGGAGAGGCTTTGAATATAGCTTATCATATTCTGAATAGAGTGCTTGTAAAACATATGGACAAGACACCATATTAATTAATGAGAAAACATAAGACTGGTTTGAGTTATCTTCGTGTGTGTGGGTGCCATGCTAAGGTGCTTTTCCCTGAATACAAGAAGAAGAAACTAGGTCCGAAAAATGTTGATTGTATCTTTTTGGGCTATCTTAAAACCATAACTTCTATGAGATTATTAGTTTTAAAATCTAACGTAGATGGTATAATGAAGAATACCATAGTTGAGTTTCGTGATGCAACTTTCATCGAGGAAGTATTCCCTATGAAGACCGCTATATCTTTAAATAATTTTGAGGATGATCTCACTCGCACATAGAGTAATCTTCCTGGTCATGTCAAAAAGATGAAAAATATGGGGGCGGATCTTGGTAATAGCTCTACTACTAATGAAGTAGAGGAACCTAGAAGGAGTAAGCGTGCAAAGATGTCGAGGATGGGTCTTTAACTCTCCGTCAAGCCATGGATTCTAATCCTTGTCAAAAGAATTTCAAAAGATGCATAAAATAAGCACAAAAATTTGAGATGGATTCTTGCATAACTTTATTCTACATTAGACTTCACAATTCAAGACAGATTTTAAGCATTTTTCTTAGTTATGCCTTATTTCTAAGATATACTGAAGTTTATCAGACTTTAATATTTATCTGATCATTTGCACATACACACACTATCACTCCATATGAATGATGAAAATTACTGTGGTGATTAAGTTATTTCTGATAAACAGTTAAGTATTATTTGCATAAATTCTGAGGATAAGTTTTGATTATGTTCTGATGATTAAACTCTGAACACACCAGTCGGTATTTGTGTGAAGAAACACAGAAACAGTCATTCACTTTTTAACTACAGAAGCCATGTTCTGATGACCGTTAAATTCTGATAATAGTCAAGTTCTGATGCAAACTCTTATGCTTACGTGTCACATTTTAATTGGTTGAGTTATTATTAGTTTTTACTGTAACGGTCATTTTTTTCAGAAAATAATTAAGTGAGATAAAAACAGTGATAATCATTTGGTTAATGGGTTGCGTGTTTGTTTTGGTAACCGCATGTGAGCAATAATTACTACATGTTTACCGTACCCACTAATAATGTTTTGACTGTTTACAGGCTGCCAGGTGTAAAATGTCTGTTCTGCTTCACAAATATTGTCGTTGTCATGTGGAGAGTATAAATACTAGAGTTAAAAGATTTTACCATCTTTTACCTACTTTACTCTTTTCTAATCTCTCTTATTCTCTCTCACTCTCTATTATTCTCTAAAGCTATTTTCTCACAGGCATTTTATCAAACACTCTATACACACACAACTTTTCACTTAATTTTCACAGAAATGGCACCTAAGGATCTTATCTATAATGGAGCCAAGTGTGTCCCCAACAACTATTTGGCTATTCTCAACAAGGACTAGGATCCTTCAGAACTTCACTTCATTCAAGATTTTATCGCTCGAAGTGAAATTGGGTATGCTCTGACCCAACCACAGGCTCTCTTAGGCAAGCAAATTCTGGAGTTTTGGAGGTCTGGAGTCTATGATAATGGTGGTGAAAGTGGGTCCCCAAGAATCATTTTTACAACAGGGGAAGACGAGCACTTGGTAACCTTGTCAACTATTCGACAAGTATTGCATCTGCCAGAAAACTGTACTTACAATTCACAAGTTGGGGAGTTAGTTCTTTAAAACATGATGGCAAATCTTGGCTATGAGAAGTCTTTGTCCAAGCTGGGACAACTGAAGAGGCCCTACATCAGGAGGGAGTGGAGCTTCTATTTCGATTGTATTACCAAAGCCTTTGCCAACAAATGCTCCAATTTTGATGGTATTCCAATCATGAGTAAGGAAATCGGGTATGCTCTTCTTAATCAAACTCATTTTGATTATGCTAGTGTTGTGCTAGGGTTTATAGGTGATAGGATGAAAGAAGATAGCAACATAGTATATTTTTCTAGATTCTGTCAGCTTATATATAGTTTCTGTTGTCCTGATGCACCTCAAACCTTTAGTGAGTTAATTGAACCCTTTAAACTTCACAAAAGGGCTTTCACAGACTTATTATCTGCTGATAATAAGAAGGATATACTAAGACCCCTCGAAATTCCCCAATCTGTCAAACAATTCTTAGTAAATTATGTTCCTCACACATACACAACCAAATATCCTGATGTTACCCCTACACAGCCTACTACTTCTCAACCTCCACCAACCCAGCCTTCCAATACTCAACCAACATAATCCTCTCAACCATAACCATCAGGACCTACTATCAGAACCTCACCTCTCAAGTCCAAATTTAAACCACACTCTGGTACATCTAAACAAGTGCTAGTTGTGAAATCTGCTGCACCATCTAGGCCCAAAACCAAAAGAACTATCTTTGTGCCTAAATCTCCACAAAGGAGAAGAAGAAAGTTGATTCTGAGAGATGAATCTGATGAGGATGAACAAGTCCAGGTTCCTGCATCAGAACCTGTGACATTAGAAGTTGAAGAGTTAACTCTTCAGAAGAAGAAATCAGCTGAAGCTTCGGGCATTCAGAAAAGAAAGAGGTCTTCACATTCTGATATAGATCATGTCACTCCTCCATCTAGAAAATCAAAATTGAGGAAGACAAGAACAGGTGTGCATCTTGCACAAATTTAATTTAATGATGCTGAAGATGCTGAGGAAGGGGATCAGGAATCTCTGATCTCATCAGAACCTATTGTGATTGAAGCCCTGCCAGCACCTGAAGAAGTTCTGATTCAGGAATCTGAAATTCCTGAAGTCCACAGATCAGAACATGTACAAGAATATGTGATTTCTCCACCTCACTCTCCATTCAAAGAAACTGTCTTAGTTTAAGATTCATAGTTAAGTCCTGAAATTGACATTCACAGGTTGAATATTCCAACTGTTTTGTATATGGAAGCACTACCAGCAAAAGAGTCAACTCCACCTGTTTCTCCAATACTAAATGCTGAAATTCCTACTACACCAATTCTGGATTTGGAACCTGAAGATCAGAATTTGGAAACAGATGAAGTTGCTCCAGAATCTCCTTCAGTTATACACACTCTGGTGTTATCAGAAGATGATGAGATTTTATCAAATTCTGGAGACAGTGCTCTAGCAAGTGCTCCATTCAATGCTTCAATTCTTGGCAAGGAGGCACTGTTTAAATTTGATGAAGAAGATGCTCCTGTTCCTTGGGAGGACACTCACAGAGGAGTTGAATGGACAAAGAAGTGGAATGAACCTGACTTCATTCCTAGCCCAACTGTTCTGACAGATCATGTTGCAAAAGCTGATGAGTTGCTGATAAATTCTGACTTCAAAACACAACTTAAAGTCACTGCTCTCAGTACTAAAACTCTAAAAGGTCAACACTCCATGACTCATGCAAAGGTTGATAAACTTCAAGAAAAAGTTGATAAGCTAGCCATGGTGCAAGATCTAGACAGGAAGAGGTTTTTTTGACCAATTCAAGAAAAAGTGGATGATATTGAGCAAAATCAAGCCAAGCAGCAGGCCCAACTGGATGAGGTATTACAAAATCAAGATGCTCAACAGACTCAGTTAAATAAGATCCAATCTTCTGTGGAACTCCTTCTTTCTCTACTCCTGACAGATGATGCCAAAAAGGGGGAGAAGGTAGTTAAGTCCAAATGCTCAATTAGCAAGGCACTGAAGAAAAAGGATGATTCTGAAGATGACCAGGGAAACCCTAGCATGGGCAAAGGTCAAAGTCAAGGAAAGCAAGTTAGCAGAATTCCTATTTAGAAAGTACCTGATAGTAAGATTTCTGATAAATCTACTATTCAGGGGAGTGATAAGGAAGGAAAGAAGACTTCATCTACAGATCAAACTTTGCTGCTCACAAGTTCTGAAATTAAAGATCAAGTTCTGACAGCAAGTTTTGATAATCAAATTCCGATGACAAAGTCTGATGTTCTCATTCAAGGTGGAAGTCAAGACTCGAAGAAAGTCATGCAAACCTTAAAGTTCAAGGGAAAGAAGAAAACCTTCTTTTATAAGGATCCTAAGATTCAAGCCTTAGATGAGGAACTTGCAAAGAGACTGTTCCTTAAGGATAATCCAGGAGTGGATTTAGAGGAACTTAGAGAAGAAGAAGTAAGATTTAATGCTGAAAAGTCAAAACTACAGACTAAAGCTTCTAATGCAAAGAAGCCTCCCAAACCTAAGAAGAAAGGTATAGTAATAAGAGAAAGATCTGCCACAGAGATTCCTAGATCAAGTACTAGATCTCAAACTACTATTGATCCCAAAGACAAGGGAAAAGGAAATGTTGGGGAGATAGTTGGGAAACAGATGATGAAGATTCCTCAAATTCTGATGGATCATGTGTGCAAGATGGTTCAAATCTTTGATGATACTGTTGCTGAAGATGAAATAGTTGAAACTCTGAAGAGAAAGAGGATGACAGAAGAATCTAAGACAATCTCTGTCGTAGTTTAAGTTGTTCAGAGTAAAGATAATATAAAATAGCAAGCTACAGATGAAACTGCAAATCCTGACCAATTCATCAAGACATCAACCTCTGACACTACTCAAGTTGACATAGACAACTTAACACTTGATCAGAAAAAGAAGCTGCTATGGACCAAAGCTACTCCAGTGGAACCTAAAACCAATCTAATGCTGAATCAGCTTGTATCTTTTGGGCTTAGACCTAAACAAGCTAAAGACAAGTCTGGGTTAGGTTCTGACAAAGAAAAGAGACAAACAGGAGTAGAAGTTACTCTCAGAGATCCTTTCATTTTGACAGACAAACCATATGAAGAAATCAAACAAAAGCACCTTGACAAAGTGCTGTCTACTCAAATTGTCATGGATACTCATGATGAATCAGAAGCTAAAGAAAAATTGATCCTGTTTCTCAATGATGGTAGAACTTACAGACTAGCAGATTTCGATGTGCTAAAGAAGTCTGTCAAAGAGCTTCAACATATTCACTACCTTCTGGAAGTAAAATCTGATGTTACAAGAAGATGGTCAGATTATATTTTGAAGGCTATAAGAGACCTTCTCAGAATTTCTGGTGCAAAAGCTTCTGAATACATTCCAAAAATCACTGAAGATGATGGAAGTGAAGTTTCTATGAAAAAGAAGTCTGCCAAGATTGAATTAATTCTGAAGGGAAAGTGTTTATGCAACAATAAAGACTCTTCACATCCCAGAGTTATCAGACTTGGAGATGGGATTGAAAGAACATCAATTCCTGCACTCAGAGCATCCATTTATCAGATTGGAGATAATGAAGATGAAGAACTGATGCAATCAAAGCATAGTTAGTTGAAGTTCTGAGAAATGATGAGGACAAGCTGGTAAAAGACTTTACAAGGAATCACTTTAGATTCAGATTGATCCAGTGATATTGGTAAAGCTACATGTACTTTAAGTTGTATTTAGTTATTTAAAATAATATTTCATTGCATTTGTACTTAAATATTTTTGACATCATCAAATCTATTAACTTGTATATTTTTCATAATTTACAAGTTGGGAGAGATTGTTATATATATTTGTGATGTCATGTCTAATCTGATTTGTTTAGTTTCAGAATTTATTATCAGAACTTAACTGGAAATCAGAACTTATTGAAGACAGGAAATTATCAGAACTTAAGGCGTCAGAACTTATATCAGGACTTAAGTGCGGGTACACTTCAGATAAGGAAAGCAGCTGATTTACAGGAGAGGATCTGGATTGAACAAGTAAAGATATGCATGAAGAATTGGACAACTATAGGACTGAAGTAGATAATCTCTGATTGATGTATTCTAGGAAATAGAATCATTATCATATCAATTAGGAGATATCTTGAAACTGTGTAGTATATAAACACAGATTAGGGTTTACACTATATGTGTTATCATTCACGAGAATACTATTCATTGTAACCCTAGCAGCTCTTAGTGATATCATACAGCACTGAGAGAGTAGATTAAACCTACTTTAACAGGTTTGATATATTGAATAAACTTGTTTTCTATTACATACTTGTGTTTATAATCGAATTGATTGTAGATACTATACCCCCTTCTATAGTATCATTGAGGCCTAACAATTAATGTTATGTTTTCATGTGTGGTCGAGTTATGGGGGCTAACAACAACGAATTCGCCTGACATCTGTAAAGGTGCAAAGCAGAGTAAGGAAACCGTGAGTCAGTTACCTTTATATTACAAAGGAACAAATAGATAAGGTACGAGCCTTTGGTGGGATATAACCCTCAAGTTGGTCAATGCTAAAAAGCATGTGGTAAGTCAATAGGGGTTAGGTCTTGCTAATATACATAGATGGTGATGGATTGAGCACACATATAATTAATTAGACAAACATGTTAAGGGGACTAAAGGTGTGATGAAGGGATTACTATGTTAAGACCTCAGATTAAGGTGGTGGGACCATGTTTAGGTCTTTATATTCACCTAAATGAGGAATAAACTAAGGTAATTATAGAAGGTGCGGGGACATGCCCACTGCACAAACTTGGAAATTACATAAAGAGCAACATTCAAGTGTATAAGAATGTGGTGGAGCTTCAACTAAGCCTAAACATATATTTACACGAAGATTAAAACTATTAACACGTGTGCAAATATAAACATAAACGAGTACATCAATATTAAGTGCACGTGTGTGAGAAGACGAACGAAAAAAGGAAGTAATGATGAAATATTGGGTCAATCACTGTGTATTATGTAAATAGGGTTTGGAACTAGACCCAAATTTTTTTGACACGACACAAAAATGAACAAAAAATTCGTGTTTAGTTTTGAATTTTGAGTACACGACACGAAAATACATGAACATCACAGTATACGACATAGATTTCATGTCGATTTTTGTGTTTAGCCCTCGGGTACATGACACGACACGAGGTACATGAAACAAAAAAATAAGTAAATAAATTATATATATATATATATATAATTTTATTAATAGATTCTAAATTGTGAGGATAGTACAGTCAAAGGGCCAGTTTCTGAATAATTCAATTAAAGTATTCACACAAAGTTACAAAGTCACGTACATGAGACACACTGATGAGATGCACACAGAAATTTTAGGGTTAGTAAACAATAACGAAGAAAGGCGCTGCACACTCCGAATAGAAGAAATATGGATGGAGATCTTGAACATCCAAATTCAAACGATCTGGTAATATTTCTTATTATCATTACGCTATTTGATTTGTTTACAAGTAGATAAGTTTTTCAATTAGTTGTTTAATTTGATTTTAATTTTAATTTATTTCTTAGATTTTGTTAGATTTTGCTTCGTAGTTCTTAAATTAGTTCAAATCTATATTGTTTCTTAGCATTCCTTAGCATTTATATTCCATAGCAGTTTGATTTGTTTAGAAGTAGAGGTTGTTTGATTTGATTTGTTTGATTTTATGTAAATGTGTGTTAGATCTAGTTGGTTAATTTTGGTTGAGTCTAATTAAATTACAGAGAATTGCAAAGGCTCTCTTTATGATAGATTGTCACAGCCCCAAAATAAACTAATAGAATATAACTAACAAATATAAAGTTATTACAAACAGCTGTTAAAAACAAAATCCAATATCTTAAAGGTTCATTGTTTGAACAGTCCAACACTACAACTATTACAACTCTTATATAAAGCTACCGGTCCTCACACAAACACCAACTATACTACCTGAGCTCTCACATAAGCCTCAGCATCTCCACCGATAGACTTACGAGCAGTCTGCTTGGATCTAACCATACTTGCTAGCTGAAATAACATGAATGAAAAGCAAGAAGTGAGCCAAATGCTCAGCAAGGTACATCATAAGACAAAAATTAACATCATGACCATCTATAAATTGGAAATTGAGGTGTATGGCATCATTATTCAAGTCAAAGTGTTTGTAACCAAAGCATTGCTCAAAATCATTTTATGATGCTACGGATCACAGCCGGTGATTAGCCGCGAAGTAATCCTGAACCTTGTTGGGTTCTAAACAATTTGATTGGGACCCCTAGGCATCTTTTAAGCCTAATATAATAAGTGTGAAAGGGACTTGCGTCTTAGTCCAATCCACCAATCTCAAGAAAACATTCTTTTATTTAAAGAGCAATTATATTTTATAAAACTGATGCCATGGAGAATTTCACAAGGATTCTAAACAATTGAGCTTAAATTATCAGTCAAGGGTTGGAGTTATGGAACTCTTATCAGAATGAATCAACTTTTCACTAACAGGGTCTTCAAAGATTGACATCAATGGTTCAACAACCAAGGAAGAAAGTATTAAAAAAGAATCATAACATTATTCAACAAGATAGAGATCTCAAGTTTTGAGGGTCATATATAACATATATCTACTGACAAAGTTTGGGTATGATTATAAGGATATATATAAAGAGTTGAATTATTGGTATCTTGGAGGTGTGAGAGTGTAATGGAAAAGTGGTTAATCAAGAGAGATTACACAATTAAGGCAATTGAAGTATTTTAGTTTATAAGGGTTTCTCGAAATGACCAAGACATTCAGTTTAAGTCAAAGGTAGATACTAGGTCAAATTGAAATAAAATAGTGATAAGGGTGTAATTTTTATAAGAGCATAAATAGACTTAAAGCAAGTCCAATAATCGTAAGCATGGCATATCATTTACAATATCTCAATCTAAAATCAGAGTATTTGTAACGATATATCATTGTGACAAAAATATTAATGATCATTATACGAGCATGCTACCATAATTCAAAAGAGTGGTTGGGAACACTTGCAATACATCTTGAAATTTTAGAATAATTCGCAACATATCTCGAGAGGGTTTAAGGACACTTGCCTTAATAAGGCTGGACTAACTCTCGTCTTGATCTTGGAAGCAACCGGGAGCACTACTCGACTTTGACGGCAAGCTTACTATCTTCTCCTGAGCCTGCACAATAACAATTAGACCTCATCAAGATATATTCTCACAAATTTCCATCCTAGTTATAAATATTCAAATCATAGTGGCACTTAGGCCTATTTACACGTTCGACCCTTAGTATTCACATAATAGCATCATATCCCAAGTAATCATTTATAAGAACATAACACATTTAGTCACATAATATATTATTTAAAATATAGTGCACTATTAAGTATTGAATGATCTGACTCCACCAACACAAATGACTCAAAATGTTAACTAGCCTATTGCAATTCAACTATCCCTCCAAATTCGAAGTGTCCCATCAAACCAACCTCATTTCACTTGACCACAACCCTGTCCTAACCTCCTACTGACCTCTAACTACCATATGAACTCAATGGTCAACTCAGGACTTACCTTTAAGGACTCAAAAACTAACTGTAAAGTCAAAGTGTTCCTAAGTGCAACATCTAAGTGATATCGAATGGTTTCTAGTGTCATTGATCCCTATTTCACTCAACGTTTGCTATTCAAATTACTAAAATGGAATCTCAGAACCTAAATATAACTTGTGCACTTGGAATGACACCAAGGCCTATCCTAGGCCTCCTGGGCCTACTCCCAAAGTTGACTCTCCCCTGTTCCAGCGACACTCAAACTGTCCTGTTTTGCTCTCACTTTACACCCTTGGTTTTAACTCTAAACTCCAAAAATATTGCTTGAAAACCTCCTACATACTCCCTAGTATCAGTGATAACCAAGGCCGAATGAGGGCCTACCCATGACATCACTTTCAAAGCTCAAACTTGCTCCTAACTCAAATTGTCCCTGTTCGGGCAGAATTTAAGTTTCGACTTGTGTACCTAACTAAATGGATTTATTTCTCTCATTTAAATCTTCTGGGATCGACTATAGGTCAAGTCCTAACCCCTGGTAGCTTGGGCCTTCTAGTTCCTAACAAATGCTCATTCATTTCTCACTCACAAGTCAAACCTCAAATCTAGAAAATGCTGAAATCTATTCTAACTTCTTCCACCTTAACTCCCACTTATAAACCATGAACTCAATATTTAACCAAGCATAATTACTATCCTAATACTCTCATCTAATCCACTAACACGTGGTGGAAATCATTCATACCCTAATGCACCATGACCAAATTATATAAACAAAATAGCAAGACTAACACTTAAATTACATTTTCGAGTACTTATGCACAAAACAAATATATATCACAACATGCAAATGGAATACCAACTAAGTATACTCATTAAACCACTTTACATACTATAAATAGTCATAATAAAGCACTTATCATCACATGCAAATCAATTCAAGTCTCAAAATCTCACAAATCATGGCATGCCACTATGATCTTGACTTATACTCAAAGATATCTTACTAGCACTTATATTGTATTCCATAAAACTAACATGCAACCTTATCATGATCATATTTGTAGAAATATATAACATGCAAAGTTTTAAACTAAGGTAATATCTCCAAAAATCATGATTTAAGCACATAGCAACCAAGAACAAATAACGATACAAACAACCACTCCATTCGGCTCCTTTTGAGTCAATGCTGAATGGAAGAGGGAGGAATGACACTTGCATGTGAGTGAAACTCCCACGTCTTTCCCTTCACAACCCTTTTGCTAATTTAACTCTTAGTTTGGACCTTAAGTTCATAAGAACTAAGGTCTTCCACTTGAGTTTTGTACTTACATCTTACATGCAACACCAAACCATTCAACAAACATATAATTCTCTACACAAATATGTATGGAAGGGGTTTAACAAGATTGAGAGAGTGGAATTACACTAGAATTCTTGGTATTTGGAAATGAAAAAGAGGAGGAGTGTGTGTGTGTGTGTTTCGGCCGAGAGAGGGAGAGAGAGGGGAGGGAAGGAGAGTGAGGGTGGAGTGTGCTAGTGGAAAAATGATCACATGTTTGATCATTTTATTTGTTATGTAATGGGTAGTGGAGTGGATAATTACTTTCTTATCCTTCTCTCTTAACTAGCACAACATGCATGCAAGGCTATAGTGGTCATTTAATTTGGTAGAAAAGAGTTAGTGGAGTAGATAATGACATGAATGTCCTCACTTTGTATTCAGGGTAAAAATGCATGCAAGGGCAATTAGGTAATCACATAATTATTAATATAATTAAATACAAAGAATACATTTTATAAATAAAACCATAAATCTATAAATTACAAGAGTGACACCATAAAATAGTTTAGAATTTTAGAAATTTAATAAGATCGATTTCGAAATTTATTAATAAAAATAATTTAAAAAATGATTTTTTTGGATAATAAAATACATTTTATAACCTACATGAATAGCAAATAATGCATTTCTTATTTTCTGAAATTCCAAATAATATCACACAATTATTTAGCATAATTCTAATCACACAAACACATATTCAAAAAAAATTTATTTAACTCACTTAATACACACACACACACACACACACACACATATATATATATATCAATTAAAAGATAAATAAAATACCGGTTATGACATCCTCTCCCCATTAAAGAATTCTATTCTCGGAATCTAAGGAAATAGGTGAGGATACCGGACTCGCATTTCTGACTCTAATTTCCATGTCGATTCTTCGACTTTGGGATTTCCCCAAAGCACTTTCACCAACTTTACTGACTTATTTCTAAGACTCTTCTCTTTCCATTCGAGTATTTTGACAGGTTGCTCCACATAAGACAAATCTTTTCTGAATTTCTAACGGCTCATACTCTATCACATGATTGACATCCGGATTATATTTTTTAAGCAAAGACACGTGGAATACATTATGAACATGTTGATATTGAGGGGGTAGAGCTAACTCATAGGCTACTTTTCCTACTTGATTTGAAATTTCAAAAGGACCAATATAACGTGGTTCCGACTTTCCCTTTTCCGAAACCGGGTCAAACCCTTCCATGGTGACACTTTCAGCAACACGGCTTCACCTACTTGGAAACTCACATCCATTCTGGCAGGATCTGCATACTTCCTTTGTCTTTCTTGGGCATCAATTAATCTCTTCCTAATTTTGGCGACTGTTTCCTTCATTCGCTGAAGTAATTCAGGACCAAAAACTTTTCCTTCTCCTACCTCACCCCAATTTGTCGGAGATCTGCATTTTCTTCCGTATAAAGCTTCATATGGAGGCATTCCGATGCTGGAGTAGTAACTATTGTTGTATGAGAATTCTATAAGTGGTAAGTGATCATCCCAGCTTCCTACGAAATCAATTGCATATTTGCGCAACATGTCTTCAATTGTTTGTATAGTTCGCTCACTTTGACTGTCCGTTTGTGGATGATATGCGGTGCTCATATTTAGCTTTGTGCCCAAACTCTCCTGAAACTGTCTCCAAAATCTTGAATTGGATCATGGATCTTAATCTAAAACTATCGATACTGGTATGTCATATCGTATACAATTTCATGCACGTACGTATGAACCAACCTATCCAATGAAGTCTTCTCGTTGATTGGTAAGAAATGTGCCGATTTGTAAGGCGATCAACTATAACCCATATGGCGTCGTGTCCGGATTATGTTCGAGGCAATCCTACTATGAAATCCATGGAGATATTCTCCCATTTCCACTCAGGAATATTCAATGGCTGAATTAATCCGCTCGGTCTTTGATGTTCCTCTGTTACTCTTTGACAAGTATAACACTTGGAGACCCATTCTGTAATTTCTCTTTTCATATTTGGCCACCAAAATTTCTTTTTCAAATCCTGGTACATCTTTGTGCTCCCCAGATGAATCAAAAATTTCGAGTTGTGTGCTTCCTGTAGTATCTCGAACTTCAATTCACTCACTTGAGGGATCCATATCCTTGATGAGAATCTTAATATTCCTTGCTCGTCCTTTTTCGTACGTATTTCTTCTCCCGTCAGTTGATTATTCTCTCGACTCGTCACTTCTTCTTGACATTTCTTTATATTCTGCAATAGTTCCGGTTGAAAAGTCATGGCATAACAAATCTCTTTCAATGTCCTGCAGAAACAAAGTTCTAGCTCAAATCTTTCAATCTCTTCAGATAATTCCCTTGGCATGGTTATCATATTCAACCTTTCCTTCCTACTCAAAGAGTCGGCTACTACATTCGCCTTTCCTGGATGGTAATATATGGAATAGACGTAACCCTTCTTTAGCTCCAACAATCTCCATTGTCTCATGTTGAGTTCCTTCTGGGTGAATATATACTTCAAGCTTTTATGATCCGTGTAGATTTTACATTTCTCTCCGTACAGGTAATGTCTCCATATCTTGAGTGCGAACACTATGGCCGCCAATTCCAGATCATTGGTTGGATATTTCAATTCATGAGGTTTAAGCTCTCGTGAAGCATATGCAATCACCTTATTGTGTTGCATTAGCACACAGTCTAATCCTTCATGTGAAGCGTCGGTATAAATGACAAAATCTCCTTGGTCATCGGGTAGTACCAATACTGACGCGGTAACCAATTTATGCTTTAACTCTTCAAAACTTCTTTTGTAATATCCGGGATATCGTGTGTAATTATTTTTATCAATAAATATTTTTTATGTGATTATTATATGATTTTTGGTGAATTATCTGATGATTGGTGTGGATATATGGATGCTTATAATTGATAAAGTATAAGTATGTTCATTTTATTATGACCAGAATAAAATATAGATACTTACGATATTTTCTTGGTAATTTTTGGACTGTTAAATGATTTTATATTAATTTATGAATTTATTAATTATTTTCAGAATAATTACAAAATTATTTTATAAAGCCGGAAATCATCCGACTTCAACCGTTTTTACGTTTTTACAACCCGAAACTCTTCCGAAAACTCCTTCCTAACCTAATCTGGTAATTCCGGACATTTTTTGTGTTTTGACTTTTTCAATCCGGATTACGGTTTGACTCGTACGTGTCCCGGCATACAATTTTCGATTCAATAATCATCTCGGTGAATCAACAAAACCCGTATTCTCAAAAGACGAGATAATATTACATTATTTTCACACAAGGTGTTTTATAAAAATCCCGATTTGGATAATTATCCAATACAGGTATTAAATCTGATCGTTTTTGCAGTTACTTAACGGCTAAGTAACTAATTTAACGATCCAAAATGAACCAATATTCCAAAAATATATATAGCCCTTTTATCATTTCATTTTATTCGTATAATCAAAATCAGTCAGTAAAACCCCTAAAATACAGAGAAAATATCGAATTCATGTCGCGTTCTTGAGAATCAAACGTACGAACGAAGGCGTTATCGAACTCCGATTCGGGCGTGCAATATATCAAATCGAAGCTCTCGAAAAATCCTTTCATAATCAATCATCCATTTTTATGTAGAAATCAATGTATTTTTCTTATTAAATTGTTTTATTCGAATTTATTAAAGATTAAATTATAAAAATTTGTCTTGATGTTGTTGATATAATTTGATGATTCCATCGTGTAGGTAATATTTTTCTGGTCAATTTGGTATATAATATGTCAAAAATAGAGTTCAATAACGTTAGAGAAAGACGATTCTGATATATATATATATATATATATATATATATATATATATATATATGTTTAACAGACGATAGCCGGAAAGGGCTTCGTCGGAAAATTGAACCCCGCGGCGGCGGGATTTTCAGGCGACTTTTCTGGTTAATCCTTCAGTTATTTCAGTGAATTGAGTCTGCAGATGTGTTCCTGGAAGTCTAAAGAATATCCCCTGTTAATCTGGCAGTATTCTGGGTTGTTTTACAGATCACCGGAAAGCTTGGGACCGCCGACAATGGCGATCGCCGACGGGACGGGTGGGGAAGACAGCAAAATTGATGTTTGACCCCCCTGACTTGTTCGGTTTTGCAAAATAGTCCTTGGGTTTTCCCAGAAAATCCGAAAAATATATTCATGTTTTAGTATTTACAAATTGATTATTTTCTTTTTACAATTATTTTCAGAAAATGTTTTTATTTATTTTAAATTGCAAAAAAAAATTAATATTTTTAATTCTGAAAATTATTTTTAATTATAAAATAAATCTTAATTATTTAATTAATTAATTTTAGTTGATAATTAATTATTTAATTAGTCAATATTTAAATATTAATTCATTAATTAATTAAATTAGTAATTATTTAATTTTAATTGATTATTTAATTAGATTTAATTATTTAAAATTGATTTAAAAATTCTGAAAAATAGTTTCGAGCTTTAAAATATTATTTAAAGTATTTTAAAGTCAGATACGGGTGTTTGAACCCTATTATTTAATGATTCAGAGTCCAATTTTAATTCCCAAAAATGTTCAAAATTTGTAATAAATAGCTGGAAAAATCATTTAAACCCGAATCTTATTTGAATAATTATTTTAATTGAATATCTTACGTGCTACGTGTATATGTAATCTGATTGATGCGTAATATGGTTGTACGTGTATTGTTTGACTGTTTTATGCATAACATTCAATACGTACGTCGGATTTGGGTAAAACGAAGGGTAGATGAAAGCTTATTATAACTACTCGTGTATAATCTTTATTTTTATATATTTTCAAAGTTTAATAAAGGTTTAAAGTAATTAAATAATGTGTATACTGATTTTGGGAGATGTTATAGATTGTTATTTATTGATATGTTGATATGTGGATTGGATTGTGTGATTATTTATTGAGTTATACGATTTTATTTCGCTTGTAAAAGTGATTTTATTATAGTTTAATTCCATAAATATTTGGATTATTTCTAAAATTAGTTTTATAATTTTATAATTTCAATAATTAATTTTAGGACTTTATAAAATTGAGAAATCAGTATTTCACTAATTAATTATTTTTAAATGATCTTTGATTGCATTTATTTGTAAAATCCATATTTAATTATCGAAATCTTCAAAAATCATGAAACTCATATTTTATTAAGTTCGTATTATTCTGAGAATTTTAAAATTATTTTGGAAATTTTCAGGATTCGTTTCACCGGCACGTCGTTTCGTTTGATTGTTGAAAAGCAGGTATAAAGTGCGCCTTAAAAATTATTCTTAAAATTTCAAAATTTATGTTTTCATAAGTTCGGGATATTTATATCATTTTAACTTTATTTTGGAAATTTTTCGAAACTATTTTAAGGGTGACTTGGTTCCTTAAATTCAGATTTCGGGGCGAATTTTTGGTTCCCGGATATGTCGGGGATACGTGTTAAAATCTTATAAAAATAAATTGACACATATCTAATTAATTGATATGAATCACCCCATAAACACACACACTCGCACGCGGTCTCTTCTTGTTTCTCTTCATTCTCTCTATTCTCTCTTTGCTCTCTCTGTTCTCTCTCTATATTGCTCGGTTCCCTTTTCATTTTCTCCTTCTCGCCGGTTCTTGTTCATGTTCTGTCATCGCTGCCGTGTTTATTCCGTGGCTTGGTCTCGGTTCCGGCTCCATTCTTCCTGGTATATACATATATATACATACAACAACGTATATATATTATGTGTGTACAATTGTGTTGTGGGTGTGCGTCTGTGTTGTGTGTATGTGTTCGTGTGTGTGGTGTATGGTGGCTTGGCTGTGTTCTTGGCCGTGTTTTGGCCGTGTTCTGTGCTCCCTGTTTCGCCTGTTTTGGGTTCTGTTGGGCCTGTTCATTCGGGCCTTGTTTTCTTTGTTTGGGCCTGGCAGTTGGGCTGTGTGCTTGGACTCGACTATCGGGCCGAATTTCTGCAGTGGTTTGATTATTAAAATTTTAATTTCTTTTTCCTTTTTATGCAGGAAAATAAATGAATAAGATTCGTGAAATAAAAACTTTTATTGCAGAAGAATTGTTTTAATCGGCGTAATTTATTTGGAAACCAGTAATATAACGGGCACCAATAATTATACCGCTATTGACGATGAACTTCGGTGAGTCAACGGTGGACGATGATAACTTTGTTCTGAGTCCTAAATTTTATAAATAAATAAAATGATTTACGTAAAATATTCTCGGACTTAAATAATTAATTATGAATTGTGTTGTGGTATAAGTTGTATGAAATGTTGGAGTCGATATTGTGGATTGTTGTGATTGTTGACGTCGATTGTAATCGACGGGTAGGCTTATAAAGAAAGGAGTTGCTAGCAAAATTTTCTAAAAATGTATCTGTAAACGTATGTATTTATTCTATACGTGTTACCCCTATTTGTGTTCGGATTACGTGATTACGTGATTATATGTATAATAACTATACGAGTTGGGTTATCGAATTGGGTTATTAGGATTTGAGGATATCAATCATATTGGTATAACTAATTAGGGTACTCTGTATTTGTAGATCCCAGTCAAGTCTCCCCATGACCGAAGTCAGCGTGAAAGCTACTTAGGGTTTTGTAAAGCGTTGCAAGGCAATACCCCTGACCATTCTTTTATGGTTCAGTACGTATGAATAGCTAAATGTTTTATTCTCGTAATGGCACATAATAGTTTTAAGTTACGTATCCCCCGTAGTTATAAATCACTATTTTTCAAATTATTTTGGGGAAAAGTAACTTCGAAAGGTACCCTATCTCGAATGAAATGATTTGCGAACTGGATTTATATGTGTGCTGGTAAATGAATGGTTTTGGAAATGAGATAGGTACAAGTGTTTTAAAAACTGGATATAAACGATCAGATATGGGATACATTGGGGCCCAAAGTAGGCCTATTGAGGTGGCGTAAGAGGCTAATTCGGTTGCGCGCACCCTATAACCGATTAGTCTAGCAGGTCAGAGACCTAGATAGTCTCTAAGTTCCGGAACAGGTAAATGGGATGGTAGTTAGAGGCCGTCTGATGTTGATAGCCTAGTTCAGCTGTCTTTACATATCCGTTACGTATCTGATTTGGATTTGTGATTCCCGTAAGGGTATGAGTAGTTGATACATCAGTTTTATAAATATGAATAGCATGCTAAAATTGGACTCTGGTACTTACACAACACACTACTATGTTTTTTGATAAAGCATGCTAGTCAGTGATATCCAATATATCATATTTTCATTATATAATGTTGATGACATGATTACAGCTCTGTTCCTATTATTGTTTACATTACTGTTTTTATTCGGTTATTCATATATTGGTACTGCTTTGCGACTATGCTCACCCTTCCAAACTGTTACGTATATATCACAGATGCCTAGAACACCAGTCAGACATACTCGTGTTCCCGCCCCTTCAGGACCCGGCTCCTCTGAGGTAGTTTGTATCAGACCATGAGGTCTGATGAGTTGCTGAATAAAGTTAGAGTATGTTAGATGTTGAAGAAATGGTTTGTAATAATGTAAACCTGAATCATACTTGAACCTGGATCGGATCTTGGTTTGGGGTCAAGATAGTATATTTTAATAATAATCTTGTTATTTATATTTTGGTAATTGTGTTTGGTGACATCAACTCCTGACCCCGGGGTTGAGGTCGTCACAATTGGTATCAGAGCTACAGGTTGAAGTCCCTGATCCAGGCTAGGGATTATGTCGAATAGGTGTTAAAGTGAGTTTTAAGGTGTGAGTCAGCAGCTCATATAGAGGAGCAAACTTTTAGAGTCAGTCGAGGGTTCCGACGGCATTACCCTAGCATCTATTAAATATTTTGATAGAATTTCCTTGACCTGGTTGTGTCTTCCTTGTATATTTATTATGTTGACATTGGCCTATTGCGATTTCGAGTTCTCCATCTCGGGAGAATCCCTCTGACCCGGATGGCTCAGATTCTGAGAGGACCCTGGATGTTGTTGCTGAGGAGACCCCTATGCCTCCTCCACCAGTTCCTTCCTTTATGCCGAGAGACATCCCTGGACCTGGTACTCGTCCCCGTTGGGTACGTAGGTCTGTGTCTGCCGTTAGGGATTTCCCTCCCGGTTGTGGTCCCAGTTCTTCCTCGACGAGACCTCCAGTAC